>NC_084462.1:150068178-150777881 GCF_027409185.1 Cynocephalus volans
TTTTCTGGCTTGTAAAGCTCTTTAAAAAGGTTCAGATAAAGTTAGAATTAGTGACTTAAAAGCAATTGAAAAATCATTTTAGGGTTTTAGTTAGCTGCTCTGTCCAAGTCTTCTTTGCCACATTTTAAGCTTGATGAAAGTCCTTCATGTCATTGCTTCCACTATAAAAATACAACCTTTTCTGTGTTAGTCTCACTTAATCATTAATGATGGATTGTAAAGTATTCTTTCCACTTTAAAAGTGGCATCAAATAAGTAAGATTAAATTAGTAATGATTTTGGAAATGTGGTCATTTAGCAAGCTGATATTTACTGAACATCTGCTGTGTAGTAGGCTAGGCTCTGGAAAAAGCAAAGTTGAATAAAACATAATTTCCAAAATCTAGCTGGATCGGCAAGTCTCAGAACCATGACCATAGTGTAGTGTGATGGGCAGGAGGAAAGTGAAAACATTTCATGACTGGTACTGCGTGGAAAGGGTCCAGGCAGAAGAGACGCCAGGCCTTGGGGTAGGGCCTGTTGTTGGTTCTGGAGCCCCCCACTCCTGTGCCAGGCAGTAACCCCTTAGTTGCTTTATCATGTAGGGCAGTCCTGGGGCTGGTGCAGTGGTGGGGCACTTAGAGGGCTTAGGGGCAGCAGCTGTCTGCCAAGTGGCATGGAAGTATTTCAGCATTTGAATAATTGGAATGGCTGACCTGGTGCAGTCAGGCTGAGTAAAAGCCTGGAAGTTCTGTAATTGATCCTTCCTCAAAGTGTACAGGAGAACCGCTGATCCTGCTTGAGGCAGAGAGAGAGGGTGAAGGATAGCTTCACAGAGGGAGTGACTTTTGAGCTGGGCTCTAAAAAAATTCATTCAGGGGAGAGAGAGCAGCCCGAGTAAAGGTGCCCGGGATTTGTTTACTGAGCAGAGTCAAATTTGGGAGTGATCAAGAGGGGGAGAGGTGGTAGGTGAGACTGGAGCAGCAAGTTGGAGCCAAGGGTGGTTTTCAAGAAGTTAAAAATGTAATAATCCACTGGTAAGTGCTTTCAGTTTATATGAGAGGACCTAGCTTGTCTGACAAAGAAGGCAAACTAATTTTAAGATTATGTAGATATATGATCCATATACTGTACCAAAACATCTCTTTTGTATATTGATCAGATTGGTATGAGAAAGCAAGAAGTACAAGCATTGGAGCCACTAAAGCCCTGGACTTGAGCTGTTCACCCTAAGCGAGGAGCTGGAAAGCAAGTGTTTTTTAGCATGTGTCATCTTCTGGATTCCCGAGGCCTTCTGGGTTACCTCAAAGCTGGGCCATTTAGCTTCTTACAGGCAGGGACCTCATCGCATTCGTGTTTGTTTTCCTTAATGTCTAGTTCAGTACCTGGGACATAGGAGGTACTCAGTAAATATTTGTTGAATTAATATAACATTAAATAAGTCATTCAGTTCTAAGTAATCATTGTTTATACTTATTGTAAATATGGTCTTATATAATTGCAAAGTGTGTTTGCCCTTTTTAGGTCTTGTAATTTCATTCTGGAGTGACCTGCTTTCGGTTGCACTCAGCTAGAGTCTGTGCCTTCTCAGTAGGAAATCTCTGGCCACAGTGAATTGCATAGCCTGGCTTGATTTTTAACTGAGTACGGGAGAGTGCTCACTCTCTCTTTAACTTTACTTTCTGTCCCTATATAAGGCGGAGATTGTTTTTGTTTATTTATTCTGAAATAGAAAACAAAAAAGTAATTATGCTAGTTGTGAAAAAAAAATCAAGCAATACAGAATAATACAAAATAGAGGGGAAAATCCTCTGGAAGTATAAAATCTTCTAGACGTTCTCTGTGTATATACAAAAATATATATGTGTTCAACATACATAATGTTATGTAACCTACTTTTTAAATAATCCATACATCATGCATACTGTCCATGTATATATAGTTACTAATCCATTTTTCATAGCAGCATATATTCTACGTTATATAGAAATGTAGTCAAGAAGATGATGACATTAAAACGAATGAAATTTTGTGTTCCTTAAACTCATATAAGGAAAACTTAAGGTATTTCTGTTTTTAATTATTTTAAAAAACAACAACAAAACTTTGATCCAAATGAAAGAAGTAGCTATATAGCTTCTCTTCAGAAATAGCTAAGCTAGTACATGAAGATTATAACCATGCTTTGCTTCATCGTTGACCTTGTGTAACCCTTCTATCTAGGGACCTCAAAGAGCATAGTAAACATTTTACAAAGACTCCAGAAAAGGTTTCCTGTACTGGTCTGGACCGCATGGATCTTTAAATATAGTTATTTTTAAATGTCTTTTAGTAGGGCCTGCCTTAATTGGGCTTCTCTCTCATGATCCTGATTTTAAAGGGAGAAGATAGATGGCTGAGAAAACTGGTCCAGGTCACCAAATAAATCCAAGCTCAGAACAGTGAGATGCTTTTAGGCCCATCACCCCAGCTGTCCCTCCTCATGTGACTCCTGAGAGTCAGAGATTCTGCAGCTGTGCCGGAGGAGCACTGAGGTCTCCAGGCTGTTGTGTTGCTGAACCTGGTTTTTGTTTTTGTTTTGTTTTTGCTTCCATTCTCTTTTGCCTTTTTTCCTCTTTGGTATCTCATTCCTCCTAGAGTCCTGACTGGCTCCCCCCTGGGATGAATCTGCCTGCCAGTGTGTACAGGAATCCACAGTGTCATTAGGGTTGTTATCTCTAGTTCATTCTTCTTTGCTTTTAGAACTCTGCCTGAGCACTGAAGAAAACCTGTGGAGGCTCTTGTCTTTGTGATAAAAGCTTTTATCCCACAGTAATTAGGCAGAACTCTAGTTTACTTCTGAAACATGATTAACTCCTTGGAAAGGAGGGGAAAAAATTTGAGAGTTGTTATTTAGGATGGGTACCCGAGGGGAACAAAGGAGAGGCTTTTCACATTGTTATGCCTCCTAATTAGGCCAAACCCAAGGCTGTTGAGTGCCATTCTTGAAGGCAGTTGCCTGCCTGGTAGGAGGATAGGAACAGAGGGGTGACAGATAGAGGCTGACATCAGAAAGGCCCAAGAAGAACTTACAAGTTTTTAAGACCAGATCTCCTGGGCTTGTGTCCTGTCCCATCTCTGAACGGCCCTAGGGGATAGAGGGAGATTGTGCCCCACGCTCTGTTCTGAAGTTCCTCACTGAAGAGTTTCCCTCACTTGGAGTCACTGAGAAGGGGCTGGATTGCTTTATTCCTCATAACTCTCTATATTGCTTGACTTGTTTATTGTGAACATGTGTTATTTATATCATCAGAAAAAAATAAAACATAAGGCAATATCCATAGTGTGGGGAGGGGAAAAAGGAGAAAACTAACTGCCTGTGGGATTGGCAAACAGGCTTTTAATGTAGCCAAGTCAACATTAACAATAAAAGCGGGGGGGGGGGGGACACAATAAAATGGGCTTGTTGGGATCATGATTCTATAAAAGGCCCATAAGAATTCTGAGCAGGGCTAATTAATCCTTGGCATGATGACAAAATAGGAAGACTTTAAGATCTCCCACCCTTTCTTTGGGGGCCCAGTGCCAGGCTGTGCTGGACCCCAAAAAGGGCTCTGTCCAGACTTCCTGGCCAGAGAATGTCTTATATTAGATAGTTTCTGACCACTTTGATGGTCAGTATTCATCTGTATTCTCAGATTCAGGGCCCTGTGTTTCAGGCAAGCTAATCTACTGACTCATTTTAGAGAATGTGCTCTGTCTGGCAGTGCATGTGTGTGTGTTAACCAGGTAGACTGCCTGAAGACACAGATTTAGTCCAAACATATGACAAGTCAATGGGAGGGGGAAGATTGTAACTAGGGACCTTCTGCACCCCTCAGATCAGATCCTATGAGTGGCAGCCTCGTGGGCCCACTCATTCTCAGGCTTTTATGAGTAAAAGTTCCAGACATGGACAGCCAGTCCCTCCTCTCTGCTTATCAGTAGAATTGTTTGACCTGTGCCTCAATTTCTGCATGGTAAAGTGTGGAAAATAATATCATTTATCTTATAAGGTTGATATGAGGATTACATGTTTTAGAATAGTGCCTGGCACACAATAAGAGTTTAATTAACAAACGTTAGCTCTTATCACTATTATTATCCCAAGTCTGCCAAGAGTTATGATGTGTGAAGTAGGCCCCCAATGGAAATTTGGTAGATTCCCAAAGAGATAGGATAGTTTTTAAACTCCTTACATATTCAGTCTGGTTGCTATCAAGCTCTTCTGACCCAGTTCTTTCTAAGGCCTTTCTGGAGTAGATTTCCATTTCTTAAATTATTTCAGTCCGAGTCTATTTCTGTGAGTTTAAGATACCTTAATTCCCCAACAATACTTGATAAATGAGTCAGTCTATGTTTATATATAGTGTAAGAATTAGACACAGTCATATAAAAAATATTAAAAATATGGAAGCTAACAGGTTCCTGGTTATGTCGTGACAGCACTGGAGAGAGTTATTATATAAAGTTCTAGCTCTCTTCCATCTTACTGAGCTTCTTACAAAGACTGGTTCAAACTAGATTTAGTTTGAACTCTAAAGGAAGGGATAGGAAGGGTACCCTGCTGTCTCTCTGTTAAACCCTTCAACTCGTCAGAAATCCTGTCTTGTGTTTCCTTCTTGTCTTTTGCCCTTTTATTCACTGGAGCAGGACTTTAGCGAAATAGTAAGAATGCTGCAGTAGCAGGAAGAATTAATTTGACTGTGCTCTGAAGAAAAAGCATGTTGATTTCTCACTAGCATTTGTTCCTCCACCCATCAGGGCCAGGGATGTGGTACATTACACAAACCAGTCCCACTTGACCAGCTGTTTTTGGATGTGTCAAGCCCAGATTTCTGCCTCTTTACATAGAAACATGTTGCCTTCCTTGAATCAGTTCCTGTGAGACTAAAGAAAACCCCGAGTGGCCCAAGCATGATGTAAGAGGGATGTGTGCTTCAGAATTCAAGACACAGACACACCCTCTGAGTTCCTGGCATCTTTTTACCATAATAATCACACAGCCACAGCCTTCCTGCTGTCCCTTTGGCTGTGTTTCCTAGTGTGCCTGAACAAGAGGACCCAGCTCTGCTTCCTGTGGGCCTGGGGATGGTGCTGGGAAGACAGCCCTGCCTAACTGGATGTCCAGAGAGCTTAGTGTTTACAACTGGACAGAGCTCCTGTGGGCTGATTTTTCTGGTCATTTTTATATTTCTGATTTAGGGTAGAGAAAAAGAATGGGTCTCTATCACTTGAAATTGCCTGTGACACCACTTGGTTGCTTTAGTTGCAGTAGATTGAAGTTTCCAAATTCAGATGACAATAAAACCAGTTTATGCTTATTTGAAAGTTGGGATCGGTGATTATGTTAACTTTTGATTTAAAAAACATTAAAAATAAAGTTTAAATGTAATATTTGATGACAGTGAACTTACTAGAGATAGAATCAGTTCTTCTTTTTTTAGAGCAGTCAGTGGTAATATTAATAAATGGTAACATTAACAAATTTAGTAGTGGTTATAAATCACATTTTAAGCCTAAATGTACAGATCTACAACCTGTGTGTGAAGTAGTATATTAGCCTTGCACACATAGACACTTTCACATGGGCAGCAAGGAAAGGCAGTTAGACTTTCAGCCTTTAAAACAGGGCAAGTTACTAGCTTTCCTGCATTTTTACCCCCACAAGTTTTCCCCACCATAGTGGAAAGAAACTAACATTTCTTAGGTTCCTATGATATGCCACATTTTTAATTAATTTCTTTCATCTTATTAATCCTCAAAATAAGCCTGTGAGGTCAGTATTATTGTGGTCATTTTAGAGATGAGGAAAGTAAGGCTTAGAGAGATTAGAGTGCCTAAAATGAGACAGCCAAGATTCGAAGCCATGTTTGACTAAGTTCAAAGCATCTTACATTTTGTAATAAGGATTATTGTACTTGGCCCCAAACCACCTTTTTTTAGCCCCTATGAGAATGATTTGATGGTAGCTAAAAATTTATATTGAGCACCTTGAGAGGAGTTATTTGGTTCATATAGCGCTTATATGTATGGTATGTGTGTAACTAACCCTCAAAGCTGATATTATGGTAATACCACCAAATCACTACTAACTAAAGTTCACAAAGGGTGTCTTCTCTTTAATTCAGAGGTTTGACCACTCTTTAACATGACCCATCTGAAATTATTTCAGTGTGATAATAATAATAATAATAATAACTCAAAAGGGCAAAGAAATTGGGAATCACTTTGAAACATTAGCAGGTTTCAACAAAATATTGGAAGACAGGAAGTGATAGAAGATTGACAAGACAAAACAGAAGAAGCTACAAACCAAGTGCCTTCAAAGTAGTGTAGCAATCGAACATGTGAAAGATTTCTTCAGAACTTGGAAGCATCAGTTATCACAGAAGACAGAGAAGACAACAACAGCTTATCGGTTTAAAATTATGTATGTACTATATTAAGTAGTTGGACCCCTTTTCTCACCCTGGACAGCTAGGTGACAAATCTCCAATCCAAGCTGAAGAACAAAATTTATCTTCAGAGGAAATGAATTGGAGAAACTTCAGACTTGGGACTCCAGACAAGTATGCCTGCCAAATGATGAATTGATAGCCCCTTTCTCTGCTCTGTTTCTAGAATGTAGCAACCAGACAAGAGACTGAAGGACTCCTTTTGTAAATACCAGTTCACCTCTGAGAAAGTATTTCCATTTATTGATACTGATCATTCTACGATGGATCCCACCAGTTTACAAATGCTGTCCATATACAGTGCTTTTACTTATATTTTTAGTATAAAATATACTTTAAATATGATTGATCAACCAAGGATCACCAAACTTTGGAAAATGCCTTCACATCAAAGAGAAAAGAAAACAAACAGAAAAAGAGAACCATGAGGAATTAGAGATAATGCAAGATTCAGAAGAAAAATTAAAGTATAATTAATATCCTCAGAGAGTTAAAAACGATATAGGAACAAGAATAGGATGCACTGAATTAGAAATAGTCAGAAGATCAAAGCTCCTGGAAATGAAACATGATGACTAACAAATTCAGTTAAAGGACTGGAAGATAATGCAAAGTGGCATTATTTGCTATTTTAAATTATGTTTAAGCATTAAGTTGATTAAAAACAAAACAGTCAGTCCTTTAGTGCTGTGAAATTTTTAAAACAGAAAAAGAAGATGTCAGAGTTGAGTAGGGGGATAAAACAAAGATAGATATTGAATCCGGATGTTTAAAATTTTAGCTTGGAAGGCTTGACTTCCAAAATGGTAGAGTAAGGCACCCCGAAACTCTGCCCCTCTGTAAAAGCAACAAGAACATTGACAAAAAGTGTCAAAATCAACTTTTTCAGAACTTTGGAAATGAAATAAAGGCTTGCAATAATCCAAGTAGTGTTTATTTGAGAAAAATAAGTGAATCTTAGTAAGAACAGCAAGGATTATGGCATTTTTTTACTTGCCCTTTTCCCGTCCTCCTGTCCCCAGCACTGCAGTAACCTTGAAAGCCAACAGTCTTGCAACTTTGGTAGCCTTGAAAGCCACCATGCTAGTAGCCACTAGAGGGGGTATAATAGGTTTGGAGTGTTCCAAAAGCCCCATCCCAGAGAATTGTTACTATTTGACCTGTCTGACAGCTTGCGAAAAAAGCTATATTCTCAAGGCTTATCTTTATTTGACCTAGACTCAGAACTTGGCCTGTGAACAACCTTACCAACAGGGCATTTGTTGGAAATTATCCATGGCAATTGCTTACCTCATGGCTGCCCAAGGCACCATTACCAGGTAGGAATGACAAGAGGCTGACCAAAAAACTTAAAAGGAAAAACTGGGGAATGAAATATCTATAGGGGACTTTGTAAAGCTCCTACATGTGCCAGGGAATCAAGAAGGCTACACACATACCCAGGGCTTTGCCCACAAAAGACCTGAGAAGACCTGAAACTTTTGCTTCTGGCTGATCTTGAGGCTCTGCAAGAAGAAGGTGAAGGCTAAGACAAAGTTATAAACTGCTTGCTGGAGTGTTGAAGACATGCTCCAACACACACACAGGCTAAAGCTGAGAGACTTATTGATACACAGCATTTAAGGAAATCTGTCCAATCATTTGCAGACCACTAAGTGACTTTATGTACAAGGGATCCTCAATAAAATTAAATGACTAACTTACCAGAAACCTTGGAGGCCAGAAGGCAGTGGAATAACATATCCAAAGTGCTGAAAGAAAAAGGCTGTCAATCAAGAATACTATATCTAGCAAAACTATCCTTCAAAATTGGAGGAGAAATTAAGACATTCCTAGAAAAACAAAACTTGACACAATTTGTAACTAGTACACCTGTCCTACAGGAAATACCAAAAGGAATCCTTTGGGCTGAAATGAAGGGACACTAGAGAGTAACTCAAATCCACATGAAAAAGTGAAGAGTGCTCGTAAAAGTAAATGCATAGGTAAATATAAAAGACAATAAATTGTATTTTTGCTTATAATTTTTTCTTCTATCTGATTTGAAAGACAACTGCATAATGCAGTAATTATAAAATTGTGTTAATGGGCTTATAAGGTATAAAGATGTAATTTGTATGACAATATAGTACAAAGGAAGGGGAAGGAATAGGACTATATCAATACAAAGTTTTTGTAAACAGTTGAAATGAAGGTGATATCAATTGAACTAGATGGTTTCAAGTTAAAATGTTAATAGCAATCCTAGGGCAACCACTAAGAAAAAAACTCAAAAATGTATAATAAAAGAAACCAGTAAGAGTATCAAAATTGTAGACCAGAAAAATATCTAACACAAAGAAGACAGTAATGGAAAAACAGAGGAAGAAAAAAGACATAAGACACACAGAAAACAAATAGCAAAATAGCAGGCATATATTGTACCTTATCAATAATTACATTAAATGTAAGTGGATTAAACACTTCAATCAAAAGTCAGAGATTGGCAGAATGGATAAAAAGAAACTATTATCTAACTATATGTTGTCTACAGGAGACACACTTTAGAGTCAAAGACACAAATAGGTTGAAAGTAAAAAGATGGAAAAACATATACCATGCAAATAGTAAACAAAAGAGAACTGGACTAGCTATACTAATATCAAATAAAATAGACTTTAAGACAAAAACTGTTATTGGAAACAAGAAAAGGATGTTTTATAGTGATAAAAGGGTTACTCCATCAGGAAGACACAACTATTATATATGCATCTAACAACTGAGTTCCAAAATACATGATGCAAAAACTAACAGACTTGAAGGGAGAAATAGACTACTCAACAATAATAGTTGGAGACTTCAATGCCCCCTTTCAATAATGGATATAACACCAAGACAGAAGTTCAACAAAGAAATAGAAGACTTGAACAACACTATAAACCAACTAGACCTAATAGGCATCTATAGAACACTCTACCCAACAATAGCAGATTCACAATCTTCTCAAGTGTCCATGGAACATTCTCCAGGATAAACAATATATTGGGCTATAAAATGAGCCACAATAAATTTTAAAGGATTGAAATCATACAAAG
Source organism: Cynocephalus volans (assembly GCF_027409185.1). NCBI lineage: Eukaryota > Metazoa > Chordata > Mammalia > Dermoptera > Cynocephalidae > Cynocephalus > Cynocephalus volans. The sequence continues at coordinate 150,077,708 of NC_084462.1, forward strand.
TTCTCTAATCAAAATGGAATGAAATTAGTAATCAATAATAGAAGGAATTTTGGGGAATTCACATATGTGTGCAAATTTAAAAACACATGCAGGCACACTCCTAAATAAGCAACATGTTGAGAAGTAAATCACAAAGGAAATTAGAAAATAATTTGAGAAAATGAAAGTAAAAATACAACATGCCAAAACTTATGTGATGTAGTTAAAGCAGTGCTTACAGGGAAATTTATAGCTTAAATGCCTATATTAGAAAATAATTTTATTGCATGTAAATTATAACTCAGCAAAGCCGTTATTAATATAGAAAGAATTAATGACCCATATTTTTGACTGTATTAATTTGTATACTACCATACATGTGTAGTCCCTAAATTCTCTCTGATTCTAGAATAATTTGGGAAAAATCACTAACACTCTCAAACTATATGTAAAGTTCACTGGAAAAAAAAACAGCATGGTTTTTAAAATATATGAACAAATATCAAAGCTATAGTTAATTATTTGCATGCTGAAGTATTCAGGGAAAAGTGTACTGATGTTTGCAATTTACTTTGAAATGCAACAACAACAACAAAAATGGGTTGATGGATGAATAGATATGTAATAAAACAAGTACAGTATAGTGAAATGTTAATTATAGAACTAGTTGATAGGTTTATGGGTATTCACTATACAATTATTTCAACTTTGTTGTATGATTGAAACTTTTATAATAAAATGTTGAGGAAAAACAATAAACTCAAAATGTCACTCTGGGCCTGAACTATTACTATCCCATAATTTGCTAAGTTAATATGCTACTGATCTGAAGAAATTAATGTTTTCTTTAAGAATCTAGATCTTTTCTAGGCAATACCTTTATATACTTTGGAAACCTGATGTGTTATAGTAAACATTTGAAAAACATCACTAGAGAGATGGTATAAGAGAACATAATAATATTCTATGAGAGAATAAGCCTCAGGGTCAACATTTCTAGGAGACTCATCCTGGGGATTCAGATCAGCTTACTGTCTGTCACCTAGTTTCTGTAGGAAAAGTTGTGAAGAGTAGGCTACATGTAGATAAATTAATAAATTCATGCCTGTTCAAATACAGTTCATTTTTCCACCCTGCCATTTTCCAGCACTATATTACTTCTACATATCTTACTCTTCTATTTTGAGAAGGCAGTTTAGATGTCATTAAACTCATTCTCAGCTCTCCCCTCATAATCCTGTGAAGGTGTTGGTATTGAGGCCTCAGTGTTCCATGGAGAGTGATTTTCCAAGTGATGAAGCAGATTCTAATCAGTGTAAGATCTAGATATGAACTAGAAGCTGGACCTCTGCCACTTTTCCCTCCAACTCTCTCAACACAATGACTAGAAGATTCCTGTGAGGATCACTTCAAGCCCCCCTGATCTTATGGCTTCATTCCAGTCACAGATCTTCCTGTCTAGAGCATTTCCGGCCCTTCTGTCCGTTGGGTTGGATAGTTCAACTCAACCTGGGGAAAGGACAAAAGACTTGAGGTTATCAAAAGCCTGTTGAATTATCTGATGCAAGACTAACTGGTTTGTTTGACCCTCTGGCTCTCTTCCTGGGCTTCAAAGCAGCTGAGAAAACAACCTTTTTCTAAGTCTTAGACAAGGAGGAAAAACCCTGGCATGAAGGATTTCTGTTGCAGACACTTGGCATAGCTAGAGGAAAGGTTTGTTTAACTTAGCAATGGGTTTTATTAGCCCAGGATACCAATTGAAGTGAGATAATAGGGTCCCTGTTGAAGGACATTTCAGAGTCAGTGAGTTTCCTCCCTAGTTTCTCAGCAGGACCTTTGCATGCAGATGAAAGTGTCAGACACATTTGCTGAAATCATCAGCAATCACATAATCTTGATGATCATGGAGGAGACTGAGACAAGATTAAAAAACTAGTAGGACAGGAAATTGTGGATCGATGCAAAGTCATATTTCTGAGCTGTCTATCTCAATTGCTGCTCCCCCCAGTTTTTGGGGACAAACATATTACATTGTCTCTGGGGCCTACACCTTATAGCAGAGAGAAGGGAAAGAAAGAAAGCCAGTCCTGCCATTCGCCCCATAGGAAGAAAAGTGCTTACACTTCCCTCTACCAGCTCATTTCACACTGCTCATTTCACTCTGCTCTTTACCCCCAACCAATGTGAGATTTAGGGTAGTGGGTAGGAAGAGGAAGGAAATAAAAGATAGGAAAGATTCATGACCAGTGTTAAAGGAAGCTTTCCTGACACAGGAATTAGAGTAGAGACAATGGAAGAATCAGTGCCAGCTTGCCCTCAGCCAATGGCCTATTCATGCCTGCTTTCCTGGGCCACAAACGCAAAACTCACTTTTTCCTAAGGTTGAGGCTCTATTGCAGGAACTCGTGTAACCGGCCAGGACCAGAACTCTATAAAAGCAGCCTCCAGCGTAGCCTATACCAAGGTCCATCTTTGTGCTGCCTGCTCCATCCACACTGGCTTTCCTGGCCACCCATGGAGAAGGGCTGGGCTGGGTTGCCCCAGATGAGGGTCACACCTGTACTTTAAAAAGAGGACACAAGCACTATCCCTAGAAGGTGTCACCATCCTGGAGAAGGCCTGAGATTCCTGTGCCCAGCACTTTCTGTTCTATGGCCCCTTTTCCACTTTCTGAGCCTCTTGGATGTGGGATCGGGCCAGGAAAAACATGTGATGCCATAAGCTGAAACCAAAATCTTGACTTCGGGCCTGCCCAGGCTGAGAATCTTGGCAGTGACTGGTCAGCCCACTCTTTTCTACAGCATCTTCTAAGTCCCTTAACTTTGGGGAGGGGTGCCGCTAAGTCCTCAAAGTGGATGTGAGTCAGTAGAACCTCTTTGGATCAACAATTTGTGCATTTCTTCACTCACTTATTCTTGCATTTCACAACTGAGCTCCTCTTATATTTATAGCACCACATCGGAGGTTTGTGGGAGCAGCAGCAATGATGATGATAATCTCTGCCTTCAAACAGATGGTAGTAAAATCAGGTGGCATTAACTGGAAAACAGTGAAGAAAGCAGTAATAATTTTGGGGAGGTACATATAAAGTGTGATGGGATTAGAGAGAGATGACCTTAGGCTGGAGAAATTGGCATAAGCTTCTGGAAGAGGTGACATTTGTATGGGGTTTGAAGTGTAGGTACAATTTGAACACTCAGAGATGAAGGGCAGGAGGAAGACTGCCAGCACGGAAGCATGTGGACAGCTGCGGCAACCCGCATGGGTGCCCCGAACAATTCCCTTCTATTTCTTGAATCATGCAGTATCCATGCTGCAGAAAAAAATGCCCTTGTTTACTGTTATATATTCTGCCTCATTTGATATATCATCTCAGGGGAGTGGATTGATCTGTATGTGCCAAGTTGGCGGCTGCCATTAGGTGGTTAAAAGTATGGACTATAGCACCAGGGAACATGGGTTGGAGTCTGGCTTCAGCACTCATAAGCTACCGACCTCAGGGTTGTTGTGAAGATTAATGTATTTTAGTTGCTCTTCTTCTCATCATTGTTATTACTCTGGGAACCTTGGAAGGCTCCCCCACCCACACCGATCCCATAACACTTTCCACCATTACAGATCCAATTTTCTCCTTTGAGAGTCTTATATTAAAATGCAAACAAACCTGAGGAGGTGTGTTTAACACTGGAAGGTTTAAACCAACTGTCACCTTAGGGCTAGAAAGAATTAGCTGATGGCTTATTTGCTGAGAACAAAATAGATACCTGAAGGGAGGGACAAAAGAAGGATGAGAGGGTGTGCAGGGAGAGACATGTTTGCCCCCAGGGCCAAATTCCACTTCCAGGTTTTATTTAGGGTACGTAAGCCTCTGTGTTCTCACATGTGAATTGTGAGAAGCCTCCACACGTACTGCACAGGGATCACGTGAAGCACAGTTAGGAAAATGCCCATCAGATATTTTAGGGGCCCACAGCTGCAAAGCACTGGACTGGACCCCTTAGAAAGGAGTGGGTGACATCAGAGAAAATGCCCCTGGTCTTCTCAATCCCACTGAGAATTCAGAACATGCATCTAAAAAAGAAACTGAGGTAGAAACTGATGGCAGTCTGTAATAAGTGCAAATTCACACACTGTAAATTGAATCTGCCTGGCCCAGAGCAGCTACTCAATAAATGTTTGTTGATGGGTGGATTAAATGACCAGGAATGAGGGGCACATAATAGAATGTCAAAGTGGAAAAAGCCAAAGGCAAAAAGACTTCCCTGTGTTGTCTGTCTTCTGTCACTGGAATGCTGGCTTCATGAGAATGGGGACTTTTCTGTCTTGTCCTCTACTATATTCCCTGCACCTAGAATAGTGCCTGGCACAGAGGGCAGAGCCCAGTAAATATCTGTGGATTGAATAAGTGCATAGATGGTGGGTGGATGGTTCAAATAATGGAAATTACTTCCAGGTGGTGGTGGGATTGGGGACCCAGCACCTAGCATGTATTAAATATACCTGAAATATCCCTCAAAAGAACTTAAAAATATTGGTGACCACTTTCCCTGACAGAATTGGTAAAGAGAGAAGAAAGTATATTTATAATGCAGTTAAAGTTGAGCTGGTCTGATACGAAGAAAACATCCAAGAAAAAACAATTTGGCTATTTCTGGGAGGTGGGATTAACAGCTCACAATACCACATACCTACCACATGGAGCTCCAGGCTTTCTAAGCCATATGTGTCTACACTCATCCTTGCTCAATTACATATTTCTGTGAACCCTCACAGAGCTCCAAAGCCAGCTTCACATATTGCACGCAGGGTTGAGTGTGATCAGAATTTTTCACTAGGGCCCTGGAGTTTTATTAGGCTGCTAAGCCTCCCTGCAGGGAATTATGTACTGGAGAAGGCAGAATGACACTTCAACAGCCCGTCAGACAATGATTAGAACACTCCAAATTTATGGGATGGCTGAACATCTGAAACAGAACTGCCTCAATTATCTGGGAGGAAAGGGGGGTTGTTTGCTTTATAAGAGGATAGTTTATAGTTTGAATGGCGGAATGGCCTAAAGGCATGGGGTGTTGATTCAGACCTTAAAAAGAGAGAAATCTATGTGTATTCACAAAGATACATGGCAAGCATCTTTTTTTTTTCCCCCTGAAATCTATTGGGCTAGAAAGCTAGTGCACACTTTCCTTCGCTAGTATAACACTATAGAATCTCCAGATCAGAAAACTAATATTAAAAGCAATGTGCACCTTCACCCCAGGCTGCTTACCGTCATGTTTGCATTGAAGTGTTTATGGTCATGGATCACTTTGGGATCTAACCACACTGACAGCTCTCTTCTGGTTGTTCTCCTATTGATCAGTTTCTCTTTTGAAATTTGTACCCCAATTTAAACACATTGTATCAGGTGCAGTTTGCTGAATGAGAAGGATAGCAGGACTATCACCTCCCTTGTTCCAGATACTGTGTCTCCATTGATGTAACCTGAGACCACACTGGATTTTTTAGAATTACACCTCTTAGCTGACTCATATTGAACTGCAGTTAACCAACATTCCTGATTCTGTAACCAATAGTTTGTGCACTGTTGTCAAAGACAAGGCCTTACATTTGTTTCAATAAAATTGCATCCTAAAAGATATGTGGGATTTGCCCCAAATTCTAACCAAAATGAGATTTGTTTTGATATCATGATCGTCTAATCCAATATATGAACTCTTTCTCTAAATTTTTTGTCTCCCATTACCTTCCCATCCATTCAGCATCCCATCAATGAGTTTAGTTACATAATCCACAAGGACAAATGTCACCTGTTCAAGGAGGTCTTTATTTAAAATTGACCCCCTCCTTGGATCCAGTACACTTCTAATGCCCTTTCTCTGCTTTTTTTCTCCATAGCACATATAATCATCTAATATACCTAATATTTTAATTATTTATTTTGTTTATTATCTTTTTGCCTCCTTTACAATGTGAGCTCTGTTAGGGCAGCAATTTTTATCAGTTCTATTCCTTGCCTGAATTCCATATTCGTTGTATGGATGTAGTTGAATACATCAGCATCCTCATCCAGATTAGTAAGACTGTGGCATGTGACAGGACCAAGGCTAGAATTCAGTACATTCTACTAGAGGTTGCTGCTCCCTCACTGGATTGCTACTGATCTTTGGTCACTACAAATCTACTTAAAGGTATTAGCACCCAGCTCAACTTGTCTTCATTTTATCCAGAAGGCTATCAAAAGAGTTTGTCACATTTTTTGCTGAAATCAGATATTTCATGTTGATGATAGCCCTCTGATCTATCAATCTGGAAGTCCTTTCAAAAAAAAAAAAAAAAAAGAAGTGGTATTCATCTGACTTACTTATCACTTCCTCTTTCTAACTGCACACAAATCATCCTCTCGGTGACTCTTTTTAAACACTGCTCCAGAAGGACAGGGCATTAATCAGTGACCTGTACAAACCCTTTGAGTCCCTGCAGAAAGGTCCCTCCAGGTGTGAGATCCTCCTGGCTGGGGCTCCGGGCTTGTTTGTAGAGTGAGCCTTAGGTGGTGGAGGTAGCACCACAGAGTTCGAAGGCTTAGGATCAGATGCCATGATTGCACCACATTGAATATAACATTCTTTTTTTCTGGGTCTCGGCTTCTGCAGTCTATAAATAAAAATGGTAAAATCATTTTCATTATATCATATATAGTATTATACTTCATTGTTATTTATTTATACCCTTTTGGTCTTATGTTCAGTTGCTGTATACAGACAATAAAGATTTGAGATTTTGGATATGTCTAGTTTATTTTTACTGCTATTTGATCTAAAGGATTTATATTTCTCTTATACATTTCCTTTTCTCCCATCTTTCTGACACAGTTGTGGTTTAGGCCCTTATCATCTCATCACTGAATTATTGCAATAGTCTTCTAACTGGTTCAAGGCCTCCCATCTCTTGCCTCTTCATCTTAGACTCTTCAATTAGTCCAATTGCCTGGAATCCAGTAGCTCAAAATGTGGTCTATGGACCACAGCATCAGCATCTTTGGGGAGCTTGTTAGAAATACAGGCTCTCAGGTCCCACTCAGAACCTCTTGAGTCAAAATCTGCATGTCAAAGCGGGTGATTCATACACATTAAAGTTTGAGAAGCATTGTCCTTTCTTCCACCACGCCATTCCCCTACTAAGGGGCTTCCTTAAACTTCACATTGAACCATCTCCAAACTACCTCAGTCAGAAAAGGATCCACCTTAATTTTCAGATGAGATGCTTTTGACACAAAAGTGTAAATGCCCACCTGTACCTTCTACTCACTGGTCCTGAGAATGGTGAGCAAGTTTATCTAGATAACTTTAGAGCAGTTGCAAAAATTATTGAGAATCAATTGGAGACTTCCTTCTGGTAAAAGCAAAGTATATTGTTTTTTGGTGAGTGAGAGTTAAAGGGTACTTGGGAAGCATACGTGATAGGGGTTGATTGGAAATCTTTCTGTTATTTATTATGTACCTACTGTGTATTTGACACAGTGACAGGCATTTTACAGACTTAATTTAATCCTCATAATAATTGCACTTCTTAGATGGGTGTTTCTATCACATTTACATGTGTGGAAACAGAAACTCCAAAACTTAGGTTGTCCAGAGTAGAGTTACAGTATTGGTTAGAGTTCAGACTGCACTATAATAACAAAGACATTGAAATACAGTGGATGAGACAGGTGGCTCTGTCCTGAGGGGACAGGTGACCCCAGGTGGGAGGCATTGATGTTCTCTGAGGTCACCCAGTTCCTCATCCCATGTTGCTTTGTCATCACCAGGATGCTGTCCACGTTCATGTGGTTGAAGCTGGTTCCTGCCCTTGGGAATGGGGAAGGTGAAGGTGAAGGGCATGCATGTTTCTTATGAAAACATAATCCAGAAGCTCTGCCTGTCATTTGTACTCATATTCCGTTGGTCAAAGCTTGGTCACATGACCACACCTCATTGCAAAAGAGGCAGAGAAATGTTGAAACTTGGGGAGTTATTTACTAAAAGGAAGAAAGGGAATGGCTCCTCGGGGAAAAAAATGCAGGCTCTGCACCTAGTTGACTACTGGAAGAGCTAGATTCAAACCCCACGACTAAAACCTGTGACCTTTCCACCACACTTTTTCCACCACTTCTCATAGCTGACAGTCAGTAAATGTTTGTTGAATTGAGATAAGTTGAGATATGATGTGTAAGCCTTTTGGTTATTTGAAATTATTTCTTCCTTCTCCCTTGCCTCCCTGGTTACCTAAGTGGTTCTGTGCCAAACTGTCACTATTTTGATGATGTTATTTTAATTTGTAAAACAGGAAACTGATATTCATCTTCCATCAGTAGAAATATTATAATAAAATAATCCACCAATTCTTAGAGGTTCTGTAGAACCATATGAGGTGTGATAATAGGTTAATGATACTGATTTTTTAAATGACCAAATGACCATCTCCTTTTAAACAGATGTTGTCTTAGGAGAATGAGCTGTTCAAAACATTTTTGATATTTTGTTTGGGCTGTTATATAAGTCAACTCTTACTACAATATGCTTTATAATACCACTACCAAAATCTCAGAGATATGCAGCAATATTTAACAAATGTATATGTGTTTCTCCAGGGGGTGAACTATTTAAGGCTAGGCCTTGTTGGCCAGCTCCATTCCAGGTATTTCTCTCTTACCTTCCTTCTGAGATAGCAGGCTAGCTTGGATATAATTTTCTCTGCAAATGGCAGAAGCATAAGAGAACAAGTGGAAATAGCTGAGGTCTAGGCTAAGAACTGGCACAACCTATTATCTGGCCAAAGCAAGTCATGTGGCCAAACCCACAGTCAAGGGCCATGGAAACTGCTGTACACCTTAAGTAAGAGAAAATATACTAAATACAGATTTGGTGCAGGACTGGGGCCAACAAAGCAACCTACCATTGGTGGATTATTTTGAATATTTGCAATAATGGTTAATCTTTTAAGTGTAGCTTTAATTTTTTTTCTTTTTGTGTGTGTGAAATAGCTAAGTTTATGAATAAAATTAACTTGTGACAAAATAATACAACTTATTTCTAGAAGAACTGGTTCAGGAATATGGCATTCAGTGGCAAAATAGTTAGAATAAATATACAACTTTCCAAGATGACCACCTTGAAAGAATAACACTCATTTGAACATTTGGTTCTAAAATAGTTTTTTTAAAAAATAAACCTTATGACTTCTAGTCATATGTTACCACTTTGTCTTGAAGTGGGAAGGGGAGTGAATAGAGGCTCATCCCTGATCCTTTGACTAACCCTAGAAAAATTTACTTTATGTGCAGATTCTCATTGCTAAGTCCCCACTGGCTCCCTTCACCTCATTTATCTACACCATCAAGGAGGAAGGTCTGGTTCTTCAAGGTAAGATCCTGGATTTAGCCATTTCTTTAGGCTGATCACACTCAGTGCTGCCCATTGCTAGTGGTAATTACTGCCATGATCCTGAGAGAAGCTATTTCAGGACAGAATCAAAGGCCAGTGATATTTACCCTGATAAGATGAAGACATTGGCAATTGTAGCAAGAATTTGTCAGAAGATTAAGGTGGGGATGAAAGAAAACTACAGAATTTCATAACAGAGTGAGATAACCAAAAAATGAGAGTCAAATTCAGAAAGTGAGGAATGCCACCACCCCAGTCCTCTTCTCAAATCCTGTGGAGTGAAGTGGGCAACGAGTCTCTGACACCAGTGTGGAGGAGCCAGCGCTGCCTCAGAGTCCTCTCGCTCAGCAAGCTGGAGAACCATCTAGGGCAGCAGCCTGTGAGGCACTGTGTCCTGGCTCCGTGAGCCAACTTCTCTGGCCTCCTTCTGGTTACTCCATTCCCTTTCCCTGTGCTCAAGTCCTGACAGTGCCCTTCTGCTGGGGACCGGGCATTGCTGACTTGTGCCTTGTGACACGGCCTTGGAAGGAGCTGAGGTCTTGTTCAAGGTGGAGCACCCCAAGGCCACACCTAGAACTCACTGAGCTACAGTGGTGGTTCATTCCCAGGTGCTGGATGCCCTGGTGGTTAGGAAAGGCACCCGATTGTAGGGCTTTTCAGAAAGTATTTAACCTGAAAGAGTAAATTCAAACACCATTAGACTTAGAAGAATTAGCCCACAGGGTCAGATGTCTGAAACTGCTTTGTGGATTAAGAAGGGTCCTCACAGAAGTGCTCAGGATACACATCTGTATCCCCTGTCAGGCAAGAAGCCCCACCTGCAGAGATGCATAGGTGAACATCTGGCCCGAACCATGGAGGTGCATATTGCCATCACTGTCTATGGAAGGAATATCTGTCCGGTAGGATTCTGTAAATTGAGTATTTTTCCCAGATTCATGAAACAGGGCACTCCCTGCAGTACCCCCATGGAGACACACTGCATTGCAAAGATGTTGCAAGGGTGCTGTGGGCAGGCTGGGGAGTTCATTCATCTGATGGAGGAACAGGCTGCAGCCTTCCTCTCCCCTTCTAAAATGTCTGCTTCTTAATGGACCCACAAAGCAGCATGTGTGTTTGGTGCAGCTGAGCTCCATAGCAGGGACCCTCAGGTCCACAGAATTTGGGGTAAGAACTACTGACCTTTGGTTCTTAGCCTTTGACTTATGCTATCCAAGTTCGTTGGTAAATATTTTTTTTTTTTTACAATTGCAAATATTGTTTTGTGACAAAGCAGCAGAGATTTTAAAACCAGATTAAGCAAAGCAAACAGCAGGCCCCTTTGTTACGTACACTCTGAGTGTGTAACTAATAGGCAATCAGAAAGCTGGACTTTTATTTACCCAGTGTACCATGTGGCTTTCAGCTCTTCATTTTAGAGGCTTTCTTAGAAGATTAGAAGTCGAGTAAATAGCAAATCTAGGTGACAATTTCAAGAAATTCTATAAAAGATTACAAGATAATTGCAGGAGGAAAAGAGTCAGTTCTGCCCAGATAGCTCTTACTGAGAGCCTTAAAATGCTGCTTGAACCTGGAGCACTGGGCATTTTGGTAAATAGCATTGCCAAGCCTGGTCTAATTTGGGTAACTTCTGGGATAATATTTGTGGGAATAAGATTCACTAAGTTGCCTCTCTGATGCTCATTGCTAAGAACATGATTTTGACAGGGAAGAAGTTGTTGTTTAGAGAAAGTAGAGACTGGAAATACAATGAGTTGATAGAGGCTGAAAAACTGCAAGTAATGACTATTAGAAAAATTTGGAAAACAGGGGCAAAAGTAGATTACTAAAGGAGGTTGACCTGGAGTTGCATGTCCAAGGAAGAGAAAAATTCAGGAAAAATGTCTTATGATGCAGGAAACCCAACCAGTAAATAAAAATGCCTGTGAGAGCTCAGAACCCCAACCTGGTTGCTTTCTAAGTTGTTTTCTCCACCCCACTGCCCCAGGCTACACTTCTCTCTCTGAGGTTCTTGCAGCAGTAGAACCCTTCTGCTCCTGTCAGCAATGCCACTGAATACAAACCTTTTGGCACTCCCTGCCCTCTTACTATGTGCTCCCAAAGACTTTGGGAGAACAATAAGGGGGTCCCTCTGAAGGGGCAAAGGGAACTTTCCCTTCACCCTCTCAAGTTTTGATCCTTTGAGTCTATGAAATAAACTGACAGTAGACAAGTTAACAGGAGTATAGGTTTACAAATTTATTACATGCACAGGGGCATCATGAGAAAGAAAAGGGAGTACCCAACAACCCAGTGAAATTTAGAAGCTTATATACTCTATAAGGGAGAGAGGAAGGGGGACATAGGCAATTTAAGGGAGAGCAAATGATTTGAGGGAGAGAATGAATGGGCCCAAAGAGCAGGTGATAGCCTCAGACAAAGTCTGTCGGGGCATGGTATTAATCTTAGTTCTTCTTTCCTGTGATATAAGTCAATCTCCCTGGCTAATGGGATTCCTGGGGGAGAGGGTGGGGAACAGTATAATTGAATTCTTTCTAGAGGATCGGGTCTCAAGGCAGACAAGGGAAATTCAGAGAAAGCCTCTCCCATGCTTTGGGGTAGAAAGAGGGATGAGGTGCAGGAAAGCAGGACAAGTTCAGAGAGACTTTGGTTCTCCTTTAGTTCAAAACACTCCACATGCCAAAGAGCCATGCTTTGCGTATCACTTTCTGAGTCCCAACACCTCCTTTATTGGAAAGAACCCTTGGATTTCAGTTCCAGCTCTGGTATGATCTTGAGAAAATCTCCAGGCCCCTAGTTTTGTCAGCCTGAAAATGAAAATGTTAACCTTGATTAAAGCCTTCAAAAACTGGATTGCGGGGCTGGCCAGTTAGCTCAGTTGGTTAGAATGTAGCCTTATAACACTAAGGTCACAGGTTCAGATCCCCACACCAGCCAGCCTCCAAAAAAGAAAAAAAAAAAGAAAAAGAAAACTGGGTTGCAACGCATTCATGGGGTCATGAATTGAAAATGATGAATCACAACCAACATTTAGAAAGAAAGAGAGGTATAGAGAAAGAAAGAAAAAAGAAATAGATAATAGAAACTATCAGATTATATCACACATATTGTATCATTTCATGACATATTTGTTGTATGATTGTGTATGTGTCATTGTGAGTTAGTGTATGGGGGTTTCAGTGTAAAACGTTTTTCTTACTTGGATTTGTCACCAGCTTGGATGTTCTCTAATGACTTTCTCACCTCAGCTTTATCTGATTCTCCTAGGAGATGATGTCTTTTATTCACGTAGCTCAGTACAGTTGTACTTTGAGATTTTTCACACAGTGGAACATAAAAGCTTATTTTTTCCCCATTCTTACCAGATGACTGAACTAAAAGACACCTGCACAGTTCCCCAGGTTTAAAGCAAAGAAATCCTTGATCCTTGGGTGGTAAATTTGGAAAGGTAACAGCAGTCAAGGCCAAGAAGCTTTCCTTGTGTGAGAGGTGGCTCTGGCATGATAGCCCGAGTGGGCATGAAGGTAGATAACTGGAGCTCTGGGTGGGCTATGCAACCCACGTCTGAGGGGTATAAAGACAGAGGGGAGGGGCAGGGAGACTGAGGGCAGCTCCTGTGCTACCAACTATAGGAGAAGCTGCCAGCCACTGTGGCTTGACACTCAGTGTCTGTGACAGAGCCAGCCTGAAGAGGTAGGAAGAACGATCTCAAGAGGCTACCTTTGGGGTGGGGGGTGGGTGCTCTTAGTGAATATGGGAATGATCTCTCGGAGCCTTTTATCCCTTAGCAAGCCCCAAGCTTCCTACCAGCATGCTAACCAGGAGGTCTTATAATACCTGAAGAACTCCTGAGTGCACAAGCAGAGGGAGGGAATAAAAGGTGAGGACAAAATTCTATTTACCGGCTCCACGGGCCATTCCCTCCACTGGTTCTCAAGGATTAGGATGCTGAGAACAGTCAGCAACTGCGGTCCTTATACTCTTCCCTCCCCTTTGTTCACTGGGATGGGAGGGACAATAAAACGGCAGGCTTGAGAGACTGAAGGGCTGGTCAGAGATTTCTCAGGCAGCTTTTTGAAACATTTGAAGGAGCCGGTCCATGCTATTGTTGTAGTAAAATAGAAAGCGGAACTATTCTCCTTTTGCAAAAAAAAAAAGAAAAGAAAAGAAAAAGTAAAAGAAAGACACCCCCTCCCCCAGCATCTTCAGGAGGCCTCTGGACTCAAGCCATTAACATGGTAATACCATCCTGTTTGCATCCTCTTTGTCCATCCTGCATTTGTCTGGGATGCTGGCCTCTTGTGGCTGGGCCCTAGACCCCAAAAGGAGAGGGAGCTCACAGCCACCAGCTTCCTGATAGTTTGGACTCTGAGAGGGGCCAGGTCCTGGGCAGAGGGAGAGTTCAGCCCCTTTGTGCAACTGAAGTGGGAAAGATGGGGGTGGGGAAGGAGCCCGTGAATTCATTTTCCTTTTGTCCCCAAAGTTTACTGTGAAAGTCCCAGTGCCCACCAAGGGGAAAAGCTTAGAGGTTTGGCTAGCCCGGAGTGAGTGCCAGGACCTTGTGGAGAGGGAAAAGCAGGAGTTGGCTTTGGGCATCTGCTTTAATGGGGTGGGCCTACAGAAGCACCTGGCTGCAGAAGGGAAGGGAGTTTACAATGAAGTCCTACTTGACCCACATCTGTTGTGGTCGTGTCCTTTGTTTCCTCAGCAAGCCTCACATGTTGTGCTACCCAGAGCACAGCTGGGATTCAAGGCTGGGAATAAGACTAATTGAAAGCAGCCAGGCTGTGTTGCTGATGCTGCAGGAGGCCTAGAGAAAGCCCAGGGCCTAGCTCTCCCGGAGCCATCCTGGTCTTCCTGGGGCTCATGGAAATAAGTGCTGTCGACTTGGTAAAGTATATCCCAAATAAGGGGCTGGTCTGGGAGAATGAAGAGCTGTATTCAGCCAGGCCCCTCTTTTACTGTATACTCTCTTTTTCCTCAGAAATCTAAGAAGCATTTGAAAAACAAAAGCCAGGTTGTTTTGAACAGGACAAAGAATGGCTTAGTTTCTCAGTAAGACAGTGTTTCTAATATTGTTGTTACAACATCAAGGTCAGGTAAGACAGGTTGAATTTGGATTCTGGTGCTGACCTCTATCAGTTTAGGTTTAAATGAGCAGTATAAGCCTTCGGATGGGCTGGGAAACCTCAGAGGCCAGGTCACCCTGAGATAGGTCCAGGGAAGGTGCTGGAAGTGAAACTAGTTTCCTGTTTCTTCAACCACAGTATAGGGACCCACAAGAAACCAGAAAACAAAGAAACAATGAGTTTTTTTTAAGAGTTGGAAAGCTATGTGCTTCATCTTTCTTGCTTTGCTTTTACAATCAAGAATGGTTTGTTTGATTGCCTTTTGAAGTAGATCGGGAGAGGCATTAATCTCCTCTATTTGTTCCCTTGTCACAGACTTCGGTTAAATTCTTCCACCCCATTTTCTTAGTCCCTGAGCCAACTGGAAGATTTATTGAAAAATTCTTTCCCCCCAAATATCACCATCTGAGTTCATCAGATTTCTGTTTGGATAAGTAACCCATCTAAATGTTTTATGCCTGGTGAGCACAGAGTGACCCAAAAGATTCTCAATCTGTTTCCATCCAGGTACAGAGGTGTCTGCATGGTCAAATACCACCCACACACCTGGCACAGCCTGGCATTCTTGTAGGAGTCTGGGCAGAGAGCACTGGGATTCAATGGAGCAAAGAGAGTGAACTCCTCTCCCAGAGGTCACAGAGAAGAGGGCAGAGTGGGCCTGTCACATTGTCCTCGCCTGCCAGGTGCCAATGCAGCCTCAAAAATTTTGTGCAGGCCAACGCATTGTCCTTCACTGCTCTGCCTGCCTCTTGGTGTGGGGCTTACCAGGAGGAATGAGGAGGGACTCCCGTCTGCCCAGTGCTCTTCTCTTTTAGCAGTCACTTTGCATCCCTCCCTCCATGGCATCCTCCGGCACTGGCCCTCTGCTTTGTCCACTTCTTTTCCTCTGGCTCTGAGCCTCAAAGAGAGATTCTGTTATGAATGTGGAAAAATATTTTTAATTCAGAAGAGTACAAAAAAACACAAAATAAAACCCATGAAGCTAACGCCCAGAATTAGCAAATATGAAAATTTTGTCCCATTTGTTTCAAATTTTTTCTTTTTTTACTTTCTTACATTGAGTATAAGGGATTTTTTATTTTAATTGAAGGAATGAAACTTGACAAAGTTCAAAACTCCTTTGTGCCTATTCCTAGTCCCTTCCCTCCCCACCCCACACTCCTCCACAGAGGTAAAAGCTTTCCAGGGTTTGATATATATCCTTCTCCTCCATTCTTAAATACTTTTCCACATATATGTAAATCCACACATCATATAATGATTTATTTTGAGAGCATCCTAAAATTTGCATAAATGGTTTATCATACATATTTCACAACTTGCTTTTGTCACTGAACATTATGTTTTGGTGATATATCCACAATACCTATAGATCATGTCCTTTCACTTTATTTTAGGTATCCATATCCATTGTATGAATATACCACGTGTTATCCAATCCCCTATTTATGGAAATTTTGATTATTTGTAACTTAAAGAATTTCACTGCACATGTCTCTTGGTATGCAGGTGGGAGAGTTTCTCTAGGTATTTGTCAAGAATGGAATAACTGGTCAGAGGGTATGCACATTTTCATCTTTACTATGTAATCCCAAATTGCTTTCCAAAGAGGTTTACCAATTTACACTCCCTCTGGAGGTAGTGGACCAAGTTCTATGCAGCTGTGTGTAATTATGTTTGTTGTCATGTTTCCATGGGTGATCTTCTTATGCATTCTTCATGCATGCCTGTCATTAAAGTCTAAATTTTCCACAGCCTCTAGAAGGATCTTCTGCAGTGTTGTGTGATTTAAGCATGTACTTAGATGATTAACTGATAAAAATTACTTCACTCCTCCTTAAGTTAACTATATACACATCCCAGAAGAGAGCTTTTAGTCTCGTCCATCATCCTACTTTTCAGGTGAGAGAACTGAGTTCCAGAAAGGAGAAGTGATGTTCACTGCCTCAAAATTCGGTTTGTAGCCCATTCCAAGTACTCAGCCTGGACTCCTCAGATTTTAGAAAATCAGAAATAGGTTTGGGTCCCTCATCTTCCATCATGGCAGCCCTAGGGCAACTTACCTCTCAGGCTTTCTGGCCCCTGTTGAGATACTGTGGTTCTGTCCTGCATCTTGAATGCTGAATCTTAAAATGCTAAGTTAAAATGGATCAATCACACTGATGCAACAATCCTTCAAAAAACTCCCTGAGTGTGTGTGTGTTGGGGGCGGGTATAAGTTTGGCTGGGTGAAACCACAGGCTAAATTAACAAGTGGCAGGCAAGATAGAGTTTACTGCTTTCTCACATAGCGCTGCGGAGGAATGCAGTCTAGAGCTGGTAGTATGGCAGCTCAGCTCCAAGTGTTTGTCCAGGGACCCAGGCTGTTGGCTTGTTACTCCATCACACCTAAGATGTTGCCATTGTTATGGTCCAGAATGGCCTAGCATCATGTCCTCCATCCAGGTAGGAGGATTTGTGTGAGAGAGAGAAATGGTGGCAGGAGGGAAAGCATCCCCCGTCCCTTAAGGGTATTAACCAGAAGTTACACACATCATTCCTGCTCATATCATGTTGGCCAGTTTATAGATATATGGCAAGAAAGGCTGAAAATGTAGGCATTAATCTGGGTGGCCATGCACTTAGCTAAATTTGGGGAGTTCTATTATTGTGAGAGAAAAGGAGATAATGAATATTAGGTGATACAGCCCTTTCAGAGGAGTCCATTGCAGAGATTAGGCCCCAGGGTGCAGTAGTACAGACCTTAGGGCCAGGCTTGTTGCACATTAGAGTTATACTCTTGAAATGCACCATAAATTTTATATGTGTTAAAAGTGGTATCAGGACCCTCTTTGGTTCCAGAGTCTAGAGCAGAGGAGTAGGGTATCACAACCAGTTATTCAACCAAGGATCAGCACCCCAAAATCTTGTTTTCCTCTCTCAAAACAGAATCTCCCTCAAGGAAGAACTTTTCTATATGTTCTTATATGTTTCCTATAATGTTTTACAATTATACAGTATGCAAAGAGGAAACTTGAATGAGAGCTACTAGTGCTTATGGCACAAGGCAGAGTATAAACTTGGGTCCAAAGTCATTGGCCAAACACATTTTCTTTCCAAAATGTTTTTTCCTATCTTTGCTTTTTTTTTTTTTTTAAAACATGGAACAGAATGTTAATAAGGTAATAAAGAAAAACTTTATTCCAAGGCCTGGACTAGAGTTCAATCAGTTCCACACTCCTCTTTTAGAATCTGGAAGCCATCTGGCTATCTTTGCAGAGTTAACAATTTGCATTTGTGAAAATGTCCAGGTAATAATATAAAAAGATGTTAAATCAATTCAGGTTGTTGATTTTCTTTGAAAATATCTTCCAAAAGGACTTGGTGTTCTTTCTGGAATATGACTTAAGGTCCATTTCGCTGAGTTCAGTTCAGCAAGTATTTGTTGAGCATCTACTGCTTGCAAAGCATGGTGCTCAGGACTCAGGGGATATACGGTTGGGAAAAAAAAAAGATCCCTCCCTTTTAGTAGCTCAAAATCTAGTTAGGGGAGATGTGGTTAAATAAGTTTAATCAAAAGCACACTGTTATCTAGGTTCAAACAATGGGATATGGAAGTATAAAGGAGGTAGACTCATTCCAACTAGGACGACTAAGGAAGGTTCCTGAGAGTATGTGGGGCTTGAACTGGACTTCAGTTCCTGAATACTAAAAAAACTGCATTCCATTGTCTCTTGACAGCGGCCAATTTCTTTTGCCGTTTGAGAATAGATTTGGGGACTCTAGGGAATGCTGATTAGTTCCATCACCAATGCTGATTAGTGATGAATGTTGAATCATGCTGACTAATGTGTTCTAAATGGATTGACTCAACAATAAAGAGAACGTTGAGAGTCAAGAGTTCAGATCCTGAATTTCACCGCATGTTGAAGTGTAAATCACTTAGCCTCTTAGTGCTTTTTTTTTTTTCTTGGTCAATTAAAATGTGCTCATGATGAGAATCCAATAATTCACCTTGACTAGTAAGTGCTTTACAAACCTCAAGGATAACAGAAATGCTTAACAACAACTACTGGGGCAGGCTTATGCAACCCTGGGTTATTCATAGCACATATAGAATCAGAACATCCATCACATGCTGCTCGCTAGCCATGCGAAACTTCTGTTTCCTCATACAGGCCACGAAAACTGACAAACAATGAACTGCGCTCACAAAAACTGACAAATAGAGGAGCTTTTGAAAAATCTTCCTATCTACCTACTGGGGCGTCTGTGTCTTTCTACAACAAATGTCGCCACAGAACCAAGAGCTTGCATTGCATACACAGCTCTTTCTCTCTTTTGACATCTCCCCAGCTAGACTGCTTGAGAACCTGGCCTTCCATGTCCAGATGTTTACTGAATTCTGAAGACTCCCCAAAGGGCCCAAGTTCTTTTGTTGCTCTCCAAATCATTTCCCACAGAGACTGACCAGTGTCCTGAAGGAGCCCTTCAATAGGGAGGATAAATGAAGGCAGATGAAGACATGACCCCCTGAGGCTTGCCCACATCCACTCTAACAAAGGGTCTGAGGCACAACCTTGTAAGGAGTGTTTTGGTCAGCAGCGTCCCTATGAGAGGCCAAGTCTCCCCCACAGGGCTGCTTTCAATGGTTATCATCATAGTAGAAGTATTGGGCATTTGTTAAGGGCTGTGGTGTGCTAGGTGTAGCACAAAACATCTTCTAAATCATAGTCCCTGCCTTTGTGAGGGCTTCCTGGCTACATACAGATGGCAGCTGGCTTTCTCAGGGGAAACTTGGGGGCAGTTGAGAAAGCTGAAGAGGAGCTCCCACTTCTTTGTATGACCTCTTCCTACCCAGTGCAGATAGACTCCCCTTTTGTCTATAGCTTTGGGCAGTCTATCCAGGGCTGTGGGACCTTAACCCATGCCTGTACGGTGTTTCCAGTGTCTCTGGTTTGCAAGGCAGTTACTGGCTTTGTGGGTAACAGGTACGGAGGATTGCTGCTGTAGGGAAAGTTTTATTTAGGTTGCTGGTGGGAAGTTAGTGTGTTTCATGACAACATTTTTTTCAAACTTTCTTGCCCTCTTTCTTTTTTCTTTTAGGCCAACAGAGGCCATAGGTATACTGTGACCTTTGTCTAGAGCTGATGAGGGCGTGATTCGTGAAATGAAACAGGACTGTGCTGCTTGGAAGAAGGAAACGGAAGCCAACATAATGGGGATTAATTAGTTGATTGCTGTTGAGATGGTAACAGATTTACTCATAGACCATTGAGCCAGTGATTTCAGACCTAGCAGGGAAGGTAAAGATGAAGAAGCCATTGTTCGGGTCTCTAGATGTGTAGGGCTGAGGGCTTTGCCTCCATGGGATGTCAACAGCCATAACAATAATAATTTGCACTTATATAGCACCTTTCAACCAGGCACCACAAAGCGGTTTAACCACATTAATTAATTAAAGCCCACAATCCCCCTGGGGAGAGGAGGAGGATGACTAATAAGATTTGTGATTACAAGAGGGAACATTTCCGAATAAAGTATTGTCCACCAAATAAAAAGAGTAGGTGTAAAGGAATCGGGATCTCCAAAGAGTAACTGATTCAGAAATGAAATCATGGAATGACAGGAGGAGACCCGGGTGGGCATGGACGTGGGGGTCTGCTCTTGTGTCAGAGGGAGGTCGATGGCCTCAGAATTCACTGACAGGTTCAGATCCAACTGAGAAGCGGAGCATGTATGGTATTAGTGGCATTTGGAAGGTCATTAGTGGCATAACTATTGTAGTGTAAATCCAAGTTTCACTGGTATATTGTGTATAGCCCTGCAGAACAAAGAGTGAGATTCATGCAGTATTCAATCAAGGATGAAATGATTTCTTTAGATTTAAAGCCCAAAGCTGGGCCAGTTAATTAGCAAATAAATCAACTAGTGACCCATAGGATAATTTAGTCGTTTCCAGTAGAACACCCAGCCTACTTGCTCCTACTGCCATGAAGCTTCTGACTGAAGTATCAGGCTGGGTTTAATGCAAGGTCTGGGGGCTTCAGCCCCTTCAAAGTCAGACATTCAATCTTCCCAGCCTTTGGGACCCCTCTTAGCCAAGTTGTTAGTGACCCCAAGCTGTCCTGTGTAAAATCACTTTGTACGTACTCCCCCTTCCACAATTTTACATGCCTTGGGGCTAGAATCGTCTTATCCCATTCCATGTCTCCTATCAATGCCCAACAGAAGGCTGCTTATTTTTGTACCCTCTTGAGGACATCTCTTTCATCTATAGTTAAGTCATCAAAGGCTTATTGGTTTTGGTTTTGAGTCACTTAATAGGTACCTTTGGCTTAAAAGAAGAAAAAGGTAAATAAACATATATGCTTTTTCTTGTTAATCTGTCTTTTGTTACAGGGGTCTCAGCCATAAACCTTGCAAGAGGTGAGGAAAAGATATCACTCTGTCTCCCCTACCTTAGGAAAGATGTTGTTTGTTCCCTGTAACTCTTTATTTGGTCTCTCTTTACTTTCACTGTCCACTAAGAAAGAAAAGCCAAATGGTTCACACATTAAAATGAGTCACTCAAAAGTGTCTGAAAAAACTAAGAGGAAGACATATCCCAATCGCAAATGTCAAAGACTAAATGGCTTCCTCCTCGACTACTTTTTTTTTGACCCCACTAAACACTAAGACAGTGCTCTACCCACAGTAATTAACAAATCCATACAGTACTCTCCTGCAAACCACACTGCTGGGACAGGACCTATTGCATACTGAGCACTTGCTGCATGTCTGACATTCACTTTACATGCAGAAGCTTATCTAATCCTTCTAACAATCTCATAAGATAGGACTTCATATACTCCTTTACTGAAGAGGAACTGGTGCAAGAGAGTCTTGCTGGAAACGACAGAATGTGGATATGAACCCGTGTAGTCCTGCACCCTCCTGTCTCTCACCCCTTGCCCATGTAGTGTTTCTGTTCACCTCCATTACAACTTCCCTTATTCATCCTCAATTTACTAAAGTACTCAGCACAATACTATTTGCATAGTAGTATAGGAACTCAGTGAATATTTTCCAAATAAACAAATCACTAGGAGCAGTACTGGTGGTTTGATCTTCCACTCTGAGCAGTGGCTGCAGAAGGCCTGGGCAGTGATGCTGAGAATATAGTAGAGGCTCCATCTCTGCCTTCTTCTCATTTCGCCATTACTAAAGATTAGGAGACATGCACAGGAAAGTTGCCCCCAGGGAATGTTCACAAGAAAGAAGACACAGGTGGTATTCTTTCCTGTCCACTGAAAATCTGCCAAACTAGTACCACCCATGAGATGCAAGGAAGGCATCTTGTATTGTTAATTACTTTTACAGAAAGTAATTAACAATATAATTCAGAGATTTTTTTTTTTAGGTATGTGTGTGTGTATATATATATACACACGTGTGTGTGTATGGCAAAGTCCAACTTTGTCTCCCTGATTGTGTTAGACTCCTAGCTATGCTGTTGAGGCAGTGCCGTCCTGGTGAAGATTCAGAAGTGTGTGGACGCTGTCAGCCCACAGAGTGAAGAACGTTTCTGGATTAACCCAAATATGCTGAACTCTGTGCTCAGTGTCTTTTAGGTGGCATGTTTTGAGCTAAGCAAAGTTACTACTCGGAGATAGGACTGTAAAAGTTTGTCCAGCAAAGCCAGGATTGCTAACTGAGAATTCTGGAAATGGAGGATAAGGATTAGGTCATGGGGAAGAAGTGGGTGAAGGCAAGAAGTGTGAAATAGCTGATGCTGGCCTAAAAACTGTGGTCTTAGAACCAGTTGGAAGTGTTATTTTTTCCAAGCTTTAGTTTCATTATCGCTACCATCACTTGTCCTGTGGCTATGGAAGGACTTTATTCCACTCCAAAATCCAAAGAGGCCTCTTCTGTTCAAATGGAAGGTAGGAAGGAGCCATTACATTTCTCAGCTGAATATCCTAAGTGTGAAAAAAAAACCCACCACCTACTTCTCTGAATTTCACTGAGGACAGGGTTCAGATGGGGCACAAATTTTCCAGAACTCCAATAGATCTGGGAGGAGAGAAAACCAGTAAATCACTGGGTATAAGTCAGGACAGAGTTGGTTTTGCTGCCTAACAAACAACCCTCCAAAATCTCAGTGACTTCAGACACAGTTGATGCATGCCTGAGACACTCTCCAAACAAAGCTCTCCTCCATGTGGTGACTCAGTACTGCACTTCAGTATCAACATGCACTTCCACAATTGCCACAATGGGGGAAGAGATGGACTGGGGGGGTGGGGGGATGGGGGGGACAGAAAGAGGTTGAGAAAGAGAGACTGAGCACTGGCAATTAAGTTCTTCACCCAAGAAATGACACACATCACTCTACACTCATGGCCAAGCAGTCACACAGCCACTCCTAACTTGAAGGAGGCAAGAAAAATACAAATACATTCAGGAAGAAAGGAGAACTGGATATTAGCGAACACTTGTAATGTCTGTTACATACTCCTATACCCAGTAGGCTGGAAATAGTTTCCTTCTTTCTTATTCACTCTTTATATACATGAGGGTACTTCAAAAAGTTCATGAAAAAATGGAATTGAAAGATAATACAATTTTTCCATGAATTTTTTGAAGACTCCATGTAACTTTTGCTTGGATAACCTGCCATATATCCAAGATTTATGGGATAGTGTTGAGGAAGGGAGACCAAATAGTTTTGCAGCCCATTTTAGTCCACAGGTGACCTTTCTGAAAAAGAGAAGTAGCCAGGAAAGACCAGTTAACTCTGGGTACTTTTCCTTTAGAGCTATGAGACACTAATTACCGTGGGAAAGGATAATGGGTTAAAGGGAGCCATGGCCTGATTTCAATAATACACTTAAGATGGAACAACAGTTTTAGCTGCCCAGGACCATCATGCTTTGTATGAAAAGGCTTCTGGAAATGTGCCCTTCCCGTTCCATTCCTCTTCTTGTTACCAGACATGATTCAAATCCCCTCTAAGCCCAGCCCTGCAATGTTTCCAGAAAGCAGCTCTCCTTGCAGAAGAGAGAAAGAACTTTCCCTTATTATTCTTCCAATAATGAATTCCTGCTCTGAGTGGTCTGCCTCCATGTGTTTTCAGTCAAGTGCTGATGGCAGTCTTGCCAGGGGACATTTCCAAGAGACTCTGGCCATAAGAGATGAAGTCTCATATTAACAAGAGCTGGTCTTGGTTTTCCTTCCAGTTTAGCACTCCTGAGCCCTGAAATCAAAGTTGAGAATAATTCATGAGATCTTGTTGGTGAACCAACATGGCCACCATACCTCACACCTCTTTGTTCCTTTAACCAGGTAAAAATTCGCGGTTTTAAAGCTTTCCTCAAAGAAATTTGTGGACCTGGATTTTAGTAACTTAAAAGGGACTTGACTTTCTCAGACCAAACCACTTCTCTGTAGATGCCAAGACTTCCTTTCTTCAGGACTCAAGCACAGTCTTGGCCTACCCCTCACATCATAAGAACAAAGGGAGGAATCCGGTCACACCATTTCCTGCTAAAACCTAATCTCAAGTACAAAGCTGCCTCCAAGTAAGCTATGGTGGTAGGCATGTTTGCTAAGGGAGCCGGCCTACCGTTGTCCCCAGGCAAGTATCTTCAGATAATTCCGTTTTCAACGTACCTACATAGAACTTGTAAAACTCTTAGTTATAGTTGGAAAGAAGAGTCGTGATTCCCTCAGGTAAAAGGCGGCCAGATGTCGTTAAGGATACAGGTGGCGTGGAGCTGGAACGTCTTTAGGACGGGAGGCGGCTCTGGGAATTCACTATCCTGGTGCCAGCTTCTCTCCGCATGCCTGCCGCAGGCTACTGCCTTCCAGCAGACCGTCCCACACACTCTGCTCCCCCCACTCAAAACTGCAGTTTGCTCCTGGTGTCTCCCGCTCCTCCTCGGCCTTTCAACTTCCGTTCCCATTGGCTTTTTCCTTTGTTAAAATTCCTGAGAGAATCTGATTGGCTGAGGCTCAGCTCATTGGTTTGTCTCAGACAACATAATTGGTCGCTAGCTGGCCAATCAGTTGTGGGCTGAGGAAGCTGCTGCAAACATGGCCGCCTGGCTCACTGCAGGCGGGCGCGAGGCCGTTTACGTGAGAGGCCGGAAGGGGGAGGCAGGGAGGAGCACTGAACCCTAACTGGGCTGCAGCAGAGGCACCTGTTCTCTCTCTCGCTTCTTCCGCCCCTTCACACTGCACACCTGGCCTCCTCCTGTCCCTGCTCATCCCCCGATCCCTGACTCCAGTATCCTACTTCTCGCCCTGCCGAGGTCCCCAGAGGTAGAGGATCGGTGAGTAGGGAGGAAAAGCTCCTTAGATTTATTTATTTAAGAATGTGAGGAAGATTAGGGAGGACTGGAAATAAAACCTTTTAGGTAAAGAAAATCCTGGTTCCCACCGTGTGACCCAGGTAAAGCAATTTTCCTTTCCGCAAAACCAAGCATCAGCAGAAGCAAGAAAAACTTCCCATGAGGAACCTGATCAAGCAAGCGGGAAGAGACTCTCTCTTCACTGATCCCTAAGACCTCTCCTCACTGGAAGTTCCTCACCAATCTTCATCATGTTTTTGGAAGACTAGTCGTGTGTGGTTCACTCTGTTTCAACTGAGTCCGAGAAATTGTGCTTCATCTGAATTCACACATCATCCAGAGGACTAGGGGAAAATTGAATTGTGATACTAGGCTTTAGCCTTTATTCTTTAGATACCATCGCCTTTATACCTCATCATGTGATTAAAAGCCCAACCTACCTCTCTGTGTTCAAATTTCAGTATTTCCATATTCTTTTTCATGGACATGAGGCTAGGAGTGAAGTAGAGGCAAATCTCAACATCTGGGTTTTCCTGCCCTTTCCTGAGCTCCGAGTATGTCAATATTGATAAATCATTGGTCATACTTTGCCCTGTGACTGACACTTTCATCTACTAAAATCGCAACATTTCTCTAGGAGCCGATGGTGGCAGAGAAGGTAACTCTAATGTTATTTCTAAATCTGCTGCTGTGGGATTCTAGAGTCAATACCTCTGGATCGCTTCCCAATCCCTGCTCACTTCATTTAGAATCTGAGATTGAAGTCTATTGCCATTGGCTGTGCTGTGGGGCCCGAGAACTCATCTGGGGTTTGTCCAGCCTCTCACGCCAACCCTGTCATCCGAACTCCACAGTCATTACCAATCTAACAGCTTGAAAGTTGATGCAGAGATGAAGCAGAAGCCAGTTTGGCTTTCTCCCAGCTCTCTAGGCCCCTCCGGGGTTAATCAGCAACCACCTATCTTTGTGTCAATAACATAAACCTCTTTAACTAGAACACCTGGTGGAAACCCATAGGAAGGCTTAAGATGAGGCAAATCTTGCAGTCATTATTCTGACCATCACTCTGTTTAAGCTGGACTCAGAATCTCCGATAAAAACAGCTTGCTAGGGCTGAGCCCGTGGCGCACTCGGGAGAGTGCAGCGCTGGGAGCGCAGCGACGCTCCCACCACAGGTTCGGATCCTATATAGGAATGGCCGGTGCGCTCACTGGCTGAGTGCCGGTCACGAAAAAGACAAAAAAAACCCCCAAAAAAACAGCTTGCTAAACCCAACAAACTAGATGGATGGACCTATAGCTCTCTATTCCTTGAGCTACCTTCAGTTTTACTAATATTTTCCATGCCTGCATCTCAGCTCCAAAGTCTCCTGATGCTATAAACTTTAAGCAACATCTCCCCATTTCAGACACACAGAGTTCAGGAAAATGGCCGAGTTCCTCTCACTGGTGGAATTCTTTTAGTGGTATCTTCCAGGCCCTTTCCCCACCCCCACAGCCCATCCTGATCATGGTGTTCACACCACTAGAGAAATCATAGATCTTCTTAACAGCAATTACTGACAACTTCTCTTAGTAGCCAACCCAGATGGCTTTGGGTGTTAGATTATTTCCTGTACAGGGAAAAGGGGAGGTAGATGGAAAAGATGGGCAGAGGGCACATGGAAAATAGTTCCCTGATGTATCAGTCTGCTCAGGCTGCCATAACAGAATACCACAGATTGTGTGGCTTAAACAACAGAAATGTATTTTCTCACGGTTCTGGAGGCTGGAAGTACAAGATCAAGGTGCCAACAGGTTTGGTTTCTTCTAAGGCCTCTCTCCTTGGCTCGCTGATGGCCACCTTCTCTCTGTGTCCTCACATGGCTTTTAATGTCTCTTCCCCTTCTTATAAGGACACCAGTCCTATGGAATTAGGACCCCACCCTTATGACCTCATTTGACCTTATTTACTTCCTGTTAAAGGCCCAAACTTCAGATACAGTTATATTGGGGGTTAGTGCTTCAACATATGAATTTCAAGGGGATACGGTTCCGTCCATAATACCTGCCATAACTATTTTCCTCAACAGATCATCTCCCATCCTCTGATGCTGCTCTTCTAATTTGAGTGGGAGAAATACTAGCTTTGTAGTCTTGTGCAGTTACGTACATAACACACAGGGTTGTTGGAAGGATGAAATTAATTAATATATGTAGGTCCCTAGAACAATGCCTCCTGCCTAGTAAGAAAGCAGTAATTGTAAGCTGGTGTCATTAGCATCACAAAACCTCTCAGTTTCCTCATCTGTAAAATGGGGACAACACTTGACTTTCCTATCCCCCAAAGGATTGTTGTGAGGGTAAAAGAAGAATATGTATGAAAAACCTTGAATAAATGTGCACATTGCTATGAAATACACCAGGCATTACTTTTGTCACCTTCCCTGTAAATGAAGCAGAGCCGTCCCCAGTGCTGGAGTGGGAATCCCTAGGAAGAGCAGGAGAGTACTAACGAGAACTGGTCCTTTTTTCTTCAGAGGGCCATTGCCTGTTTTGTTTTCTTAGAACTTGGTGAGTCTTTTTTTTTTTTCTTCTTTTTCTTATGAAAGTTTTAAACATTCAGAAAAGTAGAGAAAATAGCACACTGAACACTGAAACATCCTTGTCTAGATTTAATAATTGTTAACATTTTACCATAAGTGCTTCACTTGGTGAGTTTTCCTGGCAGATATGTGGGAAGGGAATATGGCAGAGATGTGGTCAGGAAGTGGGGTGAATTGAGCACAGTGGTACTGAGTGGGAGAGCTGAGAGCTTTAACCACCTCAGCCACTACTTGTGGAAAGGAACCCCCCAAGAAGGGATTTTTGTGCAGCAGAGTTTGTCATAGACAATACATTGTTACGATCTTAAGTAAAGTGGTATAAATGGGATAATAGAAATGATTTTACTACTTTTAAGATTTCAAATTATTGTTATTTTTAAGGTTTTAATTTTTTGCAAAGAAAATGATTCATGTATTACTCATGTAATTGAAAATTTAATATTTTAGAGAGGCTTTCGATGTGGAAATCCCTCTGTGATGAAGAACTAAGGAGTTGGAACTGGTGGATCTGTAAGAAGCCTGGTAAAAATCATGGTGACAAAAAGAAATGTAGGTTACTAAAAATGAAAGGTTTTAGGAGCAGAAACACTCTGATTAAAATAAAATATATGCAAATTATAAATGGTTTCTTTCTGGTAAATTATCAAAAAGATTCTGTAAGACACATTGCCTCTTTCTCAATATCAAGTATTACTGCATTTAAATGCTAACACATCTCCCTCGAAAGGATGACTTACAAGGTGAAAGCAACTAAACTTTGCTTTAAAGTTCTATTATTCAGACTCCTCATTAATTTAAGCTGACATTCCTTCTCAAGCGGGGCAAATCATCAAAGCTTTATTGTATTGAGAACCTTGAATTCAGCCACAAAGAGTGTGGGGTACGGAGAGAGACCATGGGCAGGGGGAGGGTGGAGAGCTCCCACGGCCAAAAGAAGGCAGGGGAGGGGAGGAAGGCCCAGGAAGGACAGCACAGGGAAACAGGGTAGTGTGGGGAGGCCACGGGGAGACGGCAGGGGTTAGGTAAAGGCAGAACTGTCCCTTGAGCCTCTGCCAATCAACACGGTAGAAGCAAAACCAGCCTGCAACTTTGCAGTTGCAAATTTTTCTTCAGAGTAAGGATAAAAAGAGAGGTAGAGAATAAGGAAAGGGACAATGTTCCCTTTCTTCCTTCATTCAGGTGCCTCTTGAATCTCCTTACCCGTAACACTCTGCCTAGTGGCCCAACGCCTGCCAGAGACACCCCAACCCCACCCCCACCAGCAGACCCTGGGGCCTGTAGCCATAGCCCTGATCATCAGACAGCATCTGGCCAAGTGGCATCTCCACCCAGGCCCCCAGCACCCTTTTGGGTGTGATTGACTATGGGATATGTGGTGTGCGATGTACTGGGTGGAATGTGCTGGGTTCATTGCTGAGGCATAAGGCAAGAAAAGATCTTTTGAAATGCAAGGGCATCATCCACAAACTTTCATTGACCATCTATGATTTATAACTAGAATATAATAAGATTTACAATGTGATCTTTAAAGCCTAAGGAAAAACTGGGTTTTTTCAATGTGTAACTTTGATAAGTAAAATATTAATTTCAAAATCCAAAGTAGTCTCAGATGGTCTTTTCTCTACACCAAAACAATCCTTGAGGACACACGGACACTGTGGAGCAGACAGCTCCTAGTGTCCAGGAACCCATCCTAGACAAGCTGGGGAGGGGGGACCGCAAGAATTCAATCCCCAGTCCTCCACCTTCCACCTCTGGGTCCTCAAAGAACGACTGTAACCTCCCCAAGTCACAATTTTGCAATGTATAAAATGGGAATAGAAATAATCCGCCTAATCTTCATGCCAAGGGGCCTGTGTGGATGGCGGTGTAGATAAATGGATGGTTTTCCAACCTTCACTGAAGGTCTGAGGCTGGGTTACTGCAATGATCCTTTCTCTGGCTTTAAGACGTAGATTAGGTCACACCATTCCTCTGCTCACAACTCTGAAGCTACTGTCTTTTCACTCAGACTGAAAGCAAAATCCTTCCACTGGCCTATAAAGCCCCACGTGCCTGGCAGCACCTGCTTCCCCATCAATCACCCTCTTACTGCTCCCCTCACCTCCTGCTCGCTCACCTGCTGCAGCCACCCAGTCTCCCAGCCCTTCTCCCCATTGCCAGGCACTCCTGCCCCTCAGGGCCTTTGCACTTCTGAAAACGTTGCTGGAATTCTTTTCCCCCAGCAAGTCCCGTAACCAACTCCCTCCTTCCTTCCCCCAGATATTGCTATGATTCTCTCACTTCTAAGTTTTTGCTAAAATATCACCTTCCCCATGAGTCCTATCCTATTTAATATTGCAGCCCACTGTCCTTACCCCCATCCTGCTCTCCTTTGAGCAGGATGATGTGATAAGCACTATGGCCATATGACATAATAAATAGCTCGCTGTGTTGACTGCTCATTGTGTGTCTTCCTGCTGCAATATAAACACTGGCGGGCAGGCATCTTTGATTTGTTCACTGATGTGTCCTAAGCACCTAGAGTAGTGTCAGGCACATTAATGACGCTCAATAAATACACTGGATCTTTCTGAGTGGTCCAGGATATAAAACCAGTAAAAGAAGGGCTGCTCCAGTTGAAGGGAAGTATGAGTTCAAAATCCCTCCCACCATCCCTGCAGGCTTTCCGTGGAATAACTCTGGCTTCAATGAGCGAGTGAGAAAACTGCAGGCATTTGTTCTCATGTGTGAAACCAATTTTGAAGCTAAAGAGTGCTGTGTAATGGCAGGTCTGAAGGCCTGGCACAATGGTTTGCACAGAGCAGGTGCCTAGTTGGTACAGGTAGGAAGGGAAATAACATGTGTTGAGCATCTACTATATGCTAGGCAGTGTTGGTGCCTGGCGCCCTACGTAAGTGATCTCATGAAACTGTCAGATGTTTCACCATCATCTCTCCAGTACCTCATACCAGGGCTGGCACAGATTGGTGCTCAGTAAATGCTCACTTATTTCCCTAACAACCCTGTGAGGCAGGTATTATTATCCCCATCTTGAAAGGGTCCAAGGTTCAGGTTTAGATAGTATGCTTAATGTCACCCAGCTAGTGAGTGGCAGAGCCAGGATTTAAATTCCTCTCAGACAAGCCCCAGTCACTCTGGTTCTGAGAGAGAATGCAGGTTACATTATCCCTCCGAGCTGCCCTCAAGCAGACCTGTGTCCTGGCTGCACCAGGAAATGAGGGAGTAGTATGTCTTTCTCCACCTGGACTCACTTTCTCCCTTTGTGCAGGTGGCCCACCTGGAGGGGTCACCTGCCACCTTTTGATTAATGGGCCTGCCTTTCCCACCCTCCCTGGCTGGATAACCCCAGAGTTAGCAGCAGTTCATCTTGAATCATAAATCAAATTCTGAAAGACATTGCAGCTTTGTGCTCAAAATCTCCCTAGAATTCAAATTCTTCGTTAATGACATTTGCTTATGAGTACAATGATGGGTTTATCAAGTCCCCCTTGTAAGAAGGAGGTGGATGTTATCTGCTGGTTTCTCCCTGACCCCTACAAAAATCAAAAAACAAAAACATCCCTAGTAAGCCTATTTATTGTAGCTAGAATTCCCCTGAGGACCTCATACTTAGTTTCCACTCTGGCCATTTAAGGAAAAGCCCTTATCTATGTTGCCAGTTGACATAGATAGAAATCATTTATAACTAGCACATTCTTTGTGCTTTCCATATGCCCACTGTTAGCTGGGATTTTATTTCTCAGCCATTGCTGAAGTGTGGCATGCCAGCTATTTACACTGTATAGGGACAAAACAACCTAATATATGCCCCAGACCTATTTTATGGAAGCTGACAACTCTAGCCCAGGGAGAAAACATCTCCATAAATCTTCTGATGCTTTATGCCGGGTTCAATTTTCTCTTGGGAACTTTTGAATTTGTTTCAGAATTTTCTTTAGAGGAAATGATGAACTATAGATGGTTTTCATTTCTCTGTGCTTTTTTACTTCATCTAGAATCAACATTGGCTTTTAGAATTGATTCTCCTCAGAGACTCTTCCTGGCGTTTTTATGTTCAAAGATTCCAGATTAGAGATGCTGAGATTCAACTGAGTGTCAGAAACAACTGATTCTACCAGTATTGCTCTATTTGCAAAAAGCTGGGGGTCTTATGTACTGGAGGACCTTCTAGCCTCATCCAGAAAATGCCAGGAGCATCCCCCAGTCACTGGAACAGCCAGAGGTGCCTATAGGCAGTATTTCAAGTACCCCTGGTTGAAAGCACCAATGGAAATATCTCTGAAAGATGATGAACTGGAGGCAAATATAGGCGGTCCCTGACTTACGATGGTTCGACTTATGATTTTTTGACTTCACAGTGGTGTGGAAGTGATACAAATTCAGTAGAAACCATGGCCCAGTACAGTATTCCATAAATTACATGAACTATTCAACACTTTATTATAAAATAGGCTTTGTGTAAGATGATTTTGCCAAACTATAGGCCGATATAAGTGTTCTGAGCATGTTTAAGGTAGGCTAGGCTAAGCTATCATGTTTGGTAGGTTAGGTTTATTAAATGCTTTTTTGACTTAATATTTTCAACTTAACGATGGGTTTATTGGGATGTAACCCCATCATAAGTCAAGGAGCATCTGCACCA
The DNA here is from genome assembly GCF_027409185.1 of Cynocephalus volans. Taxonomy (NCBI): domain Eukaryota; kingdom Metazoa; phylum Chordata; class Mammalia; order Dermoptera; family Cynocephalidae; genus Cynocephalus; species Cynocephalus volans. The sequence continues at coordinate 150,109,780 of NC_084462.1, forward strand.
CTAAGTTCTGCCATCAGTGAGGGGTCAGTATGCCGCATAGGCTCCGCCCCTCCCAGTGTGAGCTGCTTCCTATCTGTGTTGCCTTCAATGAGCCTTGTTTGTTCAAGTTGTCTTGGTGAACATTTACTTTCATCTCTGATTTCTCCCATATAGAAATGGGGGCAGTGGAAAGGAGAGAAGGAAATACTGAAATTCTCCCTGGGCCCATATCCTTCTAAGAAGGGCCCTGTTATCTGGAATGACTTTTAAGTTTTTTTCCAGTTAACAATTGGGAGGGTTTACTAAATGTAGGTTCCCAATCCCAACAACCAGAATCTGGGATAAGAGATAGAAATAGGGACAGAAATAAATGGATTCATCGGGAACCAAACATTGGTCTGCAACCGGTGAGTCTTCTTCACCTCGACCCCACATCAGTAGTGACTTGCTTGTACATCCCTGAGTACCACTCATCTGCCCTACAATGCATAGTGGGTTCTCTCTGATTTCTAGAAGTATTGAATTCCTTGCAAGCTGCATGACCAGAGCCAGGATTTTCTAGTAGGGCAAGGATTATATAAACTCCCTGGACCCTGGAAGAATGTGGCTATAAAGAACATGGCTGTCTATCAAGAACCATCCAGAGAGGCTGTCAGATGAATCACTGTGTCTATTCTTCTTGCCCTGCTCCTTGTTTCTCTTGGGCATGATCACCACACATGCCAACACCCAAACTCACAGACCATCCATTCCAGCCCTGCATCCTGCCCGCCCATCTTGCTGGGGAGTGCTCTCTGAAGCTCAGTGCATCCTGTTTGTTCAGACCCCTTTGTCTTCCACTGGAGCAACAGGGAGAGAGGATTCCTCTGAGTCCCTTTGCTTTTGGCTTTGAAATCAGATCCTGGCACACCTGATTACACTGAATAGCTGGAAATGGTAAGGATGTCCGATGGCAGAGGGCTCTTGTTTCAACCTTTGCACGCCAGGAAGGCAGGGGGCTGGATCTCCTCTTTGGGGCTGTGCTGGAGGAGGCAGGATGCTCTGGCAGAAAAAGCAAACAGTGTAATTGAAGGGAAATTCACTTGAAAGGGAACTCAGAATACCATAGTTCTTCCAGCCACACATAAGCCGTCCCTGAAGACATAAAGTGGGGCTTAGACTCAGTCTTTTCATATATCCCTAGATGGGAAATATTCAGTTCCAGTAACCCTTGGCAGAAATGGTTACTGTCCTGCTTTTTCTGTAGACTCCAAAGCCGTGACAAAGTGGAATAAATAGTGACCTACTCTCCCCCACCCCCACCACAGTGAAAAGCTCAGCAGGCATTATAGCATTAAAGGGCAGCCCTCAGCCTCGACACACTGCCTCCTTTCCAGTAGAAATGCTACTCTGCTGCACTAGCCCACTGGCTTAAAGAGTCCTTATGAAAATTCCACACACAAAAAAGGCATAAAGAGCAACCATGTGTCCACACCTGGCTTAAGAAATGATATATTGCCAATGCAGTTAAAGCCTCCTGTGTCCTCCTTGGTCCCATCCTTTCATGCTAGCTTCCCCTGTCAGTAACCACTCATTCACAGGCATTTCCTTACATGTTCCAGTGAGGTGTGCATCCCTCTTTGGGGTAATGCTTAATCTTTTTGAACCTCACTGTCTTCATCTGTAAAAAGGGGCGATTGAGAGGATTAAAGGAAATGACTTATGATATTTGGCTGTTGTTTTTATGAAAAGGAAAAAGTCAGCAGAAAGAATTGGGTCAAGTGTAAGGCCCTTCCCAGCCTGGCCCTTACAGCCTCCTCTCTTCTCTGCTGCAATATTCCCCAGATATGCCACCTGTTTTCATGCCTCTGGGCCAATGTGGATGCTGTGCTTACTGGCATGCAATGCTTGTCCCTTGTCTTTGTCTTCTTTCACCTGGGCTCAAATGTCACCAACTCTGGGAGGCCTGTCCCAATGCCCCAGGTAGGGATTCCTTGGTGGTCCCACGACCTGATGCTGCTGTCGGAGCACTTGCAGTATGTAATGCTCCCAGGGTACTCACCTGGCTTTCTCAGTGAACTCATACAACTGAGCAGGGACTGGGACTTCTGTAGCCAGTGGCCTGGCCCCTTGCCTGCTGGCACATGGCAAGCCCATGTTAAGTGAGCGAGTGAATGAGTTCAGTCAACAGACTGCAACTCTTTGCCCCAGTTTACATGGGGCAGTCATCATGTCCTCACTTTTCTCTTTGAGATCCCAGATCTTCTCTTTTCTGGAAACACAAAACTTAAAGGTCTCTGTAAACTCAAATGAGGTTGGAATAAATAGACAGGGAGCATGAACTCTCTTCCCCCGTAACTTTGGTAAACAAGAGCTTCAAATAGAGCCCTCAGTGGGCTTTATGCAGGCCTTGAACATCTTTTTCTAGGCGTCTTGCCACTTGGGTTCTTCTTGCAGCTTATAGAAATTCTTAAGGACAGAAATATGCAAACCTGTTCAACTTCCTAGAAAATCCGCTTTACTGCTGCAGAAACAAAACATTGGGAAACAACAGTTTGGCTATTAAGGTGTTCTCACCACACCCATTATTCTTTGCTAAGACTTTTGGTTGCTACTGTGTAGACTCAGCTTTAGTCATGGAATTTTAGAGGATATGTCTCAGAAGTGGGATCAAGAACAAGCCCGACAGTAATCTGCACATAAGCTGATTTGGCACCATGTCACTGAAAATGGGTACACAGGGCTGCCCAGGAAGGAAATGTGAAATAGAAAAAAGAAATGACAGCAGGCATTGGGTTGTGTGTGCAGAATACACAGGTCACATATGTATTTTTAACTCTTTTTTTTTAACATTTTTTATTTTTATTGAGGTAATATTTACATAAAATGAAACTAACCATCTTAAAGCGAACAATACAGTAGCAATTAATACATTCAACAACATTGTGCAACCACCACCTCTAGTTCTGATACGTTTTCATTACCCCAGAAGGAAACCCCATACCCATTAGGCAACTGCTCCCCATTTTCCCCTCCTCCCAGCTCCTGGAAACCTCCAGTATGCTTTGTCTCTATGGATTTACCTATTCTGGATATTGCATGTAAATGGAATCATACGCTATGTGACCTTTTGTGTCTGGCTTTTTTCACTAGCATGTTTTCAAGGTTAATCCACATTGTAGCATGTATCAGTACTTTATTCCTCGTTATGGCTGAATAATATCCCATTCTAAGGATATACTGCATTTTGTTTATTCATTCATCTGTCAATGAACATTTGAGCTGTTTCTACCTGTTGGCTATTGTGAATAGTGCTGCTATGAACTTGCATGTACAGGTATTTATTTGAATACCTGTTTTCAATTCTTTGGAGTATGTACCTAGGAGTGGATGTACTAGGTTACGTGGTGATTCCATGTTTAACTGTTTGAGGAACTGCCATACTGTCTTCCACAGTAGCTGAACAATTTTACTCTCTCACCAGCAATGTGTGAGCACCGGTCAGCTCTTACTGTTCTGCCAATTACATTCTAAAGTGGCACAAGGTTTTTATAAAGGGCTGTGTTCTGTGTGCACAGAATTCATGGTCTATATGTAAAAACACAAATTTTACACAAGCAGGTGGACAGAGAAAGCGAAGAAAGTGGAGGCTTCAGCCAAGCTGAAGGATGGAGTAGGGAAGTAGTAGACTTCACCCAGCTCCCTGCCATGTTACCCTTAGCTAAGCAAGGGACAGGCTGGAGGTTTCGTTGTCTACTGCGTCTTACTTTCACTTCTTTCCAGTTAGTCTCCACTACTCCACTGTTCTCAGGGCTCTAAGGTCATGGGGACTTTCCCGCTGTTAGCCAGGTTCCAGTTAACATGGGGGACTTTGTTAGTCTATGATCCAGTGTTCAGAGCTCCCAAACTTGTGAAGACTAAACTCTACACATGCTCTTGTTAATATCTGTAAGCCAAAAATAGGAGGAACACCTTTAAAACGAAAGCTACAAACACAAAATTATTAATAGTAGCTGTTGAGGAGAAAAGCAAAACCACCACTAGAGCCCCATGGGTTATACACTTAGGAGAGGGAAAGGACAGAAAACTGGCTTCTTTTTTGAAACCACATAGAAAGAGCTGAGATGTGTGTTAAATTTGTATCTAAGTATTATTAGATCGGAAGAATAAAAAATACTATTGTTGTATAATCTCCTTCCCTCACAGTCTGGTAGCTGAAGTATCAGCAATTTGGGTAGGGGGGGCAGGCCTTCCTGACAGGGGCCTGGAAACCCTTGGGAGAATGTCCTTTCTATTAGACATGGATCTTTATGGTTGAGTAAGGGGTTGAAGGAAGAAATAGACAAGCGGGGTCTGGGAGCAAGGCCACAGGAGGGCTTTGAGAAAAGAGGAGTCGGGTCAGCAGGATGTTTTCTGTGAGTGTAAGGCCTCAGGAGGGGGGCAAGGGGAAGGGGAGAAGGCGAAGGGTTTGTGCACCAAGAGAATTACCGCTTCCTGTGGAGCTTCGCAGGAAGGACACTTGCCACACCGTGAGTCTTCAAGGTTCGCTAATAAGCCTAAGGGGGAAAATGGGTTCTGAAATACCAATGCATCCAGCTAAGAACAGGAGGCCCCAGGACCCAGCACTGATGTGAGCTGCTGGATGTAAGGGGTGCCGGCTTTACACGGGGAGGTTGAAAGAACTTGTCTTCACTACTTGTCAATCAATAAAGAGTGACGAGCCAGATTTTCCTTTGAGGGCAATGGATCATGCTCCCTTCTTAGGGCCAGGAGGAGAACCAGTGATGTCATCATGGAGGAGGGAGCCTCCTCACCAGCCACAGGTGAGAGCTCTTGTCTTGACTTTTTAGTCATAATCCAATGCAACATTTTGCAGGGTTAGTAGATGTAGTAGGTTGAATAGTGGCCCCCCAAAAGATATATACATGTCCTAAGCCAGAACTTAGACATATGACCTTGTTTGTATAAATGGTCTTTGCAGTTGTAATTAAGTTAAGGATCTCGAGGTGAGATCATCCTGGATGAAGCAGGTGGGCCCTAAATCCAATGACAAGTGCTCTCATAAGAGACAGGGGAGAGACACACAGAGGAGGCAGCCATGTGACCACGGAGGCAGGGACTGGAGAGCTGCAGGCCAAGCCAAGGAATTCCTGAAGCTGGAAGAAACAAGGAAGGACTCTCCCCCAGAGACTGCAGAGGGAGCATGGCCCTACAGACACCTTGACTTCTGGCCTTCAAAACTGCGAGAGAATAAATCTCTGCCATTTTAAGCCACCCAGTGTGTGACAATTTGTTGCTGCAGTCCTGAGAAGCCACTATAGTGGGGCTGCACAGAGAGAGGATATGACTGCAGAGACAAGCTGGTTGTCTAGAAAACTGAATTCAGTCCCTGGATTTGCTGCTGGTATCCGAGGTGAACTTTCTTAGACTTTGCTAAACTTTGTGGGTCTGTTTCCTTTTGTGTTCTTCACACGTTTACTCCTCATGGCAGAGAGCGGGGCTCATGGTTCACCTGAGGACACTGCTCAGGACTGGAGTAAGTCTAATCACACCCTTGTGGTCTATTGGCAATGGTGGTAATAGTAATGACCACGCTCTCCAGAATGTTTAACACATGCTAGGTATGTCACATACATCATCTCATTTAATCCTCAAAACAATCCTAAGAAGTTGGTATTCTCATCCCCATCTTACAGATGAGGAAACTGAGGCTCTGAAAGTTCATGTAATCTATTCAGGGTCGTTCAGGGAATGCTGGTGGAGCCAGACCTTGAACCCAGATCTGCCTGTGCTCGATCCACAGCATTACAAAAGGCTCAAGCCCCACACAGACAGTTCATCCAGCATCCCACAGTGCCCAGCTACCTGATGAGAAAAAATCTATTTATTGTCTGAATACAGCAGCACTGGCATTAGAGCACTCTCTGGCAGTGAGGGTTTGAATGATGGATCGATTGAGATTAAGGTTGCTGAGATGACCTGCTTAGATGCCGCTAACAGCAGATAGATAGCAAAACCTCTGCATCCAGGGAGAAATGTAGTCAGAACTCAAACCAGTCAAGTTCCTCTCAGCACCAAGCCATGCTGGGAAGAGAGATGAAGCCCCTAACCAAGTGGTCTCTCCAGTGTGAGAAGCTGGAGGGTCCCCTGCTGAGTCACAGAGGACAGATCCCAACACAACTCACTCCCCAGCTGGAAGGAGAGGAGAGGACACCGGCTGGTGAGACAAGCTCTGATGAGGTCCTGTCCTAGGGCAAACTGACACTATTTGGAGTCCTCTTTTGCAGGGCTGGACTCCAGGCTCTAACTGTGGGGGATCCCTGTGCCTTTCACAGAGTCATGTTTTCAGAGTTTTAGGAGATCCAGGCTGACCTCACTCCTGCTGTGGCTTAGACTGGGATATGGCCAGGATGGCAGCTTCTTCCCTGCCCTCCAGCATTCCGTGTTGGAGGGAGTTCAGCATCAGGGAGACAACCCGTGGGCCTGCCAGATTTCCTCCCACGCCTGCCCCTGTGCAAGATAAAGTCAACATGGCCCGGCCACAGGACAACAGCATAATAAATCCCCCTCCAACCTCCTCCCGGACTTATTGTTCCATTGCAGCTGTTTTGAGTATGATCAAAAGGAAGGAAGAGCACTGTGCTATCAGGCTGAGGAAGAAGGATGCTCTCCTGACCGCTCCTGTTGCCCTTGGCCACCCTTATTTTAAATATGAGGAAACCAAAGGCCAACATGCAGCCCAACCCCATCCGCATCATGAGGAGCAGTGAGCCGTGGCCAAGGCCCCCTGCTGCTGAGGCAGCAACCCCCATCCAAACTCGCTGACAGCCGTCTGGGTTGTCCAGCCCTTGTCCTCTTACCCAGACCATGGCGGCTAGAAGGCCCGAGCACAGGGTCTGCACAGTTTGGGGCAGGAACCAGAAGTAGGCCCTGCAGTGGCCAAGTGAGCTATTGTTTACACCTTAGGTTAACTGAGGCTGTGAGGCCACAACTGTTGGAAATAATAGACCAGAAAAGGAACTTCCCAAGTTTGCCTGGCCTAGTGCCTACTTCTCAAGATAGTGAATAGCTCAGGTTCTTGGGACATGTAGTCAACTTCAGGTGCTTGGCCTTTCCTACATGCAGCCCAGGCCCAGGCCCAGGCCCAGGCACGGGAGGGTGTGCTGCATCAGCCGCCAGGGCTGGATTCCTGCAAGGAACTAGAGCAGAAAGCATCGGCTCTCCTTTAGCTCCGTGCTTCAGAGGTAGGAAGGACGGAACTGAGTGTTCCTCTTGACAGACTTGCAGGCTCAGGCAGTCCTCAGCTGCTCGTGGACGCCTGCCCTAGTCGGCACCCAGACCCTGATTCACCAGGTGCCCAGCTGCAGCAGCCCAGTCACCTTTGTCTGGGCTGCGAGGCCATATCTGAGCCATCAAAAGTGCCTCAGTGGGAGAGGATGTCAATGTGCTTCCTCAACCAGAAAGGTGGTTTGAATTTGGCCAAAGCAGCCCAACCAAACAAGCAAAAGCTTGTCAATGGAAAGCTGGGGCTGCCGGGAGATCACACAACAGCAAAATAAGAACCATTATCAGTCTCATCCCAGCCCAAGGAGGGAGAGCCTTTGAAGCCACAGACAGGCTGAACAGAACTTTCCACCTGAGAGACGCTGGGAATGGGAGGTCAGGCTGCACGCAGCCCCCACAAAAACTGATCAAAGCCTGATGCAGAAGGGAGGGGGCGCACAGCTGCAGCCCTGACTCCCCCCACGGGGCCGCCCAGGGCTTTCTGAAAGCAACCGGGCTGCCTTTGCAGAGTCCTGTGGGAAAACCCAACACAGATGCACTGTGCAGCCAAACCCCTGGAGCACTGCTGGGAGAGGAAAAAATAAACCCCTCAGTGGTCCTGAAAAGAAAAGGGAGGCAATCAAAGCACACAAAAAATGCAAAGACCACCCACCTGATGAGCGCCTACCTTTCGGAAACAAATAACTCCTGGCTACCAAGGCGCACTTCTAAAAGAACAAACAGGCTGAACACTCCGCCTCAAAGCTCCGTGCACCAGGGGATTTGTGGGAAGCCGTGGCCCCTTCTAAGCACTGGAGCTTAATTTAAAGTGTGTTGGCCTCTGCAGTGCCTATTCAAGGGCTTCCTTGAATCTGCTCTCCTCACTGGGAACCTGAGAAACAGCAAGAATCCTCATTTAGGGAGGGATGGGGTCCTGTGTGGATGCCGTTAACTCGGCCCTTTCCGATTAGACAGCAGTGTCTGCTGGGGAGCATTCCAGGGGCATCTTCCAGGCTGGACCTTGGACAGCTGTGTCGGTCCTGCCTGAACCAGCCCCTCTGTGACAGCCTCGGCCCACCCTGCCCGATCCCACCCTCGCTCCTGTCCAGAGCTCCCCTTTGGAGAACTGACACTCCGCAGAAGCTGCGCTTTGATCTTTCCTGGAGTGGGTGCAGCACAGCAGAGCTGCTTCCACCGCGCTCTCCTCGGAAGGGGGAAGCTTTTCTTCTCCTCCTTGGGAATGCGTTTGGAGGCAGGGTGGAGGGGGACAAGAATGTGGAGGCCTTGCCGGCATTTGGGTGGAGTGGGGAGGGTACGGAGGAAGTGGGTTGCCCGGGAGCACTGGGGGAAACTGAGATGAGAAAGTTCCAGAACCTCTGGTTTAACCAGACAACATTCCTTCTGAAATAGAAGAACAAGCCTCCAGGGCTAGACAGAGGGCCTCAGGGAGGAGAGACAACTGAGGAAGGAGCATCTCTTCTCCCCCTTCTCCAAAGGCCAGATCCTAAAGAGAGGAGGCAGCTCCTCCCGAGGGGACGACTGAGCTCCTACCCACCCCTCCCTAGATGTATATCTTTTTAGTACTGTGTCCTGTGAGATGGATGGGGTTATCTCCATTTTACAGGTGACAAGACAGAGATTCAGAGAGGTGACCAAGGCTCTCCAAAGACACCTATAGAATTGTCGAGCTGTAATTCAACCCTCAGGCAGCCTGGCTCCAAAGTTCTCCACCTTCCCTGCTCTTTCCAGTCCTGCCCTGCCTCTCAGAGCTAGGAAGATGTTAGTAGATGTTCCATAAATATTTATTAAATTGAACTGAACTGAGCAGCTGAACACACGCAGGCTTCTTTCACCCTGACCAAAGGGATCCTTTGAGCGTCCAGGTTATGGAAAGAAATCCTCCAAGACACCAAATAAAATCCTGTTCCTTTTTTGAAATTAGTGCCTAATAAAGTTTATTCAAATCTCCAAAAGAACAAACAGAAGGGAACAATGAAAAACTCACACACAAACAAAAAAACAGTGTGGGTAGATAATAAACCTTCACAGCATTGTCTTTCATCCAGGCAGCACAAAGCGTCCACAGCTTTAGTTACTTCTTCATTCACACAGCCCCTTCTGAAGATGGTATCCACACACTAACAATAGCACTTGTAGGCATTGACACATTCCAGAAGCAAAAACTTTAGCAACTGTCTGCAAGGTGAACAGAGTACAGTGCAAACCCAGGGAGCACACCTCATTTTCCAAACCAGGATGGGATGCTGCCTGCAGCTCTGTTTCCTGACTCGGCAAAAGAAACCACAGTCTTCAGTGAGAGGTTTGGAGGCAGGGGGGCCAGAAGGTCTAGGAATGACCTAGGGAAAAATGACCTAGGAAAGCTGAAGAATTAATCCTTTGCACGATGTAAATCCCCGCTTTGTTCACCTATATGCATATTCTTTGATTTAGCCATGTATTCATTTGTGTACATCCATGGGTTTGCTCACAGTCACCAGGACACTGAGTCCTGGGCTGGGCCACACACTCGAGGTGATGCCACATCAGACAGTAAGCGCCTCTGACGATGAAAGCTGGGGAAAAGGGTCAGGGCCAGGGCCTGGGCCAGGGCCTGTCCATGAAGCTCAGAGGGAAACTGCTGCCAGTGGACAATGGGACCAGGATATGGAGGCTCAGAAAACTAGAGATGGGAAAGGGAACTCAAATTGCAAAGGAGTAGTCCTTTTGTTGCTAGTTCATTTCCAGTCATGTCATTTCCTGCCTTAAAAAATAATTAATAATACTAGTAATAATAATAATAGCATATGGCTTTTTAATGGCTCTCATTGCCAAATAGCATAAGGCACAAATGCCTTCACTAGACAGTGGAGCCCATTGATGAGGTGGCTTCATCTGGGACCAGTCTTGTATCTTGATCTTCTCTTAATTTCTGTGCAGTTATTCTTGATTTGTGAGCTGCAATCCTGCAGGAGACCATGGATTTTCAGCAAAGGGTCCATAGATCTGTATGCCACAACAAACTTGGCTACAGCATGAATCAATAGTATGGAAAATTCAGGCTAATTTGAAAGGGCTGTCAAATTTCTAGCAGCTCTTTGTCATTGTGTGTTTTCTTGGGTACTAAAGTTCAACTGTTATGAGAAAGGACCGGCATTGTGGTAGTGGTTTTCAAACTGGGGTCCACGGAACCCCACAGAGATTTCCTGAAGTATAGATGAGGGAAGAATCAGGATGGAGCAGAAGCAGGTGGGACTAATCTCCCCCGCCACACACATGCGCGCGCGCACACACACACACACACACACACACACAACTAATCATCCCCATAACCACAGCAACTCTGCTTTTATCAGTTTTGTACTCTGGGCTTTCTAGTAAGATTTTGAAGAAAGGACTCTGCTAGGGAGGAGTGGGGTGGAGTTTACAAGCAATGGCTGCAGATGAAGTACATGCACTTCTAGCCAGCCCCTTGCCACAGTTCAGTGGGGCACAGTGAAAAATCTGTCAGCAGCCCAGTGTGCACACTGCAAGTAAGCTGTGGTGTGTGGGTGGTGCAACAGAAGACGTTCCCTCTGTCCAGGTCCACACAGAAGAGCCCTGGGTTTGTTAGTGTCTTAGATGCATTGAATCCATCTGGTTCTTGGAGATAAAAAATGAACTTGTACATTAGCCACTCTATTGTCAAAGCAAAGACAGTGTCCACTGTGTAAATACTGCTGAGAGAATCCTTAGAATATTCACTGCTGTTGGGGGTTGGGTGGGGAATCCTCTCTATACAAGCTTTTCTTGTGGGCCAAAATTTCCAGAAGGATAGTAGCCACTTGGGGTCCATTTTTATCTCCTTCAGTTTCTGCCCTAATAAGTCTTTGCTTGTTTGGCTGGTGCCTCCCTCCCAGACTTTCAGAGGACACAGTTTGCCCCCAGGCAGCCTGGGCCTAGAATAATTGGAGTAATGGAAGGTGACAAAGCAGGACCCTGAGAGAGGACTTCCAGAAATTCTTTAGCTGAGCCTCCATTCTCCCAGCCCAATTTCAGACAGGGCAACAGATAAAGAAATCCTCTGAACAATCCAGAACGGTGCTCATTAGTAAGGGAGGCTCAAGCAGGAGATCGGAAGAGATGCCTTTGTCCCGGCTTTTCACTGCCACCCACACATAATTTTGAAGCCACCTTTCCAACACGTAGGCTCCAAGTAAATGTGACAAAACAGGAGGGCAAACCTCTCGTGACCTCCTCTCTGTTACACGAACGCCCTGTTAGTGGCAAATGAAAAACAGTGGTGAATAGACCCAGGCCTGTCACGGCTGTGCAGGAACAAGTTGGAATGTGGCTGGTGTGTGTGTGTGTGTGTGTGTGTGTGTGTGTGTGTGTTCGGGTGTGCTGAGGGGGCAAAACATTCCACGGATGTCTGAGTGGGGCAGGGGGAGCACCAGCCTGCTCACATTCATATATTGTGGGGAAAACTAAGGGGAAGTTTTAGGAATGGGTGTGCGTCCGTGTCTGGGCAAATCTCTCTGTTGATGTGTGTTGGGGGAAATCGAGGGGAAAATTTTGTGTTTGAGTATGTGCACGCGGATGCCCACATTCAAGTGCACAGGGGGGAGCTGAATGAGTTTCGAGATTCTGTGAAAATTCTCAGTTAGAAAAAAACCTGGCAACTCCCCATACCACAGGCTGGTACACATTCAATTCATTTCCTGTACTAGTTACCAGCCCTTGTTTATACACGACAGAAATGGGATTGATCGCAAAAGCTTCAGGTCTCCGGGGTGAGTTGAGGGAGAGTGCATGCTGATTGGGTGGGGAAGGAGAGTGAAGGGGAGGTCACTGTTCCTCTTGAGGACAAATGCAGTCAACTTTCAATATTAATCCACAGTTCCCTCCCATATATGCTTAGAGAGGAGGGTTTTAAAATGACTTCCTCCTGCATTGCTCCAAAGCCATTCTCGTGCCCATCTGCTCAGCCGATGGCAGCTTGCATATTCTCGTACATGCTTATGTGTTTTAAACTCGTCTGGCTTGCTCCACTTTGGGCTTCAGTTTGTGACCCAGCCTCGGGAACTGTTTTTGAGCATTTTCACTTTGCTTTATCCTGGCTCGGCTTTGTTTGATAACACAGAATGGTCGAGCTTGACTTAAATGCCCTGTTCTTTGTGTGAAGGCTCCAGAATGCACAGGGTCCTGGGACTGACATCCCAAGGTAAAGTTGGGGAGTTGGGCCAAACACCACCAACGCATACACGTGGGCATGCCTTTCTGAACACCTCGGCATGGGGAGAAACTTCACTCTACAAACAAACTCCTTGGCGTGTGACCTCCTCTGAATCTCTCTTACCCGTCTTCATCCATGAGGTACCCAGCTCATGATAGAGGCTCAGTGGCTGCTAGTCACCCATGGTGCATTCTACTCCATTCGAGGGCCATGAAGCCATTACCAGAGACACACAGCACCAGCGACGTTTCTCAGCCTAGCTCAGGACCTCATTAAATGAGATGTCCTGAACCCCCCACATGGGGTCCATGGTGTCACCTGTGTGACAGTCATGAGCCTCTGCTTTTCCTTTAGTCTAGACTCAAGGAAGGAGTGGCAAAAATCTCCTGGCTGTTCGGTTCCATGGAACAGAGCCTAAGCCTTCCAGGAAACCAAGCCTAGACAAAAGAGAGCTTTGAGGATTACACCCACACCCTTGGTGCTGTCAGAAGCAGAGGGTACCAGGCATTGGAGGCTCATTGGGAGGCCGAAGCCAGAGGTGCCATGCCCCATTCTCCATCAGGTCAAGGTGTAAACCCTGCTGAAGGCTATTTCTGTGCACAGAGTCCCTGTGGTGGAGGAACCCAGAGATGCTGATGGGGTCATTTTCCAGGCTTTGCCTTGGTCCCATGCAGGGCTCCAGTTGTTTACAGTGATGGTGGTTTGCTTTATACTTGGTCCCTGTTCAGTTGGAGTCCCTCTATCACCCTCAGGCAAATCACAATCTCTAGTTACTTGGAGAACTCTGAACAAGACTCTAAAGATTGGGACTCAGTGAATTCTGAAATTCCTTTGAGGTTCTGCCTAAAGTTCAAGGAGAAGCTTGTCCACCTGGGGACAGCAGTGGAAATAGAGCCAGTGAGGTCCAGACCACTGCCCTTTATAGGAACTTTCAGCTCCTATTAGCTGAAGACCTTTGCAGAGTCGACATTCTGTGAAAGCTAGTGCGGTACTCTGCTGATCTGTGATTCTGTTCAAAGCTCAGACATAACCAGCCTCTGGGGTGTTTCAGACCACTGTGACTGCAGCCTGGGGAGGCATCGTGCCTTGGCTGGAAGGGTCTCCACCTGGAACCCAGGCCTGGCCCTGCAGGAAATAGGTTTCTGTGGGGAGAGCCCTGCACTTACCCCTGCTGCTCCAAGGCAGCAGCTTTCTTGGTATTACTTTTACCTGCCAAGACTAGTCCCTGGGAGATGCTGATTTCTCTACCTTCCCTGACTGTCCCCCAAATGATCCCAACAATTATTTAGTCCCTGAAAGGCTTGGAAGGGTGCCTGACCACATTTCCCGTGAGCAGCGGTTATACTGGAGGCTTTTCTCTCATTGCTCCTTACACAGGAGTTTGCTTTTAGGCAAGGACAGGGTTCCCTTGCTTTGTCCTCACCCCCCTTAGCACCCCATGTGCCCCTCCATCTTTGTGCCTATCATGGAATCATAATCCTCCCCTTCCTTGTCTCTGTCCCAGCTAGTCCAGAAGTGCTGAAGGCCAAGAGCTGTCTTAGAGGCACACTGGGAAAGTACGGGGGTGGCCTGGGGTCCTGATTGCACAAGGGCCAGCCTAGGTCCCAGAGGACCTGGGCTCAGTGTACCAACACTCACTAGCCACTGAGCCTCGGTGGTTTTCAAAGGGTGAGTGTGGTCTGGGCTGATTTCCATCCCCAATTCCTGATACTCAGTGCTACATTTCTTTACCTTAAAAATGGAGGTCTATTACCCTGAGCCCCTCACTGGATCATTTGTGGAGCCATAGGTGAAAGAACTTTGTAAAAGTTGTGTGTTGCCAGTGCAACACACATAGAGAGTAGCGCTATGTTAAAGCGCCCCAGCTCGCTTCATTACTGCCGTCTGATGAACCGGGGATGGTTCTGTAACTCAAGAGGCCCAGCTCTTCCTAATTGTGCTGTTTCCTGCATGAACTTCAGTGAATTACTTTATCTCAGTGATTCTGTTTCTTCCTCTGTGAAATGGGAAGGTAGGGTTGTCAGGGCAAGTACTTCAAATCCTTAACAGAGTGGCATGATTGCTGGCATTGCATTTTTATATATATATTTTAATTTGTCAGTATACAATATAGTTGATCTTCGTGTCCCTTTACCAATTCTTCTTTTTCCCTTTTCCCCCTCCCTCCTGGCATTGCTTTTTTATTGCCTTTGATTAAATGAGCATAAAGACACTTCCTGAAGGGTGATGTCTAGAAGGAACCCAGACTTTGGTATGAGGTGGTAACTGAATAAATCCTTAATCTGTCCTTTATTGTCATGTAAGTTGAATTCCTACCCAATAAAATTTAACATAGTTTTCTAGCTCAAACTTTTACTGTAGAGGGGCAGGTAGTAAATATTTTTGGTTTTGTGGACCATAGTGTCTCTGCCACAGCTACTAAAGCAGCCATAGACAATACATAAACAAATGGGCATGGCTGTGTTCCAATAAAACTTTATTTACAAAATCAGGCTGTGGGCTGGATTTGACCAGCTGGCCATGGCTTGCTGACTCCTACTTTAGCTTAGGGTAGGTGCTCAGCAAGAACTTAGGAAATTAATTTGTTGAAGATAAGTGAGTAGAGGCCTATCTTAGTCCAGATCCTTGATTTTAACTTTGTTTACACAGGACCAGATTCTGTGTTCCTGCCACCAGTCACAGCAGCAAGACCCTCACCTCCGCTTCCCTCCCCTCCCCCAGCTTTGAGAGATCACAGCTGAGTCAAACCTGGGACTTAATGGAGAGCAGAGTTTTGTGCCTTCCAGGATCTGTTCCCCTCCTCCTCCCCACCCGGGGCCTTTCCCCTCTATCCTGAGTTTGTGGGACACACAAT
The DNA here is from genome assembly GCF_027409185.1 of Cynocephalus volans. Taxonomy (NCBI): domain Eukaryota; kingdom Metazoa; phylum Chordata; class Mammalia; order Dermoptera; family Cynocephalidae; genus Cynocephalus; species Cynocephalus volans. Next base: position 150,125,067 of record NC_084462.1, read on the forward strand.
TTGTAATCTCCTTAAAACCAAAGAAGTGAGGTCTCTGATTCATGTAGATTAAAATCAGCTGCAACCTATTAATGGCCCAGAGCCCAAGACAGATTTTAGGAAACAAAAACACTGGACCAAATTAGAATGAACTGGCCTCTGTCTCCAGGGGAGGGAGGTGAAGGAGGAGGCTGGGGGTGGGGGGAGTGGCCATGTGGTTTTAATTAATTTAGATTCTCTTCCTAAAGCTAATTCACCCAACACAAAGCATGGCCAGCCTTGCAGCCCAGCTCTCCCTGCTAGAAGCCCCGGGTCCTGTTGGGGGGCTGGGGCTGGTTGGGTGTCTGTAATTAACAGGTTTCAAAGTGGTTATTCTGGAAAAGAGAATTTCAGTGGCGCATTAAAATCCTTTCATCAGCCATCAGCCGGCATCCTAAGGCCTTTAGCAAGGCCCTCGCCACTTAAAGCTTCAGAGAGCTTTGAATTCCCAGGGTCCTGCTGGAGAATGTGTAGGCTTTCGCCATGAGTTTTATTAGGCCAATGGTTGCCATGATTTTCATTATGTTGTTTGGTTACTGGGATCATAAAAATGTTTCCTCCTAGAGCACCTAGGATCACTTAAAAAGAAAAGCCCCTGCCTTTATAGAAGTTATATGACATACAAGTCATGGCTCCCTCTTGGGAAAGGGGCCAACTACAGCTCTGGGCTGGTGAAAATCATAACGCTGGAAAGGGCAGGGCAATCAGCCAACACCCAGTCCTGACTGCCCATCTGAGGAAACTGAGGCCCAGAGAGATCCTCCAGCTGAAGCCAGTCTGGAATCCTGCGCCCAGACTCTTGGTCAGGTGTTCTTTCTCTTTCTGGTGACTCAGGGCTATGAACAGAGTTGGGAAAGGTAGAAAAGGAGTCTGATTTCTGCTGGACTGGTGCTTTGGAACACTTCTAAGAGTGGAAGAAAATGGTCAAATTCAGAGGCAGCTTAAAGTCAAATGCCGATGTGGACAGAGGGATGATCCGGGCCAGTGCTGGCGTTCTGATGGCCTACAGGAGGGAGCTCTCCTAGGAGGCTGGAATAGCTGCACGGGGGCTCAGAGGAGGACAAAGATCACTGGAGCCTTCACTTGGTACACACAGCCCTGAGCTGTGAAAAAGAGATAAACAGGTATCAAATCCCACAAGCCACATAGGTGATTTCTCACAACTGTGAAGATAAAACCTCCAAAACCTGGTCACACTCCCAGAATCACCACAGGGGGTGACAGGAACTTTTTTTGGTTAAATCTGCATTTTCTGACAAAAGGAACACCAGCCTGGCTTTACTTCTTATTTTGATTGTGGCTACCTTCCAGAACCTTCCTTCATGGAGGACGTGAAAAATATTCTGGGAGAATTGCTATTAAATAGCCTCTGGTGCTTAAAAACAATGGATGAACTCCAGAACAGCAGGCCTTGCTCTCAGTAGGACACATGTAGGAACTAGTCCACAATATAGCTATGAAGGCAGGTTCAGAGAATTACAGTGTCAGAGCTGAGAGAGAAATTGGGAGTCCAGCTAGGCCAGGCTCTCATTTTATAGATAGGGAAACTGAGGCCTTAGGCCATGTCCAAAGTAAGGTAGCTAGTGTAGGGAGTCCAGCCTATGATTTCCGACTCCACTCCAAGGTTTGCTTGGCTATACCGTTCTTCCCTAGGCCACCATGCCCCTTCTGACTTGACATTTTCATTCATTTATTCAATATTTACTGATGACTTGAAATTTTCATTCATTTATTCAGTATTTATTACCTCCTATGTGTCAGACACTTCTAGACACCACTAATTTTGTTTCCTTGAAGTTTTTAGAGGTGGATTAAAGGAGATATATTTCTGCAGAATAATACACTGAAGAAAGAAAAAATCACCCCAAAATTTAGGTTTTAGGAAAGCCAGGTGACCTTTGTGATCCTGGGGCATCCTTGGGGAACTCCTGCCATTCTGTGTATGCCTTTCAGATGGGTGCATAGTGTCATTATCATGTAGGGATGGCACTTACCTAGTCTGCCCTCACTTGCAGTGCCCCTTCACCTGGGAAGAGTGGCCCAAAGGATCCTGGGAGTGAAACTCAGCATGGATTCCCTGGACGCACTTTGAGCAAGTGCTGGTAGGAACCCAGGCTAGTAGAAGGCATGCAGATCACATTGATCCCTCGTCTGTTTCCCATCATTCTCCTCCTACAGTTCACTTGTCAGTCCTTTGCTCTTGTTTACCTCTGTGTGAATAATTCCTTGGTTGTAAATCAGAGAACTTGGCACTGAATTTTGTATTATCTGTGATCTTTAACTTTCCCAGGCCAAGAGAAATTAAAGCAGCAAATCTCTTTGTTTCTCATGGTTCAGCATCCAAATCGTGGAAGGACTGACCTGTGTAGGGTGAGCCAAGCCTGGGCCTACCTCTGCGCCCCACCCCTGCACTCGAGACAAAAACAGTCCTGCATGTGTTCATTCATTTATACATTCAGCAAATGTTCAGAGAGCACCTGCACAGCAGACTCAGTTCTAGAAACTGGAGATACACGGTAAGAAAAGACAGTGTTCCTTCTTACCCTGTTCATATCTTAGTGTGGTGACAGACAATAAGCAAGCATACATACTCATGACAAGTGCCTTGAAAAGAGTGACAGAGGGCAAGGGATGGCGGTGAGAGGTGCACTATTTTGCACAGTTGGGTCAGGAAGACCTCTCTGAAGAGCTGACATTTGGGCAGAGATTGAATGAGGAGACAGTAAGCCATGTCCAACCTGGGAAGAACACTCCTGGCAGAAAGAATAGCAAGTGCAAAGGCCTGGGACTGGGACAAGTTTGAGATTTGGGGACCAGCATGGAAGGGCCTGGAGCAGAGTGGACAATGGGGACAACACTGGTACATAAGGTCAGAGCAGTGGGCAGGGCAGGAGCCAGCCATGGAAGTGGTGACTTTGGATTTTGTTCTGAGCATCGTGGGATGTCCTTGGAGGCCTTGGAGCATGGGAGTGGTGCAGCAGAGATAGACATTCAGAGGCTGTGGAAAGGCTGATGAGACAATGGTAACCCAGCTTGGGTTAGTGTTTGCATTCAGACACATGGCAGATGGTGGCTGCACCTCATGGGCGGTGCCTCAAGTGGAAACCTTTGAGAGCTACATGTTTCAACAGGTGAGACTGGGCCTGGGAGCTCTCCACCTCTCCACCAATAAGTCTTAAGCCCAGGAAAAGGAAAGGCTGCTGTTTAAATAGTGGGGTGGGACCTGTGAGTCACCCTCAGCCTACGGCCATAGCGGGCTCTGGGAAGTTGCTGGGGCAGGGTCTCAAGCTCCTGGTAGGTTATTTGGCCACTTCCTGGGGCCTCTGCTGGGGCCTCCAGACACACTCGGAAGAAGCATGCTCAAATGCAGACCCAGCCTTTAGGAGATCTAGCTTTCTTTTTGGCTGATTGTATACTGTCTGGTCAGTTTCCTTCCCAGGGTCTTTCACTTTGCAAAATGTGGGCCACCTCTCTAGGGAGCAGAGGGGAAAAGGACAAGGCATGGACTTGGGGCTCAGTCAGCCCCGAGTGCTGTTCAACACAGTTGCCAATAGCCCCATGGTATAACTATTTAAATGTAAATCAATTAATATGAAATAAAATAAAAAATTCAGTTCCTCAGCCTCATTCACCAAATGTTGAGCTCTCAATAGCCACATTGAGCCACGGGGCGGGGGCTACTGTACTGGACAGTGCAGATATAGAACATTTCCCTCACGGCAGGAAGTTCTGCTGGACAGTTTCACTTCTTTAAAAAGGAAGGAACCCATGAGAATTGAACAAGTTAACACGTACAAAGCACAGGGTACTTCGCCTATCTCGTTACAGATTCTCAGCAAAGGCTAGTCATCATGATTTATCATATGAATCTCCACCCTCGCTCCACTGCTGGCTAGCTGTGTTACAAGTCACCCAACCTCTCGGAGCCTCAGTTTTTTGATATGTAAAATGGGAATAGTAAGTACTGCTGAGCGCATCCCCTAGAGCTTGGCTTCATTCTTATTTTTCTGAGTTCTCTCTGGATTCGTGAGAACTTCCTCCTCAACCACCAGCTGACTTATCGAGACCAGAGTTGGGAAACTCCAATTCTGTCCTGCTTAGTGGGAAGCGTGGCATGTTGTGGCCCAATAATGGATTCTGGAGGTTTTAGCAATTTTAAAGGGTTTGACCATGGTAGTGGCATAAAGTTCTAATGAAAACCATGGACAAGACTGATCAAGAAAAAGAATCATTTTGAGCCAAGTCAGATATTCACCCTGCTCCAAAAGAAGCCACGCTTCGGGTCCCGCAGCCCCAGGTGCCTGCTTCCCTGGCTAATTGTTTCTTCTGTGGGTGCCACACTCGGAGAGAGGCTCTCAAGTAGCCCTGCTGGTATCTTGGTCTGCAATCAGTCTTCCTTTCTCCACTTTGGGGTTTTGTTGTTATTTAACGTTTATTAACTACAGGCATTTGGCGGGTGGAAGTTGGGACTTGCCTGGGGCTGGAAGGAAGTTATTTGCCAGGCCAGGATAAGGTGTGGTTTAAGGGTTGAAGCTGGAATCCCCTCACCTGCTTAATGCATTTCAGGGGAGATTTGTTTTCAACTCCCAAATTACCTGCTAGGATTTCTAGACCTGAGATCCTATCTCCACCGGTTGTTTTCTTTCATTTCCGATAAGAAAGACAAAGAAAAAAAGAGTGAGAGGCCCAAGAACAACATTCTTGCACTCCCTTAAATAAAATTACATCCAGCAAGAGCTTTTCTTTACTGTCTTCTGTAAAGCAGGCAGTAGAGGATCTGTCCTGGCTGTTAGAACCTCTGCTGCTGGGGAGACGCGGCTGGGACCTGCAGGGAGCAAGTGTGACTAGGGCTTTCCAGAAAGCTCGGGGAACAGCCCCTACTTACTGTGTATAATTGAAGTTTCTAAATCTCTCCCTACTTCAACCTGCTCCACCTGTAACTTTTCCTTCTCAAGCAATGACGACTGCAAACTTCCAGCTGTTTAGGCCAAAAAGCTTGGAGGCATCCTTCATGTCTGTCTTTCTCTCACGCCCCACTTCCAAGCTGTTGGGGGATCCTTTTGGCTCTACCTTCAAAATCTATCCAGAATCCAACCAATTTTCACCACCCCCACTTGCAACATCCTGGTCTGAACCACCACCATCTCTTCCCTGGTCAAATGCAGTAATCTAACAGTCTCCTGCTTTCCACTTTCCAGTAACTGGTCTTCCTATTTCTACTCACTCTGCAGTATATTCTCAATGTAACAGCCAAATCGGATCACAGTCTCCCTCAAAATGGTGCCCATCTCATTCAGAGTAACAGCTTACAGTGGCCGTCGAGGCCCTAAATGCTCTGTCCCTATTCCTACTCCGACCTTCCCACCACTCGCCCCTCACTCATCCCTTTCCAGTCACACTGGCCTCCTTGCTTTTTTCAAACACACATTAGATGTGCGTCCACCTAAGGGCGTTGGCTGCAGCTGCTCCTTCACCTTTTCAAGTCTGCACTCAAGTTTTACCTTCTCAGTGAGGCTGACATGACCACCCTAGTTAATCTCAAATCTTTCTATATCCCCCTTGCATTCCCACTCCCTCTAACCTGACTCTACATAACACTTTCTAACATTACATAATTTGCTTACTTATTATGTTTATTGTTTCTCTTTTCCCACTTCTAGAATCCTAAGCTCCATGAGGGAGGGACCATTTAGTTTATGGCTCTCTCCAGTGCCTACAAACTCCTGACTCAGAGTTGCGTTTATTTGCCCACCAGTGAGTCCCTGTTGGAGACGTGGACTGCTCATGGAGCCTGAGCTGAGACTGACTAGAGCTGAAGCCACAAGCACTGCTATGCAAAAAAAGAAAAAAATCAACAAGCCAAGGTTATAGGAAGGGTTAAAAGGGAGTCTCCAATAAACTCAAATTCAGAAGAATTTAAACAGAGCTAGAAGGAATCATGTCCAAACTTGCAAGGGTAAGTGAGCAAGAAGTTGCCTAAATGATTATATAACCATGACCAACAGGACAAAGATAAATAAATAGCAAAGACTTTTTAAAGATATGGACCAATTCCTTTAGACTAGCAGCTCTCAAATGTTTTGGTCTTAAGGACTGCTGTATACTCCTAACATTTATTGAAGACTCCCCAAAGAGCTTTCATGTATGTGCATTCTATCTATTGATCAATCCTGTGGTAGCCAGCCTCTGTGATAGTCCCCAAAGATCCTTATATCCTAGTTAGTACTCATGCCCTGATATATTCTCCTCTCACATTGAATCAGGACTGGTTTATGTGACAAATATAAAATGGCAGAAGTGATAGTTAGTGTGTGATTTCAGAGGCTAGGTCATAAAAGGGACTACTGTTTCCTACTTGGTCTCTTCTGTTCTCTCTGGAGAAAACCCGTCTTTAGGTTTTGAGTACACTGGGGAAAGACCTACATGGAGAAAAACCAAGGCCTCCTGTCAACAGCCAGCAACCCTTGGCCAGGCTTGTGACGGAGTTACCTTGAAGGCAGATCCTCCAGCCCCAGTCAAGCCTTCAGATGACAACAACCTCCTGAGAGATCCTGAGGCAGACCTGCCTAGGTAAGTCACTCCTAAATTGCTGAACCATAGCAACTACAAGGATAGCAAATGATGATTGTTGTTTTAAGCCACTAGGTTTTAGGGTACTTTGCTATGCAGCAATAGATGATTAAATAATTTACCATATTAAAAATTAAAACAGAAAAATATTTAATATTTATTTGTTAATTTAATATTTATTCACTTATATGAATAAATTAATATTTAAGAAGTCAATTAAATTTATAAGTTCATTAATCCATTTAATAGTTAAAATATGACTTATTTTATTGTAAAAATAACTGTGTTTTCCAAAAAAAACCCCAAACAAACAAAATGTACTAAGAGTGACAGTGTTTTACATTTTTGCAAATCTCTTTAATGTCTGGCTTAATAGAAGACAGCTGGATTCTCATAGCTACTTCTGCATTCAATCAGCTGTGATAATGTTGTTTTGGTTGAAGTATGTTAAGGAAACCCAGCCTCACAGATACGTTGTTAAAAAGGGGGGGAATATTTTAAATCGCCTTTTCAGATGATTGTGAGTATTCACCTCTGACACTACACCGAAACTTGACAAATGATAGTTTATTATAGGTTTGTTGTAATGTGGAATCTGAAACTATATAAATGAACTTTTTCTACCCACTTACAATAAAATCCATTCAGTTTGGCTTACACTTTCAATAGATCTTTTGCCCATGCATGATTTTGTAATACTATGCATGGGTCATTCGGAAAATATTGCTTCACTAAGTTATGCAGATCTTCCAAAGTTGATATAGTTCATGATGAACACTAAAAATTCACATTTGTTAATATCACCTTTGATCTCAGAAACTTCTGTGAGGTTGGGAAGGTGTTAAGCTCACTGTGGCAGATACAAGTTTTCAAAAATTCTAATTTTTGCTTGAAGCTTTTATTTTGGCAATAAATGCTGTCAATTATCTTTCCTGAAGTGACAAGCGCAGTTTGTTCATTTTTGAAAGATGTCTATAAATAACCAAGTCTGAATGACCATGGTTATTTGGTTCTTTTGAGTAAACATGGTGTTCCATGGAAGTGCCTAGTTTGGCTCACACTCAGACACTCACAGGAGTGCTTTTCCTCAAGACAACCATTATACTTCAGGACACAACAGAAGTGCTACATGCTTCCTCTCCAATTTGTCACACGGAATAGTAAAAAAAAAGAAATGTGTAATTTGGACAAGGTCTATAAAATTAATAATTTTTACTGCTTGATCTAGGACATTCTTAGGTGAAATGCTTTTTTTTTTTTTTTTTACTACAGGTGTATAGCAGTGAAGAATACCATGAATGCCAGTGTAGTCTAGCACCAGTGATTTTACCAAATGTCAAGACAGTGAAGAAGGCAAATATCATCTTGGTATCATCGTGAAAATAGTTTTGACCTTGCAAATACCTTAATAGGGTCTCAGGGATCCCAGGAGTCCATAGTCCTTACTTCGAGAACCACTGCTTTAGAGACATGGCTGTCATTCTGTTACTTGCAGCATTTATAGGTGAATGAGTTACATGCTGACATGCATAAACAAGGTCTTTGTGCAAAATTTCAGTGGCCACCATTGCTTGCATAAGCTAGAAAATGTGTCAGTAGACCTCAGCTTATCCTTGCGGATGGCCTATAAATGAGACAGGTTCTTTATTTAAGGGAGACTAGGGTAATTTTTGTGCTTTTATTTGTCCCACTTATAAAAAGTATGTGGATGTTGGTGAGGAAGCTGAGCTCTGAGAAATTCCTCAGACTCTCGGTGTTGAATAAATAAGATAAATGAGGACATGATGCCCACACCACTTCCTTTGTGACCCTTCCTTCTTCATCCAGTGAGCAGGGACAGCTCAGTGCACTGCAGAGGACAACCTTTTTGGAGTAGCAGGGCTCCTGCCAGCTCCAGGCTAGAAGCGGGCCAAGTTCTCTGCCGCACTGGCAGTGCCTGCAGCATGGGAGAAGAGAAAGCCGGCCCAAAAGGCTGCACTTGTCCCGGTGGTCACAGCATGTGTGAACACTTCGTCACTGAGGAAGAGCTGCAGGCACTGCCTCTGCTGAAGTGCCTCAGAATTCCTGTAAAGCGCACCCAGAGCCAGACGGGGCAGGGATGTGATTGCTTCTCATCCTCACTCATCTGAGCATCTGCAGCCTTTCACTGCAGCAGTACAGGTAGATTTGTACCCCGACCGGGCTGTCCTCAGCCATCGGTGCGTGGCTGTGGAGCTGCTCTGTCTGCAGGCGGGAAACAACCAGTGGCTGTGTTCTGAGAACTGGAGACCTTTCCACATCTGTTCGCCTAGTCGGGGGCAGGAGGAAATCACCAAAACCTTCAAACATGGGGCCAGAGCAGGGACACAGAGGGGAAACCTTAAGCCGGGACGACCCTGGGTCATATGACCACTCCACGGCCCACCAGCCCCTTTCATCCCCTCAGGTCCCCGCCGTGCAGCCTTTTCATCCTTCTCCAGGTTAGCAGGACCAGGTCTATGTGAGTCGACCAGAAGGCTTATCAAATGAAGGCAGAAGCAGGTGTCCGAAACCCCTTCCCCCCAAAAGCTGGGTTGAACAAGGTCGACAGTGTGGCTGAGGCCAGCATCCTGCACTAATTGCCTTTTCTTTCCTGGAGCTCTTTCTCTTTCACCTTCCTCTCTCTCTGGTTTGGAACCCCTTGAGGTCTCTGGGAAACAGTCACCAAAACAAATCATTCAAAGAGCTAAGGATTTAGAAAAAAACTAGGGGATGTGACATCCTGGACTGAACAGTGGCCTTTCTGTGCCAGCGCTGAGGAACCAGCATTTGGCATCTGGAGGCTTCTACCCAGTGGTGTACTGGAACCAGTTACTATGGCCAAGTCATGATGTCATGTTGGTAGCTTGAAATGGCCATGGTGGGAATACTCTACACCACAGAAATCAGCAAGCTACAAACCAGTGTTCCCCCCCTAGAGCTAGTTGTTAGGCATTGACCAGCACACCAGTGTCTTTACTGTAGCAACTATCACTCAAAGTATGATTCTCAGACCAATTACATTGGAATTTCCCAGGGAAGACAGATGAGGTGGGGTGGGAGGTGTTGCTATTTAACATGCAGATTTTCTGGCCAACCTGAACTAACTGAATCAGATTCTCTGAAGGTAGGTAGAGCCTGGGGAAATGCTTTCTTTAGCAAGTCCCTAAGGTTGTTCATCAATTTTGAGTCTTTAGGCTTAGGGAGTGGGAGAGAAAAAAGGGTGTGCATCTGACTCTTGGCATCCGAAAGGAACAGCTGGCTTCAGTCCCACTTAGCCTGAGAATGGACAGCTGTTTTCCCTCAAGATATAAACTTCGTGACAGGAAAAGGAGGTGGGAACTCTGGGGTCCCAGCTACCCACTGACAACATGACCAGTTCTGCCTTGGATCTCAGGATGTCTCCACTTTCCAACCTTGAGAGTTTGACCCAAGACAGCTCGAGCAAATGCTCAGATGTGTGCACCGACGTGAAGAAAGTCACCATTATTTGCACCACCCGTGGGGCCAGTGGTGCCCAGGGAAAGCCACATATTAGGTTGCTCAGAACAGCATTTTTCTTTCAGATTTGTATAGACATTATCAGGAGCTTTCACAACCAGGCATGATTTGTAAAGCAAAGACTTTGTTGACTTTATCCCACTGAGCCTGGAAGAGAAAGTCCTTTGAGGCAGAAAGAAAAAGAGAAGAAAAGAAGAGAGAAGTCTTTCTTTCCCCAGATGTGAAAAAGAAAGTTCGTAGGGAGCCCAGCTCTGCTGGGGGTAGTCCAGATTAATTTTTTCGGAGAACTTGACAGTGTTTCGTAGCAGTCCTGGGAGGTAGGTATTAATGATACAACAAAGACTGAGCCAGGTAATTTGAAAACAGAGCTAGTAAGTGGAAGGGTTGGGGTTCGGACCCCAATCTTTATGACCAAAAAACCAATGTATTTTCCTGTCAAGCACAATGCAGTATTTTTTTCTACATGTAGTTGGAGCCCAGAAAAGTCCTTAATAGGCAACTGGGGCTATGACATTGGACATCTGAGCTCAAAGTACTGTGAATTCCTAAACCATCAGCACTCCCTATCTCCTGATGCAAATTCAGAAACATAATCCAAAGCCTCATGTAAAGCTTTCAGGGTTATAAGCAATTAAATTATCAACTATTAGATTATCCACTGGAATGGATAATTGAGAGTCAGCCATGTTTATGCATATAATTTAGGGCACTCCCTGTATTAGACATTTAAGCTCTCAGCAGTTTACTAAATTCATCATCATGCCCTGTACATTTTTTCGAACTGCAGGGCTTTTATTAAACATGACGTGTCATCAAATAGGAGGCAGAAGAGGCCAAATGCCCACTTCAGGAAAACAAGATGTGATCTCAGGTGTGGGGGAGGAGGGTTGGCCAGGTTTTATGGACTATCTTTGTGCCTAGAAACTTTCTTCCTGACCCTAGGACCTATCTTTGTTGAAATCATTCATTCAACAAACATATAGTGAGGACCTACTATGTGTCAAGCACTGGGCTAAGTGTGGGGAAGAATAGGAAACAGATAAACCTTTTCTCATTCTCATGAAGTTTACAGTCTACTGGGAAACAGATATCATACAAATAAGTATAAAAATAAATATGTGATTATACATCGTCTTAAGGGCTATGAAAGAAAAGTGCGTGGTACAAAGAGAAAGGTCAACAGCCTTGAAAGGTCATCTGCCGCATTTACATCAAGACCTTGCTGATGGGGTTTTTGTTTTGACTGTTTTGGGTGACATGGGGCGAGTGTAAGGGGACATTGAGTGTTCTGTTTGGGATGCTTGAAAGGGAGATGTCAAGTAGACACCACATATTCAAATCAAGAGGCAAGTAGGTTTGGGAGTCAGCACCAGAGAAGTGACTCAAGCCCTTCACCTGGATGAAGCGTGAGGGATGGGGAGTAATAGGAGAGGCCAGGACCAAGGCCACTGTCCTGGGCCATCCACAGAGGGGGGAGTCCTGGAAGCCATTTGAAAAGGGTGTTTTAGGAGTGGTCAGCATGAAAGCACAAAAATCAGCAAAGCAAGCCGGGCCCCCAGGACACATTTGACTCCCACCTCCTCTTCTCCCATGAGCCAGGCAGGCTGGCTGTGGGCCAGCGAGCGAATTGGACTGAGGCTCTCAGAATGTGAACAGCTGGCCTTGTCCCAGACAGTGCTTCAGGACTGCAAGTTATTACATTCTCTTCCTTCCCCAGTCCCTCACTCAGACCCAAGCTCTTTGCCCCATGGAGCTTCTATGTGTGCAGGTGTTAGGAAGAAAGCAATCAAACCAGTTCACAGTGATATATGAATGATGTGTAACCAGCTAGTCGTCTTTGAGACATACTATTGAAAAGAGGCAGAACTAAATCTCTAATCTGTGGGATTTCAGGTAACCTAATATGTTTCAGGTGATGCCCTGGAGAGGGAAGACACTTTCAGGTGGGGGCTGTCACTCTGTTCCCACCCAGCTTCCTTACCCTGCTCCTGCACCAGCTTGTCTTCCTCCATTGCAGAATCCCCAGAGTCCTGAAAACCTCCAAAATGTTCAGAGTGGTTCCTTTGGCACTAGTGGCCATGCCTCTGACAATTATGACAGCTAACGTTTATCAAGCACTTACTATATGCAGGCACTGCACCAAGCACTTACATGGGCTACCCTCATTTCGAGGCAACATTGCAGCAACACCATGAGTTGGGTCGGTCACTCTTCCTGTTCTGTGGGTGAGACCATGGAGGATTAGAGATGTCAGTCAGTTGTCTGTAGACACACAGAGAGTCTGTGGATACTAGCAGGCTGAGATTTGAACCAGGGTCTTGCTCCCAAGTCCACATTCAGGCCAGTAAGGGTGGGATATAAGCCTGAGACTGCCCATGTTTGGGTTTGCTGTCCTGAGAGTACAAAAATGAACTCCTGTTCCTGTTCTCTGTGGTAGCTCTTACTAGGCCTGACTCAGTCTGGCCCTTTTCTGGGGTTTGACAGGATGATAGCCCAGGTCCAGCTGACAGTTGCTGATTACAAACAAGATGGGAGTTATGTGTGGTGTCACCTTCTGTCTCTTGAGAGAGAGAAGCAAAAAACACCTCTGAATTTCCAAGATGAGGTTGAGGGCACAATCTTTCAGGCCAAACCTCTTGGGCAGACTTGAAGAGACTGCAAAAGAATATGAAAGCCTCCCTCTCCATTTCCGAGATGTCTGAATTCTCTCTCTGGAACAGAGCTTTTGGAAGGTTCCATAATCCTCCCTCTCCCAGCTCAGCAGCCCAGCTACACTTTATAAAACAACCCAGAGCCATCTGATTTGAAGCATGTACCAGCTCGTGTATGGAAGACAGTAATTACCTCCAATTCCAGTTAGGAAAGCTGAAACCTGCCTTTTTCGTGCCTCAAACAATTATCGAAGTGCCTTTTGAAGCTCTGGATAGAAGAGAAAAGCAAAACAAACCAGAGCCAATTAGAGCCTGGGATTTGAGGGTGGCTTAGTTTTGTGCAGTGGGACTTGGGAGGAACTGTGGGAGAGGGTCAGAGGTCACCCCAAACTCCAGCTGCCAACAAACTTTGCCTGTGCCAAAAGAACCATTATTTTGCATTTGAAATCAAGGCCCCTGTCCCTGGCTCAGGAACAATTTGCAGGAGCAGCCTCTGCACCAGCTGTGAAGAAGGCTCCCTGATTAGATAAGGCCTGGAATGCATTTGATGTTGAGCAAAACGGTTTTCTGACAGCTTTCCTTACTTGCCATTAGAATGTTTTGCCCTCAGCTGGAACGTGGTGAGATAAACTGAATCCCTGGGGACTCTTTTGTTTCGGGTGCATATTTAAGGAATTTACTGGCCTGTGTTCCATTTGGAGTTAAGGTTCTTGGCCCTGCAGCTCTTCTGGGCTTGGTGGTAGAATGTGGCCCTTCGGAAGCAGCCTGAATAACTGCTGCTATGAGAGTGGAAAGCAGAATACCAGGCTGAGGTCAGAGGACAGCAAATGGCCCTGGCTTTGTGTGAAGCCTGAGGGTTTGTACTTCTGCACAGAACCCAAGGGCAGTTCCATGACGCTCAACCGTGTGCTACAAAATGCAGCTTGGGAAGTGGAGTTGGGGCATGGAGGGTTGAAGCCAGGTTAGAAGGGTCTTGGCCAAGACCATGGATTGTCCAGGAGGTCTTTTGAATTAACAGGACTGGGTTGACTGTCAGGGCAAATGGCACCATACGGGAGGCTCCCTTTTGAGTTTGGGTTAGGATTAGGTAAGCAGTGGGCACCAGAGAGCCCTGAGAACCCACTCTGCCTTATTTATGTTCCTAACCCAGGCTGGCTAGAGGAGCTTTCTCTTGGCCCTGGTCTAAGTGCCCCTGTCTCCATCTGCCTATCACTTACCCTCTTGACAAGGGGGCCTTGATGTCTATCCTCTGCCATAAGAAAAACCACTGTGGGATAATATTCCTGCAAAACAAAACAAAAAGTGACGTGCTTAGGAATGTGTCTGCTGCTTTCAAGAAGGGGTTATTATCACTGTTCTTGTGGCATCAAAATGGCTGGTTCTGTGACTGTAAGAGATGAGGTTCATGTCTTATTTGGTCCTTTGGTAACAGCAGCGTGAAGATGTATCGCAGCTTTACCACATGCCAGGCACTGCTGTCAGGGCTTTGCAAGGCTCGCTCCCTTACTCCTTACTCCAGCCCTAGTGGTAGGTGCTTGTATTAGTCTGTTTTGTGTTGCTCTAATAGAAATCCCTGAGACTGGGTAATTTCTAAAGAACAGAGGTTTATTTGGCTTATGATTTTGGGACAGCTGCTTCTGGCATGGGCCTCAGGCTGCTTCTACTCATGGTGGAAAGCAGCAGGCAGCCGGCAGGGACAAGCAGATCACATGGTGAGAGGAAGCAAGAGAGAGGGAAGGTGCCAAGGTCTTTTAAACAACCAGCTCTTGTGGGAACTAATAGAGGAAGATCTCACTCAGGACCCCCACGCCCAAGGGAGAGCATTTATCCATTCGTGAGGGATCCACCCCCATGACTCAAACAGCTTCCAACACTGTCACGTTGGGGATCAGATTTCCACATGAGTGTTGGGGGGACAATACATCCAAACTCCATCAGTGCTGTTATTATCCTCATATTACAGATGAGGACATTAAAACAGGGAGAGGTCAAGAGACCTGCTGTCCCAGGGCACACGCTCCTGAGGGACCAACAGACAGCTACTGTCATGATCCTGAAGTGTTTCAGACACACCAAAAGTTTAAAAATAAAAATAAAATCTAAAAATGAATCCTTTTCAGGCTGGACTGACTAAAACCGAGAGATGACCATAGCAGAGTGTGAAAGGAAAGTACACGGACAGAGTAAACCCTGACTGGCTGAAATTAGGGGCCTCACCCTGTACACTCCTGATGGGGTTGTTTCAAGACCAAGAAACAGGCACATTGCGAGTTCTACACTTACTACCTTAGAACTTAGACAGGCTGGACATGCCTACAGACTCAGGTTGGTTTTAAATAAAGTTGTGCCTAACAGATCAAAGACATGTGATCCCAAACCTCAGCAAGTCATTTGGCACATTAGGAAAACCAGCCTTTTCACGTTTTGCCATGCGTTACACTTCCAGCAGTTGAGACGAATTACTGTTGCACACAGTGTTGAAGCTTAGGTGTGTACATCCTCTTTTAAAACTATTTTTCCCACGAGCGTCTCCTTCAGGAAGTAGGCTCTGGTGTGCCACAGCCAGATGAGTGATTGTTGGGAAAGACAAAGGCTGTGTTTAGAGTTATGCAAGTGGAGTGGAGAGAGGGCATCTCAGTTGTTGACTCATACCCACGGGTACCCCAGCCTGATCCATCCAGACTGCTGCAGGGCTCTCTGCATGGGAGACCTCTGCTCAGAGGATTTCACCTCGCTGTATGGCTAACCAAGAGCCTCTGACATTTAGGCCTCTTGGTTCTTTGGACTTAGCTTATATGTCCCCCAAAGTCGTGAAGGAGAGGGGAGAATGCCAGCTTATTTTTAGCCAGGCAGTCCCATGGCTCCTGGGACACTGCTTGCATTGGACAGAGGCCATTCACAACAAGCTGCCCCTTCTGGGTGTGGCAGCCAGCATGCCCTGACAACCATGTGGACTGGGTCTGTGCAGAGGAAGCAGGCTCTTAGTGGCTGCTTGGGGGCTGCTGCAGGACACTTTGGTCTGTGACTTGCAAACAAGAAGTTTCTGGGTACCTCAGGGAGCTCAGGAGAGAAGTCACATCTACACGAAGTTTCAACTGTAAACCACAGTAGTAACAATAACAAAAAAAGAAAATTCTCCATTCTCTTTGGTATCATTGGGACTGAAAACAACAGAGCTGGTTTTCTTAACTTTCTGCTAAATTTATCCCCATGAAAGATGTTTGAATTACAATATTTTATCAAAGCAAAACCTATCAGAACAGCTTCCTGAGCCAACCTGGTAACCTAGACAATTTAGCTTCTTGACCTGTAGCATGTGGGGGAAGGCGAGAAAAGGAGAGGAAGATTAGGGAAAGAATGAGCTCCTTCTGTCTTCTGTGAAGGCCATTTGGGGCCCATGAACCAGCTGAGCTGGTGTCAGACTCACTTCCAGGAGTCACAAAAGAGCAGCATGGATCAGGGAGATGCCCGTGTCCCAGAGAAGCAGCACATTGCAGGAGAAAGAGAATATGCTGCACAGACACACCCAAATCTGTGTTTTTGCTCTTCCTCTCACTCGTGTGATTTAGACTAATTACATAACCTCTCTTCAAACAGGGAAAACATCCTTGTGCCTGTTGGTCTTGGAAACACTGGGACTACATAATGCATCAATACAGTGTCTAGAGCACATCAACTGTACAGTATGTGAGCAGTGGCTATTTCTATTATTAAATATAACAACCACTTGGGCCAAAAGCCATCTGATTTATAGAATTATCTAGCTGGAAAAAAACTGCAAAGAGTCAGCTAATATAAGTATGCATAGAAAGAAGCCTGGAAAGAAATTTATTGAATATTAATAATTGTTTCTGAGCAACAATATTACGACAATATTTGTATTTTCATCTTTATACTATTTTGTATTTTCTAAATCTTCTTTAATAAATATTTTTTTATATACCTGAAATTTTAGAAACATTATTTTTTAAAAGTCTTTAATCTCAGTTTGCTGGCTCCAGTCAGATTTGCACTAAGCCCCCCAAAACCAGAGTCATCCAACCTGTTGCTGAAGCCATGGGGAAAGACCGTACAATCAACCTATGAAGAATTCCTTTCTCTTTTGCACCATAGAGACTGAATAAAGTGTAACCCCCACATGGTTTCTAGCTCATTGCTGCCTATGTAAGACACAAACTTCAGCCATTGAGAATAAAGTCACCCATCACATTTCTTCCTTTTTACCTTTAGCTGCCAGGAAGCCTTGAACAAATTTAATGCTCAATTACAGTAATAATTAACTCAGGTTTTTGGCATAATCATTTCTCCTTCCTCCTCTATGGTTTAAATTTCTCTTTCTTATTCAACCAACTTATTGCACACATGTCTTTTATTGTAAACTACCTCAAGTAGGCTTTGAAAGTTAGACATAAAGTATAAATGAAATAAATGAAGTTTTACCTAATCTCTGATAAGAACCCATGGTCATCCTGTTAAAATCCATATTACTAAACATCTTGAACAGTAACTGCCAGGACAGAGGGAAGAAGAGCATGAAGGAGAAATCCCCTGAGTCAAGGTCCCATATTTAGTGGAAAAATATCCTGGCAAATATGGATTTGTTTGGAATGAATTATTTCCCTGTAAAAATAATTACTTTGAACTCATTCTGATATTTGCTGTGAGCATCTATCAGATGTCATTTACTGTTTTAATCTTTATCCCATTAATCTCTTGAAGTAGGTATTATCACTTCTAGATGATTGAGAAAACTGAGGCTCCAACAAGTTAGACAAGTTGTCCCCCAATCTCCCAACTAGTAAGTGATCAGTCTGTGGATGAAACCCTGGTCTGTCCAACTCCAAATAATTCCCAACCCTGTCCTTCTTCGGCAAATACAGATTTTTTTCTTTAGGTAGACTATGTTGGAATGGTGAACAGGGCTGAAGCCACAGATTGGCTGAGTTCCAAACCCAGAAATGGGACAAGAGGCTCCTGAGGAGTAACAGGGCTACAATTGCTCCAAGTGTGGTAGATTACTGGAGTTAGGCTCACTGCTTGAAATAAAACACTGAGATGGAACTTTCTCACTAGGAAAAGGAAGTTTTAAAAAGCTGTTGATGACCCTTCCTGAGACTATGGCTGCTATGACACCATAGGCCTGTGGAGGCAGGAGAAAGTAGTCACAGCCCAGCAATCAGAAACCAAGAGTCTTTCACCACTTAGTGAGAGATCATTAATACCATGGCTGGGCAGGTTCTTAAACCACCACCTGATTCTAAACCAGTGACCTCTACAAAGTCTCTAGGATTAAAAAAAAAATGAGAAGAAAGAAAGAGGACCTTGCACTCAAAATTAGCATACAAATAAAGATATAGAACACTAAGAAAAACAGGCAACCAACTCAACATTGTTAGATGAGTTTTGTATAAAAGAAATTAAAATAATAGAACAATCTGACAAAGACTTCAAAATAAGTGTGTCTAAATACTCAAAGAGGAATAACATCTATTTTTAAAAGGAAATTATGAAATAAAACAGGCAGGAATCATGTAAGAATTTGTAAATATGAAAAACAACCAATTAGAAAGGTGCAATATATAGACAGATAAATTCTAGGCAGGACATAGATGAGGAATTAGTGAACGGGAAGATAGCACTAAAGAAGTCACCAAAATGTAGCCAAAAGTCAGAGTTAAGGGAACAAAAGATAGATTGAGAAACTCCAATGCATATCAAGTAGGAGTTCTGAAAGAAAGGCATTGAGGGAATGGTGAAAAAGCAACATTTGAGAAGATTTTAACTTAAAATATATACTCTAAATACTGAGCAGGATAAATAAAAATTATATATAAATTATAGTGTAACTATAGAACCTCAAGGATAAAAAAGAAAATATTGAAAATTACCAGAAAAGAAAGAGAGGTTCCTTATAAAGGAATGACAGCTGCATTGATTATAGACATCTCATTGACAATAACAGATTCCAAAAGACAGTGGAATTGTATCTTCAAAGATCTGAGTGGAAAATACTGTTAATCTAGAGTTCTATACCTAACTAAACTAGCATTTAAGAGCATTTTAGAAATAAAAATAAGAGTGATATTTATATCAGTCTTGAATCTTCACTAAAAGGACCATTAAAAGATCTATTATAACAAGAAGAAAACTGAGTCTTGAGGTAGGATATAGAAATCAAGAAACTATAATGGGCATGGAACTAAACTGATTAAAATGCATTTACTTCAACTGACTATAAAAACAACTAAATCTGGAATTTAAAATAAAGGTTAAATCAAAAGATTAATTGAGATAATATGATAGGAAAGGGAATGTTCATCGGGTAAAATGTGCTAAGAGTTGTGCCCTTTTTAAGAGGAGGATAAGATATTGAAAATCTTCAGACTTCAAGACATTTATAGTTAAATGTTTATGGTAAAACCTTAGAGTAAACATGAATAGAAAATAACTTCAATTTATAGTTTCCAAAACCAACAAAGGGGGAAATATAAAATATAGAAAACCTTATCAACCTAAGAGAAGGCAGGAAAAAAGAAAAAAATGAGGGATCAAAGAAGAAAGATAAATAGAAAACTCTAAACAAAATGGAAGAAATAAATATGACAGTAACAATAAATATAAAGTGGATTAAATGTATCTATTAAAAATCAGAGTATCAGATTAAAAGTTTTTAACTAGAATTTCTTAAGTATCCAGGTGTAGGCTATTTTCAAAGACACACAGAAACTTAGAAATAAGGAGATGGCAAAAGATATACCACAAAATACTAACCAAAAGAAAGGTGGTGTCAAAATCAATAGCAGGCAAATACAATTTAGGGCAATGTATACTAATAGAAATAAAGGGAAACATAATGTTTTCTCCATCAAGAAAACAGAACCATCATAAACCTTTATACTCCTAAAAACATAACTTTGAAACCTCAAAACATGTAAAGCAAAAACCGAGAGAATCACAAAATGTACAATCATGGTAGGAGATTTAAATTCATTTTTACAGAAATTTATTAAAAATATAAAAGGTCATAACCACAAATTAATATGACCTCTACTCAAAATCCAACAGTAGAGGATGTATATTCTTTTTTAAGAACACATCAAACATTTACGTAAGTTAACATAACAGGCCACACAAAGGGGGTGTCAACAAATTTGTGAGAACTAATAACATATAGACATATTCTCTGACCACAATGGAATTAAGTTTTTAAAGATCAACAAAAGATAGTTAAAAATATGTTTAAAAACCAATTTCCTAAGTAAGTCATATGTTAAAAAAAGAAAGCACATGGAATTACAAACCAAAGCTTAAAGACATATCCAGAGATAGGCTATTTTCAAAAGAATGCAGTTTTACAGATGTCACGTTGGAGAAATGAGAGTTTCTGTCTGATTATTTATGTTTTCTCAGTAAAACATGAGTAGAGATCACCAGCTGAAAGTGGATGACCACTGGAGGCTTAAGGGGAGAAATGATGAAAATAGTGACCATAGAAAAGTTACAGTGAACTTACTAGGGAAGCAATGTAGCATTTCTGGGCAATGTTGCGTACTCATTTGAGAATAGCATTCATGGATTTGAAGTGTGATCAGTGAACTCAATTGAATTATTTTCCCCATTAATCTTAAATTGCCTCAGGGCCATTGTAGCCTAAGCCAATAGCTGTGTTTAATCAGATTTGGGGGTTTTGCTAGCCCAGTTTGGCATGAGGGCAGAGGGGCAAAGGGGTGCGAGGCAGCATTTATGATGATGGGCCATGGGGTTGATACTGGGTAAAGAGAAAAACAAGGACATGAGAACAGAACAAAGCAAAATTAAAAAAAGCAAACAAGCAGCTGAGCTTAATCGATCAGATGTCTTATCGAGGTCAAGAAATTGTTAGAGTAGAAATAGTGGATGGAGAAAGTTGCCTGGGAGGATGAAATGGAGGTTGGCATGTGACCACCGAAATCTAGACTCGAAAGATGGTCATGACAAGGCCTAGGCCATGGCCATTTTAATGTAGCCAAGGAAAGTGGGTAAGAGATCTCTGGAAGCGAGGAGGTCAAGGAACTCAGAGACCCAGGGTGTTAAGTCACTGAGAATGATGACAAAAGCAGGGTGAGAGGGAGAGGGTGAGGCAGGGACAGGTGGTAGATGACAGCAGCAAAGCGGTAGAGAGGTTAGACGGTCTGAAAGAACAAGCATCCCAACAGCCCTGGTTTTTAAAGGATAAAGGAGGGGAAAGGGTTTGGAAGTAGCAGCAGGAAACAAAGCAGCCAGCTTCCCTGTCTTCAGGCTCTGGGATATGTGGCCTGTGAGGGTTAAAAAACAACTCCACTTTTGAGGGTTCTGGAGAAAACCATATCCTGAGGGCCAAGCAGGTTTCAGCTAAGGCACAGAGATGAACAGGATGTTCAAAGAAGAGAAAAAGGATTTAGAGGAGTTCCAGAAAGTTCAGCAGAGTAGGTGGACATTGGGGTCAGATCTCAGTACCACCACCAGCACCGATGATCTTCTTTCCCCGCATGCCCGCCTCCACGGGAATGTGAACTCCACGAGGGGAGAGATCTTTGTCTATTTTGATCACTGCTGTATCCCAAGGACTAAAACAGTGCCTGGAACATGTGGATGCTCAATAAATATTTTTGATCGAATAATAGTAGCTAATATTTGTTGAGTATTAATGTTCCAGGGATACTACTAAGTGCTTTATATGTATCATTATCATTATTATTATTATCATCACCCCCATTTTATAGATGAGGACATTGAGGCACAGCATGTTAACAAGGTTAAGTAACTTGCCCAAGCAAGTGGCAGAGCGAATTTCACTGCAGCTGGGGTTTGGCGCTAGAGCCTTGGTATTCCTAACCTCCACGTTGCCCCACTTCCTATGGTTGGTGGATGCTTGGAGCAATCTCAAGGTAAGAGCCCAGGTGATGGTAAATAACCAAAGAGGCTGGATCTCTAGTGGTGCCTGAAGTTAAAAGTTAAATAATAAATATTCACACAAATTTCAAGTCTAGAAGCTGGTCTAGAAGCTAGTCTGGGGCATTTGCTGCTCCTGATGCCTTATACTGTTGATAATCTCTCATTGTGACCCAGGCACTTTCTGCTATCAGTTC
This sequence comes from Cynocephalus volans, assembly GCF_027409185.1. Lineage (NCBI taxonomy): Eukaryota > Metazoa > Chordata > Mammalia > Dermoptera > Cynocephalidae > Cynocephalus > Cynocephalus volans. The sequence goes on from NC_084462.1 coordinate 150,146,911, forward strand.
CCAGATATTTTCATTTCCTTCCTCATATCTTCACCCCCACATATTCCCTTCTTTGTTATTTTTAGTTCCTGCATATCCTCACTCTGACACCTGGCAAACCCTCTGCCTTTTTCCACTAACTTCTCTCAAGGGCAGTCAGGTACACTGGAACCTAATTTCTAAGCATGTGATATTGACACATCGATCTTACAGCAGACCTCAAGAGCACCAGCTGACTCACTGTCATGTTGATTCCAACGACAAGCTCATTCTGGGAGTGCCCTTTGAAGTGCTGGAATTCTGCTGGCCATTTATGAACAAACAGCTCATACTATGAAGTGAAAAACTAAATGAGCGTTCCAACATTTCAGGAAAACTAAAACAGAAAATGAAATGTGTAACTGGGTGGAGGAAGGCTCGGATAGTCCCGCTGTTTCTGTGTCAGGCCTCTTTGTCATATCCCTCAGTGAGTACACCCTTGCTGGGGCCAAGGCACATGAAAGGTCTTGGCAAGCACTTGGTAAGCTGGACTGAAGGTCAATGCCCACAGTGCTCCGGTGCTGTTGGGCCCCATCAAGGTTCTTTGGGTGCACGCAACAGAAATATGTCTGGCGAGCATCAGCCAAAAGGAGTTTAAAAGGAAACAGTGGTCCCACAGGATTAAGGGAAGGCTGGAGAACCAGTCTTAGAAATGGGTAAGAAGCAAGCAAGCCCCAGAAGCTAGGAAGCAAGAACCACAACAAGGGTCACAAAAACCTGATCCGGATCCTCTAATTACATGGATGAAATTTCTAACATTTCCGTTCTCTTTGTCACTTCATCAAAATTCACTTTCCATTGAGGGAGCATCTGACTGGCCTAACTTGAGTCACAAACCTCCTGATTACAAGCAATATCCACAGATTGTATCCTATGGGGAAAAGATAATCTCCCAAAAGGAAATGAGAGTGTTATTAGGGAAGGGGAATGGGTGCCAGGCCTTCTGAGACAACAAACACCCACAATTCCCAACTCCTCCGTGGATATTTAAGAAGATATAAAACCTTATTTCCCTTCTGGCTGTACTTTCAGAGTCAGTCCTGGACTGGTCTAAATAGAAGGATATCTTCCAGAACTGGGCCAGGCATGCTTTCACATGATTATCTATATCAAACAATATTTCTTGGGAAGGAACTCTTAAATTTGCTGTCACGTAAATGTTTCCTGGTAGGTAGCCCAAGTCACCCTTTGTAAAATTTTGTCTTCCTCTTTGGTTTGAACTTAATTTTCCTTAAGTCTTTAAAAATAAAATTCCTGTCCTGTTATTGATTTAAATCCTTATGGAAATTTTTAGTATTTCCTTCCTCTTTTAAATATTTTTTTCCTTTGGCTACTTTTCCCGTTGGTCTTCTTTCATTAAAAATCAGGACCAAGATTTCTAGAATAACTGCCACAATAAACAGCACGTGTCCCTAAAGAGAGCCCCTGCTTTAACATTGATTAAAGGGGGTTGCTCTGAGAAAGGAGCCATGCATCACTGAAGTCTACTGGGATTTGGGTTTTGTTTTGTTTTGTTTACCTCTGAATATCCTTTTAAGATCAGTGTAGGGCCGGCCCCGTGGCGCACTAGGGAGAGTGCGGCACTTGGGAGTGCAGCGGCGCTCCCGCCGCCGGTTCGGATCCTATATAGGAATGGCCGGTGTGCCCACTGGCTGAGTGCGGTGCGGGCGACACCAAGCCAAGGGTTGCGATCCCCTTACCGGTCACAAAAAGACAAAAAAAAAAAAATGATCAGTGTAATAGGAGATCCACTCTAAGGGATTGTTGGAAAAGAAAAGTACTCTCAATGAAAAGTACTATCATTTCAATTCTTCTAGACTTAGCTCATATCTTTAGATTAAAAAAACTTTTAATGATATATTTTGGGTGAAACCTTCGTATATATATATTCCCTTTGACACAATTTATTTTACCAGTTATTCTCTTAATCATTTTTTTTATTTCTCTAGTTATTACTTTTCAAAGTATTTTCACATGCATAATCTCATTTTATTTCTCAAATGAATTGGTTAGAAGTATTTTGTCCCCCTTTTATTCATGTAGAAACTGATTCATCAACAGATTATGATTTACACGGGTCACACAGCTAGTTAGTCATAAAACCAGCCCAAGAATCAAGATGTCTTTCAGGCATTTGATTATTTAAATCCAAGATCTCAAATCAGGGCCAGTAGCACACTTAGATCTTGCTGAAAGGAACCCCTGCCATAGACCTCACACTTTAAAAGGCCTCACTCTGGCCCTTTTTAGTTCTATGGGCCAAAAAGATGTGACAACCCCGAGCCCATGCTCCTCCTTCTAGAACACACTCTGGGTCCCAGCACCCCAGAATCCTGTCAGATGTTGCCAGGTTCATTTGTCTGCCCTCCCAAGGGCAGTCTACACCTTTGGTGTGTGTAGCAAAAACCCAGGGGGCAGGCAGGGGCCGACTGTTTGAGGTGTAGGGGGATACACAGAACTAGACTCGACTTGTGCGTGAGGCCCCTGGTAGTACAGCACAGAGCAGGGTGGGAAGAGAAGGGTGGGGGCCGGGAGCCAGCTCTCCCCTGCTGCACCATTTCTATGAGCAACTCCAAGGTGTCCCAGAGCTCTGAATTCACACCTGGTTTCCAGGTCATTAGGAAGGCATATTTTTTCATTGTAGGCAGACAGAACATATTTTCTTTAACAGTTAGTGAGCTTGATTTATACCTTTTAAATATTTAGACATATGATATGTGGGTCTCCACTTGTGCTGTTGCCCCAGGCCCTGCAAATGTCAGGGGTGGGCGTGCAGTAGGCCAGCGTATTTTGTTTGGCTAGCACACTGATTTTTTTAACAGCTTGAATTAGTTTCCCACATTAACGATGGGGAGATTTCATATAAGAATAGAGGTTTCTGATTTCTACGTTTTCAAAAAACAAAAAATCATGTAATTCAGGGCCTACCCACCTGTGTGGCAAAATAGGGCTGGAGCTGTGCAGCAACGGCCTGCTCTGGAGGGGACTGGGCTGGTGTTTTCTAACAGGCCAGTGTTCCCACCTGTCTCCCTTCACTCATGCTGGCAACCTTTGATCTCTCTGGCCTCCGGGGGCATTCGAGTTGTCACCCTTGATTTAGGTCCTTCGTTAGATGTGCCCTTTCTATGTAATAGGTTGTTTTGGCCTCATCTCTCCAGCTTCCCTCAAAGAAAGTTTTTTTTCCCATTAGCTAAGTGTTAAGTCTCTAAGTTTCAATATGGATAAATACCTGTAATTTGAAGGATCTTATTCCCTAACTTCTGAGTCTTGGGGCATCATGAAAACCACAGCTAGGAATTTCAAGAGAGCAGTCTCTCTCTGCGGGGGTCCCCCCACCCCCTTCACCCTGCCATGTGAACTGGAAACCCCATGGAATGGATTTTTTCACTTTGACCCCAGTGGAGGAGGGAGATTTTTGATAACTGACAAGGCGCTTTTGTTCAGGTTTGCGTCAGGATGGATCAGCTCCCCCCATCACGCGGCCCCTCACTTCTTCCAGGCTCTTCTGGCCCAGAAGAGCCCCCAGCCCTTTTTCCATGGCGCGCCCACCTCACCTCCAGGTCGCCAGCACGCCCCTCCCCGCCTCTCAGTCTGGAAAACAGCTTTGCACGGTAACGTCCAGGGGCATTCACTGGGTTTCCAGTGGGGTCCACAGCCCCACAGGCTGCCAAAATAGGCTCTTTACACTCCATAGACGGGAGAGAAAAATCTGCTTGTTCGGTTGCAACTGTCAAGCAAAAGACGCGCTGAGCTCAGATAGAAATAGCAGCAGGGTCAGGGCAGGGCAGGGCCCCAGCATTTCATTAGCTCGGCCCAGCTAAGGGTGATTAAATGCACACAGTGGCCCATGAATGGGGCCGTGGAGGGCAGCCGCACAGCGCAGCACAGAAAAATCATTCTTTGGCCGCTGTCAGGCAGCTGAATGGGACTTAATTATCGAGATAATGAGAACTGACTTTCATTGTTTTAATTTGGGGGAAGGGGTGAGAAAAAAAAAGGATTTTTTTTCTCCATCTGGGTGAAAGGATGCTAAACGGTGGCCTCCAAGGGGGTCCCTCATCCTCCAGGCTGCTGTTGGCTAAGCCTCCCGTGTTTGCTGTTCTTTACAATGTGTTAAGAGCGAGTGTGAGGACGTCTCCTGTGTCGGTGTTTCCTTTAGGCCCTGGAATCCTGACAGGATGTGTCCTCATAAGAGCAAGTCTGTGCGGGCATCCTTCCATGGCAGCTGTACCAGGGCAGCACAGATGAAAAGAAAGAATCCACTGGACAGATCTGGCCCTGCTCAGCCCCTTCCAAATGCTTCCAGGACATGAGTGAATCTTACCCTACTCCTTTTTAAAAAATAAACAAATAAATAAATAATACCTAGAGGATTCAAATGATCTGCCCAAGGAAAACAGGAGAATTCTGAGTTCTTTGCTCCCTGTTTGAGGCTCAAGAGCCTGGGACTGTTGTGCAGAACACACCACAGCTCCATAGGGGTCATGAGGCCCTTATAAAGCCAGAAATCCTTGACAACTGAGATAAGTTTTGACTCCCATGAACCATGAAAGTCATTAATCCAGCTTTCCTCTATTGATTCACCTGCCATCCTCCCAAGAGCTTGCCCTTCATGTAGAAATGAGGGAGTTGTTTACTTTCCACCCGGATCATGCGTTCCTCCACGAAACATGTACCATTAGCAGGATGGCCAAACAGTACGTACTTGTAAAGTCGGGTTCAGCACGGGTCTAGGTGCTGTGGAAATACGTAATGACACATCCCCCCAAGAAAGTCAGCTGAGGAGACCCCAAACAGTTAGAGAAACACACAAGGGGGCCTAATTGAATGCGAACCTCTGGCTAACCAGAAGAAGGAAGAGAGGGCAGATTTAGCAGCAAGGAGGGGTGCTTTGTGCAGAGGCGAAGGTTTGTGAGGTTTCCAAAGTTGAGTAGCATTTCAACCCAGAGCAAACAAAGGAATTGGATGGTGTGTTTGAGAGAAGGAAACAGACATTATTGGAATGCAGAATCCTTGCAGGGAATAAGATTCGGTTGCAGATAGAGCCAGATGCTGTGGAGCTGTGGAAGCCAGGTGGAGAACGCTTCCTCACCCACCCCAGCCTCATCTTTGGCCATCAAAAGTGGTTGTTGTTGGGCCGGCCCGTGGCTCACTCGGGAGAGTGCAGTGCTGATAACACCAAGGCCCCGGGTTCGGATCCCATATACGGATGGCCGGTTTGCTCACTGGCTGAGCGTGGTGCTGACAACACCAAGTCAAGGGTTAAGATCCCCTTACCGGTCATCTTTTTTTAAAAAAAAAAAAAAAAGTGGTTGTTGTTGCTGTCGTTTTTCTCCTTATTTTTTCCCTCCAAGTTCTTCAAAGAGATAGGTAGAAAGGAAGAGGGTGTGCCCTCCTTCACGGAGCACAGAGAAGGAAACTCTCTATGATGTTTGCAGGTTTTTAGGTTTGGGCTCAAGACCAGCACTGGTGCTTTTCTCCAGGACGGCCCAGGCTGTATCCCCAGGGGAATTCTGCGGATCGTTACTCTGCTCAGTTTGGTTTAGGCTTTTCTTTTCTTGAAGACTTGACAGGATACAGGTTTAGGTTCTTCAAATCTGGCAACTGGGTTCTTTGTAGCAGGGAGTAGATGGCTAAGGAGGATGGGCTGTGGTAGGTTAATAGCCTACCTGGCCCCTTTGCAAAGAGAAATGCCACAGTCCTTCCCCGAAGCCACATCTTATACACACAGTTTTCCTAAAATGTGTCTGCCCATCAGAATCAATTAACCACGCCTGTCAGGAGTGGGAGAGGCCTCTCTGGCTGAAATAGTCGCTTCATCCCTCGTGACTGAAGATGCCTTTGCCTCGGAAACCCACGCGGGTCAGAGGGGAAAGTTGGGTCTGGACGGCACGCAGTATTCCTAGGTATGTTTTCCAATCCCTAAAATTGGCCCTGCGCTTTTATGTCGCCCGCCTAACTGCTCATCACAGAGCTATGTTGTCAGTGCCACCCTCTGGAGCCTTGCTTGAGCCCAACTATTCATTTGTGAAAGAAGGGAGAGCTGGTAGAGTAGAATTTGTGATAACAGCTCTTGATATTTACAACATTTGTTTCAAGATCTCCAGGCACTTAAAAATGGCTGGACAGGGTTTTTCCTCCACTCTTTCACATGGCAGCCTGTGGGTTCTTTCTCGGAAACAAACCTAATCCCATCTCCTCCTTTTCTATGATCCCCATTCGTTCTCTCTCTATCGTCTATAGACGGGGGCTCCAAACTTTTTTGATTGAACCTCCCATCTGTAAACAATTTTTGAATATGTACTCCCAATATACACATATTTATTTTTACATTGTACACCTGTAGTACTTTACTAACATATTGTGCACATTATAAACATATGCAAAATTAAATTTTTAAAAGGCTGAGATAAAGATGAAGTAAGCAATGGTTTCAAATATCTTGCTAATTTCTTGAAAATTTCTAATTGTTTTGGATTGATTTCTTGTCACATGTGAATACTTGGCCATTGTTTTCAGCTTTTAAGATGGCCGAAGAGAGCTTGCGCTAACGGAAGTGTCAGTGCTACTATTCTTATTATTTGCTCGTGCTTATGCTATGAATATTACCTTTATCCATTGTTTCTACACAGTAATATTTTTAATCCACTCATCCACTTTGTGTACATTAGGTTAAATTAGATAATATTCATAATCCAATGAACTAGGAACATGTAAACTGTAGAGACTCATATTTCATTGAAAGCCCCAGGGGAGCAAGGGCTGAGGACACCACTGTCACCCCCTCTGCGTTGTTCAACTCCTAATCTTGCCACAGGCTATCTCACGAACCACCCATGAACCTGACCATGGATGGAGCAAGGACCCCATTGTCACTGTGTATTTAAATATTATAAAGGCAAATTTCTTATTTCTTAGATGAAAAATGTTTCTAATAATTTCTGCCTAAATGCTAGTGGGTGTTCTTGTGTCACTCGGGGATATACATCCCATTTGGAGACCAAAGTTCTACAGGATGGATTTCAAACACATTAGCAATGACATAAAAGGTCCTTCTCAATCCAGCCTCAGCCCATCTTTCCAGACTCATCTCCCATTGCGCTCCGTCTTGTACCAGTGAGACTTCCCATTGCTGTTTAAACGTAAAATATCCTTTAATAACTCCATTCCGTTGTACTTAGTGTTCCAGCCAACTTAAACACCTTTCTCCTGTTCTCTACTTTACCGTGGGTTAAATCTTTGAAAGACCTGCTTCCCTTAGACCAGAGGTCAGCAAACTTTCTGTAAAAGGCCAGATAGTAAATATTTTAAGTTTTTCAAGCCATACTGCCTCTGTAACAACTATGCACTTCTGCCATTGTCATGCAAAAGCAGCCATAGACAATGTATAAACAAGTGAACATGGTTGTATGCTAACAAATCTTTCTTTACAAAAATAGGTGGTAAACTGGATTTGGCCCTAGGGCCATAGTTTGCCAACCCCTGCCCTAGAGAGCTTGTTACTTCTCTACTACTGCCCTCCTTCTAGTTTTTTCTCCATGGTTGTCTGTTTACAAGCACATCTTGCCTAAAGGACTGAATTCCTTGACGTCAAAGACTTTTATTCCTATTCCCTAGAAGTTAGAATCTGGGACCTAGAAGCCATTCAATAAGGCATATTGTTGAATATCAAGAATAATCATTATTTCGCTGGTGGAAAAATGAAGAAAAATTCTTCCACTGGGTGCGAGATTGAATGGCTTTCTTTATCTATTTCAGATTTATCTAAAATAAAAGATTATATAAAAATCCCAATCAATGAGATTAAAGGATTTGTCTTGAGTTGGAACGAGACCTTCCCACAGGGCAGTCAGTGACCTGCTCTCCTGACCACACCTGGTCGTCTCCCTGTCGTGTTGTTTTGGCCACAGCTTCAATAAAACCTGAAAAATCACTTTATTTTCAACCACTTAGCCACCCCTGAGGCCACCCTCTCCCTCTGTTTGCATGGTGCCTATGGCTTTCAAAGCAAGCAGCACAATTCCTGTTTTGTGGATAAGGCAACTGAGGCACATTAAATGACTTGCCCTATGTCTGTTATAGCTGGGACTTCTGATTCCCAACCTAGTACTCTTTTCATTATACCAGCCAGCCTCTCAGGTAATTAGAACAAAATGACACAGTGCAAAATTAAGTCAAAGAAAAAATTAATCATATTTGAAATTCCAAGGAGAGTTTGGGGCAAATGTATATCGGAATTTCAATGGTATCTGGTGGAGTTGGCCCAATGGAAGTACAGACACTTTGCCAACTTTGCACAAGATACGTAAATCTCAAAATCAATTTAACAAACCTTCATTCATCTTGGAAACACAAAAATTTAGACAAGAACTTGGCTTGAATGAAAAGATTCACACCAAGCCTGCATCCCTGCTACTCTTGTAAAATGTTTCATGAACCCCAGTGCTGAAGACCTCACTGTTTTGTTTAACTGTGAAGGCCGCCTACGCATACTTGCTGCCAGTGGAAGGTTAAGACTGACTCAGAAGCAAGAGGACCACGGACTGAATCACCACCACTTGCTACAGTCCTCGGCTCTGTATTCCTTGGAAACCTCTTGCCTCAGTTTGGGCTTAACCCAACCCACTTAGAAGGAGAGAGAGCAATTTTACAGCCCCACATGGAGTGACTCCAAGCCAATCGTATCTATTTCCAAGTGATCTGACGCAGCAAGCAGATCATATTTCCTTTGGAGGCTTGGCTGAGAATAGTTGGGTTGGTGACATTGAACCAGAGTGAATAAATAAGACTGTCAAGAAAAATCTGAAATGGCCCCTAAGGAGGCAGGACTAATGAAATGCTCAGGTCAGAGGTACAGTGCTTTCTGGGGAGATTGAAAAAAGAAAGGAGGTCTAGGTGACCATGTGTGAAAGTCAGAAAGGTCAACAATGACTTGGGGAAGCCAAGCAGATTGGCTTCCCCAAAGCATTCTGCTCTCAGAAAAGTACATGCCCAGTGCTTTTCTGAGAGCAGGCACCAAGCCTAGAAAAATTCACAAAAATTCACCTCATTTTTATTCTTACCTTTAATCAAAATTTTTATTAGAATTTTTAATGGGTGGTTACCTGTCCACCTTCCCCTATCCTGACTAAGGAGGCAGGGACTTGGAATGCATTTGCCAAAGACCAACAGACCCCTGTGTTCAATTATTCTGGTCTTAGGGAATAGTGATTAGGGAGCTCCAGGAATGGGATGTGGGGACAGCAGAGAAGTTAGGTTTCATTTAAGGACCTCAGAAAGAAATAAATACTCTGTTTCTAGGATGAAAATGGAAATTGGTTCTTCACAGATCATGTGAAGGGATAAGCTGAGCCCTAGAACCAACTCCTAACCCAGATGAGTTTCTCTTCAGATGGATAAGGACAGATCTTTGAGGCCCAGATTCCATGGGCACATATCTGGTTCATTGTTCTCTGCTTTGGTTGTGCAAAAATATTTTCAGAGACAAAGACACAGTGACAAAGTTGAGCTCTCTGAGGCCGTCCCCTGTGTGAGAAGAGGTGTGTGCCTCTGGCTGTCCACTTGGCAATGGATGTTTCCATGCTTTCTCTTTCCACTCAAATATTATGGCCACTGGAGCTGTTGGCAGGAAACAGTCTAAAAAAGGACAAGAATCACTTCCCTTTGCTTCATGATATCGACAGTCCACTCAGCTGGCATGTTTTGAGCACCTGCTGTGTGCCAGGCATTTTTTCAGAATGGCATGAGACTGACCTTGCCTTTAATGCCTTAGCTGTCTCATAAGAAAAACGGTATTGTAAGTACCTGAGGCAGAAACAGCATGAGAAACACTATATGGAGACTCAGGGGAAGGAGCCCTTGTAAAAACGCTTCCCCAAAGAGTAGACAGGGGAGAGGGGAGAGGGCACGCCTGGAAAAGGGCACGCCATTATTCACTTGTCCAAACATTGAGTCCCCAAATATTTATTATCTGCTGTTACTTGTCAGGAACAAGGGGCTTGGGATTCAAATAGGACATGGAGCACAGAGTAAGGGATTAGGGGGAGGAGGTAGTAATGGGAGAGGGAGCTGAAAAATAGATTGGGCCACATTGTTAAGGGTGTTGCTTGCCAAGCTGGGTTTGAACTTCGGTCTGTAGGTCATGAGGAGCCTCTGAAGGTCTTTTTGCAGGTGGTGGCGCAGATATCCACCCCACCCCATTATTTCCTACCCTACGATTTCGAGGTATTTTATACATGTATCTTTTTTGTGCTTGTTTCCTGTCTGGTTCCCCAACTGCGTTGTGAGTCCTATGGGGACAGGGACCCTGCTCGTCATCTTTACCATTGTATTCCCATTTCTGGGCACAAAGTCTGGCACACAGTGGGCCCTCAGCAAATGTTTACTGAATGAATAATCAGAATTGTGTTTAGACCGTTGTCTCCAGTTTGTAGACTGAAGGGAGATCCAGGGCTTGTAGATCTCGTAGGAAGGATCTGTAGTAGCCAGGAGGTGCGAAGAGCCTAATCCAGGGCAATGGTGGCACAGATGCAAAGGAGAGAGATTTAAAAGACTCATCAGAGTTAATACCAGCAGACCTTGGTGAGGGAGAGGAGGGGTTGGGGTGACTTTAAGGTTTCCATTTGGAAGTCTGAGTGGCCGGTGATAACACTGACTGAGAGAGAAAAGATCAGGGAGAAACCAGAGGAGGGACTTGTCATGGGAACAGGGAAGCATAGATAATGAGATCGGTTTTGGACATGTGTGATTTCAGACAGCAGTGGAATGTCCAACTGGAGATGTCCAATGGACAGTTGGAAATATATGTGAGCAAGTCAGGAAGAGGGCTGGGCTGAGGTCACAGGTTTTAGGTGATAAATGAAGCTAACAGAAGATAAGGTCACTCAAGGAGAGCAGAGTTGGAAGAGAACACAGAAGTCCAAACCTGGAAGAAACACTATTTGATGGGAGGGTGGAAAGGAGGAGCCAGGGGAGGAGACAGAAGGTGTGATCTGAGAGGTAGGAAAAGAGCAGAGGACTTCTGGCTCCTCTTGAGAAGTATGGCCCCACCTAGGACAGAGCAAAGCTCAGTGGAGTGGTAGCTGCCATCTTGGGTAACTAACTAACTTTACCCAGTTCTTACATGTTAATGTTCATGGGGAGCTCTTGGCAATTCTGGGCTGCTGAGAAGAGCAGAAGCACCCCTGTGCGGGTGGCCAGGACTCTCCCAGAATACCCTGCAGGAGGGGCCGGATATACTTATGTGCTGAATGCTCTGCCTATTCAAGAACATCCTCAGCTTGGAAACACTTTTTGTGCAGCTACACCTCAAACACCAGCAAATCCTGCCTCATCACCTCCTACCAAGAATGGCTCTCATAGACCAGATAGGTACTTAGCAAATGGCCCGCACCTTGGGGTCTGCGTTCGGGTTCCAGCAGGGTTAATGCAGGTGGCTTCTGGTTCCAATCTTCAGAGGGGTGGTGTTTTCTTCTGGGGGCTCTTTCACATGTTAGTGCTGGTCTTGACCTCACCTCAGGATTAACCTCCTTTCTCAACATCCCCTGCCACATCCAATCCTGCTTCCACAGACACCTCATCCTGCCTGCCTTCCAGCCACCCATGTCCTGTCTTCTAGTACAGGCCGGTGATTTCTACACTTATTTTAGTCATAGGAAATTTTGTGGAAATGAAATGAAAACTTAAAGAGAATCTCAAAACACAAAACAGAACACGGAGGACATGCCCTGGCTGAAGGGAGGAGTTTTGGGGTCTCGGAGTCCTGCTCACTCCTGGGAACCCTGGAGCACCACAGAATCAACAGTGACCTGCTGAGGCAAGAGAGACAGCACGGGTCCTAGCTCCCCAGCCCACTGTCCTTCCTCTCTCTGTTCTTTTTACGTCCCTTCCAGCTCTGAAACTCTGAGAGAGTCAGCAGGTCATGAGTCTCCACCCTCTTTTCCTGGGCATCTTCCCTCTCAGGGAAAGAACAGGCCAGGCTGGGACAAAGACTGTTGGGACATCCTGATGGGGAACAAACTCCCCATCTGTTCCTGGTCTCGTCTCCTCCCCAGCTAAATCACCCAGACCTTCAGGCCCTTTTAATGAATGGAGTCATTCAGTCTGTGTGGGTTGATGAGAGCATCCCTGGAAAAGGCTGCTTGGAAAGGGGACTCACAAGACATGGGTGTCCCCACTGGAAGAGTCCAAAGCAAAACCCCACTGCCGATGTCCCCACCCCACATACACACAAGAAAACTCAATTTAAGGAATCCTGTCCTCAGTGGAGGGAGGCAGAAGGAGGAAAGAGAGAAGCTTTATAAAGTTAGCAGCAGATTCTCATGTTCTCTCTCTCTTACTTGCTTCTTCTCTCTCTTTCTAGAAGGCTGATAGGCTAAAGCTTCCCTGCCCTCCCCGCTTAGTGCAGGGGAATCCTGTCCCTCAGGACCCCTGCCTGGGACTGTCCTCGCTCTCTCCCTGTGGCTCACCCCCCACCTCCGCCCCCAGTGCCCAGCCCAGGCTGCCGCATTCTTCTGCTCGGCTCTCAGCTCTTCATCTTGTTTAGTGCTCGGCTTGGCTGCAGATACTGGAAATACAGTAATTGCAGACACCCTGATTGGAAGGGGTGGCAGGGCGGGTGGGGAGGAGAGTGGTTTGACTGACCGTGCCGGGGCTGGTTCCAGCATGGCTCTGCACCCTCCGTGTCAGGCCCCCACTCCTTGTGCTGGGTCTGGGGAGAAGTGCGAGGACAGAGGAATGCGAGCACGTCTCCGGGCTCTCGGCCTGGACCAGCGCGGTTAGCACCCAGCACTGCCTCCGAGGGGCCTGTGTGCAGCCAGTGAGGCAGGGGCGGGGTCCTGACCCACCAGGACAATGCCGAGGGCAGACGGCCCGAGACGCCGCCACCCTGGGCCTCTGACCCCTTCTGAGCTATCTCCCTTTTCTGTCCTTCTTTCTCTCCTGACCTCAGCCCATGGGGGGCCATCACTCCCCAGAGCCTTCTGCTGGGCGCTCCCAGGGTTGTCAGCGAAGCGCTCCTCCCATCCCTCTGGTGCTTAAAGACCTAATTTGCATTTGATTACAAGACCCCTGAGCGGTCCAGGAAGATTCAAATCCCAAAGGAGTGACTTTGAGGCTGACATTTCAGGCACTGGGAGTCAGGGTAGAGCTGAGAGTTTTGAGCCCCAGGGGTAAGTCAGCTTCTTCAAATGCCACCAGATACGCTTGCAGCTGTCTGTCCCACCTCCTCAGAAGGACAACCCTAATTCCAAGGCTCTTGATGAGCCAGACTGGGAACCACACCCTTTTTTGAGCCACTATCTGTACATCATAGAATGTTTCAGCAGGGGATAGGGTGGGGACAGGGGGTGCGACTCCAACCCCTCATCGACCAATGAAAAGTGACTTAGGCCATATCACAAGTTCAGGTAACTACAAGACTGTTAGCCCATATCTGGTGTTCAGTCCGTGCCCTGGATGCTTTTTTATAGGATCCCGAAGAAGGAAAGAAAGGTCAGATACATGTTTGCTACTGAGTCCTGGAGGAAGCTGTAGTGGAGGCCTGCTGCTATCCCTGCTGACTGATGTTGAGCTTACGTTTGGTCACCTTTGGTGACAGGAAATGTGCTATCCACAAGGCAGCCTGTTAACACTTTGGTCAGCTCTGACTGTTGTCTAAGAACTCTTTATTACTGCAAGTTTCCTGCCATCCACTGGCATCTATTTTAGTGGTGAGGTCAGACCTGGAGGATCAGGGGGACTTGGAGGAAGGTGCAGGTTGTCCTGCCCCAAGAAAAGGACAAGCAGGACTCTTCTGAGGTTCAACGTTGGAGTTTTTCTCACCTCCCTTCAGGCAGGCTCTGCCCCGTTTTGAATGTTCATGAATCTCCCTCCCTGTGCACAGCTGCAGGGTGGTCCCTCTGGCCCAGGAGGGCTGCCACCATGCACTTGCATTTGTTTACTTTTCCTTCTGGAGGTATGGACGTGAGGGCGTGTGACTCACATTTCAAAGCAAGGGATCCTCTCCTGGAGGGGCAAACAGTCCTTAGGTGTATGGACCTCTCCAACAGTTATTGTGTAGCAGTTATCTGTTGAGGGGGCTTAAGCGATGATTCATGGAAACTTTTCAGCTGAAGCTGCATTGCCACAAAACTTGACTGGTTTGGACTAAGTCAGGTTATGGTCTAAAGAACCTCAAGCATCAAACCTCCCCAGCAAAAAAGTCTTATTACTCCTCATCCTATAGACTCAGTCAAAGTCACATCTAACCAAATCTGCCCTTGGAGGTGTGCTTGCTCTCCTTTTAAAAATAGATGCGCCTCCTGTATAAACAGCATTTTGCCTATTGGAATGTAAATGGATGATGCTGGAATGCTTGGAGACAGTTTGTTCTTTTAGTGGGTTAACAATTTCCCCCTGAAAATAACATTTCACAGTATTTGCTAAGAACACCCATCCTTCATGTCCAGTGTGGGGTTCCATATCAGGCAGTCCAGATGGGTCGAAACACTGGCATCTTTGCCGTGCCTAATCCATCAGTAACCCTAGCAGCGATCTGTGTTCCAGAGAGGCAGTGGTGGGAGCGGGTACAGGTTTTCTGGGGAGATTGGGAAATAACGGCAGATGAGCCAGAGAAGGAGTTGCTTCCAAACATTTCAAAAATAGTTAAGGAGAGGCATTTAAACCATGAAGAATAGTCAATAGAGAAAACACACATGCTAGTGGAGGGTGGAGAGAGCCAGGATAGCAGAGAGATGCTAAAGTGGTTGAAGCTGTTTTTCTATATAACATTCCATCGTCCCCCAGGCACTCAGTTTGGACAGCATCCCTCCCACCACCACCCAAATTCAGTCTATCGGGGGCCTGGTCAAGCCTCCTTCACTTCACTCCACACCCATTCCCAGGCCCGTGCGTGGTTTCCCCACAAGTCTGCTGCCCCATCTCCACCTCTGCCCCATCCTGTGCCTGTCCAGACTGCTGTTCCTACAAGTCACTTCCTTGTTTCCATTTCCACGCTTCGGCCTGACAGTCAGCATCCCCGGGACCTGGCTCCAGGGGACCGTCCAGCCTCGTGCCTGGTCCCTCATCTGTGAGGCCCAGGGAGCATGTTTGCCACCCCGTGGAGTACCCGGAGTGTGCCTGGCATGTGGAAAGACCTCAGTTGCTATTATGATTTTATAATCTGTCCCCTTGCCTTTGCTCAGGTCGCTCCTCCCCTCCATCTCTGCCTGGTGGGATTCCACCTCCTCCCAACCTCCTCCACAAGAAGTGCCTGCCTCTGTCTCCGGTCAGTCATATTCTTACATCTGACCAGTTCACAATGTGTATGTCCAGCGTTTGTCTCTCTCTCCAGAATGAAAAACCTCCGAGTCAAGGACTTTCTCTCACATTTATAACTCCTAAATATCTAGCACAGCGTACTGTACACAGTGGGTGCTTATTTTAGACTATGATATCCTTAATAATCATAATACTAGTTCTACTTTAGTAAGCGTTTCCCATGAGCCAGGCACTGGGGGCCTCTCCTTCCCAGATTAATCTTCATAACAAACCAATGAGTGTTACCATTAGTTCCATTTTATGGAGTAGGAAAGTGGGGTTCAGAGGATTTTCACAGACCCAAGATCATGGGTAATGAATGACAGAGCTGTGATTTGAACCCAGGTTTGTCCACTCTAGAACCTGAACTTGAACTCATAAGGGCTCTGTAATTGTCCTCTCATGAAGACAGGGACTGTGTCTTCCTCTAAGACAGAATTGCAAATTGGCAATTTGAGGGCCAGATTTGGCCTATAGATGTCTTTTGTTTGGCCCATGGAGTGTTTTTTTAAAAATCAGGAAATTTTGCATCACGGTCTAGATTTCTGGCTTCTCCTGAAGGCCTGGGAGATCCAATAACCCTGAATCCCAGCATGGCAATCCCAGCCTCAGCTCAGCCCCTCCTTGTTTGGACTCTAGGGGGAGGGGGGCATTTCAGTTTGCCTCTTCTGCTCTCAGTTGTCCAGTTAGTGTTCCTTCCCCCGGGCATTGGCATTTGGGCTAGGTCAATTTTTGATTACATAGGACTGTCCCATATATTGTTAGGATGTTTAGCAACCCTGGCCCCCACCCACTAAATCAGCAGCATCTTTCAGTCATTTTGACAATCAGAAACACCTCCAAACACTTCCAAAGCCCCTGGTGAGGGGTGCCACACCATGCCCTGTTGAGAACCACGGGAAGGAATCTCAGTGCTGGCGAGATTCAGTAGGGCCTCAGTTAAATAGATTAAAAAGATAGTTAAATAGATTAAAATAGATTAAAAAGACCTAGAATGCAACACCCGTTACTGAATGGTTTTGCATGTTAAAAGTTTCCTTGAAAATGGAGGCAGGAAAATATAATAATTGTAGTGTTTTAAAAAATAAATTATCTGGAGCAATTTTAGCTCATTCCCCTAAACACCTGTCCCATCGTGGAAAAAAATTAGCAATAACACGTTCCTGTCGGGGCATTTCCATTCTGCACGCCTCAGTTCCCACTGCAATGTTAATTGGTTGTGGTTTTCTTTGCTTCCAGTCCTTACATGTAACTGTGCAGCTGTCAAGCAGGCACCACCCTAGGAAAGGCTGCATTTAAAGGGATAACCAGAGGAACTGAATCACTTGCAGCTCTTCTAAGGAGAAATGTTGTTGTTAATATTTTGGGGGGTTATTCTAATTATAAAAGTGCTATATGCTTTCACTAGAAATTTCAGAATATATAGTAAAGTACTAAGAATAGGTAAAAATCACTCATAATCTCATCACCTAAAGATAATCACTGCATATTTTTTTGTGTATTTCCTTCCAGTCTTTTTTTCTCCTTTCTGCACATCTTTGTGTTTATTGTTGCCAATTTTGCTTTGATTCTAACAGTACTGGGATTGCACTGCTTATAAAGCTTTCTTTGCCATCTCGTAGCTGTACTATAACCAGTTTAACCAATCCCCTTTTGTTGGACATATAGTTGCTTCCCAGTTTATGCTTTTGTAAGAAGAGAAATCAACTTCCTTATTCATGAATCTTTTTGGGTCACTCTAATTATTTAGAAAGCGTGATATGGCAACTAGTGCAAGAGGAAATCATCCCCTCCATTGGGGAGATGGTGCTGGCTCTGGCCCTGGAAGAGCTGGGTGGAGTTAATGGTAGACTAAGGTCTGGGTAAGGAATTTCCAGGCAGAAAGAAGCTCGCATTATTGCGCTTGCTCCTCAGAGTGCAGCTGAAGACAGGCCATCTGCTGAGAGCGGGGTGGGGGGCAGGAGATGTGGGTTTGGTGACTGGGGGAGGGTGGGGAAGGTTTGGAGTTTTCACTGCAGGAAGCAAACAAGGGCTTAACCAAAGGATGAAAATTGTTTGGCAGCACTGAGAGTCCAGTCAAGGTCACACCATATGATTTAGAAATAGAGGCCATTAGCACAGATATGCAGCTCTCTCCAGTGAGGCTGGGAGACGAAAGCAGAGGTGGGGATGAGGGTGGAGATAGTAGGATTATCTCAGGTTCGGGAAATGGTCTGACAGATCCAGCCAAAGGTCAGCAAAGCTGATGAGAGCCTCATAAAATCTTTTCCCACCCAAAATAATAAGATTACTATAATGCATAGCAGTCTTTGCAACCTAGCAAATAAAACTAAGAAATTGTCTTTAGCTACTAAAATGGCTTTACAGACCCAACATGAGCGGGACATAGACCCTGACTTACTTTTATGATATAACAATAAAAACAGTTAACACTTTCTACAGCACATTACATTTTATAAAGTGCTTTACACAATACATCAGCCTGATCTCATGGGATGGGTGTTGGTAAATGATCCCCCATGTTGTAGAAGGGAAAACTGAGGCTCAGGAAGTGTGATTTGCATAAGTGCAAACAGGTAGTTGACAATGGAGTCAGGCTCCAGACCAGCTCCAAGGACAGGTTTGTGATAATTAGCCCATTTTCCTGTGACCATCTCTTCTGTCCGTGCAAGATGACTCTTTGAAAATAAGTATATCCTATACCTATGACCCTGACCTTCTTAGCAAGATGAATGAACCAAGCGAGCTAACAAGGAAAGCCAATTCTCTCCATGTTTAAAGAGTGGTCTCTGTTCTACCTACCAGACTGGTCTCCTTGCTGTTCCCTGAACAGACCTCACATGGTCCTGCTGCAGAAACTTTCCCTTTGTAGGTGGTTCCTACACCTGGAATCTTCTCCCCCAGATGTGGACATGGCTCATTCCCTGACCTTTTCAAGTCTTTGCTTAAACGTCACCTTCTCAGTGGTGCTTTCCCTGGCCACCTCATTTTAAATTGCACCCCTCCCACCTCTAACCCCCACCTCTGGCACTTCCTGTCTCCCCCCACCCCTTTATTGTCCTCCATAGCATTTGTGACTCTCTAATATACTAGTATTGCATTCGTTTTCTTGTTCTTGTTTGTTTTCTCTACTAGAATGTAAATGTCAGGAGGGCAGATTTTTGCCTGTTTTATTCTCTGCTGTTTCCCCATGCCTAGAATATGCCTGGAACATAGTAGATGCTCCAGGAGCAATTACTGAATCAATAGCAGTGGAGATATTAGAATAAATTTAAAAAGTATTCTTAAAAGTGCTAGCACTGTGACTAGTTCACAATAAGGAATTAATACCTGTTGGGTCCCTTTCTCTCTTCCCTTCTCCTGTGTTAAATGTTTTCTGCTCAGCACAGTCATCTTTAGAATGAAAATATTTCTGGAAAAGATAACACATTAAGCTTTAACATGCAGTCCATGAAGCAGTTATTGCAGGGAAAAATCCCCACTGGCCCTCACGAGAAGTGGCCAAGTCACACGCTCCCCGAGCCCTGGTCTCCCCGTCTCTCTCGTGGGGTGGGACGTGTGCTCGGTCTCGGAGGGCTTTTCCGGTGCTGTCTGTGGTTCCACCCAGCTGTGAAGCAGGGTGGGTGCAAACTGGAGACAGCAGGAGGGACCCTAGTGGAGCGCAGCCTCTCCTGTCCCGCCCGCTGGAGCTCCTGCTGTCAAGGACAGCAGTGCAGGAGAACACTGGGTTGGCTGCTCTTTGACTTGCCGTGGGTCGCAGAGGGTCCGTCTCTTCAGTTTCCACAGTTGTGCCTTAATTCAATAGCCATGTAATGAACGTCCATCGTGTGTAGAACACTGTGCTGAGTGAAGCAGTCTCAGCGTCGTGGCTCCCACAGTCAGTTCAACGGGACAGACCTCAACTTGAAAGTCCACCCAGACTCAGAGCCACCTCTGGGCAACTCCAATGTTGTCGGGCTTTCCTGTCCTACTTCGAGGGTGTCTTCCTTCCCGGGCCTTGCTCAGGCGTGTCCCTGGAAGCAGCCTCTGAAGTGCTGTCCTGTCTGTGGCCTCCCCAGCCTGCCTCCCTCCGTGCAGATCTGTCCCAGATGGCTCCTAAAAGCCAGCGTCCAGTGGAGGATGATAGTCCCAGGATACCCGGGGGCTGGTCCTGGGGAGAGCGGCGGGCTCAGCAGGAGCCCTGTCCTGAGCGGCAGGTGTGGGGAGGTTGGGGGTGAGGAGCGAGGGTCACAAGAGGAGCAAGCAAAGGGAGAACGCGTGGCAGTGAGGGGTCCCCAGGAGAGGGGGTGGGTGGCAGGGGAGGGGAGGTGTCTAGAAAGAGAAAGGAAGGAAGAGATTGAGGGGCAATTTTAGTGTGTGAATCCTGAGGAGCAAATGTCCCAGGAGGTCTGGGGGAAGATTTGCTGTGAAGTGTTGTAGGGAACTGCCATGCATTTGTGTTTCTTTGAATGCAAGTCGGAGCGGAGGCGTCTTCCAGGCAGGGCCGGCCCCCAGTTCTGCAGATCACCAGCACACTTTCTTCTTGGTTGTTGTTTTTTTTTTTTTTTTTGGCAGCTGGTGGGTTTGGGAATCTGAACCCATGACCTTGGTGTTACAAGGCTGCACTGTAACCAACTGAGCTAACAGCCAGCCCAACTGGCACAATTTCTTTTCTCTTTTTTTTTGGTCTTTTTTTGTGACCGGTAAGGGGATCGCAACCCTTGGCTTGGTGTTGTCCGCACCACGCTCAGCCAGTGAGTGCACCGGCCATCCCTATATAGGATCCGAACCGCCACGGGGCCGGCCCAGCACAATTTCAATACATCACCGTCACCCACAATCCTCGGCCAGGCTCTCAAGGCTCTGTCCCAGCCTAGTGTCCTGCCACCCACCCTGGCCTCCTCCACACACCCTTGCTCACTGTCCCCAGTTCTGTGACGTTCTCAGGAGCCCCAGCATCTGGAGCAATGCCATTCTTTCCCCTCCTGTGTTCCCAAACCCTACCTAGACCTCTAGTCTCTGCTCAGAGGCTTCTGCACCTCTTCTGAGAAGGCTTTGCTGGCCACCAGGAAGCATCTTCTGTTCCCCCCATGCCTCTCTATGGACACTTTTCATAAACTCCTGTGTTGGGGGTCATTATCTTGATGTGCGTGAGTTAGCTGTTGTACCAGCTAGATACAAATTCATTAAAAGTGAGGACTCCGGATTAAAATTCCTCTAACCCTGCACAGACTTACCGGGGTGCTATGCACATGCAGCCCCTTAAATTACTGCTGACTTCATAGACTTCCCAGGGCAAGCCCAGAGAGGTTGACCATAGAAGGACTGGTAGAGGGGACAGCCAAAGTCCCACGTACTTGCCCCCTTTGGTTCCGGTCCCTAGAAATAAACTCCAGTGGCCTTGAAGAATTAATATTGCTGTCAGAGAGGCCTGCTCTTCAAAGGAACAGGTCCTGATAGCTCTTGTTATATGCAAAGTGGAAAAGGTAACATGATTGTTCTCTGCATTTCCTGCCTTTCAATTGAGTGAGGACAGACAGATGATTTATTGGGCATTTCCTAGCCTCCCCTTCACCATAGGAAACCAGCCTGAAAAAAAGGTGCAAATTTTTAAAAGATGTGTGAGTGTTTTGAGGGGGTTGGGGGAAAATTCCTGTATACCATTAAAGTAAAAAAAGAAAACTCTCTAACAGCAGGACCTCTGATCTAGAAGCATATTGACCGTAAATTTACGCCACCCTTTGAGAGCTCAAAGCGGCTTGTAGCAGTGCTGCGGGGGAGTAGGGCAGGGATAGGAGGGCTGTGAAGTCTGGTCCTCTCTCAGCTCCCCCATTTCCAGGTGATCAAGCTGGGGGGGGGGCGTTGCAGCATGGCTTTAGCCATCGGCCATCACCACAGAGGAGCAGGGGTGCAGGGCCCTTCTTAACACTTCAAGTGTTGGTTTCAGTTAGAAATAGTTGAGTTTCTCCACCCAAACCCTGCCCCTGATAGAGCACCAGAGAGAGGGGCCAAGGCCTGGGGGCTCAGCACAGGCAAGCCCGACTCCGACAGGAAGGCTCTGCTTCACTCCACTCTGAATGAGCTGTAGTCGTTTCCCAGGGCTGCCCTAGAAAAGTGCCACGGACTGGTACTTAAATTGGTGGCTTAAAACAACAGAAATTTATTGTATCATAGTTCTGGAGGCTAGAAGTCTGAGGTCAAGGTTTCAGCAGAGCCATGTTCCTCCTGAGGGCTCTAGGGGAGGACCCTTCCTTGCCTCTTCCTGGCTTCCGGTGGTTGCTGGCCATCCTTGGCATTCCTTGGCTTGCAGCGCGACACTCCAATCTCTGCCTCTGTCCTCTCCTGGCCTCTTCCCTGCACGTCTGTGTCTTCCCGTGGTGTTCTCCCTGTGTCTGTCTGTCTCTGTGTCTCTTCTTCTTGTCAGGACACCAGTCATATTGGATGAAGGGCCACCCTACTCCAGTGTGACCTCATCTTAACTTACATCTTAATTACATCTGCAAAGACCCTAGTTCAAAAATAAGGTCATATTCACAGGCCCTAGGGGTTAGGACTTTAATACATCTTTTGGGCGGGCACAATTCAACCCACCACAGGAGTCAAATGCTTATTGTCCAGGGCCTCATGGGAAGCCTTAGGTTACTAAAACAGTTACTTCGTGTGATTTGTATTCATATAGTGTCACATATACATATGAGGGTACTTCAAAAAGTTCATGGAAAAAAAATTGAAAGATAATTATGAATCTTTCCATAAACTTTTTGAAGGACCCAGTATATACATACAGACATAAGTATCTATATATATATGTGTATATACACAAATACTTATAATAGGTATTTACCTATATATTTATAATAGATATTTATAACGTATGTACAAATACCTGTGATTTGTATTTACATAAATCTTATAACATATATGGCGCTATATAAATATTGATCACAGAAGCAATTCTGGGTAAAACCCTAATTTTATTAGTCAAAGGAGGAAAACCGCAGAGCTGCTTGTCCTCCTTTTTCTGTGTTTTTTTCCCTAAATAGACGATGCAAAAGGTCTGTCTTTGCCATAGACAGGAGCACTTGCCCGGGGCTGGACCTATGATGAGGACTCAGGCATGTGGGATAGGCAGAGGCTCTGTGTGTCTGCCCGGTTGTCCCCAGTGCCACAGGGCAGCAACTCAGCTGCCACACAGCATTCTTCCCTGCCTTGTTTGGGAGGAAAAAACCCAGACCCAGAGTCATGAAGTGGCTTGCCCGAGTCCACATGGGCACAGACAGTTCTGGAAGTGCATGCCACGCCTCCACACACCCAGTGAAGACTCCATCCACTCTAGCCACTGCCTTCCCCTCTCCTCCTGACCCATGTTTTCCCCCCGCAAGTTACTTCTTCTGAGCGTGCCCAGATGTTTAGATAGCACTATTTCCCCTTCAGATGAGCTGAGAATGGTTTTTCATGGAGGTCTTGCCACATGCCAAGGTACTTTGTTTTCAGTTGTTTTGGAGTTGTTGGTGAGATGGAAAAGATAGAAGTACCTTCTGTTTTCAATTTTATAAGATTTTTTTTTCATTGTCTCAAACTCCAAACTTACCAAAAGCTTCATCTCATTTTCTGCACCCAGTGGCCTGCCTGGGACATCTTTCATTATTGAGTCGGGGTACTCAGGGGTCTCTCAGTGGCTGCCTCTCTTCTAAACCTCTTGGTAGGTGACTCCAGAAGCACTAAAGTGGCTCTCCCTCCACACCCACTCTTCACCTGTTGCCCACCTCTCTCAGTCTCCCCACTGCTCTCTCCACCTTGCAAGGCTACGTGACTACCCTTCTGGAAGCCCTAGGGCCTGGTTCTCGCTCCATCCTGCTTGCCAAAATCATCCAGCAGGGAACAATGGGACAGACTCAAGAATGACTGCAGTGGGGTTCTGGGGGCACTCTGGAACCTTCACTGGAGAGTATTTGGCCAGGGTCTTCTCCCATCCAAGAGTTCCAAACAGCCGGCAGAATGCACGATGAGCTCTTTGCACAGGGCCCACTTCCACAGCCTCTAAGCAACAGAGGCTGAGCTCAGTGTGACACTAGCTGGTTTCTGTTTGCTCAAGTCTCGCTGTGATTAACATTTCCTAATTCACGGAAAAGCCTAAATTGTGGGTCTCAAACTTTAGAGAACATCAGAATCACCTGGGGAGCTTGTTAAAAATGGAGATTTCTAGCCCTACTGCTGAACATCTTATTGAGGTCTCCAGCAGAGCCTGAG
Source organism: Cynocephalus volans (assembly GCF_027409185.1). Classification (NCBI taxonomy): domain Eukaryota; kingdom Metazoa; phylum Chordata; class Mammalia; order Dermoptera; family Cynocephalidae; genus Cynocephalus; species Cynocephalus volans. Next base: position 150,170,455 of record NC_084462.1, read on the forward strand.
CACCTGCACTCTGGGAGCAGCCCAGGGGGTTCCGACACTGGTGGTCCAGAGGCCGCCCTTGGAGAAACGTGCTTAGTACTAGGCATCCTTACATGGGCCTCTGCTCTGCAAAGCACTGCCAGGGGCACTTAGGGGAGGTGACTAGAAGGAAGCTAAGACCAGAAGTTTGGGGGTACAGGCTGCAGAGGAAGCAGGGCAGGGCCTGGGCTGGGGAGGAGGGTGGAGGAAGGGAGCTCCAGCTGTGGCGTTTGGGGCCAGCAGCTGCAGGTCCATGTGCGAATACTGCCGGTGAGATGCTTACATCTGCTCCCAGTGTGGGCACCGGCAGAGCCCTCTCTTGGGTCTGGGACAGGCCATCACACTTGAATGCCGTCATTCTGAGGAGGAGCTCCTTCAGCTTTCTCCGCAGGGACAGCACAGCTCAGAGAATAAAAATACTGGCTTTGGAATCACCCCACGGGGTTTGGGTCCCCACTTGTTGAGTCTCTGTGGGTGAACATGAGCAAGCTACATACTCTCTCTGTGCCTCAGTTTCCTCATCTGGAAAAGGAGGACAATAGCACCCACCTCAGACAGCTATTGAGAGGATTCAATAAGGTAATATGAGCACAGCCCAGGTGACAGCAAGGGCCCCCCACATATCCGCTGTCGTCTTTGTTCTCATAGCTGCTCCCGTCCACCTCACAGCACATCTCCAAAGCTGTCTTTGCAGAATTAGACCACGTGAATAATTCGGATAGTCCATGAAAATCCTTGTCTCCCTGCTTCCAGAAAGCTTTTGGTTTTCTCTTTTTCTCTCCCTGAAAGCCCTTGCCACCCTGCAACTACCAGTTCAGAATAGGCAACACTTATAATAGCTTCAACCTCCTCTCCAAGTGACCCCAGTGGGACACTTGCAGCCCTTCCAGTGATACTGAAAGAACCACTCAACAGATGGGGGCCAGACATTTGCAACCGAAAACTCTGGTTTTGAATTCCAAACCTCTGCCCGATGAAGGCTGTGTGATCTACAAGGTGAGATAGAGAGTTCAAGGTTGGAATCAAAGGCTCCTGAGCAGATGGAGTAAGGAAATGCACATATGCAGAGACCCAGACAGCACCCAATTAATCTTGCCCTTGCCTAGTCAGCTATGGGGGCTTTTACGCTGGTCTCAGCCTCTGAGTTCTCCCTGCCTCAGTTTCCCCTGCAGGTGGAGCCAGCACCCACAGGCATGTTGTGGCGCACGGTAAACTAACTGCTTTTATGTGCTGTGCAACATTAGAAACAATGAGGCAGCAATATTATTATTGGTTCTCTGTTCTAATGACCAGCTGGGGGCACCTAAGCATGTAAGAGTTGCTATAGCTTTATGAAGAAGACTCTGATTTATCGGAGAAACCAGTTTATCCCCCACAAACTAGTCATCCCCCTGTGCCCTCATCAACAGTGCATATCTAGAAGATATCCTACTGATCAAACCAGTGATGTTTTGTAGTCATCTGGTATACGGTACAGACATCATAAGGCAAGTACTCCAAGGCCAGAGAAGTGAAAAATTACTAAGCAACACCGCTGGAAGACAGTGACTCAAAAACCTTTGAGCATTTTCTGGATGGAGCCCATTGCCTACACATCCAAACACTGACCGCATATCATACAGCCATAGCTCCTAGTCCTGTGCTCCACAGGAGGACCTGGACCCTGTCAGTCCTGCCCGAGTTCACAGCTGGGCACCATGTGACCAACCTCTCTCACCCTGGCCACCTCCCTGGCCAGTGGGAGGGCAGAGGATGGCAGAAAAGCCTCAGTATGCCGTGTTGACTCTGTCGGGTTCAGAGAGGGCTACACATGTGACTTGGCGAAGGAGAAAAGTTCTTTATTTCCTCAGCCTCAGGGCCTGCCAACCCCAAGGCCGAGGCCAGCAGTTTTCTCCTCCCTGCCCTGACTCCCACACCATTCCCTGCAGAGTTCAGTGATGAGCCCCATCCAGGACGGGCCAAGCTGGGTTTGCAGTGGGCCTGCTCTGTCCCCTGTGCGTGCTCGATTTTTCCCCCAGCTCAGCCAGCCAGGCCTTCCAAGCGATACTCCCGTCCTGGCTTTTTCTTTCTTTCTTTTTTCCCCTAAGTTCAGAGCCCAGTTATTTACCCAAAGAAAACAGGGAAGTGACAAGGTAACAGAGTACACATGTTGTGAAAATATGCAGGCTGAGGCTGAAGAAAAGAAAACATTCTTCCATAAGTAGCCGCCTTGTTAATTCATTTTTTTTCTCCAGATTAGAACCAGCCATTTCTTGGGTTCCTTCAAGCACCTTCTGTGGTTTCCTGACAGCTGCCTGCGAGGGGTGAGATTTGGCTTGAAAAATGGGCCATCGGTCATGCTTTAGGGGGAGGGCAGAAAGCAAAATTCCCAGATTGCTCAAATTCACCGTTCCCTTTCTAAATGGGGGCGAAAGAGGGAGAGGTGGTGGGCAGAGGATTGTATAAACTCTGAGGTGTCACCTGATTTTCCATAAGAATCGACAGCTGGGTAATGAACAGTCTTTGGAACGTGCTTTGTTACTTCTTCTTGAAGTTGGTTTCTGATGCCTGGCAGGCCTGCGCTCCACAGCCTTGAGTAACGGCTACAGGCTGGTTCTTGGCATTTAAAATAATATTGGCCCTGATAGAGAACTCTTGGGTACTCCCCCGCACACATTCACACCCTTTGCATTATGTGCCAAAGATCACTTTCCCAAACCTGCTTCAGAACAGCTGGCTGCCTTGGAGGGGCAGGCTCCAGCCCTGCACACCCTGTGTGGACTGGGGAGAGGCCCAGGGGTATTCATAGCATTTTCTTGGCCTGGTGGTTGGGGCAGGAGAGGGGTGACCTGCATCTTTTTGGAAAGCTGAGCCCCGAACGATTTTTCTTCACTGGATCCTTTAAAACTCAGGGGCTACAGAGAAAGCCTGAAGAGAGGCTGGCTGCGGCCAATATCCCTTTGGTGTAAATCGTCGTGCTTCTCATTTTTTCCCTCGTCAGTGTTCCCTGTCTCCTTGTCAGCCCGTGGGTATTGACCCACAGCTTGGCCAGGCTCCTCCAGGAGAGGTCACACCGCAGAGGCCTGGACGGCCATGGTTAGCATTGCTATGGCACGTTCTGTTAACAAGAGGCTGCTGAAGCTGGACGATCCATCCCAGCTTGAGACAGGCCTGTGAGAAAGAGTGAAATGCGTTCCCTTTCCCAGAGAGGAGCTGGGTGCAGGCCTGAGCGGGGAGCTTGGGCTGGAAACGCTTCCCTGTGCCTCACTTACAGCCGCAGAGTTCGTCTGCTTCCCACGGCCAGCACCCGACAGCCTTAACCTCAAGATGGGTGGAAATTCTGCTGTCTCCCCACATGGCTCACCACTACCACAAGGGCACCTTTCCAAGAGCCCAGGAGAGGGCTGGATTTCAGGCCTGGAATGGTCTTGATTATCAGGTTTGGTTGGAGTTGAAGTGGAAAACCTTGGGAACAAGGCAGATTATGGGTCTGAGGATAAGGTTTGGCTTCCAGGTGGATGTTTCCCATTGAGAGAGCTGTGTGGGCAGAGGCATATCCAATCAGAGCCCGTGGCCTAGTTGGTTGAAGGAACCTCAGAGCATTTGTGTTTGGGACTGGGGCTGGAACAGCTCAGCCATACACCCTAGTGAGTGTCTTTAACATAGGCCACGAGGTTCCCACTGGGTGGACACAGCCTCTGCCCGCACTGGGCCAGATTCCAGCCTCTGGCCCTAGGTGAAAGACTATTTCCGATGATTGTTTTCAGATATTCTACATCCAGTGCATGAAAACACAATAGTGACAGGAAAAATCTACCCCCCCAACACAAAGATGGTCCCATCCCTCACTATAAGGTCAGAGGACCCTTTTCTCATGCCAGTCCTTGATGTGGATCCAAGAGAAGCTGTGCCTTTGAAGTTCTCAGCCACCACAGCAGGCCCAGCTGCGAGGGTGTGGCCAGGAGTCAGACAGGATGCGCTGCCTATCAGGGGCCCGTCTAAGGCCCTCCTGTAAGGACCGAGTTTCCCTTAGCAAAAGGTAGCTTAGCACCATTTGTTCAGTACTCTGAGGAGACTCATTATAATCCAGGCAACTGAAATCTGGCTCTGTCAGCCCCAGGCACTTCTGCTGTGGAGTTTCCACACAGCCCCTTGAGAGTGAACGTCACTGTGCTCTCACTGAGGCAGGTCTCTTCATGCACTGGGCCCTTTGCTTTCTCACATCTCAGTTTCAACCACCTTGAAAACACCTCCAAGCAGCAAATCATGGTGCGGAGGAGCGGCCATTGGTGATGGAGATCCAGCCGGGAGTGACTTCTGTTGATATTCCATTGTAAGAATCCAATTTTAGGCTCCTCTGATTGTTGCGGAAAGGTTTTTCTCAGGGTTCTGAGTAAGGACGCTCCTCAGATTCCTCCTGCTCTTCAGACCTCTGCCTTTTAATACCAGCATCTGAGATTAGAGCAGTGGAGGGCTTTGATGGGTGTGGGATCCAACATCCCTGCTGATACAGCGTGTTCAAACAGATGACCATCCTGAGGGTGGAATCTTTCTTCCAGCACGGGGTGCTCACTACTTTGTAAAGACGTCTGAGCCATTGTGTAAGAGTTTTCATCCTCAGGAAGTTCTTTCTTACCTTGACGTGGAATCTGCCTCTGTGTGACTTTGATGCATTGACCCAGTTTTGCAATAATTCTCAAGAGCCGGGCAGAAGTGTGGCCAGGGTCCGATACTAGGGAGAGCAGGCACATAGAGAGGGCTGCCCCCATCCTCCGCCCCCACTGCTGTCTACATCTCATGCCTGATCATTCATATTTTGACTACATATTGGACAGACTGACTCTTGCTTTCACCCTAATGTGTTTTCATGATGGGCTTCTTCATGTTAACATCATCTTTTAAAATTTTGCTGAAAAGATGCTGTTTTTGGAGGATAGTGTCTCATGCCATCAGGTTCTCCCAGAGCAGCTGGGGGTGTGTCTGGCTCTCTTCTCCCTAGGGGTCTTTGGCCACTCTCGCCCCTCCCTAGCACCACCGTGGCCATCAGCTGTTCTTGCTGAAGGAAGTGTGCGTCCCTCGGGTTTTCTGGGGTGGAACGTGTGAGGACTGCTCTTTAGGAGGTAAGCTTGCTCCCTCTGCTTAGCGCTAAGCCCTCAGGTTTCCCTTGGTCCTGTCACTCTTCACTCTTCTCTCCTGACTTCTCCAGATGAAGCACTTCCAGGCCTCATCCTTCTCTACACGCGATGAGAAGCTAACCTCACATGGCTTCTTACTAGAATGTTAGCTCCGCGAGCACAGGGAGTTTTCCTTGCAGTTCTGTCCTCAGAGTCTGTAACTATTTGTTGAATGACTGACTGGTTTCCCAGGCGTGGCTGATAAAGAAAACCCTATCTTCACCTCTTACCCTGTGCTCAAAATCCAGAGAATAAACAAGAAGGTGAGTCTGGACTTTTTTCATAGAACTGTCTTATTTATCACCCTCCTCAGATATTAGGAAAACAACATCAAGGCCAAGTTTTAAACAGTAAGTAAGCAGCAGAGCCAGACCAGGCTCTCACGCTGGAGCACGCGTCCTTCAGGTGGCCTGTTCTTGCCAGCTTCCCTTGTAATGCTGTCACCATCGAGCTACAGGAAGCTCGTACTCACAGAGCATGTGGGATCTTACCACCACTGCCAGATTAACCATCACCTTCCACAGCTCTGTTCAGGGGCAGTCCCTGGATCGTAGCATACACCTACCACATGGGGTAGGTCTCTGTGCAGAGGCGGTGGAGGTGGAAGCCTCCAGAACCCTCACCGGACAGCCTCGGGAGTGGGAAGCCATTCTCTACAGACTTTCCTTTGATGCTTGCGCTCTTTTCGGCCTCCCTCACAAATTCTTCCTCCTCCTTTTTCTCTTCTTCTGCCGTCCCCTCTTCCTTTTCTTTCTCATCTTCTTCTGATATTTTGAATATAATAAGTCTGGTTGATTAGATAAAACCCCATGTGGGCAAAAATAGAACCGTTTCCTCCCCCGCACCCCCAGCTTCCTCTCGCCAACCAGTTGCCAGGTGGCCCTTGGCTGCCATGCTGGAGTGTGGATGCGGCTGGGCTGCCACAGTGCATGGCCCGATCCCACAGTGTGTGAAGGGTGCGGGGGTCTGATCGGATGAAAAGGCTGAGGCCCAGTGCTGTGGTTCTGGGGCACCGCGCATTTCCCTTCTCTCTGTTTCCCCTCTGCGTCATCAGCAGGAGTTTGTTTAAAAGGCTTCTAGAGCTTGTCTTTGTTTCACCTGGGAAAGTCCCTGCAGGGAGAGCTAAGATCTCCCCAGAGGAATGGGCTGGAGCCCTGACCTCTGTCACCTGAATTGTTTGGGCAAAGAAGCCCCCATAAGGGTTAGGAGGGTGATCAATTGGCAACTCAAGGAGTCAAGCCCCTCTCTCCCTCCCCTCCCTGTGCTTATTGTGCTGCGAAGGGCAGCGGGGTCAGCAGCGGCCAACCGAAGACCAACTAGCCATGCCTTGAAAGAGACTCGTTTTGTGGTGCGGTAATGAGCACTCTTCCCCCCCCTGGATGCACTCAGATCTCACAAGTTACAAGGAACCTGTCAACCGCTGCTTTCATTGTACGGGGCTCACAGGGAACTTGGATATAGGGCAAGCTTGTCTCAAAGAAAGCAGGGCGAAGAAAAGTCCTGAATAGCTGCAGTGTGCTGTCATATGCAGATCACAGCCCCAGTTGCTATGGGACACCTCTGCCCGCCGAGAGGGCAAGATGCCGAACGTCCCTTATTGACGTGACTGCCTCCTTGGAGATGGGAATGCCACTGCTGAAAGAAAGGGCATGGCCAGCAGCCAACACTGCCATGGGCTCCCAGGTTTGCCATGGAGCCAGCTCACAACAGCCTGAATCCCAGCAGCCTCTGCCCTCCACTGGCTGTCTAGTAGGGAGCCCCTAACCCAGGGGCTGAGGGACAGGCCAGGCTAATGCTGAGAAAGCGAGGAGGGGCAGGTAGAAAGTGTTCCGCTTTTCGGGGCACCAGGTCTCTGCCCACAGAAAGGCTGCTGGGGGCCATGGCTGGGAACAGGGCTCACCTTCTTTGTTTGTCTTGCCCTCTGAGAACACTTGGCAATAACGTTCCTTTCCTGACAGGCTCATTTGTAGCCGACAGACATTGTTTTGTTTCCCCTGTTTACCTAACGTGGCCCACAGTAACAGGACAGGCTGTGCCAATGAGAGGGAAGAGCTAGCCTGTGCTCGCAGCTGCCAGGTCCCCTACCCAGGTCCCCTTGCTCTGCAGCTCCTTGTCCAGCATCTATTCCCCTACCTGTGGGAACAGAGGGGAGCCAGAGGGCTGTCCTGCTGGAGCTGAGCACAGGCTGGACCTGTGCAGGAGTCCGAGATTAGGAGAGGGCCCAGAATGAAGACTCTCCAAGGGATCCTTCGCTTGTAGCGTAGAAAGGTCTGGGATGAAACAAGGCTGCGGGAAACTAGTCCTGCCACTTGTTGTAAAGATAGGCCAGTCAGTGGGAACCAGGACTGGAGGTACCTGGAGGAGGTCCTGGTGGGACCTAAAAAATACCAGGGGAGGGTACTGTGAGAAAGGTTTCCAATGACTGTCCACTGAACACTCCGTTTAGAGGGACAAGAGCATTGCCAGGTTCTATCACCAGGGCATCTATGTCTGGGGGCTGTGGCTGAGCCAGGAGGTGCGATCAGTGCCCTTGGCAGCATGTTGTAACCTTCTGACCCACTTGTTTTCAGCTCCCCATCCCCATTTTTACCTCTGGCTAAGTTTCTCCCCATGAGGGTTACCAAGATAAATACCTAAGTCCAGAACCCTTTCCTCAAAGAAGCTTCAAATCTAGTAAGAGAATAACGTTTACACATGTAAAACTATAATTTAAGACGCTGTTATCAATGCCCTAAAGGGAAAAGCCCTGAGGGCATTCAGAGGTGCGCACGCTCGCGCACGTGCGCACACGCACACACACACACACACGCACACGCACACACACACACAAGCACACAAGCACACAAGCACCTACTAGCTCCTGTTTGTATTAGCTGTCCAGTTTACAAATCACTCACATGTATGATTTTTCCTTTAAACTTCACATCATCAGCAAAGGGTCCTCAAAATTCCAGCAAATGTAAGATCTAATGACCCATCCAGGAAGAGTCTTGAACATTGGCAGAGGAAAGGGGCAGGACTCTCAAGTTTTCTGATCAGCTGGAACACAGGACAGGGGACCTCGTGCACTAAGTCTGGACAATCAGGCTGAGGGCTACACATGCTGCAGCACTGGGCTTGACCGAGCAGAATAGAGACCCAGGTTGATCGGTGTGTTAGTTTTCTGTTGCTGCTGTAACAAATGACCACCAACTTAGTGGCTTCAGCACTGCAAATATCTTACTATCCCGGAGGTCAGAAGTCCAAAATGGGTGTCACTGAGCTAAAGTCAGAGAGTTGTCAGAGTCTCATTCCCTTCTGGAGGCTCTAGAGGAGAATCTGTTTTCTTGCATTTTGCAGCTTTTAGAGGCCACCACATTCCTTGACCCGAGGCCTCCTTTCTGCATCTTCAAGCAGCAGTTCTCTGACCACCCTTCTTCCGAAGTCACTCTCCTTTTGACTCCTCTTCCGCATCTCTCTTTCACTTTTCAGGACCCCTGTGACTATGTTGGGCCCATGTGGATAACCCAGGACATAATGCCTATCTTAAGGCTAGCTAATTAGCAATGTTAATTCCCTTTTCCTTGTAAAGGTAACATACCCATAGGCTCCAGGAATTAGGATGTGGACATCTTTGAGGGGCCATTATTCTCCCTACCATATTTGGTTAGTTGGTTGGTTGTTAGTTGGTCAGTTAGTGATTGTTTGGTTGTGGTTGGCTGTTTTTTGAGAGACTCCCCTGCTCAGATCCTTACCTAAGAGCCAAGTAATCAGTTTGTCAACAGAGGGAAAAATAAGAGTGAACTGCCTGTGATGGGAAGAAGGGGCTTCTAGAGGCAGACATGGAAAGTGGACGTCAGTTTTATCTCACTGTCAATCAGAATCATTCTATAAAGTACGTGCCATTCTGGGGATGTTGTTAGCCCACAGACTCCAGCACACTGCTGTCTCACACTCCATACAAGTGTTTGTGTGGAGGTCCTCGGTTTCTGTCTCATGCTCTCTGGCTCAGAAATAGGGATGTTTGTAATCTGCTATTAAATGTCTGGTCAACCTTTTGAGATAGCATCTCTAATCCAAGTACACTAGTGGGTTCTGCTAAGTGTATATTGGAAACCTGAGGCTTCTCCAATCCACAGCATGTTTAAGTCTCTCCTGCGCATCAGCCCCAACCCTGCAGCATGGGCCTGCCCAGCTGCCTCCCAGACTTCTCACCCTGCGAGCTGGACTGTGGCAGCAGTTGCCCTGCTCTCTACCCTGTTGGAATCTGAAGCTTGCTCTTCAAGAAGCTCATCAAAACTCTTGAAATAGGATGTGCATGTTGGTCACAGCTCTGAACTGTCCCTGCAGCTGGGTGGTTCCTCCGTTTGATCTTTTGGCAAGCCTTCTGTTTGCTCTGCCTGGGGCCCAACTCCTTATCTCCCAGTTTACTTGCCTAGGGATCCTGTTCCAATCAGCCACCCAGATAGCTCCTGGGGTGCCCCCCACAGATCACCTACAGACTGTCACCTGGCTTCTGGAGGGGCATCCACAAGCTGGGCTGCCAAGACTGCTCCCCTCTGGTCCTGGACTATCCACTCATTCCTGACTCACAGCTTATCCTGACCTCCCAGTGTATCCTGGCTTCTGGGACTGACCTTGCAGTAGGTGATTTCAATCTTGATGCCCTTTGCCCCATTGACCTTGACTTCCTGTCTCCAAATTGGCTGTGTTGCATCAACAGCAGCAGCAAAATAGCTGAGGATTACTGAGCTTTGACTGCGTGCTAGGCACTGTGCATGTAGGTAATCCTCACAGCAATGCCAAGGAGAACCCTAGGAAGAGCGGGGACTAGTCCATTTCACAGGTGAGACAGAAGCACAGAGAGATTGAATCCCATACCCAAGATGACACAGGTCGTGATGATGGAGTCAGGATTCAGACCCTGGCTGTGGGGCACTGTCACCCATCACCTGGATTTCTGCTATAGTCGCCCTCTTTCCACTTCATCTCTTTGCAGTCACCTCCCAGCAGCCAGGGTGACCGTGTACACTGGGCCACATCCCCCCTCTGCTCAGAACCATTGGGCTGCTCTCGTTGTACTCAGTACAAGCCAGGGGCTCTCCGTGGCCTACAGACCCACCCGATCGAGGCCTCCGCCTCCACCTCCCCTGCTGCCACGTCCCTCACTCCCCCCTCCTCTCAGGCACACGGGACACCAGGCACACTCCTGCCACAGTGTCCATGTGCTAGCTATTCCTTCTGCTTGGGTTGCTTCCCTCCTCCTCACCCCCCAAATCTGCTTGGCCCATCCCCTTCTTAAGGAGATCTTTGCTGATACTCCAAAAAAACCCAAAATCCAGAAAACCTACCTTTGCTGATACCCCTATCCAAAGTCTCTCTATCCACCTTACCTGGCTTTATTTTTCTCCATAAGTCTGTCACCTAATAACATATGAGATATGTATTTGTTGCTTATTACCAGTCCCTCCCACTGGGAATAAAGCTCCTGGAGGCAGCCCCTTATTCACCCCTGTATGCCTGGCAGGCATCTTGATTGGGGCCTGGCATGTATTTGTTGAATGAACAGATGAAGCCCCAGGACTCCCCTTGGGAACTTGAGGTTCCAGGGAGGCTCCAGGCCACCACTGAACCTATGTGTGCTCCTGGGTGGAAGACCTCCCATCAGCTTGCAGGTTAAGACTGCAGCTCATTCCCTCACGTAGCCTGGCAAATAAGAACATGCAGCATGTATTTATGGGCTGAACTCAATTTTCCTCTCTCACTGACTGCCATTTTTGGGGTGCTAACTCACCTGTTGAAGGAACTTCAGTGCTCTCCCTTCCACCCCCACCCAGCTCCAGCAAGCTGAGAGTGGGAGGCAGCTACATCTTCACCAGCACCACCACTGACCACACAGGTCTTGATTCTCAGCCCTCAAAACCCTGTCCAGCCCACTGGACATTATTTAAAATGATAAAATTGATAAATCTTTGCCACTCTCTCCCAAGAGAAAGCTCCTCTCCTCTCAGCCAATACTTTAGCACCTGTTGGGGGAGTGGGGAGGGTACCTGAGCACATTGAGGGCATTCAGGCCTCTGCTCTGAGTCCACCAGCCCACTCTAATGGCATGGGGGCCTGATCAGTGGATCTTGGGCCAATGGAACAGGACTGTGTTACTGAAACAGCCCTGTGGTTCGAGGTCCCTGCAGAAGCAGGTTCTGGGCATGTGTCCGTATCACCCTTCTCCAATGGAGAATAGTTTATCTTTTTATTTTTTCACAGCTGGCAGCAAGGCAGTACCTGTGGTAACCTCATTAGTCCATTCCAAGAGCTCCTGGAGAGGGGTGAAAGCCTGCCAATTTAGCAAGGGTTTTTTGTCTCAAGTTGCTGGGTATGGGGGGATTAGAGAAACAGGCCAAGGGGCAAGAGAAGAGGGGGGTGAGCAGAGGCTTCTCATCCAAATCCACTCTGAGGTTAGGGAAAGGAAAAAATGTCTGGTTTTCTGATTGCCTTAATAAGTCCTTAGCTAAGCAGACCTTAACTTCTCAAGAATGACTTTCTCTAATGGGAAGCCATGGAGATGGGCTTGGATAATGCCCAGTCAGGCCATTTCCTGAGCATCTGTGATGTGCCAGGCACTGTTCCCAGCCCTGTAACACATCTCCCCAGTGGACATGGCTCAGCCAGGGTATTCTATCAAAAATACTGAATCGGTAGTCCTATGAGGATACATTTTGTTTTGTTTTGTTTATTCCCAATTGGAAAATGAGGGAATTGAGTCTCTGAGCGGTTACATGACTTTCCCAAGTTCATATATTTTCTAAACAGTGGGACCAGAATCCAAAGTCAGGTCTGTCTGACTCCAAAGCTTATTCAACTTGCTTCCCCTCCTGCCCTCTGCCACCCCTGCCCCCATCTCACTGATGTCATCAGATTTCATTTTCCCCCAAGATGAAAATCTATAAAGTTTTGGGGTCCGGCTGATTTGAAGTGAAATGAGCTCAGTGGGGACTTCTCTGGATGTGTGGCCTCATTTGATGAATCAAAATTGACCACTGAATCCCAAAGTCCTGCCTGGTAGATTCCAAAACACAGATTCCATCCCCCTTCCCCTCCAACACACAGATACCATGGTGAGCTGGGACTCTCCCGAAGAGGAAAGCTTGGCAACTTCCAGACCCCTCCACCCCAATCATTCTAGAAACTTCACCAGCAACAGTCCCTGCACCCAGCCTTATTCCCCAGTAGGCAGCCAAGTTCATCCTTTGGACGCTAGCAAAGCTTCAAAAGAGTCAATGTTTAGGACCATGTTTATTTGGAAATACATGTAGGTAGATATATTAATCAGGGACCTGGCAGGAAATGGAGTTCTTTTCAAAAGGGTTTGTCATGAAGGAGCAATTTACAGATGGGTGGGCAGGGTCCAGGGAAGCAACAAGGAATGTGGAGGCACCCAGGGGCCAGCAGTAGAGGGAGGAAAGGGTACTGCTGGGGTCTGCTGAGGACTGGAACCTGGAGGAGGCCAGTTAGGGGAAGCAGTGGCCCCAAGGGACACAGAGCAGGAGGCAAAGGAGGAGAGAGGATCTGAAGGGACAGGGCAGATGGAGAAGAGCAAGCACGGAGGGGGGGGGGCATGCCAATCCTCTAATGATTAGGGTTGTTACAGTTCCAGACCTGCTGCCACCCCGTCCCAGTGGACCTCAGGGCTTTGGGGAATGAGGTGTCCAGCCCCTCACAGGAAGGTTGAGGGTCACGACGCTTGATGCCATTGTAAGGGAAGTCTCTTGGCATCCTCTCCATGGCACTTGGTGATGAGGGAGGAATCTTGGTGTCCAGCCAGAGACACTGAGGTGGGCACGACAAGCCCTGAGGGATGCAGGGAAGCATTCTGAGGGAAGGGTCCAGGCCTTGGCACTTTACAGCTTCTAGGGTAGGAGACATCTTGCCTCTTAACAATGAAATCGGTAGTTCTCCTCTGAACTCCGTGTCGGATTGGCAGTGTTGGAGGTGAAACTGGTTTGAAACTTGATCTGGGGCAGGAGCTAGATGTGAGTTCAGCAGGGGGTCAGAGGTGGGCCTGAGCTGGGCTCTGCCCCTTGACCCAGAGTCTGTGCTCTTCGTGGAGCTTTCTGCTGCCTTGGGACCTGCTACAGTAGATCCCAGTGTACACATATTTCAAGAGCAAGAGGAAATATTTAGTTGTCTTTTCTTTAGGAAAAAAAAAATGCTGGATAACGGAGGAATAAACAGGACCATTTTCTTTGTGGTTTGCTGAGATTCCCTGGAAAGCAAGCTTGGTGGCCAGGGTCTGTGTCAGAACATGAGAAACCAATGCCCTCTCCAAGACTTGCACAAACAGAAGGCACTCACAAGCCAACAGGGAGTTACAGAGAAGGAAGCAGAATTCGCAGTTTCGTTCCAAGTTTTCCAGCCTTGACCGTTAGCTAGAAGCAGAGAGCCAAACTGATCTCCAAGATTACTGCAACTCAAGCGGAGGCACGAAGGGGCAGGAGAGAGAAGGGGGCGATGCTGGGTTTGCATGTTTTGGGCTCATGGAAACCCAAGGAACTGCCAGCCCCATCCACAGGACAACTAAAGCAGAGCGACTGGACCCTTCTTGTCCTGTGGCCTTGTCCACGACTCTATTTTGAAGATGAAGGCCCAGCCTCAAGAACGAATAACCAAGGAGGAACCCTCTCTCTATCCTTTAGTCTAGATGCTTCCACAGTGAAATATAAAATTATTATTCTTATGATTTTACTCATTGTTCATCTGATATTTACTTAAATTTTTTTAAAAATCGAAGCCTGGGCTGGTTATTGCCATAATGTTCTCAATCCCAGGCTGTGAGCTGGAGCTGCACTCAGACCTTCCTCGCACCTCAGCCTGGGGCCTGGGCCCGGTCTCAGCCCTCCTGCTGTGTGACCTGTGTATGTCCCTGCTCTGGGTCCCTGTTTCCTCTCAACAAAATGAAAGGGTAAGGCCAGCTGGGCCCAGGTCACACTTCCAGTTCTCGCCTCTATGAAGAATGAGCTGGCCAGTAGCTGCCCACATCTCTGCCACCGAGGCCACCCACTCTGCCCACAGGGTCGGTCCCGCCGTCCTACCTTTCTGACTCTGCACTTTGGACCCACCTCATGTTGCCTTCATCCCTTTCTTGTCACACTTGGAGACAAGATGTGTTCTTTCTGAGATTCAGTTTCTTCCAGATGTGTTTCTATCAGAGAGCTGCTCCCCACTTTATAAAAATAAAATGTCTTCCATGCATTATTTTAAAATTAACCATTTCCAGACACTGGATCCATGTCTTAGTGTGTTGTCATTGCTTTTTCTGAAATCTATCCTCCAATCTTGATCTGAATAGGCTTGGATATAGGCAGATTGTCCTAAAATCATGAATGATAGTTACAACACTAATAGTTACCATGTATTGATCATTTGTCACATGCCAGGCACAGTGCTAAGCTCTGGATTTACAGCGTGGCTTAGTAACTTGCTCAAGGAGTTGAGGCCAGATCTGTCTGACTGCAGAGCCCATTGTAGTAACTACACTGAAGGGTTCCTCTCTGCCTTCTTGTTCCATCTGCCTATACCCTCCTCTACCACAGCGACCCCCCACTGAGCACACTCAGCCACCCCTCACCTCTGGTTCACAAGGCCCCAGAGCCAGTCCCCTGCACATGATCATCTTCACATGTCAGCTATGCTCAAGGGCTCCTACCTATGCAGCCTGGCTCTCGTGCACTCAGAGGGTCTCCCACAGTGCACTCCTTAAGTCTCATTGCCTGCTTCAGTGGTGGAACCTTGGATACAGGGTCTGAGGTTTTACACATCTGACACCAAATGTGTGGGTTTTTTCCTTACACCAACCAATTCTCCAACTCTCTGGACACCAATCAGTATCCTACAGTTCAATTTAGTTCTGACACTAACTACCCAGAGTTAGTGACAGATCCTGCATGTTAAGGGCTAAGTCCCACACATTGCCCCACTTCAGACGCCAGTCACATGTCCCCAGTGACCAACAAGCCATAAATGTGGGAGTTCCCACAACCACTTTCTCAGGTTCAATAATTCACTAGAATAACTCACAGAACTCAGGAAAACATTTTACTTACTATTTCTGGTTTATTATAAAGGATACAACTTAGGCACAGGCAAGTGGAAGAGAGGCATAGAAATGTATGGGTAAAGGGCACAGAGCTTCCATGCCCTTTCCAGGTACACCAGCCTCCCAGCACCTTGATGTGTTCCCTTACCCAAAAGCTCTCCAAACCTCATCATTTAGGGAGTTTTAAGGAGGCTTCACTGCATAAGCAAGATTGATTAAATCATTGGCCATTGGCAAGTAACTCAATCTTCAGCCCCTTTCCTATCCCTGGAGACCAGGAATGGGAAGTGGTGAGGGTGGGGGGTGGGTCGGGGTGGGGCCTGGAAGTTCCAACCCTCTAATCATACCTTGGTCTCTCCGTCCTGAAGCTATCTAGGGACCCCCCAGCCACCAGTCATATTAGCATTCAGAAGATACTCCTATCACTCTGGAGATTTCAAGGGTTTTAGGAGCTGTGTGCCAGTAACCTGGGACAAAGACCAAATATATATTTCTTATTATATCACATAAGGACATCGAGATCTGCCCATCTCCCTGACCACCTCCTCCAGGGGAGGCAGAGCAGGTGTGCTATCCATCTTAGAACCTATTCCACACTTAGAAAGTCTGCACCCAAAAGGAACCAGACTCTGCTGGGGGTGACCTGACTCTCCCCTGAGCACTAAGCGTGGCTCTTCAATATCGCTGGTGAATGGCACAGAAGTTGCTCAGGGCGCCATCCTCAGACCTCTTCTCTCCTCTATCTTCATTCACTCCCTGCAGGATCTCATGCTATCATGGCCTTATATGACATTCATCTGCTGGCTCCCAAATTGGATCTCTGACTTGGATCTCTCCCCGAAATTCCAGAATTGTATAGCCAACTGCCTACCTGACATTTCCACTGGAGTACCTATTGGGCACGTCCAGATGAACATATCCAGAATCAAACTCCTGATTCTCTTCCTCCCCTCAACACACTCTTTCTCAGTCTCCCTGTATCTATAAACGGCAACTCCATCCTTCCAATTGTTGGAGTCATCCTTGCTACCTCTGGGAATTTCATATCCCACACCCAAGCCGTGAACAAATCCTGTTGATGTTTCCTTCCAAATAAGTCCAGAACCTCTCACCACTCCTATCGCTACCTCGCTGCCCAAGCTACCGTCATCTCTTGCCTAGATTACGGCAAGAGCCTCCAGCTGGCGTCTGCTTCCAGCCTTCTCAGACCTTCTTCAAGGCATTCTCAACACTGCAGCTAGAGGAACTGTTTAAAACATAAGCCAATCGTACCACACCTCTGCCCAAAGCTTTCCAGTGGCTTCCGGCCTCACTCAGAGTGAAGGCCAGTGTCCTCACGGTGGCCTGTAAAGCCCTGCAGGGTGTGACCCTGCTCCTCCTCCACCTCTTGAACCCCTTCTCCCTCTGCTGTAGGCACACCAGCCTCCACACCGTTCCTCCAACATGATGGGCACAGTCCCGCCTTGACACCCTTGTCCTTGATGATCCCTCTGCCTATCCGCGGTAGAGTGCTCTACCCCCTAAATCCTCATGGCTTGAGATCTGCAAAATCTGTCACCTTATCAGAGAAGCCTTCCCTCACCTCCCTATATCAAAGAGAAACCTCTTGCCTCCAACCACTCCCTAGCACCCTTCCCTGCTTTATTTTTCTCTGTAACACTTAACTGTTGCCAGATATGTTTGTGTTTGTTTATTAATCATCTTCCTCTCATCACACACACACAAAAGGGCAGAGACTTTACCTGTTTTCTCAAAGCTGTATCCCCAGCACTCAGAATACTGCCTGCCATGTTATGGGTGCTCAGTGAGCATGAATCAAGTGAATGAATGAAGTCAGACATGTCTTCAGCAGTAGGTTCAGATCGGAGGGCAGGTGGGTACGCCTACTGCCTTTAGGACTTCAAACTGGATCAGCGCTTGGGTCATTTCCCTCAGGCAAACTCCTGAAAAACATATTGGTCTTCCTGGTTCTGTGGTGTGTGTGTGTCAACGGCTCGTTGTCAAACGTTGCTGCCTACACAGCAGAATGTGGCAACAGCTGTTGGAACTCATTGCTAACAGAGGTGAAAGCAAAGAAAAGCAAAGATGGATAAAGTAATTTTCCCTCCCTGTAATGTGACATGGTACCCTTCATAGAGGTTTCAGAATCTCCCAGCCTACGTCATGCATGACCTGCTATGCAATTAGTTAAAACCAAACAAACATAACTTCACAACTGAGGCCCAAGTCCTAAATGTCTTTGAATAACCTCACTCCTTGAAAGATGTATTAATTCACAGGGAAATGGCCTTTATAATGAATTTGAGAGGACAAGCTGACAAGGAGTTGGTCACAGGATCATGAGGACCAAAATCCAGAAGGGAGTTCAGGGAATGTGGTCTGGACTTAGACATCGTGCCCCAGATCCATGTGCCTTCCAATACATGGCAGATAGAAGGGAGACAAGAGAAAGGGGGAGAGGAGAGTGCACTTGAAGGATAGCTGATAGATTTGTCTTTCCACCTACCCATGACCTAGCTCTTTGGAAGTATTAGGGTGTTTGGTGATCCGAGCTGTAGGCTTGGTTTCCTCCTAGCTCACAGTATGGACCTGGATAAGTTGCTTGGCCTTCTCCACCCACCCTTAGAAGCCTCTTCTCTGGCTCCTTCCATGGTTCTGTGCGGAGTAGAGAGGACACAAAGCAGACTCGGCGGGGGGGTCTCCTGGCAGTCACTGATGCTGGACTCAGCCCTCTTGTCTCTCCACATTGGTGAGACAACCATCGATCTTTTGCACACATGGCCCCACTCACCTCAAAAATTCAAGAGTCTGAAGACAAGTCACTTTTTAGCCTCCCAGAAGCCCCTAGTCTTTGTTTTCAAGTCCTTCGTCCAGCTGCTTCTAAACTGCCAAACTCCCCCTCCCATCTCCTACAACTACCACCCACGGAGATATAGGCCCCCACCAGAGTGGGCCAGATGAGAGACCTCTCCACTTCTCAGACAATGAACTGAGGCAGTTCAGAGATTTCTTTTATTCCTGGAGCACAAGGACTTAATGCAGGTCCACTAGATCAAAGGCACCAGCCTGGGCTTCTCTTTGATCGAATCCTGGGAGCCAGGCTGGGGTGTTTGTGTTGAGGGTAGCGTTGCCAGATTTTGCAAATAAAAATAGAGAACACCCATTTAAATTTGAATTTCAGATAAACAATGAATACTCTTTCAGTATAAGTATGTCCCATAAAATATTTAGGGCATATGTATACTGAAAAATGATTCCTTGCTTGTCGGAAATCCAAATTGCACTGGGCGTTCTATATTGTATCTGGCAACCCTATTTGTATGGTTCCTAAACGTACCAGCAACTCCCCAGTTAGCCTGGATAGAGCCAGGCCCGGTGCATGGGGCACAGCTTACAACCCCACCCGCACCCATTCAGAGGAGTCAGAGAGCCCAGGAAAGAAAACGGAAGGTAGAAAATACTCCCGGCGGCTCACAAGCATTGTACCCTCTGCTGCTGGATGCACCAAGGCCAAGGCCAAGGTCAACGCAGAGAGATTCAGCACAGCAGATGCCCCTGGCCAAGTCAAGGACACAGGGATGAGCCAGGGCCTTGTCACAACAATCCCCCCCAGGAGAAGAAGGCATGGGAGGGGGAAGCGCCCAGAGTGGAGGGGCAGGCAGGAGAGGGAAAGGACCCGCAGCACCAGCACAGAGCTTTGAAGGGAACTTTTGAAAGGTGACACTCTGGGAGGCACTGATTTCTTTCAGAACAGCTACTTTCCCTGCCTGGGAAGAGACTTTCCCTGCTGAGACTTCAGCAGGCTCCCTCTATACTAGGACAAGACAGGGCCTGGGCTCCCAGCTCCTTTCTTTTCCCTTTCTGACACATCTCCTGTCCTCTGTCAGTCTCCTCGATGTTCTAGAAGGTACTCTCAGAATGGAAGCCTTGCTGAGGAGGCCCCGCGGCTCTGCCCCTCATGCTCACTCCATGGCCAGCTGTGGTTTGGCTTGAGTGTAGTGATGACACTCAAGGATTCCAATCTCATCCCTGCCTTTTACTGGCTGTGTGACCTTGGACTACCGAATTCTCTGCAACTTAGTTTCCTCATCTGCAAATGGGAGGCTTGTCAGATTAAATGAGCTAATGGGGGAAAGTGTTTAGAACAGTGACCAGCACGGAGTAGACACTGTTATATGTGTGGGTGTTTGGGGTTTTTTCCTGCTCCTGCTGCTCCACTGAATGGCCCTCTCAGTCACCTCCACTGATTTTGTTCTGGGTTCCAGCCCTTCTTGACTCTGCCGCCCTCCTTGGCACACTCACCTTACCCACACCCCCTACTGTCTCCTCTCTTGGTGTCCATGACACTGTGCTATTCTACATTTCTTCAGATCTCTTCCTCTCTCAGTCCCATCTAACCAGGCCCATTTCCCCGAGGTCCTGGCCATGCTTCTATTCTCCTCTCCCTCTAATCTTTTCTGCCTCGGAGATCTCCAGTAGCAGATGGGAGCAGCAAGGCAGTCTAGCTTTGTATACTAGAAGCAGCTGTGTTCTAGTGCTCGTCTCTGGAGAAGGGCAGCTGGGGCTCAGGAGGCTGTGGGAACTCCTGCTTTTCTCTTTCTACCCCTCTGTCTGGTTTAATTTTTCCCAGAACATTAATTACTTTTATAATGGTAATTGCAACAATAATGTAGATTTTTTTAAGGAGAAGAGATAGATATTGCTGACTGGGCTCTCGGGCCTCCTTTATAGTTGTCTGTCTCTAAGATGGAGGGGGGAAGGGCATTCAAAGTATAAGCAACAGTCTGAGCAAAGGCAAGGAGTAGGAGGCCTGGAAGTGGATGAGAGGTTTTGGTTCCTATAAAGACGTTTCAGGCCTCAGACGTGGAGGCAGAGGACGTGGTGGGGAGCAGGTAATTTGGCAGGCCAAGGGGATCTTCCAGGTTCCCTCGCAATCACACATGGACCCACCCTGCCCCCCTGGAAGGTGGACCCTGCAAGCCCACAGAGGGTCCCAAGCCTCATGAGGTGATCAAGACAAGAAGGACTCACTTGGGAGAGTACAGGGCTCTGCTGGCCTGTCCTCTCTGTCGCTGTGCTTCTTTGGACTGGCTGGGAGGAGGAGGCAGATTTTAAGGCACAGGAGGCCCTGTGGCTCGCCAAGGCCTTGGAGCCATTGAGTTGGTCCCTCAGGTTTGTCTGTGACACCAGAAGGCCTACCAGAAGGGAGTGAAGCTCTTCAAAGACAAGGTGGCCCTTCATAGTGAGGTAAGTGGGAGGAGAGGCTGTAGAATGGGTTAGGAAATAGAGACCCACCCCTAACATTTGGGAGTCCAGGTAAGAGTACAATGGAGGCCAGCTTTCATATGTCCAAATATTTGAAAGTTAGGAATCAAGCTAACAAGCTATTAAATATAATGTGTTCTCTCCACCTACCTTGACAAATACACCTTCGTGATATCCTGAAAGCCAAGAATGAATTTAGAATTTGTGCACTCCCCTGAGTTCCGCGCTGAAATGTGATGGCCTAGGGAGAGCCACCCTGGGCAGCTTCAGACCCTGGCCCCATTGAGCACACATGTGTGGACACTCAGCCCACATGGGCAAGCTCCACACCCAACAAAGCAACCCCTTGGTCTCCCCCTGAGGCCTATGGGTGTGCACCCCAATGGCATGGTCTGCCCTCGTCAGCAGGACAGACTTGGATTAAAGGCCCACCCTGGCCTTGGAATTAGGCTCAGAGGATTGGCCAGGGGAATTCCAGGGTCTGAGCACTGAAGCAAGGTCCAACCGCAGGGCATGGGTGGGTTCTTGGTGGACATGTTCCTCTAACCCACGGAAACTTTGCCCATGGCTGGGCTGTGGCAGGAGGAGAACCAGGGCAGACCCCTAATGCATGGGCCATGCACAGGCCACCCTTATCACCAGACCAGGGCCAGTGCTGAGTGAGCATGAGGTTAGCCAATGAGAACTGGAAGGAGGAGCTTCAGAGGTTTCCTAGAAGAGTCCTCGTGATGCCCAGGCACCTCCCCTGCGCCGGGGTGGGGTGTCTGCCCGACACCTCGTGCCTCGGGGTCATTCAGGTGTCACCGTCTCACGCTCCCAACACAGTGGAGAGCTTGTTTTCCTCCTCTCACCCTCCCTGACTCTAATCCCCACCAGCCTGTGTCACTTGGCTGGCCTCCTTGGCAGAAAGGTGACAAAGGGACATGTCTCTGGAGAGTCAGATCCCTCAGCTGGAATCTGAAGCCTCCTCGGAACCACATGAGCTGTGGGGGCGGGGGGTTCCTGACCTCCAGTTATGACCTGGCTCCTTTCTCCTCTTCTAGCTGCGGTGTTGGTGGGAGTCCCTCAAAGCAGGTCCCTTAATCTTAAAAGAAGCTTAAAACAAGCCTCTTTTCTTCTTTCCTACACTCAGGCTCCTGCCATGCTGCCTGGACCAGCCTTCTCTATTGAAACTAACCTTCCAGCATTTTCCAATATCTGCCTTGACTCCAACCAGCTCACTTCCTCCAGTAAACTCCTCCCGACATCTGCTTGTCTGCCCACCGCTCAGCTGTTCGCCTTATTTCTGTCCAAATCTCCTTCATCCCTCAAGGTTCACTAGAGGCTTTGCCTCTATTAAAGGGTCCAACACTCCCATTAATCTTCATCCTGCCTTCTCACCTGTATCGTTCACCGCCTGGACCCCACATTTGGTCCACGAGTTATACTCATGTTCGTACTTTATGGCACGTGGCATTTTTATTCTTTCATGGTTGCATAAACATCACAGAACTAGAAGAGATCTGAAAGGCCACCTAGTCCAGCCCTCATTTTCTGAAGATGAGGAAACCGAGAGAGAGGAAGCTTTCATAACTTACCCAGGCTGAACCTGCTGGCTTTGGCAGAGCTGGGCATTACAGTCAAATTACACTCAACCCTCTTGACCCAATCCAGGACTTGCCCACACTCCCCTGCTGCCTCCCTACACAGAAGCCTTGTCACCCACAGGATAGGGTGGTCACGCAGGACAATCGCATGACACACTCATCGCCTGGGCAAGTGATGCCTCTCATTTGCTGGCAGGGCAGATCCTGGAGCTGCAGCCCACCTCTGTGTACCCTATGTTTTTCAAGGTCTTTGCATTTTAATAACCACGAGGCAAGAAGAGTGATTATAACAGAGGTCACCCAGATTTTCTCAGACCAGCCTTGATTCCCTGCTGCCTCCTCCCTGTGGGGAACTTCAGGGACTTCCTTCTCTTCAAAAAGAATAGCCCAATTCCTGCTCCACTCTAGTGTGAAGACCAGTTCCTTTTGCTGCCAGTCCCCCACAACCCTTGCCTTTTCATTTTGGAAGCTCAGAGAGCTCCTTCAGTCTTTCCCTGGGGCTGATCAGAAGCCCCAGGTGAGAGGCTGGTGGGCTAGAGAGGGGAAGGGGCTAAGCACGCAACACAGGAGTAGCCCCATGATGGGGGCTAAGTTAGAGCCCAGCTTAACAGAGGGTAGAAGAAAATGAGAAACAACGGGGGGGGGGGGGCGGCAGAAAGGCAGGGAGGGGCTAGGGACAGGCTAACCTGTCCAAAGCAAGGCCCCTAAAGTCTAAGTAAACTCCCCGACTCAAAATCAGCCAGATAGAGCAGAGCAAACTTTTTCCTCCCTCCCTCTCTGGTTGTCCTGCTCACTGCAAGAAAGAAAAACAGAATAATGAGCCACGTTGGAGAGTGTCACCCGAGCAGCTCCGGAAAGACGTGGGCAGACGCTTGGCTGGACGGCTGACTTTCTCTGTTTCTGGTGGAGATTTTATAAATATTCGGGGAGTTTGATCTGAGGCTGTTGGTGGGGAGGCTAGGAGAGCTGCAGAGGGGGGAGATAACTTGGCCCACGGGGGTTCTTGGACCTCTCCAAGGCCTGCTTTTCATTAGCATCACCAAGGCAACAGCTCATCTGCTGCAGATCTCATCACGGGTCCTGCAAAGCATCCCCAGCACGTTCTGCTTTCCGTTTCATAGTGAATCTGCTGCAATCAGTCTTCCTCCAAATCCCCCTCCCCTGACCCCCATCACCTCCTAGCCTGTGGAAGAGAAGATAATTAAAGCAGGAAGGGGCTACAGTCATGACCCTCTAAGACTGGTGTGGAGAGTCAGAACAGTGACAGTCCTGATCCAAGGGCGGCAATTTGCCCTGAGGACTGGACTGTTCAAAGCTGGGTCATCATGAGCCTGGTGTAACCAGCCAGACCTGTAGCAACACTCCAGCTCCATGTCCTCCACACCCACCCCGGACTCTTGTCTCCTCCCTGCCTGACCTGACCTTTCCCCTCCACACACACCTTTATTTTTGACCATGGCAAACATATGCAGAGTTCCCAAGGAACAGCCTCACCAGTCATCAGGCTGATCAGTTCCAGATGCCCATGGAAGCACAAGCCTGTGTATGTCTCTGGTTTTAACCAAGGTGTCCACTGGGATCTAAAAGGGTGGTGTTAGGGGAGATGGGGGCAGGCTGGGGGCAAAGGGAGACCCGTGTTTGCAAAGCAGTCTGAGAGTGGGCAAGTTGACCCAAAGAAGAGAGCCAGGTGACCATGATCACAACAGCCAGGTAGGAAATGTGCACACAGAGCTTGTAACCTCAGCCTCGCAGACACTCCCCTTCTCAGTATTTACCCTGTGGAACTCCAGCGACCCATTTAAAAGTCAGCTCCCTCTAGCTGTGGGTGCCACAGGGCTGCAGCCAGGGAATCCCACTCTGCTATATGCTAGCGTCTAGCACAGTGTCTGCGCAGGAGACCCTCAGTGATGTCTGTTGAAAGAAGGAATCCTTCTGCTGACACAAAGAAAGGGGAGTCTTCAGGGTGGTACAGGGGTTGGGGTTGGGTTTTCTGGGTTATCTTTCTAGCCTGTCTTTGTGCTTGGAAGCAAACCTGAGCCCTAGCCTCTCCCAGCCCCTCCTTTTTGTGGAATGCAAATCACCCCAGCTGTCCTGAAGGATTTGTACTCAGCCTCAAGCAGGCCCTGGGGAAATGCAGAATCTCAGGCTGTAACTAAAAAGCCAGAGGAGAAGCCCCCTCCCCCAGCTGTGAGTGGAGCAGAACCAGGAACCCAAGTCACCTGGGTTCACACAAAGCGGCCCTCTGCTTTCTTGCTTCTTGTTCTACTTTTCCCACTGAGATTGGCCCTGGAGGAGCAAACCCCTAATTCCTCTGCTGGTCGGAGCAGGAAATTCCCATCAGCTTGCAGGAGAGGCCATCTGAGGGAGATTTCATCACATCGATCCTCCGAGATACAGAATCATATCAAAGTCTTATCCCAGCACTGGGGAGCAGCTGTCCCCCACCATCGCCTTCCGGGCCTCACTGAAGCAGGCCCTTGCCAGCCTTTGTCACTCAAAGATGCAGCTGGGTTTTTAACACTCGGCAAAGACATAGGCAAGACTGAGGCGATTTACAATAATTAGGTGCATAGTTGAGCTGACCGGGCCGTGTGGTGTGGTTTTTCCATCAGTTCTGGCTTTCTGGTTGCAAAGCGTGTGGAAGAGGCAGAGAAATGCCAGCCCAAAATGGCACAGATACACATGGGTTGAAGAAGGCAGTGTGGTGTAGATCTTGGCTCCTCAGGGTGTGGTCCTGGAGCCTGCAGCACGGGCATCACCTGGGAGCTTGTTACAGAAGCAGAATCTCAGGCCCCTGCTGAGTCAGAGAATCCATTTTCATGGCACGAGGCCCTTTAGAGCTTGAGATGCAGGGGGCACAGGAAAGAATACACAGTGTCTCCAGCCTTGTGGGTGGGTTCTGGTTCCAGCTGTGTCACCCAGTAACTGTGCGAGTTTACATAAGTTAAGCCCCCTCTCTGAGCTTCAGTTTTCTCAACTTTAAAGCTGTCATAAAGCAGCAGGCTCCTACCCCAGTAAATGTTAGGA
Source organism: Cynocephalus volans (assembly GCF_027409185.1). Taxonomy (NCBI): domain Eukaryota; kingdom Metazoa; phylum Chordata; class Mammalia; order Dermoptera; family Cynocephalidae; genus Cynocephalus; species Cynocephalus volans. Next base: position 150,195,576 of record NC_084462.1, read on the forward strand.
GCACAGAGTTGATTGCTCAGGGAAACTTAATATCCTTTGCTTCCCCAAGGCAGCTACCCAGGAGATGTGGCTTCAGCCAGTCCTCTTGCTATTTCACTTTGGCATTTTCTGCGGGGTCTTATAGCCCCCTGACCATGAACCCCGCAGCCTTTCACCTCCAGTTACCCCACATGGGAAATAAAGATCCAGAGTGCCCTCAGAGGGACCGAGCTGTGGCAAGTGGGCTGGATAACTATGGGTGAGGAACTGAATGAATGTGGACAGGCAGGGTCAGGTCTGAGGAGGGGGTTCTAGGAAGAAGAGACACAACCTCTAACTTTCCTAATGGAGCCTTATAAACAGCACTTGACCATTCCCCACAGGCAAGTCATACAGGGTCTGCGTTTCACTTCTTTCACCATCGATGCATGTCCTCGATAGAGGGTGGGACTCTCTCATGTCCTTGAGCAAAGGTTGTCATCCTGGGGGCTGGAGTTTTAACTGCTTCCCTTTGTTTGGTGTTGATGTGACCTAGAGCTATAGCTCCCTCCCACTTGCCCAAGCTAATGTAATGGAGCGCAGGGATGGACAAGCCACGAGAGTCTATAGGGATCTTGAGGTCTCCGTGAAGGCCGGGCTGATTTTGCAAAGTTGCTTTCCCAATGGTGTTTGGCTGAAGTTGCTTTTCAAATTAGTTTTGTGCAGGGAAGAAGGAGGGGCAGCTCCTGGGTGTTCCTTGGAATGTACTGGCTGGGTGACCTGGAGCGAGTCTTTTAGCCTCCCTAAGCCTCAGTTTCCTCCTAGGATGGTAATACTAACACGAGAATCTCCCTGAAGATGGCCATGCACATCTCTACCCATTCCGGGGAGGACAGAATGGCTGGAGGATTAAATGAGGTGTTACTTATAAGGAACATGGTACAAAGAGTGATATATGCTCAGTAAATGGTACATTTTTGTAATTGTTAGAGGTGAGTGTTGGACAGTTGGCCTAGGCTGAAAATCACAAATAACAAAGTGGCCTGCATTTGTAGCAGGAGCCTCCCTGCTCCCATGCTTGTCAGCAACTGACCCCCCCCCCCACTTCACTTTTTCTTTCTTTAGCTGCAGGAGTTGAGACATGTGGCTTACCAGGCTACCCCAGTGAGTTAAAACCTTAAATAAACACACACTCCAAACTGCTGTCACATCCCTGCCCCCACGACTGCCGCGGGCCCCTCCCTCCCTCTCCCTTCCTCTCCTGCTAGAAGCCAGGCCCGGGCTGAGCCCTGGAGAAGGTACCTCCTCTGCACGTATGCTGGTCCCAGGGGCCCTGCACAGGGCGGACGAGGGTAGTCCTGATCCAGCACAGACTCTCCTCTTCCTGGGTTTGTTAGAAGCCTGACCAGGCCCCCAGTCTTATGACTTCAACAGCTGTTTCTGCTTAAGGAACCCTGGCATCTTTATGGCCTGTTTTTTCCATTCTTGCTTCTCTTCCTCTGTCCCAGCAGCCCTGAACACAGTTTGGACTTCATTTTCTTTCTAATGGTTGCAGGGATAGAAAGGACTTTTTTTTTCTTTTTCAGTTTTTTCCTTTTTTCTTAGCTCTTCAAGTAACACACACATAAATTCCACATGCATTCAGATCTGTGCTCATAGTGTGTATTTCTTGATATTGCTCTGACATTTACTGTGGCTTCAGACCCCACCCCATTTCAAAGTCTTCCTCCTGCCCCCACCCACCTTCACATTCATCCCCTGACTGTCCCCACACAGGTCACACAGGGGAGCCAATTGGTGCATCCACCCAGATGCTCCTTCTGAAAGCTAGCGCTGGCCTCAGCCTCAGGCCTGTCCCTCCAGCAAGATGTGAAAAGCCTTGCTGTCTGCTGTCTGTCAGGCTCTGTGCACCCAAGGAGGTTCCAACTGACTGATCGAATAGAGCTGAGACTGCAATTGGATGCATCTCTTCACACACTGCCCAGCCAGCCAGTCTATCCAGGCTCAGGTAGGGCCAGGTTGACAGTTGTTAAAAAATGGAACCAGTTTTCCACAGGCAAGTCAGAAGCCTAAAACCAGTCTGGCCACTCCTCAGATCAACACCTTAATCCCCCCAGCTTGCCAGCATGGCAGGGTGTTCCCAGTCACCTCTCCTGCGGTACTGGGGGTTGCCTGTCCCATCAGTCTGGTTCCCAGAGCAAAGAAAACCTAGAGATTTCAGCAAAGAAAACCAGGAGACCTACGTCAAAGGCACCTGGAGCTGAGGCCTCTTTATTGCCTCCAAAAATTGAGGAGTAGACCTGAATTTCTCCTCTGGGCTCCCACTAGGGGTATAAATAGATCTACAGGAAGTCCTAAATGTTGACACCACCTGACTACCTGACCTGGGGTTAGACCCATTTTCTGTAAGGGGCCATCCAATCTTAAATTGCGTGTCTCTGCAGCCTTTCTACCTAAGAGGATAATGCAGGCTCACCCCTCAGGGTATTTTCATAATTAAGCTAACCATCAGCTACTCAGATTGTCATGATCCAGTTGATGCTGGCCATGGGGGACGGGAGTGTGTTGGAGTCTTCAGTGTCCCGTCTTCAACACCCGCACACACCACGGAGGGGCCTTTCTAGATGGCTGCACCAAGGCCCATGAAGCACTCACTAGGTGACTGCCCTCCCTACGCCCTGAGAAGGGCTGGGCAGCCACCATCCTCTCCCCCTCTCATTCTGGTGGTGTTACCACCTACATCTGACCAGGGACCCTTCTCTTACCTCCTTCCTCTTCAAAAAAATGAAAACTCTGGCTTGTTTGTTCATGTTCCAGAGGCTGAGTTGCGACATCCTCCTCCCATGGATTAAGGGATGCTGTTTGGAGAAGAATGAGTTGGATTCTCAAAAGCATAGTGACACACACAAAGACAATGGGAAATGGAAGCTGGAGGAAGTCCCAGAAGCAGGTGCAGAAAGAATCACCGTCCTCCGCACTGGGTTCTGCCGGGGACGCTGTACGCCCTGAACAAGTTCTCTTAGAGTCTCCAGGATGCCCCTTTCCTGCTTGCTTCGCTTGTCACACAGTCGCTAATAAAGAGGAAGAGAGAAGCTGTCCCCTTGGCTTTTCTTTTTTTTTTTTTTTTTTTGTCTTTTTTGTGACCGGTAAGGGGATTGCAACCCTTGGCTTGGTGTCGTCCGCACCACACTCAGCCAGTGAGCGCACCGGCCCTCCCTATATAGGATCCGAACCCGCAGCAGGAGCGCCACTGCGCTCCCAAGCACTGCACTCTCCTGAGTGCGCCACGGGGCTGGCCCTCCTTGGCTTTTCCATTGGTAAATAAATCCCTTCAGAATACCCCTCCAGCATAGATGCTTCCCAGAAACAACTATGCAGTGATACGTTAATCAGAGATCCTGCTGATGGTTAAAATCAAATCAACACGAGGAGCCCTATCAGTCTGATATTCTCCTTCCCTGGGCGTTTGCTCCATGCCATGCCAGGCCCTCTGTGTCAGTGTGGTGATGGTGGTGGTGGAGGGGGCATGCTTGTTTCATTTTTGCTGCTCCCCAGGATCCCCCACAACCAGCTACAACCAGTATCCCCTGCCCTGTTGCTATGGTTCACTGCTACCATGTGGGGACCTGGCTGTGCCTGGGGAAATCTTTAGGGGTCCAAAGAGCCATTGGACTTGCAATCCTGAGCCCTTGGGATGTGGAAATGATTGGCCAGCTATCTTCACCCTGAACACAGTCCTACTGGTCTGTCCCTTCTCTCTTTCCACTACTGGATCCCACTGCAGGAATGGAGGAGTCCTGGATACTGCCTCACCACCTAGAACTGTATGGAGCCAGGAACAGATTCAAGTGGCAAGTAACTTTCAGATGGTCAAAGGGAAGCTACTCCTTGTTCTCTGAAGGTCTCTTTCCATGAAGGACCTGGTCAAGCCATTCCTTCCAGGTGACTGTGATGTTGTGCCCTCTCAGTATCAGGAGCAAGGGGACAGATGCTTTTCAGGACTTCAAGCACCAAAGTCCCTCTCTGTATCAGGAGGCCCTGCTTTCATGGGTTGATAGAAAAATAACTGAAACCCTAGATACCTTAATGGCACCATAAATGTGAGAGGGAAAGTGCAAATGTGTGTTTAGTGGTGTGCACATGTGTATGTGTGTATATCAAAGAGAAGAATCTGTCACTGGAAGATTACTGAGTGGCCCCAAATGCTTTAAACATGTGCACCCAAGTTTTAAAATAATAACAATTAGCTCTCCACTCAGAAGCAGGCAAGAGAGCATTCCCAGGGTCCTAGGAAAGAAGCTGTGGGCTGTGGTCCCCTCTGCTCAGAAGCAGAAAGACAGCATGCCAAAAACACCACTTCTTCGTGGGTGGCCCACCACAGCCACTGCCACAACCATGGCTGCTGAAAAAGCAGCTCGATGCCACAGCAGAAGCCACAGCCACCAGATAGGTGGCTCTCAAGACATTTGACTGCACTGACACAAGGCAAGTCACCAACAGAGACCAGGAAAAGAAGAGGACCTCTCTCTCCTCAAAGCCCACTCCAGAGTAATGGAAGAATCAACTGTCCTACCAAATGACCAACATAGAAACACTAGAAATAAAAAAATCCGAGAAAATATGACACCACCAAATGAATACAAAATAACTCTCAAACACCAGACTCTATAGACAAGGAAACCCTTGAAATGACTGAAATGGAATTCTGAGCAACAATCTTAAGGAAACTCACTGACATACGAGAAGACTCAGTTAGACAACATAATGAAATGAGAAAAAAAATCCAGGATATGAAGAAGGAAATTTACAAAGAGATTAATATCTTTAAAAAGAATGTAGCAGAACTCATGGAACTGAAAGATTCACTCAACAAAATAAAAAACATGGCTGAGAGCTTAAGCAGCAGGCTAGAACAAGCAGAAGAAAGAATTTCTGATCCTGCAGATAGTCTTTTCAAAATAACCCAGGCAGACAAAAAAAGGAAAAAAGAATTTCGAAAAATGAAGAAAATCTCAGAGAGCTAGCAAACAACATTAAGCATACAAACATTCTAATCATGGGTGTTTCAGGAGGGGAGGAGAAAGGAAAAGTCATAGAAAACTATTCACTGAAATAATAACAGAAAGCTTCCCAGGTATAGGGAGAGACCCAGACCTTCATATCCAGGAGGCTCAAAGATCCCCAAACAGATTTAACCCAAAAAGATCTTCTCCAAGACACATTATAGTCAAACTGGCAAAGCTCAAAGACAAAGATACAATCTTAAAAGAAGCAAGAGAAAAGCCTCAAGTCATTTATAAGGGAGCCCCTATCAGACTAACAACAGACTTCTCAACAGAAACTCTACAGGCCAGAAGAAAATGGGATGATATATTCAAAATACTAAAAGAAAAAAACTACCAACCAAGAATACCATACCCAGCAAGGCTATCCTTCAGAAATGAGGGAGAAATCGTGTATTTTCCAGACAGACAAAAGCTGCGGGAGTTCACCACCACATGAGCAGCCCTGCAAGAAATCTTCAAGGAAGCCCTGCATCTGGAATCTGAAAAATGCTAATCACTACCACAAATACACAAGAAAGAACAAAACCCACTGGTGGAACAAAAATGCAAACAAGAAAGAGAAAGAAACTAAATCTTACCACCACAAAAAGCCATAGTGACAATTAATAGTGCCCCTACTTTATTTCTGATTTTAGTAATTTTGGTCTTCTCTCTTTTTTCTTGGTCAGTCTAGATAAAGGTTTGCAAATTTTGTTGATTTTTTTAAAGAATCAACTTTTGGTTTTTTAAATTTTCTCTATTGTTTTTTAATCCCATATTTCATATATTTCTGTTGTAATCCTTGTTATTTCCTACTTATATTTGCTTTTGGTATAATTTGCTCTACTTTTTCTATTTTCTCAAGGTAGAAGTTTACATTACCGATTTGAGATTTTTCTTATTTTTAATATAGGTGTTTACAAGTATAAATTTTCCTCTAAGCACTGCAACAAACAAACAAAAAATTTATTCTCTATCCCAGACCAATAAATTAGAATCTCTTGGGAGTGAGGGCATTCTACATCCATATTTTTTTAAAGCTCCCGAAGTGATTTAACAAATGTTTTATTATGGAAATTTTCAAACATATACAAGAGTGAGGAATAATATCACGAATACCATGTATCCAATACCCTGCTTCAACAATTATCAACTCACAGTCAATCTTATTTCACCTTTACCCCACCCACCTATTTCTCTGCTCCCTCCCCTCACCATCCTGACACTGGATTATTTTGAAGCAAGTCTCAGACGTATCACATCATCCATATATTTTTAGTATGTATCTCTAAAATAAATCTGTATACCAAAAATAAAATAAAATAATAACAATCATAAAATACTAAATTTTTTTGCTATCATTTATTGAGATCTTTCTCTTTGCCAGGCACAGTACCTTGCATATATCTCATTTAATTCTCAAAAACGCCTGTGAGGTACAAGTATTATTATGCAATTTTTCAAATGGGTGAACAAGCATCAGAAAGTTAGGTCAATTGCCAAAGATTACAGATCTGAGAAGTGGCAGGGTCAGGATTAGAATCCCAGCTCAAAGTCTTCTTCCACGTGTACATAGTATTAACCACTTTATTGGTGATGGTAACTACCGGTCCTTACTGTGCATGAGCCCTGTGCCTGATGTGGTGCTATGTGCTTTACCTAGATCCACTTAAGTCATTCTCAAAGAACTCTGTATTTGCTATTATTAGCTCATTCTATAAATGAGAAAATTGAGGCACAGAGCATTTTGGCATTGATTTCCTTCAGCAAATGTAATTTGAACACCTGCTGTGTGTTAGGCACTGCACTAGGGCTCTGTGTGGCTACAGAGTTGAATAAAACATTCTTATTGTCTAGGATCTATCAGCAAGGTCCATGGTCACGTCTAGAACTTGAAATGGGGGGTGATAAGAGTATTGCATCCTTGGGTGTTCTAGAGAGATGAGCACTCCAGGAATTCTCTAGAGAAGGAACTCAGGCACAGGAGCAAGACAGAATCCTGTGTCAGACTGAGGCCCAAGGTCAAAACTGGGCCAGCAGCAAGGCTGATAGAACTGGAGCCGTTTTATTCCCACCTGCCATGTGGCCTTAAGATCAGGACTCCAGAACCTGGCTGCCAGGTTCAAATCCTTACTCTGCCACTCTTTAGCTGTGTGACCATGGGCAGGTTAATAAACTGCTCTGGGGTTCAGTATCCTCACCTGGGAAACAGGGATGATAACAGTGCCCACTTTATGGAGCTGTTGTGAGGACTAAATGAGTTAATACATGGGATGCCCTTAGGACAGGGCCTGGCCCATGGTCAGTTTTCTGGGTGGGCTCTCGAGCCCTCATCAGTCTGTGAGCGATGGGCCCTTAATGCTGAGGGTGCAGAGGCTGCAGGTAGGGGCCCCGTTGTCCCAGTGCTAGGGAGAAGAAAACGGTAGTAGGAACCAATTAGGGCCTGTCTCTGTAGGCTTGAGGAGGGAGAGAAGAACTCTAATGGGACAGAGAGGGAATTCACGTCCTTGGTGTAAACAGTTAGCAAACGGGCTGGGCTCTTCCTCCTTAATCACCAGAAGCCAAGGTACAGGTGCCTGGCACCTGGGCTGGTTGGAAGTGGGGAACTTCTGGGCTGGCTTTTGTTAGTGGCATCACTCTTGTCAAATTATGGGCATGAAGAGAGGCTCCCACTGTCTTTGCACAGTTCCTCAATCACTAGAACAGGGACGTTGATCTATTCCCAGCATCCCTTTTCTAAACTCCCCCAACTTCAGTTCCTAGCTTGGGAGAAAGGCGGGCGTGGGTGGGAGAGGTGGTGGAAGGCAGCGTGTTCTGTTGCAGTAAATCTGTCCTAGGAGCGGAGACAGCTGAGCTCAACAGCAGCACTGGATCAGCTCAGAAAGAATCCTTTCCAACCCCCAGAAGACCCTCAGTGGCTTGGGAAAGGAATGGCTCGCTGGGGCTCTTTGTTTGTGTACGTGGGACTGCCAGACTGGGCAGGGGTGTCTGGTGACATATGAGAGCAGCTGAGAAGAGAGGACGACCTTTTGGAGGTGGAACAAAAATGTTTGCCTAAGGGGACTCTCATGATTCCTCCAGCACCCACCCCACTGTCTTTTGAGAGCTTGCTTCAGGACTTTTCATATGCATTGGAGACCACAATTTCCTCTCCCAGAAACACCATTAAACCATGAGTGAGTGAGAGAGAGAGAGAGAGAGAGTGTGTGTGTGTGTGTGTGTGTGTGTGTGTGTGTGTGTGTGTGTGTACATGCCAGTATTTATTCCCCACCCATACTTCTTTGCACTTTTCTGCCATTGGGTACATCCCCATGCCATTTTTCTTGAACTCGTTCTCTCTCCATTGCTTCTTTCTCTGCCATCCTCTCTGGAAGCCCCATAGCCTCAGAGAAAGCCAAAGGGGCCTAGACATTGCCTTGCAAATAAGAATTTCTTTCTTAGCGATCTCATCCAACAGCCGCTGCAGATGTGTGGAAGCCACAGGAATGAGAAGGGGTGATGGAGAGCGGGGTGCACTGCTGAGCTGCCCCCACCCAAACCCAGTGTTCCAGGCATGCCGCCCCTGCCCCTGCACCTGGGAGCACATTTCCTCTCTGGCTCACTGCTGGGCTAAAGTATCAGGGATATGGAAAGAGGAGGTGTACTGAGGCACATCCCATGTGGCAGCTTGAGGTTCTTCAGGTTGAGCTGAACTGGGAACCAGCAGCCTAGATTTTGCCCCAGATTCTCAGCTGGGGGTTAGCTCAGTGCTCCTGAGCCCAAGCCTTCCCCTCTCTGCTCAGGTGAACCACAGTTTCGGTAAACCCCTTGGCATGCTGGGAGCATTCTGTTCCCCTCCCTATTATCTACTCTAATGGAGCAGAACAGTGACACCAAAAATCCTAAACATGGAAGATGATTCAAAAATGACTCACTCTGGAATGCGTGCTTCCAGTTGCCTCTGCAGATCTACCTTGCTAAAGGCATTTAGCTTCCACTGCTATTACAATAAGCTTGCCTTCCTTGTAGGAAGACGGCCAGGGTCAAAGGGGAAATATCCGAGGAATCCCATTTTGTCTAAAATAACACATCTATGAATAAATGAATTAAGTACAACTGTCTTTTTGCATTAGTGGGTGTGTCGGTGGAATTAGGACATTCAGGACTGCTGTTAGCTTGAATAGATTAAATTTGTCTGTGTGTTCTGAGCAAGGGTTGTGAAGTTTCTCTGGCCCACAAATGACCAATGGTTTTGAGAGAGGACTAAGTGACTTATGACCAGAAGAATGGGCTAGCCCGAGTCAGTCTCCCCAATGTCCTCACCATGTTATTTACAATAGCAAAAAATGGACACCACCTGAATGTTCACCTAGAAGATATTAGTTAACACCTGTATCATGGAATACTAGCAGCTGCTAAAATTGTGTCAGAAGAAGGCTTAATGTCATGGAAAAATGTTCACAACATATCATTAAAAGGAAAAGATTACAAAGCAGTATGCATAGAATGCCGCAGCTTTGTAAGAAAAAAGTATAAGTTTCATGTACATTTTTTAACTGAAAAACTATGTATAAAAATGCTAACAGTTCTATTTCTGAGTAATAAGATTATATTTGACTTTATTTCCTTTTTGGAATTATCTGTATTTTTCAAATGTTCTCCCATGAACGTATATTTTACAAAATCATGAAAAAATGACATAAAAAAATATTATCTGAAGGACTAGCAGATGTGTTTCCTGTTTCTTATCCCATGTCTAGTCTCCATTTTATTTTAGTGATTCAAATTCCTCAGCCCTTCCCATAACAGATACTTATGGAGCAAAGGCACTGAGCAGCTCATGTCCTAAACAACACCAAACACCACCAAGGTGAATTTCTCATGGGCAGCAACAACTTGGGAAAGGTTTCATTTCTATCTGGCATTGGAAATTAATCACACAAACCCCCCCCCTTTTTTTTTTTTTTCCTTAATCAGCAATGAGCGTCTTCAAGGGATTTTGAGTAAGTTTCCAGGAGTTCACAGAGGGCAATTATAAACCTTGACAGCTGCTCAATGGGTTTTCAAACATGATGGTGATTCATCCCTTCTCCTAGTCCTGTTCACATCCTATCCCCTCAGAGTTTCAAAAATCTGCCCTTGCAGTGAGAGAGAAGGGGGCTGGGAGAACAATGCCCTTCTGCTTTCATGGAAGGATGATGGAGGGAACTGGAGAGAACAAAACCAAGGGCCTGAGACCATCCTGCTCTGTCTGTCTAGTTCACAGGACAGGGTTTCCCATAGAGTGGTGCCCGGCGAGCAGATGAAGGGGGTAATAAATGAGTTCATAGAAGGAAACAGTGGGGCCACTGTGAAATCTGCTGCAGAGTAGGGAGGCCTGGTGTGTACCAGCTCTGTCACAGATTCTGAAGAACCATCTAGCTTTCAGCTGCTCCTCATCACCACCTCCTTCCGAAGGAGAATCAAGATCATGTCCCTTCTCATCATAAGGAAACGCCACTACAAGTTTTCCAGCGGTCCTGAAGTCACTAATCCTGTCGGTGGCAGATCTTGGCCACACACCCAGAAGAGGGGGCGGGGGGGGGCACAGCTGGCCTCCTGGCCTGCTGTTCCAGCCGGTCACCTCTGCTGTTCCAGGGGTGCCATATTACCTAATTCTAGTGCATGGTCAGATGGTGGCTTTTCTCGGCCAGCTTGTCCTTGGAAAATTCATTGCCCTGTTGTATTGGAAAATTCCTCTTGTGCCTGTTATTGCGCACATCAGGAGACCAAGGTTTCCACTTTCTTAGAAGAAGTTAACCAGCTACTGTCATTAAGACCAAGCCTGTTCCTGGAATTTTTTATTCATCCTCTTAATGCCATAATCCAGGAGAAGCAGTCTGAGGCACGGGCCTGTGTTCTCCCAAAGCAGAGAAACAAGCCGAGGCTAGGCCAGGCGCTGTGCACTGAGCCTGGGGACCCAGCCCCAGCAGGGTGTGGCCAGCTCAGCCCAACACTGAAATCGTTTAGTGTCACCCCACAGCTGGTTGTCAGGGGACATTTGAGTACGGCAGAATAGACAGAGTAGGAAAAAGGAGCCATCCAAGGAGCCCGTCCCCTGTAGAATCGGACTCCCGCTACTCCTACCCTTGATGAAACTGCTCAAAAAAAAAAAAAGAACACAGACATAGTTTGACCTCTATCCTTGCCAGGTCACAAGAAGGGGAGATGTTCACTTTTCAAGTGATTCACACATAAATGTAAAGAACTCTATTTCAGGGAGCACAAACCCAACAGATTAAACGGAGGATCCTCCCTGTCTCCGCTTCTGGGATTTTCAAAGCAAGGAAGTCAACTTGAAAAAATAGACTAAGGTCCCCTATGCCCCAGAGTCCCATGGTGGTCTCAGTCTGATTTTAAATCTAAAATCTCTAGCAGAGATCTACTTGTACATAAAGTGGTGGTATCGGTAGGAAATCCTCAGGCCCTGCCGTTGCGTTATCTGCGACGACGAGGTGAAGCTTCCTGTTGCTCATCGACAGAGTGTGCGAGACACACAAGCTCAAACCTCACTCGTGGGTCCACTTAAAAATACCTCTCAAACCCAAATACCATGCTAAAGACTGAGGATTCAAAATCGTGTTAGGAGTGTTCAGGTCCCCTGCTATTATGGTATTAGTGTCTATTTCCTTCTTTAGGTCTAATAGAGTTTGTTTTATAAATCTGGCTGCTCCAACATTGGGTGCGTACATATTTATGATTGTTATGTCTTCTTGATGGATCAGTCCTTTTATCATTAAGTAGTGTCCCTCATTGTCTCTTTTTATGGTTTTTAGTTTAAAGTCTATTTTGTCAGATATAAGAATAGCCACTCCAGCTCGTTTTTCTTTTCTGTTTGCATGGTAAATCTTTTTCCATCCTTTCACTCTTAGTCTGTGTGAATCTTTATGGGTGAGGTGGGTCTCTTGTAGGCAGCATATAGTTGGGTCCTGCTTTTTGATCCAGTCAGCCAGTCTGTGTCTTTTAATTGGGGAATTTAAGCCTTTAACATTAAGAGTTGTTATTGAAAGGTGTTGATTTATTCCTAGCATTTTATTGGTTGTTTGGTTGTCTTAGGTGTCTTTTGTTCCTTGCTTTCTGATTTACTGTTTGGTTTCTTTGTTTGTTGGTTCCTTAGGTTGTAGATAGTGTTTTTGTTAGCTTGTTTTCTCTTCACGAATGCCATTTTTATTGTACTAGCGGGTTTAGATTTTTCTTAGGTTTTTATGGCAGTGGTAGTTATTTTTCAGGAACCAAACCCAGTACTCCCTTGAGGATTTCTTGTAAGGGTGGTCTTGTGGTAGTGAACTCCCGCAGTTTTTGTTTGTCTGAGAAATATACTATTTGCCCCTCATTTCGGAAGGATAGCCTTGCAGGGTAGAGTATTCTTGGCTGGCAATCTTTGTCTTTTAGTATTTTGAAAATATCATCCCATTCCTTTCTAGCTTTTAGGGTTTGTGATGAAAAGTCTGATGTTAACCTGATTGGGGCTCCCTTATAGGTGATTTGACGCTTCTCTCTTGCAGCTTTTAAGATTCTCTCTTTGTCTCTGAGTTTTGCCAATTTGACTATGACATGTCTTGGAGAAGGCCTTTTTGGGTTGAATACGTTTGGAGATCGTTGAGCTTCCTGGATCTGAAGATCTGTGATTTTTCCTATACCTGGGAAGTTTTCTGCCACTATTTTTTTGAATATGTTTTCAATGGAATCTCCATTTTCCTCCCCTTCTGGAATACCCATGACTCGGATATTTGAGCGCTTGAGGTTATCTGATATCTCTCTCAGATTTTCTTCCATGTCCTTGATTCTTTTTTCTTTCTTTTTGTCTGCTTGTGTTATTTCAAACAGCCCATCTTCAAGTTCAGAGGTTCTCTCTTCAACTTCGACAAGCCTGCTGGTTAAACTCTCCGTTGTGTTTTTTATTTCGCTGAATAACTTCTTCAGTTCAGCAAGTTCTGCTACATTTTTTTTCAGGACATTGATTTCCTTGTATATTTCCTCTTTCAGATCCTGTATACTTTTCCTCATTTCATCATGATGTCTAGCTGAGTTTTCTTGTATCTCATTCAGTTTCCTTAGAATTATCACTCGAAATTCCTTGTCAGTCATTTCAAGGGCTTCTTGTTCTATAGGATCTAGAGTATGAGATTTATTAACTTTTGGTGGTGTACTTTCTTGATTTTTTGTATTTCTGGTGTCTTTTTTTTGGTGTTTATTCATTGTGGCAGGGGGTTTCACAGTCCACCGGTTTAAGACTAATGACTAAACACTCCACTGTCAATATTAGACAGATCATCTAGGCAAAGAATCAGTAGAGAAACACAAGATCTAAACAAGACTCTAGACCAATTGGAATTGGCAGATATCTACAGAACATTCCACCCAACAACCTCAGAATATTCATTCTTCTCATCAGCACATGGATCATTCTCCAGGATAGATCACATATTAGGTCACAAATCAAGTCTCAATAAATTCAAAAAAATTGGAATTATCCCATGTATCTTCTCAGACCACAATGGATTAAAACTAGAAATTAATAACAAACGAAACTCTGGAAACTATACAAACACATGGAAATTAAACAGCATTCTACTTAATGACATATGGGTCCAAGAAGAAATCAAGCAGGAAATCAAAAAGTTTATTGAAACTAATGAAAACAATGATACATCATACCAAAACCTGTGGGATACTGCAAAAGCAGTATTGAGGGGAAAATTTATTGCATTAAATGCTCACTTCAGAAGAATGGAAAGATGGCAAGTGAACAACCTAACACTTCACCTTAAAGAACTAGAAAAACAAGAACAATCCAATCCTAAAGTTAGCAGACGGAAAGAAATCCTTAAGATCAGAGCAGAACTGAATGAAATTGAAAACCAAAAAACAATTCAAAAGATCAACGAATCAAAAAGTTGGTTTTTTGAAAAGATAAATAAAATTGACAAACCATTAGCATGGCTAACAAAAAAAAGAAGAGAGAAGACTCAAATAACAAAAATTAGAAATGAAAAAGGCGATATTACAACTGATTCATCTGAAATACAAGGAATCATTCGAGACTACTATAAACAACTATACGCCAACAAATTTGAAAATCTGGAGGAAATGGATAAATTTCTGGACACACACAAGTTCCCAAAACTGAACCGTGAAGACGTAGAAAATTTGAACAGACCAATAACAATAAAGGAGATTGAAGCTGTTATCAGAAGGCTCCCAACAAAGAAAAGCCCAGGACCAGATGGATTCACAGCAGAATTTTACCAAACATTCAAAGAGGAATTGACACCGATTCTTTACAAACTATTCCAAAAGATTGAAACGGACGCAAATCTCCCAAACTCATTCTATGAAGCAAACATCATCCTGATACCAAAACCAGGTAAAGATATAACCAAAAAAGAAAACTACAGGCCGATATCCTTGATGAATATAGATGCAAAAATCCTCACTAAAATACTAGCAAACAGAATACAGCAACACATACGTAAAATTATTCATCACGATCAAGTGGGATTCATCCCAGGGATGCAAGGTTGGTTCAACATACGCAAATCAATAAATGTGATACACCATATTAATAAACTCAAACACAAGGACCATATGATCATCTCTATAGATGCTGAAAAAGCATTTGATAAAGTTCAGCACTCATTCATGACAAAGACCCTCTATAAGTTAGGTATAGAGGGAAAGTATCTCAACATAATTAAAGCCATATATGACAAACCCACTGCCAATATCATCCTGAATGGGGAAAAGCTGAAAGCTTTTCCTTTAAGAACAGGCACTAGACAAGGATGCCCACTCTCACCACTCTTATTCAACATAGTGTTGGAAGTACTAGCCAGAGCAATCAGAGAAGAGAAGGAAATAAAGGGCATCCAGATTGGAAAAGATGAAGTCAAACTGTCCCTGTTTGCAGATGACATGATCCTATATATCGAACAGCCTAAAACCTCTACAAAAAAACTGTTGGAATTGATAAATGATTTCAGCACAGTAGCAGGATACAAAATCAACACACAAAAATCAGTAGCATTTCTTTTCTCCAATAGTGAACATACAGAAGGAGAAATCAAGAAAGCCTGCCCATTTACAATAGCCACCAAAAAAATAAAATACTTAGGAATTGAGTTAACCAAGGAGGTGAAAAATCTCTATAATGAGAACTACAAACCACTGCTGAGAGAAACTAGAGAGGATACAAGAAGATGGAAAGATATTCCATGCTCTTGGATTGGAAGAATCAACATAGTGAAAATGTCCATACTACCCAAAGTGATATACAAATTCAATGCAATCCCCATCAAAATTCCAAAGACATTTTTCTCAGAAATGGAAAAAACTATTCAGACATTTATATGGAACAATAAAAGACCATGAATAGCCAAAGCAATGCTCAGCAAAAAAAATAAAGCTGGAGGCATAACACTACCTGACTTTAAGCTATACTACAAAGCTATAATAACCAAAACAGTATGGTACTGGCATAAAAACAGACACACTGACCAATGGAATAGAATAGAGAATCCAGAAATCAACCCACACACTTACTGCCATCTGATCTTTGACAAAGGCACCAAGCCTATTCACTGGGGAAGGGACTGCCTCTTCAGCAAGTGGTGCTGGGATAACTGGATATCGATATGCAGGAGAATGAAACTAGATCCATACCTCTCACCGTATACTAAAATCAACTCAAAATGGATTAAGGATTTAAATATACACCCTGAGACAATAAAACTTCTTAAAGAAAACATAGGGGAAACACTTCAGGAAATAGGACTGGGCACAGACTTCATGAATACGACCCCAAAAGCACGGGCAACCAAAGGAAAAATAAACAAATGGGATTATATCAAACTAAAAAGCTTCTGCACAGCAAAAGAAACAATTAAAAGAGTTAAAAGACAACCAACAGAGTGGGAGAAAATATTTGCAAAATATACATCTGACAAAGGATTAATATCCAGAATATATAAGGAACTCAAACAACTTTACAAGAAGAAAACAAGCAACCCAATTAAAAAATGGGCCAAAGAGCTAAGTAGGCATTTCTCTAAGGAAGATATACAAATGGCCAACAGACATATGAAAAAATGCTCAACATCACTCAGCATCCGGGAAATGCAAATCAAAACCACATTGAGATACCATCTAACCCCAGTTAGGATGGCTAAAATCCAAAAGACTATGAACGATAAATGCTGGCGAGGCTGCGGAGAAAAAGGAACTCTCATACATTGTTGGTGGGATTGCAAAATGGTGCAGCCTCTATGGAAAATGGTATGGAGGTTCCTTAAACAATTGCACATAGATCTACCATACGACCCAGCCATCCCACTGTTGGGAATATACCCAGAGGAATGGAAATCATCAAGTCGAAGGTATACCTGTTCCCCAATGTTCATCGCAGCACTCTTTACAATAGCCAAGAGTTGGAACCAGCCCAAATGCCCATCATCAGATGAGTGGATACGGAAAATGTGGTACATCTACACAATGGAATACTACTCAGCTATAAAAACGAATGAAATACTGCCATTTGCAACAACATGGATGGACCTCGAGAGAATTATATTAAGTGAAACAAGTCAGGCACAGAAAGAGAAATACCACATGTTCTCACTTATTGGAGGGAGCTAAAAATTAATATATAAATTCACACACACATACACACATACACACACAAACCGGGGGGGGGGGGAAGAAGATATAACAACCACAATTATTTGAAGTTGATACAACAAACAAACAGAAAGGACATGGTTGGGGGGGAGAGGGGGAGGGAGAAGGGAGGGAGGTTTTGGTGATGGGGAGCATTAATCAGCTACAATGTATATCGACAAAATAAAATTAAAAAAAAAAAAAAAAAAAAAAAAAATCGTGTTAGGTATCATCCCCCATCCAGGAACGCACGGCCCGGGAGGGGCGCTCAGAGAAACTGAGAAATTACAATAGATGCAGATCGAGCCTAAACCCAGGGAAGAAGGACGAGCCACAGGAGCACAGAGAGGACTGCTGCCAACTCTCCCCACAGCTTCTGGGGGCAATTCACAGAGAAGGAGGCTTGTAAGTGAGGGTTGATGATGAACGGGAGTTTTCCAGGTTATTGGGCTGACTTTTCGTCATAGACATGAGTGTGTTACATACGCCATGCATTTGAGCTCCAGGGAGTCAGGAACACAGTGGGTGACAACCTTTTGGAGAACATGTACAACACATCCATTAGGAGCCATGGCTGTGCTCTTTGGCTGGTGGCTCAAAGGAAGTCTTAATGTTTGATGTAGCCAGGCAAACATCTCAGAGCAGAGTCCTGAAGCCAGTGGCATGTTCTTCCAGGGAATGCTTCTTCTCGGGAAAACAAAGGTCCAGTTCTATGTAAGCCTGTTGGCAAAAATGCCTGGACAAAGATTAGAGAGGGCTTGCCCAGGGGCAGGTCCCAACTAGTCGTGGGTTTCAGTCCTTTGATTCTGCCCTTTACTCCCTCAGCCTGCCTGTCCTCCACCCTCTCCCCTGAGCATCTGATGATCATCTACTTATGGTTCAAGACTCAGCTCAAAGGCCATGTCCTCTAAGAAGACTTTCCCAACACTCCCACACTGGGTGGCCATCCCCTTCCCCGCGTCATCCCCACCCTTAGTACATGTCTATCTTACCTGTACGAGAAGTCATGTGTTCTTTTATTTACGTGTCTGTCTCTCTGAAGGCAGGAGGTGGGTCTTTCTCATCTCTGTGACCCCAGTGCCTAACTCAGTGCCCGGTGAGACTCTATTGAATGGATTCTGGCTGTACTAGTATGCTTAGTTTGCCCTGGAGTTGTCTAATAGAGTAGAAGGATATTGCTATTGCAAAATCTTTCCTGATAAAATCAGAGTGTCTAATACCCCTGACTCACATATAAAGAAACTAAAGTGTAGAGAAGGGAGGCAAGTCCAAAATTTAGTGTGTGGTGGATCCGGGAGTGTAACAAGCACTCCTCAGCCTGGGGTAACTCCCACCAGGACCGTGTTGAGTCCATGGGCCACCCCAAATCAGATGAAATTCTAAACAAGCCAGAGCCTAGCTGAACAGTTCCACCTTGCCAGGCTCCAATGTGTTCTGGAAACTTCTCTTGGACCATGTCCAGAAGGTCGGAGTGGAGAAGAGCCCCACCGGCCCAGTGCAGTGTCAGGCTCCCCCTTTTCTGTCATCAGGCATGGAAGGATCTTTAAGAAAATGGAGTATTATTATTTGTTTGTTTTTACAGTGACTCAGTCTGTAGTAACTGGGTTAAAGTCCACTTTGAGAAAAGGAGAACAAAAGACCTCCTGTTAGTGCTGGAAGTTTGCCTCTTAAGATATCACTGAGAGGAACTGGGAAGAAAAAAAAAAAAAACACAGCAGGGCAGAGGAAGCTGCAGGCCTTCAGGAACACAGCAGCACTTTGGAAAGGAAAACACAGCCGGCTTTCATCTCCAGCACCCTATCTGGGCTGCCCGCTCCCTTCGCTGCTGTTTTATGGCCCAGTGCTGACCATCGGACACAGGCTAGTGCCCTATTCCCACACTCTTTGAACATAGCGAGGCTGCCAGGAGTTGTGGCACTGTGGGAAGACCCCCATATTCAACCAATGCTGGGCTGAAGAGGAGGAGAAGGAAGGTGATATTACCCTATAGAACTTACTGTGTGCCTATTCTATCATTCCTATCATAATCATTTCATAAACACCATGGAGGCTAGCATGCTCCTTCCCCGGCAGCAACAGAAGGAAGATACCACAAGGTAGAAATCTGGCCCTGGCCTCTTTAGGACACCCATTGGGCTCGGTGCAAGTAGAGGAATCACGGGGTTAGTAGGCCCCAGAGAGTGTGGGAGCAGATTTCCAGGTGGTATCCTCCAGGGTGCAGACTCAGCCCATCTCACTCCAAGGACTTAACCCTACTGTCTTCAAATGAAAAAAGAAAGTTGGAGAAAGATAAGACAAGTAAGGTTCTCTTCCCACACCTTCCATCGGATCAGCCCCACCTACGTTAAATCTGTACCTGTGTCCTCATCGATCAGCTCTGTGAAAATGTTATTCTCACACATGGCCACCCAGGCCATGAGGTGGGTCTGTACCATGATTGCCCATGCTGGTGCTGGCTTTCTTCACCTTAATTGTAAGAAGCTGGAATTCTCTGCTACAAGGCTATAAAAGAAGGATGGAGACAGGAAAGAAAAGACAGAAATTCCCTGAAAGTCTCAGGTCCTTTCTCCCTTCAGAACTACTTCATATCACCCTGTTGCTTCCCAGGGGTCCCCCCAAAATTAGGCCTTGGTTTGCAGGCCCCAGGCCCTGCCCAACAGAGTAGCTAGGCCTTTTGGGTCTCCCAACTCAAATAGTCAACCCTAAATGTTCTGTTTCCTGAACAAGTCATATTTTTGCTGACTTCTAACCAAACACCAAGGATTCCTCAACAGAAACCCCAAAATGAAAGCATTATTGTGCTAATCTATCCTCTGTCTCCTCATGGGTATCTCCATTCCACAGGATGCAGCAGACGGGTGTGGGAAACAACCTCTGTGAGGTGATGGCCGAGATCATTAAGCAGCTCCTGTGCAGGGCTGACCCTCCGGTCATCTGCACAGCTGCTCTGTGAGTAGGATGGGGTTATTTGCACTAATGAGCAATGCCTCCACCAACAATAAGTTGAGGGGAAGACTCAAAAGAAGGCAATCCAAGGCTCTTTGGGATGTTTTTCCCTTTGGCTGGCTTCAGGGGATCAAGCCCCTTGTAGTATCACTAGAGATTTAGAGCCTAATTAAACCATGGCATTGGGCCAGTATGCTGGTGGCCCCTTGAATTTCGCAGGTCCACCCAAGTGGCATAAACACTAGACTGGGAATATGTACTATTTAACTGATCCCACAAGAGCCAGACCTCATTAGCTAAGAACCTGAGTATCACCAACTCACAGGCTTGGCAAACATTGGCAGGTCCAGTCCTGGGAAGCACAGCATGACTTTAAGATAATGGTCCCTCCATCTGCACTCTCTGGGGCCACAGTAGGGGGCTTTGCAGATCACCTCCACCATTGGGACCTTTGGCATTCCCTTTCTTTCTTGGCCTGATAAAGCCCAACCTCACCACCAGAGGTGACCAAATTGTCTTCTCAGTGGGCTGTCCCTGATATTCTTTGCATTTAGAGAGTGTTTTGCTTCTGAGCACATGGTTGGGTTTTGCACAGCCCAAAGCAGAAGGATTGCGGCATCTCCATACTTTATAGCACTAGAGAATTTCTTGTATGGGCGTACCCATGAAATACAAACTGAGCAACTGCGTGCTTTCCTGAGTTTGTCAATTTTGTTGTTACTTGGTCTCAGCATTTGCTTGCACTAAATAAGTAAGCAGAAGTAAGTTGTGTAGGTCCCAAGTATTCCAAGACTGAGCAGACAAAAGACTCATTCCCCAAGCTTTATATCTGGCCCCAGGATTCCTCTGCGATTATCCTGCAGACACGCACTGAAGCATTGGACTCTGTAGTTGGTCTTATAGCCAAGTCTCACCAGTAACTTGGGGGGTCCTGGCAAGATGTGGGTGATTTAGGAGTGACCTCTCAGAGGAAGGAGGAGAGACAGGTAGGACACCTCCCACCATAGACTGAATTTCTGGCCTTGGTTGGCAACATTATTCTCATCTCTGCCACAGTTTCCGTGCCTGTAAACATAATGATGAAACCTGCCACCAATTTTTCCCGAAAGGAGTCTGGGAAAGTAAATTAATTAATGTTTGTTGAATTCTTTGGACAAAGGCCTTTATAAATATAAGGCATGATTAAAGGATATCAGTGTGCTAACTCTCAGAGGAAGTGCTTAATGGGATCAGGTCTGCATGTCTGGATGACTGAGTTTCATTCTTGATTCAAATGTGCACTGGGCTCCCATCGCTCAACCCTGCTGCCCATTCATGCAGTTATTATCCTGTTTTCTTCATTTCTACGTAATCATAGTAGGGGTACAGCAAATGTTGCCCTCCTACCATGCATACCCACTGCTTCCCCTCCTTATTGCCAAACCCAATGGCTTTTTCTCATTTCTCACTTTTCTTATCCTTTCTGGAAGATGACACTGGTCACTACCTCCTCCTCACCCTTGAGAGTCTTGTCCTGTGGTTTCCTCATCTTCAACAGATCTAAACTGAAGTTGTCACTGAGCCCAAATCAGTTTCCTACTGTGACTGTCCTGTTCTCTTCACATTCTCATGGGGCCCAGTCTCCTGGTCCCCCTCTCCAATGCCACCCCCTCAGTGCAGGCCCTCATTATCCCAACCTGCTTAGTCCTTTTACAAACCTGTCCCTGGGAAGGTATGGCATGTGTACGTCCCTGAACTACCCCCAAAGACCTCTCTGTGCAATCTTTGACCTCTGGCCATCCTGTTCCCGAATTAGCCCTTTTCTGTGGCTACTCCAGCTCTGTCCACCATGTGACCTGCTTTCTTGCTTGTCCACCTTCCTGCCTGGTTCCCAGACCCAGATTGTACTCTCCCTTCCAGCAAGCCATCTGAACTGACTGAAAATCTATCAACAGATGTCCTTTCCTAGGGCACCATGACAGACTCATCCCCTGCTTACATTCCCCAACAGACTCTGACATACAGACACTTATGTAGATAGACACACACTGGCACACGCTGAGGTACATACATATAAACACACACAGACATACAGACAGACTCATATGCACAGATATACACACTCGTGTAGACTTACACACACATGCAGACACTGAGAGACACAGACATGTACACTCATATAGACATACAAACACACACTGACACGCGCAGAGGCAAACACATCCAGATATGCACAAAAAGATACAGACAGGTACATATATGAGGGTACTTCAAAAAGTCTGTGGAAAAAATCAAATTAAAAGATAATATGAATCTTTCCATAAAATTTTTGAAGACCCCTTGTACACAGATACACACAGACAAGCACATAGACACATACACTCACATAAGCACACATGCACTGATACACACAAAGTCACACACATACACGCCCAGAGATGATGTCTGCACAAATGTAGCCATACAGAGGCCGAGCATGCACTTACACACTCTTTACTGCCCTCCCAGCATCCTGACCAGCCCCGTTGATCTACCACCCTTCCCGAAGAGCCAATTCTTCCTACTCTTGACTTTCTCCATTGCCATCTGCATTAGTCAGGGTTCTCCAGATAAACAGGGACAATAGGATATGTATGTGGATAAGTAGATAGGTAGGTAGGAAGGTAGTAGTAGATAGATGAAAGATAGACAGGTAGGTTTTAAGGAATTGGCTCCCTTGGCTGTGGAGGCTGGCAAATCCAAAATCCACAGGGTGGGCCAGCAGACTGGAGACCCAGGGAGAGTTGGTGTTGCAGCTTGAGTCCAAAGGCCATCTGGAGGCTGTTTCCCCTCTTCTTCAGGGAACCTCAGTCTTTTCTCTCAAGGCCTCCAACTGGTTGGACAAGGCACACCCATCTTATGGGGGGTAGGTAGTAATCTGAGTGTACTGATTTAAATGTTAATCTCGTCTAAAAATTACCTTCACAACAACAGGTAGACTAGTGTTTGACAGATATCTGGGTTCCGAGGCCTAGCCAAGTTGACACAAAATCACCCTCACACCATCCATCTGGCCAGCCAGTGCTCGCATGGGTCTCCTAAAATGTCACTTTCATCATAGCGCTCCCCTGCTCCAAAACCTAAACACCTTCACACCTGACACACAGTAGGCACGAGACACATACTTGCTGCGTGAGTGAATAACGAGTAGCCTTTGGGATGGCACCACACCATTTCAAGTGCCCAGTGGTGAGCTCTGCCAGGACCTGAGTGTACAACCATCAGAAGCCACTCGTACGTGTTCCTCGTCTCCCCCGTCTAGTTTCTTGAGGCCAGGGGTCTGCTCAGGTGTCTCTACTCCCCCCCAGTACCTAATGAAGTACCTTATACAAAGTAGGCCCTCAGTTACTTGTAGATTAATTACCTTTTTTTCTTATTGATCCCTAGATCAAATTTACCTGAAATAGTACGGGTTTTTAAGGCCTCACTTATGAAATCATGAACCATAGTGCCAAAATCTGTTTCCACTTTTATTTTTAAGGTACAGATGTGAAGAGATTTTCATAATCAGGAAGGGTATGTATACCCCAGAACATTGACAGTGATCTCTAGGGATGGGACTGTGGCTGGATGGCTTGTATCTTATTTTTTACACTTTTCGATGTCTTTCAAATTGTCTTTTATGACCATGTGTTACTTTTATAACTATAAAACAGAGTGCATGTTTTTTCCTTCATCTCCTCACTTCTGAGGACATTCGGGTCTGCTGTCAGCTCTTTCTGGGGGCCCTCAGCAGACCTCTTGGCTTTCCTTTGAAAATTAGGTGATCTGGGACTTCCTTGTAAATGTCTGTGTGATCATAAAAGGTAAAGTTAACTGCCAACAGTTGTTCTGTTTTAATTATGTCCAAGTGTCAGGTAACATGGAACTTTTAATGAAGGCACTTGGAAAGTTAATGATCACTGCTGTTGTCACACTGTTGTCAGGAAGGAGCAGGCAGTCCAGGGAACACAGTGTCTCACCTTAGGCCATTCCTTCAGTCTGTCCGGCCCTGTCGGCCAGTCCTGGGCTGCCTGTCAGCATGTTGTCGTGCTGCGTCTGTGCTGGACAAACACCACCCAGTGATGGTGGAAGCGACTGTTCCTTGAACTTTGCTTCAGCCCCTGCCTGCCAGGGTCTCTGGAGGGAAGTGTTCACCTCTAGCCCAAATGAAATGGAGCTTCAGAAAACCCACAGTGGAGGCCGCAGTGGCCCCAGGCCCTGAACTTTGTATTTCGTAGACTGCCAGAATCACTGGCTGCTGAGTGTCATGTAACTCCCAAAAATGCGAGGGGGAAACCAAAGAGCCAGAGGAACGCAGACATCTTGCAGCTGGAGAGTCTGTCTAGGATGTTGCCTTTCAGATCTGGCCAGGTGCACCCAAGAGTGGCTAGAGGCCTGCGAGAAGATGGGTGAGCCCAGAAAAAGCAGGCCATGCCCACTGGGAAGCTGAAATTCCAAGAAAGTCACCCTGCCCCGGGCCAAGTTTATGAAATCCCCCCTCATTCTGGAAAGGATCCTACACAAATTGCTGGGGTTTCCAGTGTGATATTTGATAAGTGCAAATGGGCTAAAAATATTCTGGAGATTTTTTGGTATAATTGGCAGTGGCAGCTGAGGCCCATCTCACCTCCTACAGAATCTTATCAGAGGCTACACCGACTAGGCAGGGCTAGCGTTTGTCCCTGAGTACGTCAGCCCTCCGGTAAATCATGCTTCTGCATCTATCCGTACCTGTAGATGAATGTCCTCATGGGCTCACATCCCCTGCAGCCCTTCCTCAGCCCTGTCTCTCAACCACTGTGACCACAGAAAATGCCCCAGTGGCAGCACAACGGTCCCCAGCCAGGCCAGCCTCCTTCCTGCCTCTAAGTCACCGAATGTCAGAGCTGGAAGAAATGTTAGTGCTCATAGGCCAGCGTCCTCACTGATAAGCAGGGGACCCCTCTGGCTCACGCTTCCTGAGCACAGGGCAGGGCTGGCTCAGGTCCTGTGGACCTTTGTGTCATGACAGCCTGGCACATAGCAGGGGTCATAAGGAGGTGGTGAGTGAGTGTTTGAATGAATGAGTGAACTGACTCCTTTGTTCTCATCTGTCCTTCAGAGAGTGATTCTTTGGACAGGCCACATTATATTTTGTCCCCTCAGCTTTTTTTTGGTAAAAGAAGCCCACCACTATTTGTTCCTGTCCGGCCTCACAGCATCATTGGCCTCGAGCCAGCAACACTGCAGCTCCTCAGATGCCCACGTGGTGTGTCTGGGGGCAGCGGCCACAGT
The DNA here is from genome assembly GCF_027409185.1 of Cynocephalus volans. Taxonomy (NCBI): domain Eukaryota; kingdom Metazoa; phylum Chordata; class Mammalia; order Dermoptera; family Cynocephalidae; genus Cynocephalus; species Cynocephalus volans. The sequence continues at coordinate 150,220,472 of NC_084462.1, forward strand.
CCCTCTCTCAAGCATCCAAGAGAGGAGCATATCCAGTGAGAAGTTACTAACATCACCGCCGTGTTACTTTCCTCGGCCTGCCATAACAAAGTACGGAGAACTTGGTAGAGTTTGGCCTACAGTAACAGAAATGTATTCTATCACGGTTCTGGAGGCTAGAAGTCCAAAATTAAGGTGTTAGCAGGGGTGGCTCCTCCTGGGCACTCTGAGGGAGAATCTGTTCTAGGCCTTTCTCCCAGCTTCTATGGTTGCCGGCAGTCCTTGGTGTGCTTTGGTGTGTAGACACACGACTCCAGTCTCTGCCTGAATCTTCACACGGCGTTCTCCCTGCATGGCTCTCTCCTCTTCCTGCAAGGACAGTAGTCATATCAGATTAGGGCCCACCCTAATCTAGTATCCTAACTAATTACATCTACAATGACCCTATTTCCAAAGAAGGTCTGTTCTGAGGTTATAGGAAGGACATGAATTTGGGGACACTGTCCAACACAGTACAACCTTCCTGCCCCACCCCCTGCAAAGTTCTGTCTCGTTCTCCACCTCCTCATAGCCTCACCACCCTTTCCTTTAGTTGGGGTATGGGCTTCTGGAATGCATCTCATTTTCCACTAGTCTAAACAGTAGTTGGGTACAGGGTAGGGGACTGTCTATCTGTGCCACTGTTTCTCTTTGTGGACACAGACACTCTGGGGATCCCTGAACTGTGAAGTCTGAACCAAAGTCAGTGTACGCAGCTCAAACTGCACAGTTTCAGGGAGCTCTGAAAACACATTGAGTCCTAACCACACTCCCAAGAATTCTGGTGCACTTGGTCAGGGTGGGACCCTGGCATGGGTATTTTTGGAAAGTGCATCAGGTGATTCTAACGTGCAGTCCGGGACAAGAACAACTATGTCAGATGCTGTGAAAACAGCTCAGCTTGGGAAAGGGAATGCAGCCACCTCACATTCACCAGGAATACGGGCTTCTGCAGCTCACTGCCTGGTAGGCCCCACATACCCATGGAAAGAGCCAAGCCAGGCTTTTCAGAAGGCCTAGCTCAGGGAGGCCCCCGGGCAACGCTTCCCAAACTCTCCCACCAAGTTCCCAGGAGGCAGGAGAGAGTGAACACATACTTTGGGGGATCCAACACAGACTGCAGCAAGCACAAAATGTCCTTTAAGTTTCCCATTTTACTTCTACAGTTCGAATTTTGTATCTTCTGTAATAAAGTCATCTTGTTTTACAATTAAAAAAAATTATTTCATTAGTTTTTTTTCCTTCAGAAATACTCGAGTATAGAAATGAGGCTCCAGAAGGATGTGTCATTGTTGGGGAAATAGAATAATTTAATCAGGCCCCCTTGCCTTAGGCCCAGTTGGGGGTGGTGCAGTGCATTCTTTGTAAATTGTGTGTGGGGGTGGAGTTAGTGGCTGGCATTTAGTGCCTCGGGCGGCCACCACCCAGCAACCATGCTCTCCAACCTACAGCTTTCAAGGACTTGTTTGCCAGTTACCTAGCTCATAGGCCTGCATGTGAGGGGTCTAGGGACCCAGCCTGGCATGTGAAGGCTTTGTGACCCAGTCTGTGAACGGGCTTGAGGGGTCTGTGAGCTCCAGACCCAGCCTGAACTCTACAGCCTTGTTCAAACTGTGGCCTTGTATACTCTTGACACACCACTGGGTTCTCCTGGGGTTCCTGACTTTGAAAAGCCCAGACACAGAGAGTTAGAAGGGATGGCAGCCAACCTGTTTCATCTTTGGAAGGAATTGCATCTTACAGAGGAAAGCCTGGGCCCAGAGAGGTTAAGCAGCTTATCCAAGATCACAGTTTTTTTATTAGCTGAGTCCAAATGGTACCTCAATACCCAACTTTTCCACTGCACTGACTGAGGTCAACAGCTGATTTGCTATGTGACCTTGGATAGGTCTCTTTACTTCTCTGTATGAGTTCTCCTGCTCATAAAATGGTGATGATATCTGTTCCACCCAACTCCTAGAGTTGTTGGGGAGGCTCAGGTGAGAGGACCTGTGTGGAAGTACTTTGAAATTATGGAGTGTCATGTGTAAAGTACTGTAATTATAACTCCAGCCTAGCACCTCTAGGTGAGGCACGGGGAGTCCAGCAAGAGTGAACTTTCTGGGGTCATGGCAGGCAGACCACTGGGGAAAAAACAGTGTGGTGCACCCTGCACCCTGAGCCAGCTGAGCAGTCCCCACATTCCGTTCCAGGAAGGCTGCAGCCCCGGGAACTCACGCCAGCACTCCCCAGTGCTCTCCATCGGTCCTTGCTTTTATCTGCCCAGCCCCAGCCACAGTAACAGGCTATGAAATCACTTCCCCAAAGCACCCTTCTTGTTCCAGTCCTGAGGGTACCTTTGCAGAAGGGTAAGTCATGGAAAAATGAGTGGCAAACAGCAGCAGTGCCAGCATCTTCTTTCCCCCTTAACGAGGCCACGGAGACCTTCCCCCACAACCCATCTCTCCCACAGGAAGCCGGTGGCGGTCCTGCTCCAGCCCCCGCCCTCGCAGGCCGGGTGAGGCTCCTCAGCCCACGTCCGCCTTTTCTGTTTACACTGAGAGATGAGCTTCTGCCGAGCTTAAGTGCAGTTCTGGCCCTTTTGTTTGTTTTTAAGTCAAGTTACAAGTTTGCTTCTGGATTTATTGCAAATCCATTTATCTTCTTCTGCCCAGGGTCTCAGCACAAATCCTTTAGAGCTTCCCTCCCCGCTGCAGATAAATAACAAGGGGCACGGGGAGGGGACCGGGAGCACACATTGAGAAGGGCCAGAGGCTGTCCGTGCTGTGCTGGGGACAGAGCACCAGGGAGGCCAAGGCCAGAGGAAGGCCAGTGCCCTACCTCCCGCCCTTCTTACAAAGACCTCAAGACGAAAGAAGAGCTGGGGTGAAAGGCAAAGAAATTCCAGACCTTAGGGGAGGGGATGAAGAAAGGAACGTTCTGGTTCAGAGGGAAGGAGACTGTGGCAGTTTCTAGCAGGGGCTGTTATGAGGCCAACAGTCTCAAGAAGCCTAGGATCCAGGACTGCTACGCAGGCTGGCCTGAGAGGGGCTGCAGGCCCGAGGCTGGGCCCGGCACGTGCCTGTGAGGACCACCCTAGGCACGCGGGACACCAGCACAGCATCTGAGCGCTCCCTTCCCTTCTCTCAGCCTTCCCCAGCCCTCTCCAAATACCACCGCCTCCATAAACTGCTGATGAAGAGCAAACACCTCCAAACTGGAGCTCACCAGGGAGAGAAAGAGAATCAAACTGAGCTGAACAAATTGAGAGCAGGGAGTCCAGCTGTGCCGCTGGCTTGTCCTTGCGAGGCAGGAAGTGCCGATGGCCCTGGCCTTCCCTAGCACGAGTTCCCTGGCTCGGAGCGTGCAGGAGACACTCACTGGCTTGGAATGGCTTGGTGAGGTGGTCCTTGGGGCTGGGAAAGGGGAACTGCTGGAATCTCAGTGCCTAAGGGCTTGGCCTCAGAATGGGGTCGCAACCTTCCCTGGCCCAGGAGAGCAGCTGTGGGTGGCAGGGGTGGCTGCAGGGCAGCAGGGCAGCAGCTGAAGAAAGCGCCTCTCCTGCCCTCCCCTCAGTGTCACAGTCCCTGCGTGTGACACTCAGGCCTCAAGACATGGGGTCAAGAGAACATGAAGGGGGCAGGCCCCCCTTGCCTCTGGGAGCCGTCCTGCTCCCTAACAGGGGCTGTTGCTTACTGAGCAGCCAGGCTTCCCACAGCAAATTCACCAGCTGAGCCCTGGCCCCATCCCTTCCTCAGCTGCTCATCGGCTCTGTCACTAGCCCAGCCTCTCCCCTCCTCCAGGCCACCATCTCTCCAGCCTCCACTCTGAGCTGTCTGCCACTTACCTGCCTGGCCCCTCAGACACCACCCACTGCCACTGATGTCCCTGTCTGACCCGAGCTTCCTCCCCTCCCCCTTCCTTCCTCCTGCCCTCACCCTGTGTCCTGCGCCCTCTCCTCTCCCCATGCGCCCTCAGCAGCTTCCCAGGGCTCCCTCACCAGCCTCATCTCGCCATCTTGATCAAGCTCTTGTCCACACCCTCCCCCTCAACCCCTGACTATTCCTGGGCCTGCCCTGAGGGTCCCCTCTGGGCTGACCACTCTGTTCACTGAGCGCCTGCAACTGCCAGGCCCTGCAGGGGACGCGCAGCTGCCACATTGGCCGCACACCCAGCAGCTCAGCAGAGTCCCAGCTCTCCTCTCTGGCCCACCCGAGGGTTTCACCCTCCTCAGACCCTGCAGACCCAACCTCTCCCTTCTGTCTGCAGAACCTCTCACCACCCCACTGAGGAGGTCCCGGCCTTTCCACAGGGACCCCCTCATGCCCACCTCACACTTCCTCACGTCTCCACCCTCTCCCCAGAGAGAGCAGCAGTACCCAGGCCTCCTTTGCAAAACTGACTTATTTACCTGGGTTCAAGATGGCAACGACTCCCATCTCTTCCATGACATGTCATCACCACCCTCAGTCCTGTCAGAAGCTGCAGTTAACGGGATCTTCAGTGATCCGGACACACATTCTTGTTTGAGAAGCAGCGCGCCAAAGCCTCGTCACCCTCCCTTGTCCTCAAGTGGCTTCCCTTAGCCCTGCTTTCTCTCAGCTCACCATCTTTCTGCTTTCATTCCCCTTATGGCACACTTCCTGCAGGGTCCTTTATGCCTTCTGCTTCTACTTCTGTCCTCAGGCCCTGGCCATCAGCTGCTGCTCCGGGGCCATTGCCAGTGGCCTCCCTCACAACGGTGGCCTAGGAGCCCACCCCATGCATTCCCTCCTCGGGTTCCCCGCTTACTTCCTGCAGGGCTTCCATTGTCCTCTCCATCCACGTGCTCCTCACCTGCTCCTCTGCCCACCCAGCCTCCTCTCCCAGCACCTCCTTCCATCTCAGCCACATCCACGTCTTCAACCATTACTTCCATGAGCCCCAAATCTCTAACTGTGAAATTCCCACTATTCCACTGCCTGCTGGCCATCTTTACAGAGAATTTCTGTAGAGAATTTCTGCACAAAATTGAACTGCTCATCTCCTCCCCAGCCCCATATTTTCTTGAGGTTGCCTGTCTCTGTTTGTGTGTCTCCAACCCGCCCCATTGCCCAGGCTGGAAACCCTCACAACTGTCTTCATCTCCTTCTCCTTCTCCCTGTGTGTCTGAACAGCTCCAGAAGCCTGAAGAATCTTCTTCTGCACTATGTCTATATCCCTCCCTGCCCCAGTGCTGCTATCTAAATTCAGGCCCTTCTCATCTCTCCCCTGGACTGAGGACCTACTGTGCAATATGTGCCTGTGCTTAGAGCACAGCCACCTACTTTCTACTCCCAGAGTTGACATCCCGCACCCCCCCCCCCGTTTGCTGGACCCTCATTTTGTTCACTAGTTTTATCTGCCAGAGAAACCTCCTCTTCTTTGCTCCCATATCTTCCTGCCAGCAGCTTATCCAACCATACTCAAGGCCCAGCTCCTTCAAGAAACCTATGAGATTTTAAAGGAGAATCAGTTTCTCTCCTTCCTTACTCTGCCTTAGAATGCTGTTTGTTCCCTATTACAACTGCATACGAAAGTGTGTGTGTGTGTGTGTGTGTGTGTGTGCGTGTGCGTGTGTGTGTGTGTGTGTGATCTCCCTGGTTGTGTAGCCCTGCAGGACAAAGAACAGTTCTTACTCAACATTGTACTCTATACATATGTAATAAAACTTTGTTGCAGTTGACTCAGGCCTTATTCCCTCACTTCACAGATGAGAAGACTATGGCCAGAGTTGGCCCCAGGTCACAATGCTAGTCAGCAGCAGAACTCCAGCCTAGCCCAGCCCCGGTCTACCCCTTTCCTGTTCCAGAAAATGAGGCAGCCCAGGCCCAGTTGCCCAGTGTCTGACTGCGCATGCCCTCTGCAGATGGACTCAACTGTCTTCCCTTCTGCTCTTCCTCCTACAAACTGGACAGCTTAGAATCAGAACAGAGAGAACTTGGACGAGCATCCAGGGATCACCAGCCTATTTTTCCTCCACCACCTCCAGCTCTACACTTAATATCCAATAGCAAGTATAATTCTGTTTTCTGAACCTCCAGGGAAATTGCTCCCCTGCCTCTTTCAGCAAAGAATGTCATCATCTTATGATGTCTCCAGTGAAAAATCTCCTCCTCTCTAAATCCTCTTCTCACCCCTCCAACACCTGATGCCCATGCTGTATCCATTTCCCCCAGCTGGGTCTTCTGTAGAGTGGGAAGAGACTCTTTTTCCCTCCTTACAGCATCGTCTTTATTGTAGAGAATTTAGGAAACATTAAACCTTGCAGCTCCTGGGAGGAAAGGTACCATATAGAAATAAAACACATCAATAAATTATTGTGTTTTGTAAAAGTTGAATAGGATACCACCTATCTGTATGACTGTCCACACTGGATAGTCACACCAGGGATCTCATACTGGAATTTGGAGAAAGCAAAGCTTTTTCACTTGGGAAATATTTACATATTCTTTGTGCCTAGGCACACAGCACAGATGCTCTCAGCCTTCCGCCCCCAGATTTGGTCTGGACATAACAGAGCCTGTTAGGTTCACCTTCATTTTCTAGTGTCTTGCATCCAGTCTAAGTGTGGCCTTACCCCAAATCCGGTGAAGATTTTTCCTTTCCAGTACGGAGGAATTAGCTCAATCACCTTGGCAAAAACCAGGAGAGGGATTATGTGTGAGGCTCAAATCTTTGCCATGAATTTTAAAGAACTGGCTAAGTAAATAAGATTATCATGCCAATCCAAGATGGCATAGATTGCATTAATTGCTGCTAGTAGCAGAAATGGATGTTTTGAAAGTGCCTCACACTGCATTCTATATAGCTTGGAACAGGAAAATAGCCATCACTCTTAAGGAGCTGCTGTTCTACTTCAAGGGTAGGCTGGAACAGGCTGACCAGGGCAAGGGCTCTCACAGTTGACTGCTTTAGCTTGCGTGGGAAGTCCAGCTGTCTCAGTGGGGCCCAGAGACAGACTGACGAGGGAAGAATTCCTGTGTTTGGGATTGGGCTTGAAAAGTCTCCTGTTTGTAACATCCAACTTACAGAAGAGCAGAAAGAATTTCCAGCTGTCGTCAGGGTGAGGAGAACCATCCTGATTCTGTCTGGGGCTGTTTTTGTGCACCGGACTCTTCTGCTCCTCCTCCTGAGCTGGCTACTCCACATCCAACACCCAGTCACAGGGGCCAGCTCTGGAACTGCAGGGTCCTTTGCCATCAAGAAATGAAATGGCAAAAAGACAAATATCATGTGACTCCACTTACGTGAGTTATCTAGAGTAGTCAAATTCATAGAAAGAGAAAGTAGGATGGTGATTGCCAGGGACTGGGGTGGGGAGAGGGGAATGGGGGGTTAGTGTTTAATGGGTACAGAGTTTTAGTTTTGCGAGATGAAAAGTTCTGGAAATGAATGGTAGTGATGTGCGGATCAATGAAAATGTACTTAATGCCACATAATTGCACACTTAAAAATGGTTAAAATGATAAATTTTATGTTCTGTATATTTTACCATAATCTAAAGGAAGGAAGGGAGGAAAGAAGGAAGACAAGTGGGAACTGAGCCCCGGTCACAGCATTAGTTACAAGTACATGTAACATACATGTTTGGGTTAGGTATACCATCTCACTGTTTGTTTTCTATTTGTCCCATCTGTTTTTTGTTACCTTTTTTTCTCTTTCCTTGCCTTCTTTTGGATTGAGGGTTCTCTTTTATTATTTCATTTTATCTAAAACCTTGACTTTTAGTTATATGCTCTTGTCCTTTGTGCTATTGTTGTTATAAATTTTTACTTGTACATACGAGGGAATCTCAAAAAGTTTGCAGAAAAATGGAATTAAAAGATAAAAATAAAAAAACTTTATTTCTTAAGCTCCATCAAGTTCAAGACACCTTACGTGGTAATAGCTGCCGTTTAGTTCATCCCTAAAGAATTGAGGGTCCTGGAAATTTAACCGTGTCAATGCAGTCCTTTTTACATCATTGACTGAAGAAAAATGTGTGAAATTTAAGGATTTTTTAAAATTAGGAAACAGAGCCTAAGGCCCTAGAGGGAAGGGAAGCACCCACAGGCCCAGCAGCTGCCAAGGTGAGCTGAGACCTGAGCAGCACAGAAAGCTGGAACAAGAGCCAAGGTGGTTTAATACAGACATCGCCATACCTACTCTCACCACAAGGACAGTTCACCACCACAGAAGTAGCCAGGGCCCCTCTATAGGCAACCCGCCACTCACAACTACATCGATATAAGAAGAGTCAACAGTAGAGCCAGCAAATAGAAGAAGAAATCTTTACCCTCATAGCCAACCCCAGAGTAATAGAAGAAGCAAGTCCTCTACCGGATGACCAAACATCAATGAAAAAATACTAGAACTGCAATCAAACAAGAAGATATGACACCACTGAAGGAATACAGTAACGCTCAAATTCCGGACTCCATAGAACAGAGAATCCTTGAAATGTCTGAAAAGGAATTCCAAGCAATGATCTTAAGAAAACTTGAAGAGATAAAAGGACACTTGATTAGAGAACACAATGAAACAAGAAAAAATATCCAGAATATGAAGATGGAAATTTACAAAGAGATTAATACCTTTAAAAAGAGTGTAGCAGAACACCTAGAAATGAAAGATTCACTTAATGAAATAAAAAAAACAACAGAGAGTTTGAACAGCAGGCTAGAGCAAGGAGAAGAAAGAATTTCAGTTCTCAAAGATGGTCTTTGCAAAACAACCCAGGCAGACAAAAAAAAAAAGAAAAAAGAATTAAAACTAATGAGGAAAATCTAACCTCAAGGGTTCTAACACCTGAACTGTAGGTATTCCAGAAGGGGAGGAGACAGGAAAAGGTATTGAAAACCTATTCAAGGAAATAATAACAGAAAACTTCCCAGGCGTGGGGAGAGATGCAGACCTTCAGATCCAAGAAACTCAAAGGTCCCCAAACAGGTTCAATCCAGAAAAATCCTCTCCAAGACACATTATAGTCAAATTTGCAAAGCTCAAAGACAAAGAGAGAATTCTAAAAGCAGCAAGAGAAAAGCATCTAGTCGCCTATCAGGGGACCCTGATCATATTAACAGCTGACTTCTCAACTAAAACCCTACAGGCCAGAAGGAAGTAGAATGATATAGTCAAAATATTAAAAGAAAAAATATTGCCAGCCAAGAATCCTTTACCCAGCAAGGCTCTCCTTCAGAAATGAAGAAGAAATAGTGTATTTCCTAGACAAACAAAAATTGTGGGAGTTCACCACCACACACCAGCCCTGCAAGAAATTCTCAAGGGAGTCCTTCATCTGGAATCTGAGTAATGATAATCGTTATCACAAATACACAAGAAAGAGCAAAACTCACTGTTAAAACAAAAATGCCAGCAAGAAAGAGAAAGAAGCTAAATCATGCCACCTCAAATTTCCAACTAACATTGAAGAAGAGAGATAAAAGGGGAAGTAATGATCAAAAGATATTTAAAACATCTAAACAAAAAGCAATTAAATGACAGGAATTAAACAATACCTGTCAATAACTATCCTAAATGTGAATGGATTAAACTCCACATTCAAAAGACACAGACTGACTGATTGGATTAAAAAGCTAGACCCAAGTATATACTGTCTTCAAGAGACCCACATCACCTGTAGAGACACACACAGACTAAAAGTGAAGGGATGGAAAAAGATATACCATGCAAATGGAAACCAAAAAACGAGCAGGAGTAACTGTTCTTATATTGGATAAAATAGACTTTAAACCAAAAAACATAAAAAGAGACAAAAAAGGCCACTATATAATGATAAAAGGATCTATCCAGCTAGGAGACATAACAATCATAAATATGTATGCACCCAATGCTGGAGCACCCAGATATATAAAGCAAAAACTCTTAGACCTAAAGAAAGAAATAGGCCCTAATACATTAATAGTAGGTGACCTGAACACCCCTCTCTCAGTATGGGACAGATCTTCCATGCAACAAACCAACAAAGAGACACAGGATTTAAACTACACCTTAGACCAACTGGACCTGGCCAATATATACAGAACACTTCACCTAACAACTAAAGAATATACTTTTGTCTCATCAGCAAATGGAACATTCTCCAGGATAGACCACATATTAGGTCACAAATCTAGCCTAGAGCTGGATAATAATTTCAGTAATGCTGCAGTATACAAAATAAATGCCCAGAAATCAGTTGCATTTATATTCTCCAATAATGAGCTAACAGAAAAAGAAATCAAGAAAATAATCCCATTTACAACAGTCATGCAAAAAATAAAATACCTAGGAATCAATCTAACCAAGGAGGTGAAAGATCTCTACAATGAGAACTTCAAACCACTACTGCAAGAAATTAAAGAAGACACAAAAAGGTGGAAGGATATCCCATGCTCTTGTATTGGAAGAAGTAACATTGTGAAAATGTCTATACTACCCAAAGTGATCTACAGATTCAATGCAATCCCCATCAAAATACCAATGACATTTTTCACAGAAATGGAAAAAACAATCTTAACATTCATATGGACGAACAAAAGACCCCAAATAGCCAAAGCAATCCTGAGCAAAAAAAATAAAGCCAGAGGCATAACACTACCTGACTTCAAATTATACTACAAAGCTATTGAAACTAAAACAGCATGGTACTGGCATAAAAGTAGACACTCAGACCAGTGGAGCAGAATAGAGAACCCAGAAATCACCCCTCAGGCTTACAGCCATCTGATATTTGACAAAGATGACAAAAATATACATTGGGGAAAAGATTGCCTCTTCAACAAGTGGTGCTGGGAAAATTGGATATCCATATGCAGAAGACTGAAACTATACATGCACCTCTCACTGTATACTAAAATCAACTCAAAATAGATTAAAACTTAAGTATAAAACCTGAACCTGTAAAATTACTTAGGGAAAATATAGGTGAAACATTTCAGGAACTAGGTCTGGGCACAGACTTTATGAACATGAGCCCAAAAGCACAAATGACAAAAGAGAAAATAAACAAATGGGACTATATCAAACTAAAAAGCTCTGCACAACAAAGGAAACAATCAACAGAGTGAAATGACAACCTACAGAATGGGAGAAAATTTTTGCTAACTATGCATCCAACAAGGGATTAATATCCATAATATACAAGGAACTAGAGTAATTACACAGTAAAAAAACAAATGACCCAATTAAATAATGGGCAAAGGAGCTGATTAGATATTTTTCAAAGGAAGACATACAAATGTCCAACAGGTACATGAAAAAATGCTCAACATCACTAGTCATCAGAGAAATGCAAATTAAAACCACATTGAGATATCATCTCACCCCCATTAGACTGGCTATAATCAAAAAGATGGACAATAACGAATGCTGACTAGGATGTGGAGAGAAGAGAACACTCCTACACAGTTGTTGGGACTGTAAATTAGTACAGCCACTACAGAAAACAGTATGGAGATATCTCAAACAACTACACATAGATCTCCCATATGATCCAGCAATCCCACTTCTGGGTATATACCCAAAGGAATGGAAATCATTGTGTCAAAGGAATGGAAATCATCATGTCAAAGGGATACCTGCACTCCCATGTTCATCACAGCTCTGTTCACAATAGCCAAGATATAGAACCAGCCTAAATGTCCATCGATGGATGACTGGATAAGGAAAATATGGTATATATAAACTATGGAATTCTACTCTGCCATAAAAAAAGAATGAACTTCTCCTATTCACAACAACATGGATGAACTTGGAGTAACATATATTGAGTGAAATAAGCAAAGCACAGAGGGATAAACACCACATGTACTCACTCATAAGTGAGAGCTAAGAGAGAAAGAAGGAAGGAAAGAAAGACCACAGTGGTGTGACTTGCAGAGGGACAGAGCATACCTAGGGATACAAACTGGAATGGGGGAAAGGGGGATGGGGAGGGAGGTCAGGGATAATTGAGTGGTGGACATGGTTTATAATCACAATTTGTGGTAATGGGCATGCTGTCAGTATGGATCTGACCATCACATCTTGGGCATGAGTGGTGACAATCTGATTTATACTTCATGAATATTTATAACCAATTTTTTAAAAAAGAATACTGAAATGGAAAAAAAAGAGGATGAAAAGTGGTATTAGTTACTTAGAAAAAGAACTTAAATATTTTTAATGTAATATGGTGCAGACACACTTCTTAAGCCACAAATGCAAATAAAATGAACATTTTAAAAAATAAATAAATAAAATAAACAATGAACTTTTAGTTACTGATAGCCACTGTGGAACTTTGGCTACCATCGGTGACTTAAAGGACAAAAAGCAGCAAGCCCAGTACTTGTACTTTTAGTCACAAAAATATTTTAATAAAACCCTGCCACAATCAAAAAAATAAAATAAAATAAAATAACATTAGGAAACAAAAAGAAGTCAGAAGGAGCCAAATCAGGATTGTAAGGTGGACACCTAATGATTTCCAATCAAACCTCTCATAAAATTGTCCTTGTTTGATGACAGAAATGGGCAGGAGTATTGTCATGGTGGAGAATAACTCTGTGGTGAAGCTTTCCCCAGAATTTCTCTGCTAAAGCTTTGGCTAATGTTCTCAAAATGCTCTTATAATAAGCCGATGTTATAGTTCTTTGGCCCTTCAGAAAGCCAAATGCTTTGAGAATCCCCAAAAATAAGCAAAATGCTCTGAGCATTGTAAGAACTGTTCCCATGACCTTTGCTCTTGACCAGTCTGCTTTTGCTTTGACTGTACCCCTTCCACCTCTTGGTAGCCATGGCTTTGATTGTGTTTTGTCTTCAGGATTGTACAGATAAAGCCATGTTTTATCTCCTGTTACAGTTCTTTGAAAAAATGTTTCAGGATCTTGATCCCACTTGTTTAAAATTTCCACTGAAAGCTCTGCTCTTGTCTGCAGCTGATCTGGGCACAACAATTTTGGCACCAGGCACAATTTTGGCACCAATTGAGCAATAAGTTTGCTCAATTGTAATTTTCAGTCAGAATTGTGTAAGCTCAGCCAATTGAGGTGTCTATGGTGTTAGCTATTATTTCTGCTGTTAATTGTTGGTCCTCTTCAATTAGGGCACGAACAAAATTAATCTTCAAATTAATCAAATGCAAATTGATGTGGATGGTCTGCTGCTGTAGGCTTCATCTTCAACATCAACTTGTCCCTGTTTGAAACAAATTATCTACTTGTAAACTGCTGATTTCTTTGGACCATTGTCCCCATTATCTTTTTATAAAGCATCAATATCTTCACCTTTCTTCTACCCAAGCTTCATCATCAATTTAATGTTTGTTCTTGCTTCGATTTTCACAGAATTTATGTTGCTCTGATTGGGGCTTATTTCAAATAGTGTCTTAACCTTCTCAGTTCTTCAAACTAGATCCTGTTCAGACATGCTATATAAGTTAGTATGAGTTTATTTTGGTACAAAAAAATTTTGAAATCCATGCATAGTTTTTTTCATAATACACATTTTCCATGAACTTTTTGATGATCCCTCATATGTTATGAACTCCACTTTACTTTATCATTTTTGCTTTAATATTCTAAAGAGACTTTGTTAATGAAAAAGATGTCTTTTATATTTACCCTCATGTTTACTATTTCTGGCATTCTGTATTCTTTTGTGTAGACCCAAGTATTATTTTCCTTCTGCCTGAAGGACTCCTTTTAACATTCCTTATAATGTAGATCTGCTGGTGGTAAACTCTCTAAGATTTTATTCATCTCAGAAAGTCTTCATTATGCCTTCATTTCAAAAGGATATTTTCATTGGATACAGAATTCTAGGTTGAATTTTTTATTTCTTTCAGTACATTAAAGATATCATTCCATTGTCTTCTGGCTTGCATAGTTTTAATTAGAACTCTACAGTATTTCTTATAATCTCTATAACACTAGATAATGTCTTTTTTCTCAAGCACTTTTAAGATTTTCCCTTTATCACTAATTTTTAATAATTTTATTATGATGTAACTTGGTATGATTTTCTTTGTTTAGCTTGGTTGGGGTTCATTGTGATTCTTGGATCTGTGGTATTTACAGTTTTTATCAACTTTGAAACTTTTTGGCCACCATTTTGTCAAAAATTTGCTCTTCCTCTTTTCTCTTTTTAAATACACATGTGTTAGATCACTTGATATTGCCCAACAGGTTATTGTTCATTTTTTTTCCTGTTTATTTTTTTAAAGTCATTTTCCTATCTATACTTCATTTTGGATAGTTTCTATTGCTACAACTTTAATTTCACTTATTTTTTTCTCCTATAGTGTCCAGTTTGCTTCTAATTTCATCCCTTGACTTTTCAGATGTTGTATTTTTTCATCACTAGAAGTTCTATTTGGTTCTGGACTCATTTCATTTATGCTTTTCTTTACATCGTTGAGCACATTTTGCATACTTATAACAGCTGCTTTAATGTGCCTGTCTGCTCATTCCATCAACTCTGTCATTTTCAGGTATGCTTCTATTAACTGATTTTTCTCTTGGTGTGGGTAACATTTTTCTGCTATCTGGTGAGTCTAGTAACTTTTGTTGGATATTGGAGATTTTGAAGGTAACATTGTTGAGTGTGTGTGTTTTTTTAAATCTGCCTTTAAATAGTGATTAGTTTTTATATGGCAGTTATTATCTGGTTTTATCCATAGTTAGTTATGTATAAAGTTATTTCTTTAGGAGATTTTTTTAAAGCTTTGTTAGAGTGAGCCTAAAGTTTCTTTCTTTTGTTCTAGGAATAATTCAGTACCACTGTTTGGGCATAGCCCTTACGGGGTTCCTACTAAATGCCCTGAGTGATCAAACTGGTTGATATTTGTATATCTCATAGTCCCATGTAAACTCTCTAGATTGTATAGCTTATAGCTCCTGGTCATTCTTTGCTCACATTATGAAACTTCACTCTGTGTGTGTACATCTTAGTATTAAGCAGACACTGAGTGGGGCACTTATGTAGATTTATGGGGCTTTTCCCACATAGTCCCCTAATTTTTAGAACTCTGCCCTACAACCAAAGTCTCTTTGACCTTCATTTCCGTCTTTTAACTCAATAAGACTACCATGCTCTGCTTGGAATTTCTTTCCCTACTATAAAGTCCAGAATATGTCTCCAATCAGAAACCGAGATGACCATAAAGCTCATCTCATTTATTTCCTCTATCTGAGAGATTATAGTCCTGCACAGCCTATTGTGCAATGTCTGAAGCCATCAGCACATTTATACAGTTTTCGAGTTTTTTACAGTGGGAGGGTAAATCTGGATCTTGTTGCTTTGTCATGGCCAGAAGCAGAAATATTAAGAACTGGTTTTGATAATAAAATGGAGGGTGAGAGAGGGCAGGCCCAGAAACTAGACACTGATGATATGACTGGGGATCCCAGGGTATAGAGAAGCAGCAGAAAAACTATACCATTTGCAAGCCAGGTAGAAACAGGCATGACAATAGAGAAGAAAGTGAAAAAAATAAATAAATAAAAAGGAGGTTACTAAAAACAAATCTCACTTGTGTATCCAGGTGGCTGGCTCTCTTCCATTTGCTCCTCCAGATCCACTCACCACACTTTACCCTGTCCTGTGCCCCCGAAGATTGACCTGTCTAGACTGCATCAATGGGGCACCTTTGACCCCTAGTTTCTAGTTCTGCTCAGGCAAAGTCAGGTAAGAACAGGAAATTGAAGGCAGAAGTGTTGCCTATTCCCCGTTCTTCCCTGCCAAATCACTGTGGATTAGTTTTGCCTCTCCACCGAAGGCCACACTGTCCTGTCAGGCAGCCCTCTTCTTACAGGTGCACTCTTCTGGTTCTGGTAACTATTCTTTCCTCTTGACTCTCCAGACTTAACGATGGTAATGCCTCCTCAATGTTATTAAACCTAAAATATTGCATCTTCCTTTGTTAGTTTCCTAAACCCTATCCATAGCTTAGAAGATAGTCCCTTCATTAAATTCTCCCCTTTTTCCCACCAGAACCCTGACTGATAATATAGGGCTGTTGATGCTGCCCCTAAATGAGCTCTATCTACTGCCCACTAATTGTAAGACCTTAGGCAGATCACTTTACTGACTCTAGCCTCAGTTTGCCCTTAGTGTAGCCCCAACTACTTCAGTCCATGTAGATCAGAAGCTCAAACTTAGGAGACTGCACCACAGCAGCAGACCTGGAGCAAGACGTACCCCTCCCTACCCTCCCCATCCCCTAGTTTTGTTTGTTTGTTTTTGTTTTTGTTTTCAGTCCCTTACTCCTACTCTGGAATTCCTCGCTTAGATGCTCTGCTTCATAGAGTAACCCAAGTCCCTCCCTCCAGATCTTAGCAACAAATACAACCTGATGAGGGCTAAGAGAGCAGAGGGCAAGATGAAGACCATTCACATGGGAACAACCATCATTTGGGGTTCATAGTCCAGGGGTTCACACAAGCAACTCAGCTTTTAGCCCTGGCCAGAAGGGTTCAACACATAAGGAACTCTTTTCCCTCATGACATATGCTCCGTGGAGAGGACTTATTTCTATTTTTAACTAGAAAGACATCAATAGCATGAGTACAGAAAAATGTTAAAAGATAAGGATTTTAAATAACAAAGAGGGAAAAGTCATGAGTTTTAAAAAGCTAGTCTTTTAAAGGTTAGTCCTGAGGTCAAGAAAGCAAGTTAGAGCTAGACATTGCAGCCTCCCGCAGGCTGAAGCAGATTTAGAAATTGAAGCCAAAGTTATGGTGGAAGGAATCCATGAACAGGAGGAGCCAAGGAGCCAGCAACAGTCCATCCTGAAAGACGTCAGACAACAAAGAAGATCACAAAGTGAAGACACCTCTCAGGCGAGTGTCTCCAGATCCCTGTCTTGAGAAAGAGAAGATGAAATGGTCTCCCACCCTTCCGTGAAAATCCTTTAAACCTTCTTGTCTCCCTGGGGAGGTTATTTCTGCATAGTGAAACTTTTGTGTCTTCTTGATCAAAGGAACACTTATGGCCCCTTTGAGGCTTCTAACATAGCAAGCCTATTTACTCTCCAGGGCTAAAGTTTTTCCTAGAATTCCCCTTGATCCTTGTCCCAAATATAATGTACCTTTCCCCTAACCGCATTGGGACCCTGTGCCAGAGCCTCCAGACCACTGATCCTGGATCAGCCCCTCTCTCTCCCTCTTCCTCCAGGACTCCTTCCAAGACTCTGGGTAAGGCTGACATTTGTCTGGGAATCAGATCTTCTCACCCTTACTCTTGCATAGGCTTAAACATGATATTGCATTATTTTAAGAGAAAAGTCCAGGGTTTTTCTGTTATTTGTTGATATTAAAGACAACCTAGACTAATCTGAGAAACACCCAGGCAGGTTGCTAGACTGGATTTACCCAGGAGTCCAGGGATTCCTGAGTCAACAGGGCCCTGAGATAGTCGGGGCCAAACAATGGCACCCCTTCCCTGCAGCCTCTACTTGACCCCCTTCTGAGCTGTCCCCACCATGTGTAGCTGTGGCAATCTGACTCACCTTGTCCCTCTGTACAGCTCTGGTTTCTGATAAGGACATGCCCTGAAAGAAAAGCCTTGCTCACCTCTGTGCTAGCAGCTTACGCTGTTAGTTTAAGGCTTGGAGGGTGTAGCCCTTTGGCCCCTAACCCCTGACCCTAACCTCAATGAACTATTCTCACTGGCCCTTCCCTGGGGAAAAGCCTGTACTTAACGTTTTTTACCAAAGGAAAAGAGACAATCCATCCCAGGATTTGCTATTGTTAGAGTAATTAATACCACAAATTCCTAAGTAGGAGTGACAGAAAGGCTTAAAATGAATCTACTCTCAGATGAATCCAAAGCTTATTTTTCCTGCCTCCTCTAATCTTGTGTCAGGCCCTCACCTGTCTGTCCACAGCCTGAATACAGTCAGCCTGGGATGGGATTTGGAGAAAGCAGACACGCACTGCAGTTAATCAATGGCATCTCTGGCATCTGTGTCAAGGAGGACCTGGAGATGGCATGCTGGGTGACACAGGGGTTAGGGAATTTTTCTTCAGGCTGTTTGTATACCAAATACTATTTTTCACTTAGATTGCATATTTATATAGGATAACTTTAGGGGAAGTCAACGGAGATTGAAGGGGGGTAGGAGCAAGGCCCTCCCAAACACCCCTTGGCACCACCAACATTGTAGTTGGCAATCCCTGCCTACAATAGTTTAACTCCCTTGTTGGATTCTCTCACTTCTCACTTATTTTTTTCTTTCCATTCCGCTTATTTAATCCCTGGTAAATCCAATCCCATTGTTCTCTGTCTCATCCATCCATCCATCCAACCGTCCATCCATCCA
The DNA here is from genome assembly GCF_027409185.1 of Cynocephalus volans. Taxonomy (NCBI): domain Eukaryota; kingdom Metazoa; phylum Chordata; class Mammalia; order Dermoptera; family Cynocephalidae; genus Cynocephalus; species Cynocephalus volans. The sequence goes on from NC_084462.1 coordinate 150,238,773, forward strand.
TCCATGCATCATGATGGCCGCTCCGTCTCACTGGGAAGCAAAAGCCCCTTGTCAGAGAGAACCCTTGTTTTTCATTCAGGCCTGTGGGGCCATCCCACTTTGTCTTTACATCCCAGGTGACTACCGATGGTGTCATTGCACTCTCCATGGTCACCTTTCTCCTCTTCCTGTTCTCTCCCATCCCTTTTTCTTCTACTCTTAAGTTCCTTTTCTTTTTTCTCTCCTTTTTTCATCTCCTTTTCCTTTCTCCATTTCCTATGCTTTAGGCCTACCCAAGGCAGCCATCACGGATATTTTGTAGCCATTCAAAACTAACGAGGGCAGCTGCGTCCAATCCCAGAAGTGCTGGTAGTTCCCCTCACAGATTTCCCATTGCCACAGTCACCGGCAGTTTGCCTGGGGCAGAGCTAAGCTGACCTTCTCCTTACTGGCCACTGGGATCTGGGTTAAAGGCTCACTAGGGCCACTAGGGCATCATGCCCCCAGGCTGGGGCCCTGTCCTGGTTATAATCCATCCTACAGGAGAAAAAGCAAGCTCTTGACACAGAAAAGGCAGTCTTTCCTCCTGTTGCTGTTGGAAACAGAACAACAGAGCCAGGATTTAGTAGCCCAGCAATAATAAAACAGTTCTGTCAGCAACCAGGACCCAGCTAATCTCCTTCCCAGTGGTGACATGGGTTCTGAGCACAGTGACCATGAGTGTAACCGGACCCAGGCTCTGGGGTGCAGAGGCAGGCTGAGCAGCCACCAAACCATTCCCCTTTCCCATGCCACCTCCTGCCTCTGGCAGATCCGTTGGTGGTCACGTGGGCTGAGGGTGGAGGATCAGCCAGCAACAGGCTCACAGAGGGCTCCTGTTCACATCTTTCTTCCTTTCCTAAAGAGGGATCAGGACTGGAGCCTGCGCACCTGGAATGGTTGGGCAAGCATGCCTCTACCCTGGCCTGCATCCCTGAGCTCCCATTACCCTTTACTGTCCAGGCCTCCAGAGCCCCAGCTGTCCTAGAATCACCACCTTTAGGCTGGAGGACCTCGGCAATTATCTAATCCTGACCCTCTCAGGAGCAGATAAAACCTCACTTGGGATTAGACCCTCCACAGGGGACAGATTCCCTAAACACAGGGGTATCACAGGAGGGGAAGCAATTCTGACCTCCAGTGCACTAGGTAGGAACAAATTGATTCCATCAACCCATGTCATATGGAGCCACATTGTGCCAGGTTTGGTGCCAATTCCTTTTGATTAATGTAGTCATGATCCCTCTCCTCCCAAAGCTGAGTCTAATGGGAAACACAGAAATACTCATTAAGTGGAACACAGAAATGTGTATTAAATTAAGTATTTTAAGTGGAATGCTATTTGCCAAAAGGGAGTATACACAGGGGGGTCCCAAGTCTGGGGAGAGGGTGGTCAGGGAAGGCCTTTCTGAGGAATGGTATTTAAACTGAAGGCAAGAGTGTATTTTTCTCACTCGCCTCTTCACCCAGAGCCTAGCACTGGGCTGGCACATGGTAGGTCCTCAGTAAATGTTTGCTGAATGAATGAATGAGGAAATGAACAAATATCTCGACATTTCCTGATAGTGGTCCTTGGTTACTTATAGGATTTGATGCTGGGTCTATTAATGTATCTATTTACAGAAAAAAACGAAACAAAAACCTAACTAAGTTCATGTCAGGATTTCTCCTGAGCTCTCTTCATGGTATGGATGTGCTCTGTACTATTCATTCAGTTTTAGAGGTGCTTATGCTGGGTCACAGCTGGGAAGATGATACCCCTGAGATCCTTCAGGGAGTCTTCTGGACTCGTCACCACCCCGCCATGGTTCTCCGAGCCAAACCATGGAGAACTCCGTAAATGGACTCATCAAAGCAGGAAAGGCAAGCCCCTTGACAGGTGATTGGATTTAAACCTGAAAGCAGAGATGCATTAAAACTCTCTGCACCCAGATGTCCTGACCACAGACCAAAGCTCCAGAGGAGGCAAGGGGAGACTAGCTCCATGGACTTACCCTCTCTTTCTCAGAAGAGGGTGAAAGGTTCTTGGAAATTCCCTTAAAGCATGCAAATGAGCAAATCCAAAGCTGTTTGCTGTCACGTTTCCGGGCAGGATTATGGGCAGACTGACCATCTGTTCCACCCTCCATCACTGCCTTAACTTCAAAGACCTAGTTCTCTGCCCCTGGAAAAATGGGCCCTGCTGTAAAATGCCCTCAAAACATGCCCACACTAGGGTGTTGCTCTTGGGCTCCAGGAACCTGTCTCTAGTGTACAGCAACAAGGAACCTCTTCCCCCTCCCTCTCCAACAAGAACCTTTCCAAGAAGAGAAGCAGGAGCTGGTGACATTGGGTGGAGGCCGGGTTGGTTTGTATAGGTGTGCAGGCTATGCACTGCACAAAGCCATCACACCTAGAGGTCAGGTGGGGGCTGAAATCCAGCCCACACTCTGCCTGCCACGCTGTGCCCTGGCTGTATCCACACAGGAAGGGGTACTTTTTTCTAATTGGTACATAGATGCCCTATGGGCTGGTAGTGACCCTGGGTGGAGAGCCCAAAGAATTACATCTGGGAAGCAAATTAAGCCAATTGTTCCCTCGCCACCACCTAAACATTCTAACCAGGTGCTCCTCAAGTGATCATATATGCTAATAAGGCAGACTTCTTAGAAGGTAATAGAATAGGATGGATAGACCAGTAGAACCAGCAGGGCTTTATGCTTTATTTTTCTATGTCCTGAGTTCAGTGACAGTGAAAATCAAACTATTGAGACATGCTAAGGAAGGATCAAATGTCTTTCTTCTGTGAAACTACTTTAAGGAGAGTAAAGATTTACAATGAGTATCACTTCTCTGTGCTGGAAACACAGGGGTTTGGAATCTGGCCCGGACACTGCTTACCTTGAGCCTGTTGGTCGGGAAGTGGGCCTCTGAAAGATGAAGGAAAGTGGGCATTCTCTCAAGAAAACAACCCTCCCCAGGGAGGTCCAGGCGTCTCCCCGGAGAACACATTCCATACTCAAAACGATTAGCTCTTGGAGCCCTCAGAAAGGTGGCATAACATGGGTGCATTGCTCAGAAAAGGAACTGTGATTCTAGCACTTGCTTCGTAGGTGCAGAAGAAAGGACCGTGGTCCCCTTGCTGATCACCTTACATTGCGGGCAGCCAACCCCTCAGAAATGCATCCCCAGCATGACATCCTTTCTTATCTGCCCATCTGCCCAGTCTTCCTCAAGGTCACAGAAGGAGCTATGGTTCTGGGGAAGCTCAGAGGGAAGGTGGGCAGGGAGCAGGGCCTGTGAATCATAGCTCTCCTGGAGTTTCTAGTGCCTCAGTAGCCCTGCATTTGAAGTGGTGTAAAGGGATGGAACTGAAGTGCTTCCTGAGGCCCTGGGCACCCCCTAATCTCAGTTCCCTGCCCTCAGAGCCCCAAGTCCTCTATGGCTCCTGGGCCAGTCACTTACCTATGAGCCACTCCTGGTCTTGCCACAGGGAAGCCCAAGCTTATCCCAAGTTTCAGGAAGAGGAACTGAGGCCCCCAAGGCCACGTGAAACTCAGAGTACACAGGGGTGGTGGTGGGATACATGCGAGCACAGTGGCCAAGAAAATCAGACCAGTGTCACATGTGTCCTGTGTAATTTTCTCAGGAAACAGATGCTGGGAGCAGCAGGGACCTTGGGCAATTTCACTCCCAAGTGAAACTCCCCCACCTCCCTCACTATCCTTTTTGTTTTTTTCTAAGCAAAACTACTTGTGCTACCTCAGTCTGGACCTTGCAGATAATTTCATGCCGGGAGCCTTCCCATGCCATGTGGGAAGCACATATGATAGGAGCCATTGATTCCTGAGCACCTGCCGGTGCATGCATGCTAAGTGCTCACTTTGCCTGCAGAGCCTCATGGAATCCTCATACAATCTTGAGATAAAGTACTGTTACTTGTCTTATTTTTACTGATGGAAAACCAGAGGTTCAGAGTGGCTGTGTAACTTGCCCAAGGTCACACAGCCAATAAGTGGTGGAGCCAGGACTTGGACCCAGATCATAAGGCTCTAACACCCACACTCATGACCATCTTACAGCATAGGGAGTTCCAGGTCTTTAATGAGGTCAGAAGGCTGAGATATAATGAGGAGGGAAGACCACAGCTCCCCCCACACCCGTTTTCAATCAAGTTCTGCGCGGTCCTGAGATGCAACTCCCCCAGGTGTTTTACCTGAGAGCAGGGACCTTGTCTGCGTCATTCCCTACTTCATCCCCAGGACCTTGAGCCAGGCCTGGCATGCAGAAGAACTTTTACAGAAGGAATGAACGAGCTCCTCCGAGCTGCCCTTGTCCTGCCATTCCCCTCCTTCTCTCCCCTGCTCTGAGTGTGCACTGGGCTCGGCAGGCAGCAGGTTCTACACAAGCTGACCTGAGTCCCCATTTCTGACCCTAGCAAGGCTTGAACATACATGTCCGTAGATGGGCAGCTGGATGAGGTCTTGAACACATGGAAGTGTCCTTCATACGATGGGCTCTCAGTGGTTCCTGGGAGCTCCGTGAATGAGTCCTGCGGGATCACATCCGTGTGGGGTTTTCTCCCATCCACACAGTTTTATCCCACCCCCCTTTGGGTTTCTAGGACTGCCTCTAGGGGGACAAATCTAAGCAGGAGATTAGCAACTGCACCCTTGGCCTTGATCTTCTTTCCCTGAGTGGCCATGGTGTGGGTAAGATTCAGACTCCCCAGTGGTGTGTCTGGCTCCTGGGTGGTCCCAATCAGTGGCAATATAAGATATCAGGTATCAAATGCCGAAGATCAGAATCCAAGCCACTTAAGCACCTTGAGATGCTGGTCCAGCTGTTTTTCTCCATATTTATCCACTAGAACAGCTTGACAAATCTGTGAGTGCTAGGGAGGGAGGAATCATATCCTTAGGCTGTCCATGTTGAGGAGAATAATGCATATGGATCATTAGTGAGCAGTACAAGGTTTGTGTGGTGCTGTGTGCCAGGCACAGCTCAGAACAAAAGAGTGGTGCTGGGGGGTGCAGAAAAAACGGAGAAACAGAGTCCTTCAAAGTGGTTGAGATATCCTCTCCTCTCTTCCGCTGCCCATCCAGCGTTTCATTCCTATTCAATTTCCTATTGCTATACAATAGTCTACCCTAACATGTAGTGACTGGAAACAACTTATTATTTCTCACACCTCGGCTGACTGGGCTCAGCTGGGTGGTTCTCACACAGGATCTCTTGTAGTTGCAGTCAAATGGTAGATAGGTCTGGAGTCATCTGAAGGTTCTGCTGAGCTGGATGTCCAAGACAGACGTCAGTCATTCACATGGCTGGCAGTGAGGCTGAATGTGGGCTGAGAGCTCAGCTAGGGTTCTTGCCTAGAGCGCCTATTTCCGGCCTCTCTCTGTGGCTTGGACTTCTCACAGGATGGTGGTTGGTTTCTAGAGCTAGTGACCCAGGAGTGAAGATTCTAAGAGACCCAGGCAGATATTGCAAGGCTTCTTATATCCAAGCCTTGGGAGTTCCAGAATGTCACTCCCACCATAGTTTGTTGGTCAGGAAAGTCACCACGGCTAACCCAGGTTTGAAGGGTGCGAAGCAGCACACGCACAAGAGGAGGGAAGGGATCAGAGGCTGCCTTCTTGGAGACCACCTACCACAACTTCCTTTATATAAAGACAAATGCCTTTATTGAGCCAGGAGAGAGAAAGGAAATGAGCTATGGGCTGGGGAAGCCAAGAGGAAAGAGATTTTGTTCCCGTGTCTAAAAGAAGGTATTTCTCTAAGTCCCACCCCACCTTGTTCTCTTACCTCACGTCCTAAGATTCATTCATAGACTATGTCCTAGGCCCAGAATTTTGGAGCCAGAACACGGAAGAGAGTGGAAAAAACCATTTACCTCATCCCACATTTGAAAATGACTGTGCTACATGACTGTTGCTGCAAAATTGTTTATCTGCCTCTGCTGCAGTGGGGCCTTTGAGAGACACGATCTTGTGCCAGTGACATCCCAGCAGCAGTTGCCTTGGAGAGCTGGAGGTCAAGAATGGTAAGGGAGCTTCTTGCCAAGATGATCTCAGATAAAAATTCCTTTGCTTTCTTGTGACTACCTGGTAATTAAGCTATGAAGGAAAGAGAAAGAGCCATGGATTCCTCAGAGAAAGGTGGGCTAATGCACAGGGAAGGCTAACACAAGTCACAAAATGTCCCTTTGATTCCCTCACTCCCCCTGACTTGCTAGACAGGGGCTGCCCATCTAACCTCATTGGACTTGGGCCCAGGAGCCTCCTTTGGAAGGCTGTGGAATCACCTGGTTGTTTGAGACTGCCTTTCCCATCCATCTGGATAATTCAAGCACAATAACTCAGTTCTAAGCTACAGTTGGCTTCCCCCAGCCTCTGCCTGTCACTCCCCATTACATATTGAGAGTGACAGTCTTTGTCAGTGTAAGGCAGAATGGGGGACTTCGCACATCACATTCCCCACCAAGTCACTCCTAGTCTACCCTAGTTGACAGAACTCTCCAATCTCCTCCCCCGATAACAATAAAATGTATTTAATAAGTACTATGAGGGTACTTCAAAAAGTTCGTGGAAAAACAGAATTAAAAGATAATACGTAACATACATTACACCAAGGTCCAGGGTTTGTTACCTGAAAAAAGGAAGGAAGGAAGGAAGGAAAGAGGGAGGGAGGGAGGGAGGGAAGGAAGGAAGGAAGGAAAGAGGGAAGGAGGGAAGGAGGGAAGGAAGGAACGAAGGAACGAAGGAACGAAGGAAGGAACGAATCTTTCCAAAAAAATGAACCTCTTGAACCCCACATTTTTTTTTCTCTTTGTTTTAGTGCATAGAATTGGATTAATTATATTCCTTGGTTTATGACACAATCCCATCTTTGTGCCTGCACATTCCACTTCTATTTAGTTATTTAGTTACTCTTTTTTTAAAAAAAGTAAACAAACACCATCCAGCCCACAACCCAAAACAAAAACCAGGGCCTTGACAATAACCAACGTATCTTCCAAATCCCAAGTGACAGTAAATAGGAAAATGAAAGAGCCGGTCACCCAGCATAAACAAGACAGAAACCCATTCCTTCAAAAAAGGTTTCACTTCTAGCATCTGAAGAAGGAGTTTTTTCCAAATGTCATGATTTTTACATGGCCCAAGTGTCCTATTATTCCCGGTCATTTAAAACCTGGGCTCCCAACTGGTATATCATTTTATTTTAATGATCTATGCTTCCTATAGAAACATGGAAAATGACTACTTCTTTTTTCAATTAAACTTTTCACGAGCAGCCCATGAAAGCCAGCTCCTCTTTCAGCCTGCCGCGGGCAGCGGGCGACAAGGGGTTAAGGCAGCGCGGGCTGCAGCTGGGGCAGGACAGACTCCGCAGCCCGGCGGCCCCGCCGTGCGCATGCGCCTGGCTGAGCGCTGCGCGGGCCGCGGGCAACTCGGGGCTGCAGGGCCGCCTGGGCGCACAAAGGCCTGCTTTGTTCTCTCGGCTCTGCTTTAAATATCTGACGAGTATTCCCCCCGTCCCTGCGCCAAATCCTCTGGCCTGGCTGCAGGCGCGGCACAAGGGCGCATTGTGGGGCCGAGCGAGGGGCGCAGGGGGCTGGGGGCGGCAGGCCAGTGGGGGACGCTCCCGTTTCGCCAAGTTGACTCAGCCACGTGGGTGACCTGGGCTGAGTCGTGGGGGTGGCGTGTCCTCGTCTTCTTTTTCCAGTCCCCCAAGTAAAACACGGAAAATGGGGATCTTGGCAGTGAACAGAAGCGTTTCCCATCCAGGCCCGTACGCAGGTGCGGAGGTTTCAGCCGAGCACGAGGGTCCCCGCCCCAGCCCCGCCGCGAGTGGGCAGCGCCGGCTGCACGGCCTCCGGGGCAGGAACCCGCGAAGCCAGACGCTTGGTTTCTTATCAGGCCATCGCTGTACATATTTAGAAAGTGCCTGTCACTCAGACACTTGGAAAAGCGTGGCATTCCAGCGCAAACCAACCCGAACGGATGCAGGGGGGAGGTCCTTTCTTCCCCCAAGTTCGCTGGCCCAAGAGGCGTTGCAGAAAGGCCATCACCCCGGCTTCCTGCAGCCACAGCTTCCAGGCCCACGCCGGCCGGCTTCATTTTGGGAATAGCACCTCGGGAAAAGTCATACCTTCCCTGGTATGGTCCCTCCCTCCGGAGGGGAGGTAGGAGATGGTTGGGGTGCGGTTGGAACAAAAGTAGGCTTTCAGCTGGCGGGGAGCTGCCCCGCCGCCTCCCTCCCCTTGTCTTGCTGGCATTCATGCGGCTACCAGGTAGTTTTCCTTCCCAGCTCAGGTGAGTGTTTACCTTGTCTCCGGGAGGTTTGCAAAATAAGAATGACAAAACCCACCTCTCATTGCCGTTTTCTTCATTTAAGAGAGAAAACACTGCCTTTCAGGCTAGGTCTTGGAAACTCAAAGCAAAACACAAAATGTATTGTCACATTTTGGTAATACTGTAATACCTGAGTTGAGAGCTGATCAGTCATAGACCAGCCCTCTTATTTTGCAAATGAAGGAACTTGTCCAAAGCCACTCAGAAAGACAGGGCAGAGCCGAGCCTGGAGGTCGAGTCTCCTACCCCCATGATTGGCTTCTGTCCCCTCTAACATGCTAGTTAGTCATGGGCCAAAAGACCAGGTTCTCACCTACCACTTCCTCACAAAATCCTTACCACGTAAGGGGGGTTCTGACTCAAGATCAAGAAACTTTGAGGAAAGGCTCTTGGTAGTCAGGTCGCTTTGAGGAGAGAGAGTCAATTCTCAGTTTACCCCCTAGAATTGCTGAGTTTGCAAGGACCAGGCTCTCTACAAGCTTAGAGACATGAGACATGTTCTGCCACCAGCGTTGCTAAGTGGCAAAGAAAACCCTGGGTGTCTGTTTCCAGGCACTCTTCAGCCTCCTGAGGAATTTCCTCAAGCAACACTGAGTGTCCTTTCACCGCTCTGCTGGCCCCCTATCTCCGGAGATGATAGCAGCCTGCTCTCCCCCACCCCCCAGCCTCCCTGCCAGCCCATCAGCCTGGAGCCACGTTGTATGGGAAAGTGTTACCTAGGACTTGACCTCCCCCCATGAGTGTGCAGAATCTCCACAGCTGCAGTACAGGATGGTAATCCTTACCACCCCTCTCCCCTCGTGCCTCCAGACTCAGAGACGTTGGAAGGTTTACCCGGCATGTCTGTGATGCAACACAAACTGCTTGAAGAAGATCCTTCACGGAGCGCATCGCAGCATGGCAGTGCCCACCCATCTGGGCAGGAGATGCCAGGATTTATACCCCACTGAGCTTCAGAGGGTAGGATCATCCTGGATGACCTTCAGCTTGTACCTTTGACTTTGGCACACCCTTCTTCTTTACACGTTCTTCATTGACCTACACCACCCCCACCCCCACCCCCCAACCCCTTGAGCCAATCCCTGGTTTCAAGCTCTCCCAGGTTGTCAGATGAACTAGGATTTCAAGCATCACAGGCTAACGCTGCCTGGTGGCCAACAGTTCCATTTCACAGCGTCACCTTTGACTGTTCGGCAGTGTTTGCACAAGTATTTGAATATTTTCTTATTTGACCTTATTATTGTATAAGAATGAATGGAAATGAAAAAATGAAGTGCTGATGCTAGTGATAAGAAGGGCAGGTCTCATAAACCTAATATAATTGAGACAAAGATGGAAATCATTAGGCGGGCTGAAAGTGGGGAATATTAGCCTCAGTCAAATGCTCATTGGATGTAAGCCAGTCAACTGTGTGTTCAATTGTGAAGGGAAAGAATACAATTAGACAGCATATATGAAATTCTGGACATATATGGTCAAAGACTGACTAAAAGGAAGTTAGTAATTAGGGATTCACCATATTCCCTCAATTCTAAAGCCGCATTGATTTAATAACAGATTTTCAGGGCCGGGATGGGGAAATGCTATGAGACTGGAACTCAAGAAAATACAGTGATAATATTGTTTAGCTTCCTGGGTACAGAATGTTCCCTTACAGCATGCAAGGGTGCCGCTTGCCTCTTGCTTGTTAGACAAGCAGATTTTCAGAAAAGCGTTAGGTGTGAGAAAAGGGGGTGGCCTAGAGACACGATCTCTGTGGGAGTCACCCCAGCACCAGAGCCAGGACAAGGCCCTTAATTAATGTGCAGGAAAGGATGGAACTTGACTTGAGAGGCCCCCCATGTGCCTGGTTTATGGAAAATCATGATAGTCAAAAGCAAAGAATGTGGGGCACCGGCTCCTTTTACAGCCGTTGTCCCAGCTCTCGGGAGCAGGGGGTGGGGATGTCCTCACACACAGCCTTTGCACAGTCTGTTCCCTCTGCCAGGATTAGCTGACCTGCCTCCTTGGCTGCCTGGCTAACCCGAGCTCAGCTTTGACAATTCAGCTTGGGCCCATGCCTCGTGTCACGCATGCTCACTGCCCACTCTCTATCCTTGCTGTTTCCATGCTGTGGAAACTTCACTGGCCTGTGTGTGAGCACTTGGAAGGTGAGGAGATCTTTTAGTCATCTTTACACCCCCAGCATCCACGCTCAGTAGCCCTCAGTAACTGTTTCCTGAGAGAATGAAGGCAGGAAGGAAAGGTGGACTCTTACGAAGACTTCTTCAGCACAACATTGATCTCTGCCTTTGGGTTAGTGATTCTGGTGTGACCTAGCACCGCCATTTTCAACTTCTTAGACACTAAAAATCCTTTCTTTATTCTCCAGAAGCCAAACCATTTGTTTCTACATTCCTCTCTCTTTGCCTCCAACGTCCCCTCATCTAGGGGCCTTCCTGCCCACCCTGGTTTCTTCAGTCCCAATCCCTGCAACATTGCCTTTCATGTGTCCCCCAGATGGTACTTTGCAAAGACTTTTAGCAAGTAAACTCACTGGCCTTTCTTTCAGCCATGGGCTTCTCAGTGAGTTCTTACCACTTTCCTCAGGCAAAAGCAACCCAAAAGTGCTCTCTGATGCAAGGCGTTTCTCAGAGAGGCAGCCAAGAGCATGCAAGAGCCTCTCAGCTGCCTGCAACTGTGATGTGATGTCTGAACAGCCTCTTTAGAAACCCTCCAGCCTTTTCCAGGGATGCCGTCCAGATGGGGACGCCCCTCACAGTTGTCTGAGGGTTCTGGGGATCGAGGTGGGGAGACCCTCATCAGGGAATTTAGCCTGACCGGGCCTTGGTTAGTGTCACTGGGTCAATTGTAAATGAGAAGGGGTCTGAGCTCCCCTTCGGCCCTTCCACTCCCGTGTGTTTTCTTGACTTAACACACCCTACCCCTGCTGCCTTTGGCTGTGACAATGCGGAACAACTGTCTGAGAGCCTGAGGGGAGCCTGCTCAGAGAACCCCACCACTGTCCCACCACCCACCCCGCCGAGCGTGGCGACCAATGAGCCTTTTTGAGACTGTCAATATCATTGCTTTTTGGCTAAACTGCTCCCAGTACAAGTCAGTTCCATTTACTCTCCAGGTCCTTTGGACCCCTTCAAGCTCTCTGGAGCTGTGCCCAGAGTCCACTTGATAGAAAGCTGACTCTCTTCCTGTGGGGCAAACAGCTCTGATCAGGACATGTCTGTCAGGGGGTGACTTGGCAGAACTACAAATCCAAAACTCGGATGTGTCTTTTTTGTGTGATTTCCCAAAGTCAAGGCAGGAAAGCACAGATCCCCCACCGGCATTTGCATTCCCCCAACGATATACACAAGCAGCCAGTAGCCAGCCCCCAGCGAGGACAAGGCTGTAATTCAGCGAGGCTCCAGTGACATCCCGACCGTGAGAGTGCAGCTGGGGCAGTTTATGAACAGTGCTTGAGTCCCGGGGGGAAGTCAGCCCTGTTCTCTAGCCCACAAGCGTCTATTGTTCGCTTTCTTGTTTTTCTCCAAATGTTTAGATGTGCTCAGAGCACAGAAAAGCCCGAAACCAAGGCCATCAGCCAGGGCAAGCCTGAAGCAGGGAACCTGTGGGCTAGAGCTCTGTAGGACCACCCCTCCCCCCATTGTTTCACTTCTCCCTAAGAAGTGGGGGCCAAGGGAATGGCCCCTTCTCAGCCAGGGCTATTTACACCAAAGGGGGCTTGGGTTGTTCCATCAAGTGAGGTGTGAGTCCACAGCTAGGCTCACTTGGTTGGCAGCCAGGCACAACTGCCCATGTTACCTTGGGGCTGTCCAAAATGTGGGTGGAGAGAGTCTGGGCAACTCTCTTCTGATTGCTGTCACCGACCAAGGCTGCTAACATTTGACAGGAATAATTGAATGCCAGGCCCTGTTTGGATCAAGAACTCCAGCTCCAACCTCCAACCTCTTGAGTTTGACTCCTGGTTTACTTAGCCTGTCTGAGCCTCAGTTTCCTCCTTGATAAAATGGCACCTACCTCATAGAACTATTATGCATTCAACAAGATAATCGGAGTAGAGCACTGGCACAAAGTGAGTCCTCAATACATACTGGTTATCCTTTACATGATTATTATCAGTGATTACTGTTACACCACTCTGAAGCCATCCCCCTCTGCTTAGAGCAGCCATTTTTGCCCCTCAACCGAATGCCTTTGGGGTCAGAAAACAGCTGCACAGGAACAGCAATGCCAGAGGAATGAAGGATGAAGTGCCTTGTGACGTAGGGGAGGAAAGAACGTGATCAGAAGCCTGTCGCCTGGGCCTCCCCCAACCCTCAGCCCCAGATCTCTTTCTCCGGGGCTCATATTACCTGCCCTCCCCTACAGCTGGGATTCTCAGCCTGCCACGTTGTTCTGCAGGCTCAACAAGCCCACCGTAATCCCCCCACCCCTGCTTGGAAAATGCCTCCCCCCTCTATGCCCACCTTGGCGGCCACCACTGGTCAGCCACCAAAAGGTCTGGGGGTAGGGTAAAGCTGAAGTCTCTGGAAATTATGCCAGATCAAGGGGGAGGGAGATCCAGGTCCCAGCTCCACAGTTGGGGATGCTGGGTGCAGTTTAATGATCGGGGGTCGGCCGGCCCGTGGCTCACTCGGGAGAGTGAGGTGCTGATAACACCAAGGCCTCGGGTTCGGATCCCATATAGGGATGGCCGGTTCGCTCACTGACTGAGCATGGTGCTGACAACACCAAGCCAAGGGTTAAGATCCCCTTACCGGTCATCTTTTAAAAAAAAAAAAAAAAAAAAAAAAAGATAATGATCGGGGGTCCATTTACACCAGCCTCGAGGGCTTCGGTATAAAGGGAATTGGACAGCGCAGGAGAGGGGAGGCGAGAACCCAGCAAAGGTAAGAGAGGAGTCAAGTTCTGAGTTCCAGTCCTCCCTGCCCTGGGAGAGTTCACATCCCTATGTGGGGCTTTGGGACTTCTGCCTTCTTAAGAAACAGAACTATGATGATCCCCTTTGGATTAATTAATCCTTTCAAGAATAAGACCCAGGGAGCCTCCCGGTGACAGGGCCATATGGTTTCCTTATCTCCCTTATCTCCCAGCACTCACCTTCCATTTGGAATGTTTATCCCAAGATAAAGATCAGATTCCACTTAGAGTGATTGAATGAGGGCCTCCAAGTATCCCCCCCAATTTCAAATGAATGGGCGATCTGATCCAGTAATAGATGAGCCAGACAAGGCTCTGCTAATGGATAGGGCTTCTGCCACACTCCCAGCCCCCTCCAGACACCCCTATCCTCTTTTCCCTGCAAATGTCCCCATCTTCCACCTGGACAGCTCCACTTTTGCCATACAGTGCAAGGAACTCTGCGCAAGATTTCTATTAAACAAATGTAACTGCTTTAGACAATGTTTTAAGAACCAGAGATCTGATACTAAACCAGCAATTTTCAATAGAAATGTAGTGCAAGCCACAAGTGCAAGCACCACGTGTAATTTTAAATTTTCTAACAGCCGCACTAAGAAGGTAAAAATAAACAGGTGAAATGAATTTTAAGAATACGTTTCTTTATAATTTATTATTATTTATATCATATTTATTGTAATTAATATATTTTATTTATCCCCAAAATATCATTTCAACATGTAACTAACCAATATAAAAATTATTTGTGAGATATTTCACATTCACCTTTTTGTACTTAATCTTCAATATCCCGTGTGTGTTATATGCTCACAGCATCTATTCATTCCACTGCAGACCAGCCACAGTTCAAGTGCTCAATGGCCCCTTGTAACTAGTGGCTATGGATTGCACAGGGCAGATCTAGACAGAGCACACTAAGAACCGGGGGTCAAGGATAGACTGCAATGGGCAGTGTGGCTGTCACTCGAGCTGGCTGCCCAAGAGTCCCTGGGAGAAGATGGGCTGTTCACAACTTTGTTCCCCATCTATGAAGACCTAGACTTCATCTTGCTACCCTTCCTTGCCTTTTCCCTCCCAGGCAGAAAAACAAACACAGACAACATTTTTTAAAAAGTGGCAGCAATTTTTATTGCTACTAATTTAACGTTAGTCGTTTCACCTGCTGACAAAATTGTTCATTAACACGTCCATCACTGGTCACTGGGTGCTTTTTCCTGTAGGCTGTTTAAAATTGCAGATGGCACTGACTGTCACCAAGCACCCCTGCCATGGGTTGCACTGGGCTTTGTCTGAAGAGGGAGGCCTGGCTGGAGTAGATGGAGTCAGCTTTGGGTCACCACTGCCAAAAGATGCTTCCTGATTCCAGGAAAGGGGAGACATAATGCAGACATTAACAGGGCACCCAGGCAGAGCATCCTCTAATCAATCAGATACCGTAGTTACATGACCATTGAGTTCTGAACAGGGAAATGGAGGAGAATGAATCTGTGTTTCGGAATTTGTATGTGCGCTTGTTTTCTTCTGATCCTGAGTCTTTAAGGAGCTAATAATGTAACAGGTCTCCTGCTGAAGCAGAGTTATACCTGGTGCCTCCCCGGTCTGAAGATCCAGATAAGCCGAGTACAAACAAACAGAAGGATGGGAGAGGAGTCTGCTGGCAAAGCAGGAGAAGGTGCCGCCTTGAGCCCCGTGAAGGAAGGATGGGGAGCAGGATCCAGGTCTCCTCAGAGAGGCCTTCCAGACCACCCTGGGTAGGAATTGCTCTCTAGCCCTGTCTGCTTTATTTTTCTTCAGAGCTCTTATGATTTTTGACATTCTATTATATTTATATTTATGACTGCTGTCCTCAGTTGTGCTTCTTACTGCCTCCCAGCGCCTAGAAGAGTGCCTGTCATTCTTAATAAACATGTGCTGACTGAATAAATAGTGCCAGGAGGTTGTGCCAGGCATAGGGGTAGGTCCAAAGGAGCTGTGATCTGAGGAACAGCAGGAGGATGAGAACAGCCCGTATGAGGGGCCGAGAGAGAAGGGGGCAGGGGAGCAGGGGGTGCGAGGAAGCAGAGAGAGCTGGTGGTCCGTGTATGTGATCCCCTAGTAATGGAGAGACAGAGAAGAATTTGCAGAAGTGGAGGAATGTGATTGCCGCACAAAGGCTGCGAGATTATTTTGTCAGCAACATTTGGATCCCATCGGTGATGAGACACATGTGGGCCCGGCAAGGAGACAATTGTGGTAGTCAAGACAGGATGTGAATAAGACATAAAGAAGTGTTTCATCAGCAGGGATGGAAAAGAACCAGGGCTGTGGAAGCCAAGCGAAGGAGTAGGAAGGGTCGGCCACAGTGTGCGTGTGTGACTCCTCTCAGGCACCCTCAGTGTGCTACACACGCACGCACTCGCACGCACAGGCTGCCTGCGAGGAGCATTCATGCAAAGACCCCCATCACACATTCTAGCCCAACTGCAAACCCCACTTTCTGCTACAAGCTTGTCTTTGTCTTCCGTCTACTTCTTAGTGCAAATGTGACGGTTGCCTTGTAGGGAATGAAACTGCAGGGCCCAGGAACTTTGGAGGGTCAGTGTGTCCTCCAGTCACAGGTTTGCTTCTGGCTAGTTTAGGGAGGGAAGAGGCCTCAAAGAAGGTCCCTGGGACAGAACGAGGAGAAAAGGCCTAGCAAAGGAAGAGTTAGAAGAGGAGATAAATCCTTCTTTGAACTAGGCCAGGGAGGGCAACTGTTAGCTGACGTTCTAACTCACACAGTCACACATGTGTGGGCCCTGTGAAGGGTCTGGGGGCCCAGAGGAGGCGAATGAGCCTCTTGTTAGCAGTGGGTGGGGATGTTTGGGGATCCAGCTAAACAGGACTTTATTTTTAGAGAGCTTTAGATTGATGTCTCTGCTAGCCTAAATATAACTGAGCAGCCAACTTCTTCCCAGCCAGGCCAGGCCTGCAAGAAAGTTCTATGACCCTGTGTTTAAAGAGAGAAGAAAGAGGGAAAAGAGAGAAAGAGAGAGAGAGGAATCCACAGATGGAGAAGGTCACAAAGTTAGCCCTCTGAGTGCGCTGAGAGGAGGGGGATGGAGGAGCTGGTTATGCCCCTCTGCAGCCTCCCGCCTCACCTTCAAGGAAGAAAGATCGAGGATTGCTGGGCGGTGGGGGGAAGGGAGCTAGCACCCACTCTGTACCTGGGATCTGCCTGGCCCAGTGGGGGACAGAGAAGACCCAGGCTTGTGCTCAGAAAGCCGACAGTCCAGTGGGAGGGGAGGGGGCTGTGCGAGCACTCCCATCACGGTAGTGCAGTGTGACAACTCGTCGATCCCACGTGACATACAAGCAGAGGGATGGAGGCATCCAGAGAGGAGCCATTCCCTGTGGCTGGAGGACCTGAAGAGTCCATCTCAGAGAAGGAAAGATTTGAGATGGGTCTTCAAATGCAGGGAGGATTTGGACAGTGATGCAGAGAAGCAGTAGCAAACAGAGATGGGAATGGGCAGGGTCTATTTGGGGGACTCTAAGTAGTTAGATTGACAAGAGTCCAAGAATGTGAAAGAGAGTAAGTGGCAGGGAGGGACCTGGAGCCTGAGGTTTCCAGACCTCGCCTAGAAACTCATCCCAGAGCCTGTAGGTAAAGAGGAACGTGGAAGAGTTGGAGGGAAAGGTGGTAACACGGCCTGGGTAGATTGAAGGAGTGATGAGGTGTAGGGTAGAGCTTCCTCAAAGGAGGGGAGAGCCCAAGAACATGAAGATCAGCGAGGGGTCTGAATTAGGTAAGGCAATGCTAGCTGCTGTTACTGAGATGCCCAAATAGAGGTAGGGCTCTGCTTCTGGAGTGATTCAAGGATCCTTAGTAAGGGGGGCTTTTCCGTCTTCAACACGAGGCTCTGGGGGTCACCTTGGAATTGACATCCATCTGGCACAGGAGAATGTCAAGGATCTCACAGGGGATTTTATGAGACAGTCCTTCCGTGGGGCAGGAGCCAGTCAGATGGCCCTACCCATGCAAGGGGGCCGGATGGGGAGTTCCTGCTGGCCAGGCATCTCTGGATGTCATCTCTGCCACAAGACAAGGAGAGGGACTGTGATCTGAAGGAGTATGTCAGTGGCAGAAATGAAAAGGGGGGTGGTGGGGAGAGTGTCTATATTTAGGAATTAGGAGAAGAAGCCAGAGAAAGAAACAAAAGGAGGCAGCTTGAGGGGAAAGAGACATAGGAGAGTGGGGCAGAGACTTCGAGGAAGGTGGGGACTGAGAAGAAGCCCTTCAATTTGGTTCCCACACAGCCTGTGGGACAGGTGGGGCAAAACCAGGTTTCAAGGCTTTGGGAAGAAGCCAGCTGTGATCACCTAGTTCTTTCCATAAGCACATCCCTGAATAGGCATGTGTGAACCCCTGCCAGGACATTAACTTGACTTCCAAACACTCTACAGGGCCCCAGAAGGGATACCTTCCCAGGGACTCTCTGTGCTGCCATGGTAGGAATGCGGGCTTTGGAGTCAGAAGATCTGGAATCCAGGAGTCGCCACCTTGACCTTAAGCCAAGAATTTAATCTCTGTGAGCCTCAGTTTCATCACCTATTAAATGAGTATACTGGTACCCACTTTTCAAGTTTGTTGAAAGGGTTAGAAGTAATCTTCTCTGTAAAGTGCTTAGCTCAGTTCCAGTAATTTGTGCCACTAACATTTGTTGTGCACCTACTGATGGCCAGGCACCTTACTAGGTTCTGAGGATTCAAAGAAACCAAAATTCCTGTTCTCAAGATTGTACTCTGGTAGGGCCAATAGACACAGAAGCAGATCCTTAAAACAGAGCATGGTAAGTTCAATGAGAGCGGCGTTCCTAGAGGACGGGGACTCACCCCGGGCTTGCTGGGGGAGGGGACTGTCTAACCCTTCCTGGAGAAGAAGAGTTCACCTAAGGGTGAGCTGGAGTATTCCAGGACTAAGGAACTCCAGGAGCAAAGGAGCAGCAATGACCAGCAGCATGACATGTGCGTGGGACAGATGCTGGGACAAGGGTGGGGTGGGAATCTCACAGAGCGGAGTGTCTCTGACCATAAAATTGAAGCCGAAGTGCCAGGAGATGCAAGGAAATGTAGGCGGGATCCTGAACTTTGAGGCTTTGTTCATCGTGTTAATGGACTTTACCCTGTGGGCTATGGGTGACCCTTGGAGAGTTTTCAGCAAGAAACTGACAATGGTTGTATTTGCATTCTAATGAACTCACCCTGGTTGCTATTTGGAGGGGAGATTTGAAGCAGGAATAGAGGCAAGGAAGCCGAAGACACAATTCAGATAAAAGATGCTGAAGACCTGCAGAGCTATTTTAATAATAACACCGACAACTTGTAATCATGCCTACCGTGTATTGCGTGTATACCACATGAGAGCCCTGTTATAGGGGATTTAATCTCAAATTCCACTTGTTCATTGCTAGTATATAGGAAAGCAATTGACATTTTTGTATGAACCTAGTATTTTGCAACACTACTGTAATTGCTTGTGAGTTCCAGGAGTTTTTTTGTCAATTCTTTTGGATTTTCTACATAGATGATCATGTCATCTACAATAAAGTTTTATTTCTTCCTTCCCAGTCTGTACACCTTGTATTTCCTTTTCTTGTCTTCTTACATTTCTAGGACTTCCAGTATGATGTTGAAAAGCCGTGGTGACAGGAGACATCTTTGCCTTGTTCCTGATCTTAGTGGGAAAGCTTTGAGTTTTCTCACTATTAAGTATGATGTTAGGTGTAGATTTATATATATAGATATTGTTTATTAAGCTGAGGAAGTTCCCCTCTATTCCTAGTTGACTGAGAGTTTTTATCATGAGTGGGTGTTGGATTTTGTCAAATGCTTTTTTTCTGCATCTATTAATATGACCACATGATTGTTTCTTTAGCCCACTGATGTGATGGATGACATTAATTGATTTTTGAATGTTAAACCAGCTTCATATACCTGAAATAAATCCCACTTGATTGTTGTGTATAATTCTCTTTATACATTGTTAAGCTCTATTTTCTGATATTTTGTTCAGGATTTTTGCATCTATGTTCATGAGAAATAATTAGTCTGTAATTTTCTTTTCTTGTAATGTCTTTCTCTGGTATTGATATTAGGCTAATACTGGCCTCACGAAATGAGTAAGGAGGTATTCCTTCTGCTTCTATCTTCTGAAAGAGATTGTAGAGAATTAGTATAATTTCTTACTTAAATATTTGGTAGAATTCACCAGTAAATCTATCTGGGCCTGGTGCTTTGTGTTTGGGAGGTTATTAATTGTTGATTCAATTTCTTTAATAGATATATATCTATTTCTTCTTGCATGTGTTTTGACAGATTATGTCTTTCAAAGAATCAGTCCATTTCATCTAGGTTATCAAATAAGGAGTTGTTCATAGATTCCTTTATTATCCTTTTAATGTCAATGGGATCTGTAGTGATGCCCCCTCTTTCATTTCTGATATTAGTAATTTGTGTCCTCTCTCTCTCTTTTTTTTTTCTTAGTTAGCCTAGCTAGAGGCTTGTCAATTTTATTGAGCTTTTCAAAAAATCAACTTTGATTTTGTTGATTTTCTCTATGGATTTTGTTTCCAATTTCATTAATTTCTGCTCTAATTTTTATTTCTTTTCTTCTGCTTACTTTGAATTTAATTTGCTCTTCTTTTTCTAGCTTCCCAGGTAGAAGCTTAGGTGATTGATTGTAGACCTTTCTTCTATTCTAATATATGCACTCAATGCCACAAATTTCCCTTAAGCCCTGCTTTTGCTGCATCCCACAAATTTTGTTAAGTTATGTTTTTATCATCATTTAGTTCAAAGTATTTTTAAATTTCTCTTGAGATTTCTTTGACCCATATGCTGTTTACAAGTGCATTGCTTAATATCCAAGTATTTGAGGATTTTCCAGTTATCTTTCTCTTATCAATTTCTAGTTTAATTCCATTGTGGTCTGAAAGCTAACATTGTGTGATTTCTATTCTTTCAAATTTGTTAACGTGTACTTTATGGCTCAGAATATGGCCTATATTGGTGAATGTTCCATGTGACCTTGAGAAGAATGTGTATTCTGTTACTGGATGAGGTAGTCTATAGATGTCTATTACATCCAATGGATTGCTGGTGTTATTGAGTTCAACTACGTCTTTACCCATTTTTTGCCTGCAGGACCTGTCCATTTCTGATAGAGGGAGGTTGACATCAACTATAATAGTGGACTCATGCATCTTTCCTTGAAGTTCTATCAGTTTTTGCCTCATATATTTGATTCTCTGTTGTTGGGTGCATACACGTTTAAAGTGTCTTCTTGGAGAACTGACCCCTTGATCATTATGTAATACCCACCTTTATTCCTGATAACTTTCCTTGGTCTGATATCTGCTCTGTCTGAAATTAATATAGCCATATCTGCTTTATTTTTATTAGTGTCAGGATGGCATATCTTTCTCCATCCATTTACTTTTAATCTATATGTGTCTTTATTGTTAAAGTGGGATTCTTATAGAAAACATATAATTGGGTCTTATTTCTCGATGTATTCTGACAATCTTTAAAGAGGAGTCCAGAGGAATATGGAAGCAATGGTGGGGGGAAGATTAAACTAGATTCCTCTAAAATAAGCAAGTGCTTTAGCCAAACTATTCTATTTCCTCATTTCAAAGAGGGTAGAAAATACAGTCACAGATGGAAAATAAAGTTGCTGTTCTTCCCTGCCCTTTATTACTCCTTTTTATCCAGCTCTTCTGAGGAATGGGTAGACATGTTCAGAACACATAACTCACTGAAAATACTATTAATGCTAAACATGTGCTAAGCAATCAGACCAGCTCTTTGTGTCTTCCCCCTTTTCCAGGAGGTCTAAGAGGACTATTTGCTCCTCCTTGAAGGTCCTGCCTCAAATGCTACTGCATCAGGTCCCAGCTTCCTCTTGGACAGAGCTTTGTAGGCTCCCAGGATAGAGGAGCTGCCGTGGAAAGTTATGGTGCTTCTCTCTGCATGGCAGAAGGCACCAGAAGCAGCAAGTTATCATTTTCAGCTTCTGCTTTGGGCTTTGCCTCTTCCAGTGGCTGTCACCAACCTTTCCCCAAAGCTGTCTACCCTTTGTTGTTGGGGGCACCTTGCCACCTGCCTGCCTCATGCCTCCATCTGTCACCTTCCCCTCTGCCTGATAATTCCCTCTTCTCCCTTCCTTTTCCAGGGACCTTGCTTTCAGCTTGTCCTGGGCATCTCTGGCATCCTAATTCATACAACAAGCATTTACTTGTTCATCTAATTCATGCAACAAGCACCTACTGAGTACTCAGACATGAAGTTGCTCCTAAGTTCTCAGGGAGTGGGGAGGGTTATGGAGGGCCGTGGTGTCTGCCCCCCTTCTGGTCCCCAGGACCCTTGCCATGGGTCCTTTTCTTGGCCATATGACCACAGGACCTTCCTCTTTCTACCACTTCTCTAACCCTCTGAGAGACCCCTGGAGTCCTTTGGTGGTTTTCGAGCCTTCTGGGGCACAGGACACTCTGTGAGACCATCTAGGACTTTCTGCAGCATCTCTTCTCAAAAGCCTGGACACCCTCCTGGGGCTCCACCTAGGACAGGGTCCAGTTTCCCTCTGCTACTTTTTGAAGCCCACAGATCATCCTGAGGGCGGTTCTCCTTCCTGAATCTCTGCCCAGAGAGCAGGGATATGTAGAAGTGGAACATCTACTCCAATTCCCACCTCACCTCAGAGTGTCGTAAGTATAGACCCTCTTAGGTTTGTCATCATACATTAGTAGTGCAGATTTTGACCATGCCCTATTTTTGTTTTTGTTTTTAATTACTTCCACCCACACCCACCCCCATAATGGTCTTATGTGCTCATAAGAGGGAATTTAGAAAATACAAAAGTACATAGAGAAGAGAATAAAAATACCCATAATGTCAGTACTCAGGGCGAACCACTGTTAGCATTTTGTGAATTACTCTCCAATGCATATTTTTGATGTACTTGAGATCACAGCTTTGACCCTGCTTGGATTGCTTGATTGTTTGTTTCATTTTTTTATTGGGGTAAAATAAGTGCATTCTTATTGTTGTGTAACCCTCACCATCATCCATCTTCAGAAATTTTCCATCTTCCCAAACTGAAATTCTATTCTATGCCCATTAAATATTAACTCCCCATTTTCTGTCCCCAAACCACCATCCTACTTTCTGTCTCTGTGATTTTGACTACTCTTAAGTATCTCGTGTAAGTGGAGTCATACATATTTATCTTTTTGTGACTGGTTTATTTCATTTAATGTAATGTCCTTAACGTTTATCCATTTGCAGCGTGTGTCAGAATTTCCTTCCTTTTTAAGGCCAAATAATACTTGATATACCACATTTTGTTTATCCATCCACTTGTTAATGGACCCTTGGGTTGCTTCCATGTTTTAGCTATTGTGAATGATGCCACTATGAACACTCTTCAAAACCCTGCTTTCAATTCTTTTGGATATATCCCAGAAGTGGAATTGCTGAATCATATCATAATTCTATTTTCAATTTTATAAGGAGCTACCTTACTGTTTTCCACAGTGGTTATACTGTTTTACATATCCACCAACAGTGCACAAGTGCTCCAAGTTCACATTCTTGCCATCACGTGTTATTTTCCCTTTTTTTGAGAGCCATCCTAATGGGTGTCAGGTGCCTGTTGTTTTTTTTTAAAGTTTCTATTATAAGCATGGTCATTAAAAACTCTGTAGACACAGATCTCTCTTCCACTCCACTATTGTTGGAAATTTAGGATTTTTTTTTTCAATATTTTTGCTGTTATAAATAAAATTATGACAAGGATTTGTACATAAATCTTTGCTGAATTTTAGGTTATTTTCATAGGTAAAGATTGCCAGATAAAATACAGAATGCTCAATTAAGCTTTAATTTCATTTTTTTTTTTTTTTTTTAAAGATGACCGGTAAGGGTATCTTAACCCTTTACTTGGTGTTGTCAGCACCACGCTCAGCCAGTGAGCAACCGGCCATCCCTATATGGGATCCGAACCCGTGGCCTTGGTGTTATCAGCACCACACTCTCCCGAGTGAGCCACGGGCCGGCCCCAAGCTTTAATTTCAGATAAACAATGAATAATTTTTTAGCGTTAACTATGCCCAAAATATTTCCTGGGACAAATTTATTCTAAAAAAAGAGTTCATATATACCTGAAATTCAAATTTAACTGAGCACCTTACCTTTTTATTTACTAAATCTGGCAACTCTACCATAGGTAAAATCCCCAAGATTGAAATTAATGGGTCAAAGTTGATAAATATTTTCAAAGTTCTGAATGTATACGGCTAAAGGTCTTTTCAGTATAATAATGTCAGCTTTCTCTCCCCTATTACTGGATGAGAATGCCTGTTTCCCCATAAGGGTGGCAGCTTTGAGTTATTTTGCTTAAAAATAAACCAAACTTTCCTTCCTTGATAGGTGGGAAATGACCATTCACAAAGCTTTGGTTATGAGTGAAAATGATCTTTACTTTGCAAAGGTTGGTCTTTTGTACTTCCCTCACGTAAACTATGTGTTCCTGTCCTCTGCTCATTTATCTTTTTGTTTTTCTTGTCTCTTAAAGGATATTAACCTTGTGTCTCTCACATTTAGTTGCAAATATTTCTGCCAGCTTGTTGTTTGCCTGTCTTTTAATTTGGCTTATATTATTTTCCAAAGTAAAGGCATTTAAACATTTTATGTAGTCAATCCTTAGGTCTTTCATAATTCTTCCATTGCTTTTAAGCCACAGGCCCTTCTCATTTAGAGACAAGGTATGTCTATTCACCTATATTTTCTTCTAGAAATCTCTGTGGGTTCTTTTTAGTGTTTTTGCATTTAACTCTTTAAATCACATAGTTTCTTTAGAAATGGTGGGCAATGAGCTTCTAAATGTATTTCTCCCCTCAAATCTCTAATCTGTCTCAGCTCTATTTGCTAAATAAAATCCTTCCCCTCTCAATGATTTGTGATGCCTCTGTAGTCTTATACAAAAAGAAAAACCCAGTTTCCTTAAAAGCAACCTTACTAATGCATTTAATCTCTTTGGGCCTTGTTATGTTATCTATAAAACGAGGCTATTTTGTAATCCATTCATGTAATCAACAAATATTTATTGAGCATCTTCTGTGTGTCAGGTACATATGTAAGATTTCTTTCAGCATTACAATTCTGAATATAAGGGAAGTTCTATTTATTCTTGGATCATTGGAGGAAACTGACATAATTTGCTTCACCTGATAATTTTTATTTATTTGTCTTACCTTAATCTATTCTACTGAAACTTAATTTTATTCACATCCTTTCCAGGAGTTTTATCTCTTATTGCTGTATGACATCTTATTGCATTGGAAAAAACTGATTGTTGTATGGTAAAACATATAGTAAAAACAAGAGCTGACATTCTTGTTTTATCTCTACTTTTTAAAAGAGAATGCCTCTAATACTGTGCCGTTAAGAATAACCTTGGCTTTTGGCTTAGGGTAGAAAATATTTTCATGTTAAGAAGTCATCATTTCTTCTTATTTTTCTAAGAAGTTTTTTTAAAAAATAAAGTCAGGAATGCTTGATTAATTTTATTAAATGTACTTTGTAGAATCTATTAAGGTTATTATATCATTTGTTTCTTTATGAGTTTTCCATTTTGGAGTACAATTACTACTAACATTGTGGGATTGCATGAAGCAGAATTAGGATGAACACACACGATTCCCACCACATTGTACGATGCTTTTGTGAGCAATAATTCTGAACTTGAACACATTAAAGCTTTGATTACACACTTCTACTCATAAAAAAAAAATTTGAGCATATATATGTCCATTTTTTGTCTCATCCTTCAAAATTTGAATTTGTTGTGTTTCATAATTAAAATACAACAAATTCAAATTTTAAAGGATGAGATAAAAAGAGAAACATTCTAATCTTTTTTCCTTACCCCAATAAATCAACTTTCACATACCTTACTTTAGAGACGTCATATAAGAGATAAGTATCAGTAGAATATTTGTGGGTTCACTGTACCTTGGTCATATACAGAGTTCTGTGGAACATCAGCACACTCATTTCTTCAGTCACAAAAGGTCACCAATAATGTATTTGGATTTCAATGTACACAATTCAAAATGCCCTCTGAAGCTTGAAGAAGAATTTTAAAACTAATGGGATAAAGCTCAATAATGGCAAAAGCCACACACACACACACACACACACACACACACACACACACACACACACACACACACACACACACACACAGAGGCACACATGAAGTTATTCAACTTTCCCGACCTTGGTAAGTTATGTAGCCTCTGTGGGACTCAGTTTCCTCATTACTAACATAACAGGGTTGGGCCAGGCCCCTTCCTGCTCTGACATTTGTGATGGTGATGACCCTGCGGGGAATATCAGGTTGTGGGAGAAGCAGACCGACGTGTCAGTCAGCAGGGTAGCTCTGATGTTATGAAACCAAGCAGACCATGGTCCTAGGATTGATGACCTAGGAGCACAGTGTGCACTAAAATCAATCCTGGCTGTCCCCAGGAGCAGCCCTGTCACCAGTCATAGTACTGGAACATGAAGGGTTTAGAGATCTTTAGGAGAGATCAGAGAAAGACAACATAAGGATTAAAGCCTTGGAAAATGGGTCCTCTAAGGAAAAGTTAAAGAAATGGAATTCCTTAGACTAGAGGACACATTAAGGTGGATCTAGCTTCAAGCTCCTAGTGTTTGAGCAACAGTTTTATAGAGATTGTGGCAGTCTTAGGTGAAGCTCTGTTGTCAGGAACAGAGACCTACTCAAGCTAGCCCATAGAAATGCTGGGAACACAAGTGTAACTGGGACTCACAGGAACAGACAGACTGTGAGGAACTCAGACATCTCTCCCTGAGGCTTGTGTTCTGGTGGTTCTCTCTCAGGACCTCTGCTCCGTTCTCTGCTCTCCACTCCTGACTCCTAGTTTCCACTTCACTGGAAGGTCGGCTTACAGATGGGCATCGTGGCCCCACTCCATACCCTACGTGACTTGTCAGCTGCAGTGGCCATTGCCAATCAGCCCAGTCTTTCCATTTCCAATTCCAGAGTCCCCTGAAAGGCTTTATTTACCCCCTAGCTTATCCTTTTGTCCCAAGCCACACCCGCCACTGGTCATTATCGGCTAGCCAATAGAGGGGGTCAATCATATGTGAAGAGGGGCAGTGGGGCAGGTGCCCCAGACATAGCTGTGTGGGACACACATCCTCAGATCAGCACGTGCAGACTAGCTATGATGAACACCTTCAGCAAAGGGACCAATGTCTTCTAACCTGACACTGATGTGAGAACAAAATAAGTTGTGAACTATTATATAGGAGTAAGTTGTAATAACACTTCTCAGGACAACTTTTGAGATAATACAAGACTCCTTCTGCCTTGGCTTGCTCGCAGAGTGCTGCCTGGAGGTGGTGGCCTGGGCTGCAGGGTTTCTGGGAGTCACCTCGTAGCCTGTTGGTCTAGGAGAATATAGAGTCACCCTCCCCTTTTGAGCCTAATTTTTCTGTCAGAAATATCTGATCTTTGCTGATGGGAGGTCAGCTATTTGAAGACTGTACAAAGCACCAGTTCTGATTAAACACAGAAAGAGTTTCACTGCTTAACCAGAAGATGCTAAAAACAACCCAAGCATCTCTGGACCCTCTCAGGTTGGCTTGGCTTATTTTTACCCATTTTGAATATCCAATTTTTACCTGCTTCTCTGAACTAACTCTCAACCCAGTACCTGTGAGTGGCTATTCTCCCATTCTTTTTTTTTTTTTTTTTTTTTTTTTTGTCTTTTTCGTGACCAGCACTCAGCCAGTGAGTGCACCGGCCAGTCCCATATAGGATCCGAACCCACGGCGGGAGCGTCGCCGCGCTCCCAGCGCAGCACTCTCCCGAGTGCGCCACGGGCTCGGCCCTATTCTCCCATTCTTTGAGGCTATGTGTCACTCATCTGCTCAGCATCCTGCCCAGAATCCCCATCATCTTCAAGGACATAGAGAATGAGACATTAATGAACAAGTGGGCAGGGTACTTGTTTATGGTCTTTCTTCTGTGCTGGGTTTAATCGTATTACCAGCCTCCAATATAAGCAGGTAAAAATCGAATTACCACAAAAGCTAAAGCCCCAAGAACACAGACTTCAAATTACAATTAGGCTTCATCTACTAAAAACCCAGCTACCCCAGACCTCTCACTATCTAAAATCACACCAGAACCTTGGGATGATCCAAGAGATGTCTAAGCAGCCAAAATTATCTCCAGAGGCCCATACTGGTGTATTCAAAGTAGCGTATAATTCAAAGCAACTATGTTCCCCAGAAGGCTGGATGGCCTATTACCCTTTAAGAAAGACTGGATGAATCCTATAGGAAGAGGAGAGGCTAGGTCCCTCACTCATAATCTATTGACTTTTTGTTTACACAGAATTTTAATAAGTTCGCATATCTGGTTTCTTAACCCAGAACAGACTAAAAGAAGCAAATTAGACTAAAAGAAAATGGGTCATGAAATCGCTACGGGTAAAATAGCATTCTCCCTCACAATGGGGAAAGGTAACTGCTGGTCACAAAAGAATAGGTAAGAAAATGCTGAAAAGTAGACCCAAGAACCCCCAGAGCACAGAAATACGAATAGATGCAATGTCCACACATATCTCAAAGGTTCTGGCACTACTTGAGTAACAACACAGTCACTGAAGTTTATAAAAATGACCCGAGGCAGACCAAACATGTTAAATTTAGATCAGTATGTTCTATTTTTAAACCTGGTAAGTATGTGACTTTTTAAAGAAAGACTTCCATCCAAAGTGATTAAATTTTTAAATGGAGTGTTTAAAGGGACAAACCTTACGCTAGCGGACTCCACTATCCAGAAAGCTGTGCTTCGTTCTGGATAACTGAGGTCTTACTGCAGCTCAATGTGAACCCGCCAAGCTGTTTCCTGAAGGACAAAAGGGCACCCAGTCAGCCAGGGAAATGCCGTTGCTTTGACTTATATGCTATTTGCACTAAACCAACAGGGGCTTAGGAAGGTTTTACTGTATTTGGTTTGCAGGCCTCGCTTGGCACCCCCTCTTTAAGAGCCTGCCTGCCTTTGAACTAATCCTCTACTTATAATCCAGCTGGAGAGAGGCCTCAGCAATGTATACAAATTCCTAGAATTTACAGAGTGTTGCTCACGTAAGCCCGGAGCCCCATCCAGAGGCCCCGCCTCTGCCCTCACTTCTCCAGAGAGCGCCCTGAATCATCCCAGAAACATCCCGGTACTGCGCGGTAGACAGGCCGCCTGGCATGCCCAGGAGTGCACCCACATTCTAGGTGGGGAGCACAGGGTGCATCTGGGGTGGGGGCATGGGCTGGGTCAGGTTCAGTGAACGCCATCACTCACTCCTGACGGCCTGCCCTGTTCAGACGCCCTTTCCTAGCGGCCAAGGGCTGAGGCCTCTGTGCAGCTTGCCGCTATCAGACCCTTCCTTTCTTATAATTCATCCCCTCCCTCAAACGAAGCCAACTTCACATTTTCCTTTTTTTCCCCCTTCACACAAATTATTGCAAGTCATGGCGGTCTAAATATAGTTCCCGGCCTGTTTTCCAGATGCCGAGGCCTCTCCATCCAGCCTCGACATTTTCCTGATGTCTTTCCAGCTGCCTCTTTGCTCCTGCTGTTTTTTCTCCTTCTTTCTCACCTTTTTGTTCCCCTGATACTCCTGCCCTCTGCCTCCCAGGCTCCCCTATCTTTCCTGCCTTTCCAGTTCAAAGGAAAGTTCTAGAGGCAAGTCCTGAAGCCTGGACAGCCCTCTTCCCAGCCCTCCAACAGTGCCAGCAGTGGGGTGGGGATATAATCTACAGCAGAGGCAGGAGACACAGAGTCCTCTAGGACCCCCAGCAATGAAAGTCCAGGGGTGCTTGCCCAACATTTCACTTACCTGCTTTTTCCAGAAGCCATTTAACCTCCTTCCTCCTCAAGTGTTTCTTCTTCCTGGGTCCTGGGCGCCAAAGAGTGGCAGGTCACTCTCTCCACTTAACAACCTCCATGTTACCAGAAATAGCTGTTAAGACATGCTGTGAGCCATCATTTCCTTGAGGTTAAATAATATCAGTTCCTTTTGCCTTCTTCATTAGGCCTAGTTGTCCAGGGGTTTAGTTGTTTTCTCTGATTTTCTCTGTACTATCTCAAATTGGTTATATTCCATGTAGGACGTGCAGCCAGGCCTCAGTCCTCTGCCCTAATAAGGGTTTGACTTCTTAATCACAGGCCCTGGTCTAACTAAAAAAGAAGTGCTACAGTGGTGATGTGCATTCCTGCCTTACGTGAGGTCCACTGTAATGATTTAATATCAGTCCTTTTCTGCACTGAAAGCAAATGTCGATTCACATACCTATTTTATTCCATCCTTTTCAATATGTTTGCTCATTCACTACTGTTCAACTTGTTTTAACTTGGTGATCTCAAAGCGACCCATGTCCTACGGCTAGAGACTATATAACTATTAAGTCCGTCTGTTTATTTCTTTATTCAAAAAACAGTTATTGGACACTTCTTCAGGCCAAGCACTAGAGATACAAAGACACAAATAAGAATTTGCCTCAAGAGACAGCCGGCCTACTCCAAACCTTCTCAATCTCGGCACGATTAACATTTTGGGACACATAATTGTCGTGCGGGCTGTCCTGTGCATTGTAGGATGTTTAGCAGCATCCCTGGTCTCTACCCACTAGATGCCAGCAGCACCTCCCCACACACAAGTTGTGACAACCAAAAACTTCTCCTGACATAGCCAAAGGTCCTGTGGAGGCCAAATCCCTCCAGGGCCTGTTGGGATAGAGAGATATACAAATGATCATCACGGTTAAAAGAAGCCCTGCAGTAGAGGCTGAAGTCGGAGGGCATTGGAGTTGTGTTCTGAAGGATGGATACAACTTTTTCCAGGTAGAGACAATGTTGGAGGGGGATATTCCAGGCAGAGGGAACAGCACGTGCAAGGGCGTCACACAGCAGTTCAATTGCCTGACAGGGTAGGCGCCTGGCAATGAACAATAGGAGCTGAGGATGAGTTGGGACTGGCCCCAGTTTATACAGGGCCTTGTGTGGCCAGCATGCTTGCACTTGGTCCTGAGGGTAAGGGAAAACAGGGAGGTTTCTAAGCTGGGGAGTGTGATGAACAGATGTGTTCTTGGCATGATGGCATGGCGAGGGGGAGGGGATGTGGTGATAATTCAGGAAGAAATGACGTGAGCTTGCATGAAGGCTGTGGTGCTTAGAAAGGGCACGAGGATTTGAGAGCTCTTTCTAAGAGAAAGTGCAGTCCTCAGACATGGTGAACGTGGAGAAGAAAAGAGAGGGTAGAGTGCAGGTGAGCCCAGTGCTTCAGAGTTGGTGGAATCCTGATGGGTCTGTCTTAGTTTTGTGGCCTTTTTCTGCCCTGGAAATATTCTGTAGTTTGGACTGTGCTCACCTTGTCTGGGAAGATGAAGCTTTGGGGGTATGTTCACACTGGGTACAATCCTTGCTTGCCTAAAGGATTAGGCTCGTGGGAGGCATCTGGTGGACAGAACACAACTGGTAGGAATAGGATGAAGGATCTGAGCTTCTAGTTTTGTCACTGTCAGCACCTGGCAATCAAGTGGCTCCAAGCCTCAGTTTATCCATTTGTGATCAGAGGTGAGTGTGAATAGGGCTGTTTCTATGGGTGGTTTGGACCCCTGTGGGTACTTGGCACTTAAGGCCTGCAGTTGGCAAGGATCATGAGTGGTCATAATCAGGCCTGATGGGAAGGCCCCCTGATTCTACCACAGCCTTGAGCGGCTGCCAACTCCATGACCAGGACAGCTTTGAAACTCGCCTGAACATTATTTTTTTCAGGGTGTCTTGTTCCTGCAAAAAGGCTTCCCAAAACTTTCTCAGGCTCCAAGGAGCCCCTTTGGCTGTGCATCCTGCTGTCCTCCATGGTCCTCCAGCTCAGTGGGAAACCTCAAGAAGGTCCTGCTCCATTTGGCTTCATGCAGACCTCCTCTCCAGCCCCTCCCTGCCTTCTCAGTTATGTTAGAGTGAAAGGAAAGAGGAAGAGGCTGGGATGGAGGCAACTTAGACAGGCTCTCCCCTCATGCGAGGTAATACCTCTCCCCAGCATTTACTCTGGGTGGGCCAAGTGGGTGGATAGCACCAGGAGGCAAATGGTGGGTGTGAGTGTGTGTGTGTGTGTGTGTGTGTGAGTGTGTGTGTGTGTGTGTGAGTGTGAGTGTGTGTGTGCGCGTGCGCGAGTGTGTGTGTGTATGTGTGTGTAGTGTGTGTGTGTGAGCTCACTGCCCCTGCTCCCAGGAGCCTGGGCTCTGATGGCGATCTCTCTCTCAGTGCAGGAACAAGGGGCTGCATTGTTAGCTAGCCTATCTCTTGGTTTCTGATTCACCCCAGGCCACTGCAGCCTGAGCAGGTTCACAGCTGCTCAGGGATATACTTTCCAGCACATTTAGGACTTGGAACAGCCCCAGGTTTCAGGAACACATGGTGATGGGGGGCGGGGGGGTTCAAATACACTAGGATGGGGGAAGTGAGCTTTCTTTCTTTAAGACGACTCTCCATTTTCATCATCTGATAGCAGGAACAGCATCTGAGCATGGTGGATGAATTGCAAACCTGCGCAGGTCAAGGGAGAGGGCAGGCAAGTGGGGGGAGATGGGCAGATTAATTAATCCTGCCTGAGGTCTTCTTGTGCAGCCCAGTCCCCTCTTACATGCAGCTCCCGCTCCAGTGACAGTCTCCACCCCGCCCGCAGGGTGCTCTCGCACACACCTAGAACTTGGGAAGTCAGCCCCTGGAAGGAGCCTCTGGCTTCCAACAGCCAGGGCCAAGGGGGCAGAGGAGGAGCTGGAGACTGTCCCTGAGATCTGGGGAACTGGAGAAAACCCAGGTCCCCTCTTCCAAATCAGTGGTGTCTTTTCTCTCTGTTTCTGGTAGCTTGTTAGGGAGGGAATAGAGATGGTACTTTCCCGTTCTCTGCCATCTCCTCTGTTCCTGTGAGGCAGCTACTGTAACTGCCTCATGGCAGACACTACTGTCCCATGCATTCTGCCACATTCAACCACAGCCGTTCATCCATCCATCTAATGTCTGTTGGGGGCCTTCTAAGAGCTAGGCATGGCCCAGGTGCTGGCTTTTAGCAAGGAAAAGAACACAGTCCCTGCCTTCCAGGAGCCCCTATAATGGAGAACCCAAAGGAATTGGCAAGTACTTACAGCATTGTGTGAAAGGGGCTCAGGCAGGGCAAAACCAGATCTGAGCACCAACAGTGCTTGGCAAGACCTGTGACCTCTGCCACCGTTGAGCTGGGTAACATGGCAGGTTTCCCTGTGTGCCTCTGTCCTCTCAGCCTGTCCATGCGGATAATCACAGGTGCCCCACCTACCTCCCAGGGGAGCTGTGAGACTCCAGTAAGACTGCACAAAATCCCTCAGCAAAGTATGAAACTTTTGTTTCATTCTCAGATTCTTCTTCTCCCTCTTTTCTCAATGGGGTAACTGAGGACAGAGACCCGTCCCACATGGGCCAGTACCAGAACAGGAAGACTGATGTGTGCCGCTGGCACTCGCCACGCTCCCCGCCCCAGCTTCTCTGGGCAGTGCTGCACAGAGCTGGCCTCTGTGCGGGGTCCCAGCAGCTCCCGGACTCCCACACAGAGCCCCTTTCTCCTGCGCTCTCACACAAAGCTTGCTCACAGGGTCCTATTCAGAGGCCTGAGTGATTGACAAGGCAACTGCAGGCTGGCAGTGTGACCTTTGGGCCTGCTTCCACATGTGAGTGAATTAGGCCCTGTAGCCCCAAGGGGTCCAGCCAGGCCCTGATTCTGCACAGACACAGCAGGGAAGGTATGGCATGGTGGGGAGGACAAGGCTGAGTTCCAGGCTCCCAGCCCCCATAGGTGACCTGCCCCTTCTGCTTCCATGTCCCTATTCACAAAACAGGGTAAATAATGACCACCCTCTGTTTGGGGATGGATGGGGGAAGGGGAAAAGGTGTAGGTATTTGGAGACTAGGGGAGTTTGTAGCTGAATAAAAGAGTTTTAAAAGTATTTAACACAGGATAGAGTCTCAGTACAGTCTAGTCACAATGCTGTCTAAGAGAACTTTCTGCAAAGATGGAATGTTCCATAGCCGCCCTGTCCCACATGACAGCCACTAGCCACAGGTGGCTATTGAGTACTGAAATGCAGCTAGTGTGACTGAGGCACTGAACTTCTCATTTAATTTAATGAATTAAGTTTAAGCATCCACCCATAGCTAGTGACATCCATATTGGCCAGCGTAGGTCTAGTGGAGAAGGAATGCAGAGGCCTTGAAGCCACGCAAACCCATGTTCAAATCCTGACTCTGCGATTTACACTTATCACTGTGTGACTGGGGTATGCTGCTTGACCTCTTGGGACTCAGTGTCCGCGTTATTAAATATGGAGCTTACTTACCATACTAAGTAAGCCTGGTAGTGGGCCAGGCTTCTGGGTAGCTGGCACCAGGCCCCAGGGGTCAAGCTAACAGGAGCTCATCCTGCCACCATTGCCTTGGCCAGACACATCCCCTGCAGAGATGAGTCCACAGGCTTCAGGCTTCTGAGTTTGGGAGGAGGAAACAGATCCAGCCTTTTTCTTCAACCTTTTTTCTTCCTATACCTGTGTCAAAACTTATCTATCCCATGTCCCATCCCAGTAAGAATCTGCTCATGATTTCCCCAGATGACCACGGCTTTGCCATGGTCCCAGGAACTGACGCCCTTCTAAGATCTGGCCCTGCCCTCTCCAAGAAGCCCACGGCCGCTGCAGGACTCCACCAGGCAACGTGGAGGAGGGAGGTTCTGGGCCGGGTCGGCAGGGGAGCTCCCCGGACTACTCTCTGGAAGCAGCCATGTCCTCTGCCTTGCTCTGGGGGAGCCTCTGAGCCAGCCACCCTGGAAACCCTGGTGCTGCAGTGCCATGTCAGTGGGGCCTGTCCAGACCACAGAAGTGGGGCCCAGGACACTCAAACCCAGGCAGCACCGACAGACCTGTCCTCGTGGTGATGGCACCAGGGGTTCATCTAGATGACGAGGGCCACTGGCCTCCCTCCGTGGTGACAGTGGCCAGGCAGGAGAGCTGGCGAGTGCTGGGGAAGCCAGCAGTCATGGGGTAAAACAGCCCTCACAGGGCTGCGGGTGGGGAAGCTTGGTTTCCCCGTCACCCCTTCGTCTCAGATGCACCACATGTGTCCACCCAGCTCTACTTCCCTTCCTTCTACAACAATGGCGATGGAAAGAACTGCACGCCAGCTACCGAGGGGAAGACGGAGCTTCAGAAAGAGACACCACGTGAGTTTTCTTATCATAATCACCATTTAGTAAGTGTTAAGAGCCAAGTTCTGAGTGCAGCCTGCTTTGTTATATCATTTAGTCCTCACTACAGCTCTGTAGGGTAGGTATCATCATCCTCATTCTACAGGTGGGTAAACTGAGGATCAAAGAAGTTACCAACTTGTCCAGAACCACTCCACTCCTTTCAAGTGGGAGAGAGGATGTGTAACCCCGGCCACTGCTCCCCGCACTGCCCAGCTGCTCAGGAGAGACGAGCAAGAGCTAAGGCTGGGGGGAGGGGGTGTCTCTCCTCCATATCATGCCACCGAGGAGGCCAGAACAAAGAGTCCGCTGCTGGCGCGGATGGCTGTACCGCTAGAGTGAGGGCAGAGAGCAGAGAGCCGTGGGAGAAAGGCCCTGCAGAGGCAGCAGGAAAAGCCCTGCAGGACCAGCGGCAGGAGCCTGCTGCTCTTCCTTCCCTCCACCCTCCCTCACGAGCCTTCTCCTCCAGGCCAGCCTGTTCCACTGGAAAAACAATCTCCCCTGCCTGGGGACTTGGGGCCGGCTGGGCCACCTTCTGGTCTGTCTTCATTCAGATCCCATTTCTCTCCTCTCTGGGAGCTGGGAGGAGGAGTCACGCTGGGGAAGGCAAGAGAGAAGCTGAAGTCTTCATCTGTCCCCCTTTAAGCCAAGCAAAGAAAAATAGCCTTTTGCCAAGATCTTTCATCTCAGTCATTTACTCTCGCAGATGTTTTCTGCAATATAAACAAGAAGCAAAGAATGTTGGGGTGGAGAGGAGGGAGGGAGACGGGCCAGAGGAGAAGAAGGAATGAACCAACCGCTTTGAAATCTGGGCCTGCAGAGGGCAGGAAACAGGACCTCGGCAGGGTCCCTGCTGCCCAGAGAGCGTGGGCAACCTCAGGTCACAGCACTGGGCCAAACAGAGGGTCACTTCCTGGGGTGTCTTTGAAGGGAGTTCTGGAAAAGCAGCCCGACCCTTGAGTGGGTGGTCTCCCCAAGCAGCCTCCCTCTGCCTGGGGACCAACACATGGAGAGCAGCTGCTGCGGCCCTCTGGGCTCAACCTGGAACTGTGACCTGCTAGGGCACACACCTGCCCACCTGAGCACTACCCAAAAGGTAGACGGGGCTCTGGGGCAGGGATTCTCAGCCTGCTGCCAACAGAGCCATCAGCAAGACTGACGGGAGATTCAGACAATGGGAATGAGGATATGGCTACACTGGGGGGAAAGCGAATCTTGGGCTGGAAGAGGTTGGACTTCCAGCAGAGCTATCAGCAAGACCAATGGGAGGTGTGGACAATGGGAATTAGGATTTGGTTACACCAGGGGGAGAAAATCTTGGGCTTGAGGAGGTTGAAGGAGTACATCCTACAGTGGGTCAGGAAATAAACCGAGGAAATCAGATGTCGCTAAGCTCAGCGTTTCATGGGATTCCTATTGATGTCAGTAGCTTTTAAACTAAGAAGTCGTGGGTTGCAAACCCAGTGCCTATGGGGGCTGGCAGTAACCCACAGGCGTGAAGCTGGGTAAGGACTGAGGAAGGCAGGCCCAGTCAGAGAGGGCAGTCACCATTCAGTTTCAGCTAGATATTTGAGAGCCCAGAAATCCAGTTTTGTATAAAATCTCCTATTTTAAAAATTATTTGCAATAATTAAAACAAAAACAAAAAACGCACTGTGTCAGCCATATGAGATGTGCCTGTGGGCAGGTTTTAGTTTATGAATCACAGGTTTGGGATATTTGCAAAATGTTGGTTGAATGAACAATGCTAACTTAGTATGTACTCTTCCTGCTCTTGATTTAACAAAGATTTGTGAGAAGGTTGAAAAAGAATCAAATAGCAAGCTTTTATTGGGCACCTGCTGTCTCCCCAAAATGGAGCTAAACATTGTGATGGATTCAGAGAATCAGAAGACCTGGTCCCAGCCCTTGAGGATTTACACTGTGGTTGGAGAAGGGATGACAGGAAATGAGACCAAGCCTCAGCAGTTCTTGGTTATGTGGCACAGAATGTTTAGGGGAAGGGGAGAAACCAGGGAATGCTTCCCAGAGGAGGTGGTGTTTGGGTTGAAACTTGAAAAATAGGGAGGAAGAGCCACTCGTTTCAGGCTAATATGGAATTCTAAAACTGGAAAGCTTCTCTCACCCAACCCAGGAGAACTCTGCAGAATCAAGACCCAGGGCCACAGAAACAGGGAGGTCCCTGCTTGCTAAGAAATAATGGGTACCCTATCCCTGCCACTAATCTCCCCACCCCACCTGCCCACACCCACTGCCACCAAATTATGTGTAGGATCTCCAAGAGAAAGTCCTTTACGGTTTCCAAGGGAAAGTTCAAATGGGTGGCATGAGCAGTTGCAGCCATGGAGGAAGGGCAGCGGTTTAGGGAGGGGTGGCAGTTGGCCTGATGGTCAGCAACATTTTGAAAGGAAAGATGGGGATAGATTTGCACAAGCGTCCACAAGGGTTTCCTGTGAATGGCCACAGCTTTGAGACACTTGCAAGGAAGAGAATGGAAAAGGAACCAACTCTGGGCTTCCCGTGGATTAGTACTTGTAATCCTCAAAACGCTGCAGGGCAGGAGTAGAGTAATTATTCCCACTTTAGAGAACAGGAAACAGACTAGGGCAGTAAGCTCCCTGAGGACAGGAGCAGTGTCTCTTCACTGCTCACTCTGGACTCCTTGGTGCCTGCACAGGTTCTACACCTAGAAGGCGATGATGCTGAATGTACGTGACTTGTCTGAGGTCTCATAGATATAAGTGGCCAAGAGGAGATTCAAAGCCAGCTCTGCCTGACCTCAAAGCCCAGGCTCTTTCACTAAATCTGCATTTCCAAAGAGTCCCAAAGGCCACTTGAAGGGGAATGTCCTGCTCTGAGTGCTGGGTGAACCAAGTGTTGAAGACTAGTTCCTGAGTGTGCTTCGTCTTCAGTAGCCGTGGCTGATGAACCATTGGCGTGAAGGGGGTACAGTGTGCAAACAGTCCCCATGTGGTCAGGCGGTCAGACTCGAAAGAGATCCTTTGAGGTGACATGCCCGCCTTTTCATTCAATGCTGCAGTGTCCTCTTCAACAGTCCAATTTCTTTTTGCTTCTCTAAAAGCGATGTGGTGGCATTCCACGTGGGGCAGATCAGGAAAGACTCCCGCAAGAGAAATACTTCCCTCATCCTCAGTGCCCTTCTTCAATTAATGTCACCTAAGATCACACCAGTTTTTTTGGTAATCAAGCACGTTGACTTGCATCAAGTTTACTGTCAACACACACCTCCCCCATCCTGGACATGTATAATTCCATTTGTTTTAGCCCCGTGGTTCCAGATGTACATATAATCCTATTATATTTCATCTTGTTACTTTAGCCACCATTAATCCGAACTGTTGGGACCTCTGAGGATTTTCTTATCTAAGGTATGAGCTGCTCCTTCGAGAAGCAAGTGTGTAAGCCTGACCTGTGAAAGTTCTTCTTAGTCTCTGATGAAACTGCTGAAATGGAAGGGCCATGAGAGGCCCTGGACACTGATGGCACCCCCTCTCCAGGCTGACATCCATCGGCTTATCAGCAGCTTAGGGCCAGTCACTCAGCACATCCCCAGCTGCTCCAGTTATGCTGTCCTCAAGAGTGCCACGAGGTACCTACTCTGCTGCCTGCTGCAATGCCATGAGCCCCCAGCTTATGAATCCCATCAGTCCCACCAAAAAACATGTGCGACTGATAGGTCTCCTCTTTTCTTAGTGACTCCATGCTGACTCCTAATGATCAGCACTTTCTTCCCTAAGTCTTCAGAAGCCATCCCTTTGCCTGTAGATGAAAGATATTATCCCTGAACCCCAAAGCAGAAGCCCTCTGCCAGCTAGACTTGTTAACTCGTTGTACTGAACATGTCCATCTGCCCCTCCAGATCCACTCTCCATCCTTCTCCCCACTGCTCTGTGCCCCAGGAGGTGATCTTGTGCATTACTGGGTACCTTGCCCTCCAGTTGCGGTTTGGTTCAGCCAGTGGGAGGCACCAACAAGAGACAGGAGGGTGGGACAAGGTCAGGATGTGTATTCCCCTGGTTCCACTCTACTGGGCCCTTCTTGGCTGTGTCTCCCTTCTGCCCCTCTATCTAAGGCCATTGCCCCTATCAAGTGGCTCTCTCTTCCAGATACTTTCTCTCATGCCTTGTTCCCCTTGCCCTGCAGGCTCCCCACCCCTGCTAGCCATAGAGGGCTTCTCCATGCCTTATTAACTTCCTCTAACCTTGCCCATAATTTGTAGGTACTGTAGTTCCATTTCTAAATTCTCCTCAATTACCCCATTTGAGTGTGCTATCTCTTCCTGCCAGATGCTGATTGATGCACTCATATTTTGAGTCATGCTGCTAAAGACTTAGACCTAACAATGCTCAGCAGTAGGAAGGAGGGTCAGTGTTGGTGAGAACAGCATAGGGGTTAAGTGCACAGGATTTGTGGTCTAATTGACCAGAGGTGAACTCAATCTCCACCACTTTCTAGCTATGGCTTTTGAACTTCCCCAAGCCTCTGCTATCTCTTCTGTAAAATGGGAGCAGTAATCCTTCCTCACAAATTTATTATCAGGATTTGATGTGATTATATTTGCCAAACACTAAGTTTAGTATCAGGCGCATTGCGAGCACTTAATAAATGTGAGTTATTATAGATTATTATTAAGAGAAAATCTAACCATTGAAGGTGTTGCTTTGGTGGTAGAATATGCTAGCAATAAGCTGCAGGGTTTTACTATTTATGGCTACCAGGAAATCAGACATCAGGTCATCTACCTGCACACTACATAGAAGAGAAAGAAAAAATAAGCACTACTGGTTTCATTATTAGCTAGAGAGGCAGTCAATTCTATTACTTATTTTCAAGAGAAATTTTTAGCAAAGAATACTCTAGGAGACTGTTTTTGCATTCTAACACTTTCTGTATCCCTTTTCTACATGATCTTAAAGTCCCCCATCCACAAAGTATGATCCTTACACGTTTATGCTAAAAAAATGTGGCGCCCTTTAGCCCGCCCTTACAGAGCTTCTCCACACCCTATCCACTCCCCAAGTGATGTTCTTACCAAAATAAGGCTCAGAAGAGAGTCTCTTAACTCTGTCCAAAAGCTAAATCTGAAAGAGGTCAAAGGTGCTCTGGTCAGTCACATTTAACCCAACTATTTTTAGCTGGCGTAGGGCGAAACAAGTTTCCCCAAAGATCTGGGCCCTGTGAAAGTTGGAAATTCTGCCAAGATGGAGGAATACAGCTATCCCAGTTGGAATAAGAGAACAATTTCCTCCTTCATTGCCCCAGATATCTTTTTGCTGCCAAGGAATCTGCCACCTGCTCTGTCTTTCTCACATTTGGTCATGTTGGGTTGGCCTGCTTATTGGCTGCTCCCCCCTAACCTTTACTATTGAACCATCAATGTGTCAACTCATCCTTTCGGCCGTCTCACACCATCCTGTCCTCTGTCTGCTGCGTCACAAGTTTGACGGCTTTCTGGATATCTATCCAAATGGATCTGCACGACCAAGTGTCCTTGATTCTCTATCTAGACAAGCTCCTTTTCACAGCCTCTTCTGCCAATGCCCCTCACTCCTTTATCTCTCTCCTGAGAGCCCAAACCCTGCCCTGCTCCTTCTGTCCTTTCAGCCACTTTCTCCAGCACTTACATGGATGCACTAAGAATAAGCATCCTCCTGCCCAGAGATAGCTGTCCTTCTACATGCTGTTACATAACCCTCCGCACTCTGACCTCCATGGCTGGAATCCCTTGAGTTAAAAAACCAGAGATGTTTCCATGACTTGTAAGGCTTATATTGGCAGGGCAACAAGAATAGAGTGGGGGGCCAGGCTCAGAATTTCTGCCTGACCCCAGATTGCTGCTGAGGGCAATGCCATGGGATGGTGAACTCCCCACAGGCCTGGGGACTCTCCCAATGGGATTACACTATTGGACACTCAATGTCAGGCTCCTCTGTTCCTCTGCTCCTCAAGCAGGATATTGGGCAGATAGAAACTGAGTTTTGAGTTAAAAGATGTGGATAGAGTTTCATTCAGTGATTTACCATCTAGGCCAGAGTTTTCAAAACTGTATAAAGAGTTATTCCTAAATAAATAAATAGTAACTCCTGGCCAAGTTCCTTATTGGTCATATGTGTGAAATGGAAACATTGCTTTGTCAGAAGTACACTGCCCCCTAAACTGTCTATAATCAGGTTCCGGATGGAAGAGCTGGGTGTTGGAAGAGGGAGTCAAGGGAATAACAATTTACTAGTAGAACTGTATCACCCTGGCAGTGGCATTTGTACTTGGTATGGAAAGGGATCCTAGGGCAGTCAAAAAAGAAAAGGATGTACCAACTTCACCTTGGTACTACCCTCAGAGGTGCTTTTCCATAAATGAACAGATTATGAATGTTCAGGCTTTCTTATTTGTCATTTTAACACTCAGCATTCATCCACTCTCTTCTGGTACCCATGCCCCGGTTTCTTCTCTGGGAATCCCACACTGTCCCCTGCTCTGAGTCCATGAGATTTTAGTACAGCCTGCTTCACCACCAGCTCAGGGTGAAGACTATGATCCAGGCCTACACCAATCAGGACACTTCATTCTCTTGGGCCTAGTAATTGGTTGAGGAATGGGCATCTCATCGATCAGAGCCAATGACATACCATGAAGTTTTCCCTGGGAAAGGAGACTCACTCTTTCCCCTTGAACCTCAAATGTGAAAAGTATAGAGCCTAGAGCTGCTGTCATTTTTCTGTCACAGCAAACCTGAGTCTGAGCCAGCATAGCAGAGATCAGAGCTGAGAGATGGAGAGTAACCAAGTCCTGGTAACATATTATTTTAGCCTGGAATCCAGTTGTGTCTGATGCTAGCCCTAATTCCAGATCTTTTCGTTGCATGGACCATTGGATTTCCCTTTGCTAAAGCAGTTTGAAACAGATTTTCTGTCCCTGGCTACCAAAGAGCCCTAGTTCCAATTGTTGTTTAAAAGTACATAGTTTAAATGGAACTAAGAGAAAAGAGACAGGACCAGCACTAGGCCTGTACTTGGCAAGCACAATCTGTTGCTCAGGTGTGCAGACAGAGGCGTGTCATGTATGCTGATGTGAGGACAGCAGCACTACCGGGTACCCAGACAGGGAGAGGGAAAAACACCAGACAGGAAGTTCCACCAACAAACATCACCTTTTTAGAACTGAAATTACTGAAAGGTCAGACCGTTTCTGCTGAGTTCGGTCTTTGTTACACCCCACTTGGTAGATTTAATATAATAATAAATATTACTGCTATAGTGAAACTCCCTTATTTATGCCATCACAACTTGTATTTCCCTGTAATTTATTCCCTTTTCCTATGAATTAATAATAATATCAATTAATCATGAAATGACTTCCTCTAATCTGATTTTCACCCAATGTATTAGGCAGGATTCTCCAGAGAAACAGAATCAATAGGATCGCTCTGTACATATATCTACATCTACATATCTATATATCTACATATATACATACATAGCGATAGATATATAGATGTGGGTAGAAGTGATGTCAGGGCTGGCCCTTACAAGGATCTCAGCTACTCTGCAGCTCTTCTTCCTTGATGACAGCAATCTTAAAGTCACATGTTTCAAATGATATAGCCACTGAGATGTGGGGGTTTATTTGTCACTGCAGCAGAGCCTTTCCCCTTCTGACCAATGTAGGGCATAAAAGGGATTATTCCTCTGATCCTTGGCCACCCTCAGCCCACTGAGCCATCTCACAGGTGGGAGATGTTCCTCCTGCCCCTGCAGGAATGCTGATGGTCAGTGACATCTCACCTCATCTGCTGTGCTGATGGTGACAGTTGGGAGCAGCACCCTTATCTCAAGCTGCCCAGGATCCGCTCTGTGGCCAAACCCCCAAGGAATGGCTAAAACTGCTGAAATGATTGAACCAAGGTAGGTTTTCCTGAAAAGGCTTTTTACAGCCTTGAGCTTATTAAGAACGAAAGAAAGAGAGGATTTCAGGCCCTAAGTAGTGCTAGAGCCCTTCTACTTTAGTAAAAGTTGAAAAGAAGATATCCTTGCTGGGGTTCCAGACACAGTCTTATCTGTTGAGAACTCACGCAAGATTACATTACAGAAAGCCAGCCAGCCCTGCCACGTGGTGGACCCATGAATGTGGGTGGGACTGCTTGGTATTTTCAGACTGATGGAAACAGTGGCCTTGTTGATCTCAGGGAGTCCCAGTTTAAGCTGATTTCACTATTTTTAATCTCTCCGGAAATAAGCAAAGAAGAAAAGTCTAATTGCAAACAGACTGAACTTTACATAGGAAATATGTAGGTCCCCTGAGGCACCTAGAGAGCCTCTGAAACTCTAACCCCCTCCTTCCTCCCCCACTTGCCTCTCTGTAGCACGTAGGCTGCACCTAGGGAGGCCTGAGGCTGCAGGGGCCGGCCCTTGGACTGGCCAAACCAGTCCAGCCAGCCCCTTGGGCCTGGGGGCAGGGGCTTTGGATGAGAAACAGGAAGCCATTTGGCCCACAGCTTGAACCATGGCTTCTAGAAGGTTCTTTCTCCTTTCGCCCCCATTATTTGGGGTTTTCTGGTCTTTATTCTGTGCTTGTCAAATTCCAGGCGCAAGAAGATTTCAAGCACACTATCAAGCCCGCCACTCACTCACACACACACACACACACCTCCCACCCCCATTTCATTCCCACCACAATCCCATTTGCCACAGAGCCCTGGGATTTGTAGCCAAGTGGGGCCCAGGAAGAACTCTCTAACAGTTCACATGGCCCCGGGCTTCCATAACAGCTCCAGAGTTAAAGTCCCAGCCAGAACCCTGGGCCTTGCTGGCAGCTGTGCTGCCGGATCACTGTGGGAGGTGGGACGAGGCCCTGCGGCCTGCTGTGCCTCAGTTTCCCTGCCCATCAGTTTGGACAACCATGACCGCAGCTAATTCTGAATTGTCTGCCTGCTGGTGGGACCAGGCACTAGAGGGTGGGAGGAGGGATTCAGATTTATAGCATGGAAGTCTCAGAATGAGTCAAAGAAGAGAGAGACCAAAACAGAGTAGGAGCCAAGCACCCAGAAATGCAGCCAGAGAGGATTAGACATGCTGCCGAGAGAACTCTCCCAATGACTTTATGGAGGGCTCTTGCTCCTAAACAGTCACTGTGTTGTAACTTCTACAGACCAGGCCAACCCTTCCTTGGGATGAGAAGTTTGGGATTGGAGCCGTCCATGGTCCCTGCTGTTGCCGAGGTCGCCCCAGGAGCTGGGGCTCTTCCAAAAGAAATCAGCATGGAGCTCCGGTGCTTGGCGGAACGGCTAGGCAGATGGACAGTCTTTGAGTGAGAAAGTCATGGTTATGAGGCAGGGAGGAGTGGCAAGGGCCCCCCTGCTGCAGCTCTGCTGGTGGGAGTAAGTCTTCCTTTATGGGGCACTGCTGCTGAAAAG
The DNA here is from genome assembly GCF_027409185.1 of Cynocephalus volans. NCBI lineage: Eukaryota > Metazoa > Chordata > Mammalia > Dermoptera > Cynocephalidae > Cynocephalus > Cynocephalus volans. The sequence continues at coordinate 150,282,860 of NC_084462.1, forward strand.
CCCTCCTTCCCTTCACTTGCTTCTTGGTCTCATGAATCCCTGTGGAGGGAGGTAAGCCAGCAGCAGAGACACAGAAAGAGCCCAAGAACTGCAGCCACAGTTCCCATCCCTGGGAGCCCCCAATCCCCAGCAACCCCCAGCGGTGCTTTTCGTCTCACATCCTGATCCCTTACATCCTCTGTCTCGTTGCAGGGTCCACCTCTGCCCTCCTGGCCATTGGCTCTTTTTAATCCTCCTTTCCCACAGACAGCCACACCAGCAGGTCCATTCCACCCTCATCGCCCACTGGAGCACTCCAGGCAACAATGCAAAAACTTCATTCCAGTTTGCCAGCAACATGGGCTAAAGCCACAGAACTTGACCCATTTGTAGATAGGTGATTACGAATATCTCATTTCAGAACTGAAAACCCTTTCTTCCCTACCACGTCCAGCTCTCAACCACCCATCCATCTCCCCCTCATCTCTGCTGGAAATGCTACCAGCCAAGGCGAGCCAAGCCAAGCAGGTGTCTTTGGGCTCACAGACCCTCCAAGGATGAGGGTCTCTTCTGTGGCTACCAGATTGCACCCTGATGCCAGCCAGCTTCTGACATCTGCTTCTGGCCCTCCCAAGATGGTGGCCCGTGGAGACACAGCCCAAATGCTTCATCCAGCCTCTTCCCAGCCCAACTCTGTTGGCAAAATGAAACTCCCTACCGAGGAAAAGCCAGCCTAGACTGTCCATGGGGCACCTATGATAACTGGGCAAACCACCCAGCCTGGGTTGGTCAGTGTGCTTTGAAACTTACACTCAGTGGGCCGGTGTGAGTAAGGGAACAGGAGGAAGAAGTCCAAGGAAAAATGTCAGATTTTTGGACAAGCATTGTTGACAACACGTCTTAACCTGGAAAATAGCACACAGGAAGTTACAGTAAAGAAACTTTTAAAGTGCCCCCCCATCCTCCCACCTCTCCAGTCTGCTCTACCATGCCTTCCCCCACAGTCATTCACTTTGGCCAACCTCCAGACCCCTCCATATCCTACTCCATCCCTGCTCTTTTTCCTTGCTCATCCCATTCCCTTTGCTTGCAATATCTGTCTAGATTTTGTCCATCTTTTGGGAGGTCCAGCTCCAACCCAGTCCTCCCACACACACCTACCCCCTGACAAACCTCTGGGAAGCCTGGAGCCTACATTGCCTCTCCTCTACTCACTGTACTTTTTATCTGCCCTACTCTGTTCATTTCTTTATTGAAGGCCATCTTATATGCTCTCTGCTTCAGATGCGTTGGACTTTGTCTCCCTAATGAATCTGTGTGGCACCAAACTTTGTCCCAGAGTTCTTTCTATGCCTCAAGGATGCCTCCACAGTGCTCTCAATATTGCAGGGCCTTAGGCAATTCTTACGGATTCGATTGGTTATCCAAAAGGAATTTAAATGATCAAAAACATGCATAACCAGGAAGAACTACAGAAATGTTCTGCGAAACTGTGAGTGTGGGCCCAGGTGGTCCCTTCTTGGAGGCGGTGTTATAATGGGTTTTCCTTTCTAGGCAGTCCCAATAGTCCTAGAATCCCACAGAGGCCCATGGAAAGTGGTGGGTGGGTGAACAGTATCCTGCAATCAAACAGGACCATAAATGCAAAGCCAGAGAAGCTAAACAACACTAGCTTCACAGCTCCAGGTGATGAGAATGGTATTGATAGACTCAGGGACATGTTTGAAGCAGTGAGTCCCAGAGGCCAATATTTTAAGCTGGACATCCTGACATCCAGACATTCTGTTTTTATTCTCCCCATCCTGCCCTCCTGTAGCCCCTGGAACTTTCCATACAATTTGGACAAAAGCATGAAATCTCTATTGTTTCTCAATATTACTAGTGCTAGGGAAGGATTTAAAAACTGCTTTGTAGAAGGGTGGTTTGTGGTGAGTGGAAAACATTCTGAAGTCTCAAAATGACATTTGCCATTACACCAAAACTTCCATCAGGGAATTTAAAAATTCTAGGCAGAAATGGAGGCCTTTTTGCCCTCAGAGAAGTCCGTGGGCAACAGGGCTGGACTAGAAACAAAGTCCTCGCTGACAGGGGGGACCATCTTGGCCCAGAAGTTCTAGGTTCATCTATTTAAGAACTTTCTTTCTCTTAGCCCATTTTTATATTGGATAATAGTTCCTGAAGCAAATCTATAAACAGAGGGTGGGAATCTAAAACTTTACTATTTAGATGACCCAAAATAAAATGGATTCCTCCAGAGCAATTGAGAAAGTACTAGACAAAGAACAAATTACAAACAGCTCCCCAAGCGTCAGGGACTGTAGATCATAAGGGATGGAAAATAACCATGAGATTGTTGTGTTCATCTGCCCCTGGGCTCCGGCAGCTGGGATGCAGCTTCACAAGCCCCCTTCTGAGGGTGTTCTGGGCTTGACCCTTCTCTTGCCTTGCTCTGTGAACAGCACTCCTGATCAAACTCCCAGACCTCCCCCTAGAGAAAGGCAGTGCCTGCAACATGCAGTTCCTCATGCAGGGTATTCAGTCCAGAACATTCTCTACTGTGTGGTTTTTTGCTGTTTGTAAACAACTCTAGATGGCTTATCCACAGTTTACTCCACCATGCTGACCAGTTCTGTGCACTAGCGAAGTCTGGCCAAGCTTAAACACGCACCAAATCCAGTAGCAACTTTAGGGTCCAAACTCAGCATTTAGAAGCTATCAACACAGGAAAAGAGTTGTACCTGTCTTCATGCTAAGAAAAGCAGATAATCTGCAGGAAAACAAACAAAAGTGATAACTTGAAAATGTCTATTTTCACCAAAGGAAGCACGCAGAACACTCAAACACATACATATTACCCACACATACACACCCATACACACATACGTGCATACAGTTTTTTTTCTTCTAATCACAGAAATAATAAATGCTCAATGCAGAAAAACTTGGAAAATACAGTAGAAAACTATTGATAATAGTTTGTTGTATTTCCTTCCAGTATTTCTTATGAATAGTCACCTATATTTTAATGCATAATATATATTACATGTTACATTATATATTATGTATTAGGTAATTATATAAATGAAAAGATATATAGATTTCTTTTTTATATATAACTAACTACATATAAATATATATTTATATAATTCATTTAAAATTTCACGTAAAATATAAGAAATCATCAATTTTGTCTTTTTATTTCTAGTCTAAGGTAACATATATTAATTTTAGAAAATCAGAAAATATTATGAGCCAAAAGAAAAAGGTGAAAATCACATAATATTCCCACCATTCAGAAAAAAGCACTTTCATTTGCTATATGCCCTTCTCATTTATTCTAAATATACACACATAAGTATAAAATGACATGTCCATTTTGTAAGTATGCCAGGGGTAACACGATGAACATCTTAAACATTATAGCTTCCTTTCCCTTGTAAGTCATTGCAAGCTATGGCTTCCCAGCCATGGACTCATGTGCTCACTTGTTCCTGTGCAAGGGGACACCACCTGGGACAATGCGCCACTGCTCAGTCTTGAGGGTCCACACTGACTCTCTTGTGTTCCTAGAGACTTTGTGGAAAGAAGATTCCTAAATTCTGCCTTTTACATGGTAAGAGTAAACCTAGGTAGTCTGATAATGGGCCTCTACTGTAAGCCATAGTGCAGAAAAGACAGTAGATAGCCTAAGAAAAGTTCCCTCCAGAGGGAAAGGGAAAGTAGAAAGCTCTTTCAAGCTGGGAAGAGAAATGGAGGAGGAAGAGGAAGAGATGCAGCAGTCAGACGAGCAAGGCCTTTCCTACCTCCCTGCAGGGACTGGGGTGTTATTAACAACCACAGGGAGCTGGGGGATCTAAAACAATCTGGGCTGTGGCTCTGCTTTTCTGAGATGTAGCTTTTGAGACTCTTGGACTTATCTGGCACAGATCCAGCGTGGTGCCATGGGATGGGTTAGAAATGACAGAGGGAAGCTGCTTGATGTCTGGGCAAATGGGCAGGAGACAGCGCTCCTTTTCTCCCAGGTTGCTTGGATGTCCAGGGGATTCCTGATTCCTTTATGCGCCCAGCATGGTAACAGAAGTGCTGAGAAAAGGCCTGGGGCTGGGACAAGAAGGCCACAGTTATTCTCAAACTTCCATTCTAATAAGCCAAGGGAGGAGGAATATGGCTTATACACTAACTTTTGAAAACAGTTCAATTTAATTAAATTCAATTGGGTTCAATTGCTCACATGAGGAAAACAAAGATATGGCCCCGTCCTCAACAAACTCAAAATCTAAAGAGTTTAATTCATCCTACACCATTGTGGTACACACATCATAAAGGTTTGATTAAGGTAGATGCTGGGGGAGCCCAGATGTGGGGACATTCTGCCAACACTTTGCCACTGCGTTGGGCTGTCAGATCTCTGAAAGGGTTAGCCCAAGCATTGTTTTCTCATCCTGTCACCTATGACCTTCCTCTTCTCCCCTGCCCTGGAGCCCAGCCTCGTCCTCTTCTCAATCCTCCATCCCAACCTGCTTCTCACAATGTCTCTTCTACTCCTTGCTTCTGTGAGTCTTGGAGTGTTCATGGTAGTAGCAAACCTAGGCCAGATAGGGCCAGGCCTTAAGGCTATGGTGAGAAAGTCAGAAAAATGGGACCACAGTGATAATTGGGGTGGAGAATAATATCTATTATTATTACTATCACTTATCACTCATAATTATTCTGACTATGTGCCAGGCACTGGTTAAGCATTTTACACATAGGGTATGAGCTCATGAGTTTGTGTTAACTCCTACGTTAACTCAGAACTCAAAAGCATGAGTTCATAATGCATATGTAACAACCTGCAAAGTAAGTTCAACTGTGATCCCCATTTTACAGATGAGAAAACCTAGGCACAGAGAGGTTGAAGTGACTTGCCCAGGTCACACAGCTAGTAAATAGAAGCCAGAACCCCGCCTGGCTGGCTGGCTGTCTCTAGACCCTCACAGTAGGCAACACTTGAGGACCCTGAATGCTCTGAGCTAGAACAAGGCAAGTGGCTGGATTCGGTTTGAGAATGCAGGCTGGCCCACAGAGGTCTTAGAGAATCTAAAACCATCCACAAAATGCAGTGGTTTTAGGGCATCTATGGCCCCTGCTTTGCAGCTCTGGAAACTGAGCCCAGGGAGATTAGGGCTACAGGACATGCCCACCACTGCAGGGGTAGCTGCAGGAGAGAGGAATCTGCACCTGCATTGCACACCGTCGGGGGCAGAGCCAGCAATCAGGAAGGTGCACATGTCCACGCCTGCACAGGCACTTCTAGAGGAGGCAGACACAGCAAGCCCTGGATTCCACTGCTGAGGAATCCAGGGGGAAGGCACCCTTTGCCCTGCTCTGGTGGCTTTCAAGCAAAAGCCCAGAGTTCACTGCAGGCTTTCGTGTATGTACTTAGCACCTTAGCTGCACCAACTTAATGACAAGCTTCTCTGCCCTGCATCTGGGGACTGTGTCTCCACATGCAGCAGAGCCAGCAGGACATCAGGATTAGTCAGAGAAGCTGTGTTCTGCTCACAGGGCCACACTTGGCAAGAGGGTCTATAGAAGTGAGTGGTCCTCAGAAGTGCAAAGCATGGAGCCCCCAGAGCCAAATCCCCAGACGTTGATAACAGGAGGAACCTGTGGGACTGGCCACAGACCTTCAATGCTTTATTTCATTCAGCTTTGACAAGTAGCCCAGTGGAGAAGCCAGGCAAGATCCTTTCTTCATCACAGATGAGAAAACTGAGGCTCAAAGTCAAAGCTAGAAAACGACAGCGATGTCTTCCCGAGCCGGTGTTCCTGCTATAAAGCCCCTTTTCAGTGCCCACGCCAGACTGGTAGGACGCTGCCTGTGTAGACAGAAGCTGAGGTCTTCAGCACATCTCGCTTTTTCCAGCTCCTACAGCTGGGTTCCTTCCCCCCTCCCAATCCTCCACCTCGCAATGTGGTTGGTACTGGCCCCCTTTCCCCATGCCGGCTCTGTGCTAAGCACCCACCGTGCTTTATCTCATTAATCTGAACAGCAACATATGAGGTGGATATTTTTAGCCACATTTTACAAATAAGAAAAATGAGACTCAGAAAGATAAAGTAACTCATCCAAAGTTACTAGCTAATAAGTGGCAGGGCCTGGATTTGTACCACCACATGCTTATCCGCTGAGCTCTATCGCTCCGTTCAGTCCATGTGGGCTGGTCAGTCGCCTTTTTCTGCAGTGAGCTCTGCCTCGGGCCTCTGACAATGCCCTTGCCACCATGGCTCACACTTATGAGACCTAAGCCAAATCCGGGTCTGTTGAACTTGATCAGAGATTGGATTGTTATTTGAAACAGAGAAAAAAGGGGGGGGGGAGAATGAACCATTTTACTCTCTTCTTTGAGCCACTATTTAGTGAGAGCCTTCTGAGTCTCCAGCACTGTTTTAGGTCTCAAACAAAATGAACAAGAAGCCCTGCCCTCACAGATCTTACAGTCTAGTAAGTTACACAGCATGTCCCATGGTGATAAATGCCAAGAAGAAAGATAAATCATAAGAAGGAGCATGCGTCCTGGGGGATGTGGGGCTCTCTCCCTGCCCAAAGAGGTGAGGAATGCCTGAGGATGGGTCCTGCTCCAAGACCCACCAGAAAGGATGGTGAGGCCGTGAGGGTTTGGGGGCAGGAGCGTCTCTGGGTTTCCTCATTTCTGCTGATGGTGACGTGGAGGCCTGAGTCTAGGAAGTGGCAGCCCCTCTGGAACTCTAGCCCCTGCTGCATGGAATGGCCTCATTGAACATGACAGTGTGTACAGATTCTCTGCAATCATCGGCGAGTGAAGGAGCTCCTTATGAAAGCTTCATCCTAGGATAGCCCTCTCTGGCTCACCCCCTCACTCCTCCCGACCCCCGCCCTCACCCCCTGAAATTAGTTTGGCCTAAAGCCACGCAGAGTCATTTTACCTAAACCGCCCCCAAATATAATTAGAAAAGTAAATATGTTCGCCAAAACAGTCTTATACTGCATTTCAAAATCAAATGTAAGTAATTTTAAAGCATCACAGTGTGGGAGAAAGGAAATGAGCTCTTATGGGTGGCCTCCTACGTCCTAGGTCCTTTACACCTATCAGCTCATTTAAACCAACCCTCGCTGCAAACTTGTGACCCAGGTTTTCACATCCCCATTTTGTAAGTTAAAAAAAAAAAAAAAAAGGAATAAAAGGAGGCTTAAAAGGATAAAATAACTTTACCGAAGTTATATAAATGTCAAAGTTGGGTTTTTAACCAGACTGTGTCTGACCCCAAAGTCAGTGGTATTTCTGTCTCCAACAAGTCCCAGGCTAGCCATTTATGTAGAACGAGTAACCTTGGTTGAACTACTTAACCTCCCATTGCCTCAGTTTCCCATCTGTAAAATGGGTATGATGCTGATGGCTAACTTACCCATCTGTCTGATGGTTCTGTTCTGGTGATCACATGAGTTCATGTATAGGAAAGGCCTTTAGAACTTTAAGGCACTGCGGATATACAGTATTAATCCTCACCTCGAATTAAGAAGTGGTTACGGTTTTTCTGCCATCTAACCTTGTTGGTGTCTAGTGGTACATTTCCATTTAGCATATCCGGTTTATTTTCCACATTCTCCTGTTGATGGTAGTCTCTGGCTGCTGGCTGTAAACTGTATCATCTGTGTTGCTCTCTTTCCTGGGATAAGTATCTCCTCTTCCACAGCTGTGCCTCAAGCATGCTCCTTATTGCTGACTTGTAGTTTTTCTACAATGTTCTTTCCTCTGGGATCCCGTCAGAGTAGTCCATATACACTCCTTTCTAGTAGTGTGCTGGCAAATGTTTAATAACGGGCTTTCCAATTGTATATCTGATGTGAATGTTTGTTGATAATTTCATTTACAATAATGAGTGAGACAAAAGTGAAATAACAAAGACGTATTTCAGAACTTCACTCATTTTTCCATGTTATGAGTGCCAACTTTTCTGAATAGGACAAGTTTTTGAAAACCAGAAGAATATTACCTTGATATTTTGTGTTATTCATAATGTCACTGCTACCGACACGGCACACTGTTACATTTCATATACCTTATGAACATTTTCTCTATCACTTTCTTAAGTCTAGATAATCAACAAAACAATAAATCAAGCCCTGAGTGTAGAGTTTGTCAATTTCCATGGTGTAAGTATTCTACCATGGCCCATTTCAAATTATCAACGTGATGTTACTGAACGTGGGATTGAAAAGAGATTCGTGGTAGCATGCCACGCTATAGTATTGCCGCTATATATGTATAATAGACATGGAACTCAAGAGCATAGATGATAGTAAACTGTAATAAAATCATCAGGAGGTAACCTGTTTTTAGCATTAATTACCTTTGTTTTTAATATAATTTATTTAATTATAAGTTTATATCATTTAATTTTCAATAACAGCTGTGTTTAACAACCAGTGCACAAAATTCCTGAAAATTTAACAATCAGCTTTCACAAGCCCATGCAAGGCAGCTCCAGCACACCCTGCCGTTGTTCTTCTTCCCGTTTGCCCTGATGGGCCTCGTGACATCCAATGGCCACACCCTTCGTTAACTAGCTCCAGCTTGTCCAGGTCCACACGAATCAAGAAAACATTAGTCAATGCTCAGCTTCTCCAAATAAGCAATGTCGACGGCTTCAGTCCAGTGGAGTAACTTAATGATCTGTTTCCTTCAATAAACTGTGATTTCTGAACTCAGTTCAGATACCTGAGTGTCATAGTAAGCTGGGAGTGAGGCCCGAAGGCGTTCATGATGTAATATACTAGGTTTAAACTTGGCAAGCAGATGACATTGTGAGAAATGGATTTTCTTAGGCCAATTTTGGGAATTTGGGGTGTTTTTTTAAGAGTTAAGCCAAGGCAAAAAATAACCCTTGCAACACATCACTTCACAGATGGTCAGCATGCAAGAAGCTATTCTGGGATATCCAAGGTAAGGCGCCTCTTTAAACTCCAGGCAAAGGCCGGCCCGGGGCTCACTCAGGAGAGTGTGGTGCTGATAACACCAAGGCCATGGGTTCGGATCCCTATATAGGGATGGCCGGTTCGCTCATTGGCTGAGCGTGGTGCTGACAACACCAAGTCAAGGGTTAAGATCCCCTTACCGGTCATCTTTAAAAAAAAAAAAAAATGAACTCCAGGCAAACTGGAATCAGGATGTGGGGTTTCTATTTTTGTCTGTGTCACTGACTTGCCGTGTAACCCCTGGCTGGTTAGTTCTCTGGCTGGTGCCTCAGTTTACCCTCTGGCAAAATCAAGTCAACTGCCTTTACTTTCAAACTGTAGAGAGAAAAAAGACAGTCGCTAGGGTTTACTGGAGGGTTTGGAGTGTCCGCTTGAGATGTTCTTCATTGGTGGACTCTAGGAGGAGCTAAGATTAAGTAGAATCTTATTAGAAATGACAAACGAGCAAGGTTTAAGAGAGAGGAGGAGGAAGAGGAATAGAAGGAAGTTGAAGGAGGAGAGAGGATCTCCAAGCAATGTCCAGTGAAAATGTTGGGCAAGTGGCAAACTGCATCCAAGGTTCACTTCTCTAGGACAGAGAATGTGCGTCCAATGAGTTCATTGCAGAAGAAAAGGCAGGCAAGAAGTGGTTAGTGGGTACCTTTTGTCCGGGTTTGACAGGAAAGTTTTCTGAGTAGGGAAGGAATGTGACCAAAGTTATGATCTGAGACCTGCGTGGAAGATAACTAGGGAGTGGGCAAACTTGGAGGCACTACCAGCCTCCCAGACACCCATGTCATGTTGTGTCCCAGGCCACTGTGTAAATAACATCTCTCCTGTTCTTTAGTAGGCATCGTAGTTCTCATGTAACAAGTCTCTCTCTTCTGTTGAAAGCATGAGCCAGTCTGTTGGATGAAAAAGCATCAAAGGAACCACTGCATACTTCTTTACAATCTCCGCCATACCTTGGACTTCTATTATCTTACTTTTCTTGCCAGCAGCCTAGAGGAGAGGCGACACCATCCCAATTTTAACATCAGAACAACTGAGACCTACAAACTTTAAATGACTTGCTCCAGATCACAACTGAGACTCAACCTCTTCCCTTGGCCACACAGCCTGTGCCTTATCTACACCAATCTGTCTCTATCAAACCTAACTGGCTAGTCCACTTTTCCCATCCATAAGCCAGACATCTTTTGAAATAAAAAGCTATTTGATCTCTAGAAAAACTGAAGGGCCATTTCCAGTTGTCGAACACTACAAGCAAGAGAGTATCTTCCAAAAGTTTTCCGGGAAACCCAAGGATTCAGAAAAAGCCAGCCAATTCTGAATTTTCTCTATAAAGAGACAGTGTCTCCCTGTTTAGAACATACCCTTCTTCATTAAGCTTTCCATGTTTTGTAATAACTTTTGCTTACACCACAAAATTGTCATAGATTATGGAAACACAAAGGCCTTGGAAAAAAGGCCCAGAACCCCTGGAAGTCATTATTCCTTCCTTTAGCAATTGCTGAGTTAAGCACCATAAATATGGTTCCCATCCTGCTCCCTCCCCCTCCCCCACACACTCACACACGATCTGCTGGACATATGTTCAGAAGAAAGCAGGCATGTGGGGGTGGGAGAAGAAGATTCACATGTCATGAATCAAGAGCTTCAGCATTTGAAAAGAAAAAGTGGGGAGAGGGCGGGGAGTTTGCAGCCCTGGAAATGGAATAGCCAAAGGATTTATTGCCTTTGAGTATCTTACAAGGCTTTTTTTTTTTTTTTTTTTTTATAAAAATCTGTGGCTTATGGCATTTTTTTCTTTTTGTATGGGGCAGTAAACAAGAGTTCTGAAAGGGGAAGGAAGCCAGGAGAAAGCCAGCTCCATTAGTCACGCAGCTGCATATCCTGTCACAAAGGACCCCAGTTGAGTAATCGCCCAAAATATGCCTGTTATTTTTTCTCTGTCAGAAAAAAAATGGGGCCTGCCAAAATGTACTGTAAAAAAAGCGAAAAAAAATCTGGTCTCTCAGGCCCAGAGGGGGAAAGGAAAATAAAGAAGAAACTTCTCGGTGCTCCTCTAAATGCTCTTCCTGACTTATCTTTAAAAGAAAAAGCCTCAGACTCTTCCCAGCGATGGAGCCGCCGGGCTTGAAGAAACCTAGCTCCAAGAGACGTGCAGGTCTCAGAGTCCTTGCAGCCATGTGGAGAGCTGCGAAAGAGGAGGAGCGGTGGGAGAGGATGGGAGGAGGACAGCTGAAGGGGAGAGGAAAAATGAACAGAAAGGGGCCAGGATACTGAACAAGTCCTACAGCGGACTTTAGGTGGGTGAATTTCTTGCTCTGCAGGGAGCCTGCCACAGCTCACACAGGTCCAGGAGCACTGCATGAGCCCAGCAGGGGCCACTGACTTCCAGCTGAGGCCAAGCCGATTCGCTTCATAAGCTTTTCTGATGGCCTCAGCAAAACCGGCGTTGTCTCAGGCCTCCCCCCACCATGCCACAGACTGAACAGCCAGAACTTGTGTAGGACATCTGACTCTGGGGAAATCTGAAGTACAGGGGCTGGGGGAGGACCACGTGGTCAGAGCTGCCTACAACCTCAGGTGTTTTCCTGGGTTGACTTTCCAAAGCCCCTGGACAACAGGATCCTGGTGGGGAAACTGAGGCATGGCAAACAAAGGTGTTCTAAAGCCTCATTCAGCCACTGCCTCTGTCCCGTGCTCTTAGTCCCATTTCTCTCAGGACCAGGGTACAGAGCGCTCGTGGAAAGTCACAATTTCCCTCCTGCTAACATTCTGACCCAGTCAGAGTTGTCCAGGGGGCGGGGGACTTTGACAGGGAAATAGCAGGGAGACTTCTCCTTGAGAATGAGAACGGGGCCCTGCAGAGGAAGCACAAGACAGATGCGCTGTCCCTTTTGCTTCCGAGCTGTCTGGGTCTCTCCTAGAGGAGAGAACCCCAGCCCTGCCTTGTCTCCCCAGGAGCGGGCTGGGAGAAGACCCTTTCCAGGGCCACTTCCTGGGACCTGGCTCCTCACATTTGGCTGCTTGGCCATTCTGGACCAAAGAAACTCCTTCCCTAGCCCAAGAACCAAGTCAGTCCCTGTGCCGATTGCTGCAGGAAGGCCCAGTCCTACCCAAATAAGGCCCTACCCAGGCCTGCAGTGCCTTTGCTGCCCATCCTGTCTGAGGCACAGCCCCAAAGCCAGTCCTGAGCTTCAAGGCCTACGCCTCCCTGGGGGAGCTCACTGACACTTAAACCCCACCCCCCACCCCACCTCACAGAGAGACGGGGCGTGGCTTCCTGCAGAGAACCTGGTTTGCAAGTTGGAAGGTCAGATTTTCCTCCTGGCTTCCTTGCTGATTGCTGTGCACTTTCAGGCAACTCAAGTAAACTCTCTGGGACTATTTTTTCCCCCCTTCACAATTTATCAGCTGCTCATTGGAGCCTCTGTGTGCCTGCATGTGCAAGGTACCAGGAATTCGGTGGTGAACAATACAGACACAGCCCCTTTTTTCGTGGGAAGCCTGCAGAACCCTTTCCACTCCTCTGCATTCCTTCCTTCCTTCTTTCTTGAGTTTCCTGGTGCCAGCTCCTTGGATGGGTGAGCCAGGGGTGGGAAGGTAGCGGGTAATAAATAAATACAACAGACAATAAACCCCCACACTGCGAAAACCCTATGCTAATGCTAGTATTTCCAAAATGCTTATAGATCAATGACAGTTTCTTAGCAACTGATCATAATGAAAATTCCACAAGGGCATCTGGAATTTACTCTGTCAGACATTCCAGCTTATCAGGAAATGAAAAGGACCAAGACCGTCTTCTAATGCACAAACGGTTCATGTTAATGCCTATCACCTAGCTTATATCCAACCCTAGTCACAGGACTGTCCCATGGGGACTCCCTTCATCTCAGTTTTAATTGCATGAAGTACCTGAGGGCGGTCGTCTTCCTCAGAGCTCAGCCCCTTCTTGAGGCCACGTCCTTCGTTGAAACCAGAACTCTCAACACAGGCCCATGACTAATGTTCCAGGTGACAGGCTGGCACGTGAACATTTGAGTGATGCTACTATCCCCCAAATCCCAGGTGAGTGAGGTCTCTGGAGTGCCCATTCCCACTCAGATTTCCCTTTGTGGTAACAGTGACATCTGAATCACTGAGTTTGGGGGCACCATTTAGGTTTGCTACCTCTCCTTCCCATGCCCCAGAAGGGGGCCGAGGGCAGGTCCTCCCAGCAGAGAAGGCTCCACTTCCTCTGAGCTCCAGACAACGTGTCAGGCACCCGGGTGATGAGGTCTTTCTTGGCCCGTTGTCTTCTTGGTAGCCCTTTGATGTTTCTGAGCTGACAAGGTCAGCATCCTCCAGGCTGTGGGGAGCATGCCTGTCAGGTACAGCTTTCAGGCAGCTGATTAACGTGTCAAGCATTCTCTGGTCAGAGGAGACGGTCTACAAGCTGCTGAAATGACCCTATAGCTCTGCCTCTGTGCCTCTGGGAAGGGTCAGCAGAAAGGGTGAAGCTCTAGTGTTCAACAAACCACATCCTAAATGTGGTGAGAGACGGTGGGCTCCTTCATGGGACCCCTTAGGAGCGGAAGCCCAGCAACATTTCCCAGTTGTTCTGAGGAGGTGTGGATATGACAGGAAGTCCACTCACTGGTCTGTTACTTGGCATTCTCAGATCCATGCTGGGGGTGGTGTAATGACCGCGTTTGGGTGCGTGGAGAGTTAATGGCCTGACAAAGCACTTACTGACCAAGGAAAATCAACTTCAGGTGCAACAGGAAAGCTCTGGTACCAAGAATGTCTGGGGTTTTGAGACACTGGAAAAGATTGCCTAATAATGTAATGGGCTCCCTTCCCTGGAAATATCTGAAAATAGGATGAGTACTCTCGAATCTTGGATGGGTCAGCATTGCCTTGAGGTAAGGGGATGGTTACTCAACCAGGAGAGGGCTTACCAGTGACCTTGAGCCTAGGAGATGCTATATTTTCACACAAAGAAAAAAACGTTTATTGTAGTAAAATACGGATAACATAAAATTTACCATTTTAACCATGTTTAAGTATACTATTCAGTGGCATTCAAGTACATTCTCATTGTCGGGCAGTCATTCCACCACCCATCTCCAGAAATTTTTTATCTTTCCCAATTGAAACTCTGGACCCTTTAATCACTAGCTCCCCATTTTCGCCTCCCCCAAACTCCTGGCAACCACCACTCTACTTTTTGTCTTTATGATTTTGACACTCTAAATATCTCGTGTAAGTGGAATCATACAGTATTTGTGCTTTTGTGACCAGCTTATTTCACTTTGCATAATGTCTTCAAGGTTCATCCATGTTGCAGTATGTCAGAATTTCCTTCCTTTTTAAGGCTGAATAATATTCCTTTGTATGTATATATCATATTTTGTTCATCCATCCATCTGTTGACGGACACCTGGGTTGTTTCCAGCTTTTGGCTGTTGTGAATAGTGCTGCTATGAACTTTGGTGTACAAATAACCTGTCCCTGCTTTTAATTCTTTGCAGTATATACCCAGAAGTGGAATTGCACAAAGAAAAATTACAAAAAGACAAAAGTATTGTGCCCCCAAGGAAAAGATGTCAGTGTCCTCACATCACCATCCAATATGGAGAACAGACACCTAAAAAAATCTGAGCTACAGTAAGACCAGGTCAGACGAGCTAAGGAAGAGGAAGAGGGAGCTGGTCGGTTCCTACAGCAATCAGAGAAAGCTCCACGGAGGAGAGGATTTAAGCTGGATTCTGACAGATGACTAGGAGTCTGCCTGGTAGAAAAAAAATGGAAAAGGGTAGGAAAAGAAACAACTCTTTTCAAAAAGAGTAAATAAACCACTAAATACACATATCCTTGGACTCAGCGACTGTACTGGTAGGACTTCTTCTGCAGCTATGTTCACACATGTAAACCCAAGGCATATGTCCGAAGATCCTCATGGCAGTAACGTTTATAAGACTTATAAACTGGAAGCAGCCCATATGCCCATCAATAGGACACGGGTTAAATAAACTACGGTGCAGACATACCATGAATTCATATGCAACCATTAAAAATAATGCAGGAGGTCTCCATGTACTGATACGCAAGAATTTCAGACTTATTTTTAATTTTAAAAAGATGTCAATAAGGGCCAGCCCGTGGCTCACTTGGGAGAGTGTGGTGCTGACAACACCAAGTCAAGGGTTAAGATCCCCTTACCAGTCATCTTTTTAAAAAAAAGAAGTACCCAAATTCTTTCCCTGGAAGAATACACAAGAAACTGTTAACATTCATTACCTTTTAGAGGAGCAACTGTGGTTTGAGGGGAGAAACTAAACTTTCATGTTATACCTTCTAATGCTTTTTTTTTTTCAGCCATGTACATGTATTACATTGAAAAAAATGTTAACAGGGCTCTCAGGGTGATGGGATTATGAGCCATTTTTATATTCTTTATGCTTTCCTTATTTAAAATATTTTAAAGAGGAAAGCAGCTATTTTTCTGGAATTGTTTAGTCCCAATGGCTCCTAAAGGAGGAGGGATGGAATAGATACTTAAAGGGCCAGCCTTTAGGAGTTTCTCAGACTTTACAAGGATTCAAGACAGAATGGTGTCCTCATCTTCTAAAGAGAGAAACTGAGGGGCAGTGATGAGAACTAGGCCAAAAGCTCGAAGCAAGGGAAGCAAGGAGCCAGGGGCTCCCAGAACTGCCTGTGTAGCATCCAGAGACCCGCCCCCTGCACTGCTTCCAAACTTTTCTGTACTCCTCGTGGGGACCTGCATCTCGGGGACAGAAACCCAGCCACACAGGGTTAACCCTTGTGCTTTGCTTCACTGAGCATGGGGCGGGGGTGGATGGGGGTGGTGGTGAGAGCTGAGGGGGCTCAGCCCAGCCCTAGCTCCAGGCAGCATTAATAAAATGCAGGTGTTTGTATGGTTGCTTTAGAGAGGAGGGAAGAAAGACTCGACTGCAGCGAGCATATAGAAAGGAGAGCCAAGTGTGGTAGAAGAAAATGTGCCTGCAAGTAATGAGAAAGCATTTTGCAAAGAGGGCTGGCTTTGGGGTTAAGAGGAATGCAGCAGTTTCTGGCACAGGCCTACCCTGCGGCTCCCCCTGGGTGTATGTGTGTGTGTGCATGCACGCATATGCACGTGTGTACACAGACTCCTGTCTTCTCTCTCTCTCTCTCTCTCTCTCACACACACACACACACACACACACACACACACACACACACACCACCTCCACCACCACTGCCACCACCGCCACCACCGCCACCACCATAGGTCTTTTCCCAGCAACACCGCAGATGACATGAATTTGGCCTTCACCCGCTTGACCCAGGATTGGTTCTGACTCTCCCCCACCACTGTGGTCTGTCGTTCTCTCCTGTCTTCTTCTCTCTGGACTCGGTGCCCTGCACCTCCTCCTCCCCGCCACTGTTCCCTCTGTCTGGGGCCTCCGGGTGACTGTATCTCCATTTGGCCTGCCCCATTTCTCAATCCCCCCAGCTCTGCTTTCAAACAGGCATTGTGTGAGCCTCACTCCCAGCCCCTTTCCCCAGCCCCACCATCCTTGTAGTCAGAGGGAGAGGGAGAGAGCAAAATGGTACCCTGCCCTGGGCTTCTAGAAGGCCAAAGCACTCAGCTGGGGTCATCTGCTCCTGCTGCTCTTGCCCTGGTGAAATGCTCCAGGAGTGCGATCCAGCAGGCATGGGGAGAGCCTCCCTCCTCTTGGCCACCCCAAGGGCAGGAGAGAGATGAGGAGGCACCAGAGGTGGGCACCAGCTCTGTGCGGAGCTGGGCCCTGCTGAGGGTCCTTGTCCCCTACTCCTCCACAGCCCCCAGGGAGATGGGAAGTGACAGACAGCCCTGCCTTCTCAGGGGCTCCTCTCACTTTGCCTGAGTTAAAGGAACTTAAAGCAAGTTATTTCTGTGATTTACTTAGTTTGACTCCTTGTCTGAGACCTAGTGAGGAATACCTCGTAAGCATGTTGTCCTGACACAGGAAAAGATGTTGGGAGATCTGGGCAGAACCCTGAGGCCCTGCTGGCCCAGGTGGGCTGGCGTCTGAGTGGGAGTGTGGTGACAGTAGAGCGTCCTCCCAATGGACATGGGTTCTTGATCCTCACAATGAAGGAGGGTGGGGAGATTGTCGGGGGCTCAGGAAAGGCCTCTGTCACTGGCTTCTAAGCTGACCCTGAGTGTTTGTGTGTGTGAAACCCCAGCCCACTGAGTCAGGACCTGTGTGGGGCAAAAGGCCAGCCCAAGTGCCTGATAAATGTGTCCCCGGAATTCAGTATCTAAAGGCCAGAGAGGGGCAGGGGCTGACAAGAGCTTGTCAGCTGTCCTTCCCTCTGGCCTGTCTGAACTAGGAGGACCAAGCTCTAGAGGACCAAGGTTTTACTTTCTCAACTCCCATCCTTGCCCCCACCTGCCTCCCTACCCCACCTTCCCTCCAAAAAAAACCAAAACAGACGGAGCAGGGGTGGGCGGGCAGCAGCCAGTCGTCTCCCCACTTCTCCTTGTCCACAGCCCACAGGCCGGCCCAGTGGCGGCTCTCTGTGGGAGGAAGCAGGGCTGGCCATCCGCGCTGGGAGCTACATTCAGAAGCCCTACGGAGTCTCCTGTAGAGGAAAGTTACTGGGCCTTCTTATCCCAGACCTCAAATTAGAGTTTGTCTGACAAGTACAAGGCTTGGACTTACCCCTTGTGGGAATAACAGTGGGGACCACCCTGGAAAGTCCAGGAGGAAGGGTCCCCTGGCCAGCACCAAGGGGCCCTGGCATCTCCCCGTCTCTACACGTCTTTCCGCCCTTCTGGGAATGGGGTGGGGAAAGCTTGCCTCCTTGGATCCCCAGCCCCTGTCGGAAAATCTCGTGGAGCCCTCGAGGCGTTATTCTTCCACCAACCCTGTGACAAGGGGCACATGAGGAGCAGATGTTTCTAATGAAGGGCCCAGATCAGAGCCCCGGAGGTAACAGGCAAACCATACAGCCCTGGCTCCCATGGAGGGGCCGCAGACCCCAGACCTCTGAAAGTACAAGGCTGCCCAGTGAATGGGACACACACTCACTGGAATTCTCAGCTCTTTTCAGGAAATTGCCAAGTTAGCCCTGGCTTTCTCCTGGCCAGCGCCCGCCCCGTTTCCAGAGCAACCGCCCCCACCCCACCCCCCAGAGCCTCTCCCCTGTCCTGCCCGCCCCTCCTCTCCACCACCCTCCGCGTCTCATCTGTCTGGGTGGGAACTGGGATTAGAGTTCATCGGGCTGGGGATGCTTTCCCAGGGCCGCTTTGCCTTCGTGATCCCTTTGCAGCCGCCGGCCCCTGCCCCAGGCTTTTCAAGTCCTCCAGACTTAATGACCAGCCCCGGGTTTCCTCCTCGTCTCTTTCTCTGCCTCCAATAAAGCCCGGAGAATTAACCCAAGTTTTAAGTGCCTCGGTTCCAAGCTGCATATCAAAGGGGCTTCCCCAAGCTGCTTCTGCATTTCAAAGGGGCTGATTTATCACTTTCCCTTAAACCAGCACATTTTGGGGGAAGAGTTTTACCCAGAGGTCAAATTCTGGAAAAACAAATGAATCCCCGTTCACCCCTCCTGGGGTGCTGTGGGCTATTAGTATATAAACCGCTCTTGGGTAGGTGGGAAACAGGCTGCCGGCTCTCCTCAGCGGCCCGGGCCCCAAATCACTCACGTCCCCAAATCACTCACGTTCCCCAAGGCCTGCTGTTGGGTGGGTGGGGGTGATGCATGCAGCCAGTCCTGAGAAGGTTTCCATGCTGCTCCTCCTGCTCTCTCTGCCTGGCACAGGCCAAGTGCTGGGTCTGTTTTATGCTTCCTCAACCTCTTCTGGGGCTGTAACCCTTACCCTGAGCAACTCCAAGCCCGTGTCAGCTCTTGCAAGCAAAGGGCGCGCTCTGCCCCAGTATCTCAGCCACTCCAATGCAGCCTGGCCCCTGTGCCTCCCTGGTTCATTTCTTTCTCCAGCTCCCCCTGCAAAGCCTTTGCAGGCGTCTCATAGCAAGCTGCTGCAGAGCTGGGCCACTGAGTCACCCACACTCCCTTGCTCTCTCCTATCCTCACGGTGAAATCTTGCCCACCTTCCTTCCCACATGCCCCACCACACACACACGCACACGCGCACATGCATTCACTCACTCTCTCCCAGACCCCTGCCATCATTCCCACACCCCCTCCCACCCAATCTCAACTCAACAAGTTGTCGCTATTATTTCCCACTCCTCAAGGACCCCCTCCTATATAGTCTCCAAAGAACTCATTCCCCAGAGCCGGGGTCCCCTCATCCCTCTCAGTGACCCCTCTGCCTGGCTGCCCCCTGAGCACACTCCAGTCTCACTGCAGAGGGTAAGGTTCTTCCTTTGAATTAACCCAGACCCGATTCCCAGGCTTTCTCAGGCATTAAGTCCCTGCCAAACATGCAAGTCCTGTGCTCAACTGACCAAAAAAGCCATGAGCAAGCAGCCAATGAAGCAATCCTTGGAAGAGGCCAGGCAGACAGCACAGCATCCTTGAGGAACTTCTTAGCACCCAGTGAGGGGCAAGAGGAGGAGAAACAGTGCCCCAAAGACTACCTCTGACCTCCAGAGAGGGCAGCCTGAAGGAGGTCTTGAGAAGCACTCATAGCAATGCAGGTTTCCCCTTAAAGGACACGTCCCTATTTCTTTTTCTCGCCCTGCCACTAGCTCATTCATTCATTCACACATTTGTTCACTCACACGACCATTTATAGAGTGCCTAGTACATGTCAGGGGTATGAGACAGTAGGGCCAACAATTAATTACGGTACAATGAGATAAACCTCCTTTCCCATAAAGAGGCTGGCAAGGTTCGTGGTCTTTGCTTAATCCTCTCCATGGGGATCCAGGGAATACTCCAGACAGGGGGATTTAATTTGAGCTTGAAAGATGGACAGGGGCTTAGCAGAGAGACAAGTGTACTTTGGGCAGAGGTAACAGAAGGTACAAAGGCACAAAGGCACCCAAGACACCACAGGTGGTGGGGTAGGCAGATCAATGTATCCAGCACACGGGAATGCAGAGCAAGTTACTGGGAGATGAGCCTGGAAGAGCAGGCAGGTAGGTTGTGAATGCCACACCAAAGGAACCCACCGCCTCTGCCATGCCACCCAAGCTCGACCCCAACGAGATCGAAGTTGTATATCTGAGGTACACCCACGGGAAAGTCGGTGCCCTGGCCATCAAGATCGGCCCCCTGGGTTTGTCTACAAAAATGGTTGGTGATGACATCACCAAGGTAACTGGTGACTGGAGGGATCTGATCAGTGCAAGTGATCATTCAGAACAGACAGGCCAGGTTGAGGTGGCACCTTCTGCCTCTGCGATGATCATCAAAGCCCTCAAGGAGCTGCCTAGAGACCAAAACAAGCAGAAAAACATCAAACACAGTGGAATGATCACTTGTGATGAGATTGTGAACACTGCCCAACAGGTGTGGCTCTGATCTTTAACCAGAGAACTTTCTGGAATCATTTACGGATCCTGGGGACAGCCCAGTCTGTGGGCTGCAATGTTGATGGTGCCACCCTCATGATATCATAGATGGCATCAATGGTGGTGCAGAGAAGTTCCCAGCTAGTTGAGAACTGCAGCGTTTTAGTAAAGGATCATTTGACAACACCAAGAAACAAAACAAAACAAGAAAACAAAGAATGAACTGAAGAAGGTGGGGAGGCATACGGAGCCGGTGGGGTGCAGGAGCAAGAGCGAGTGGGATGCTACATTCCAGGGCACAGCCTCCTGTTAACCTTTGCTACCAGTTTCTTTGCTGCACATGCTCAGACTTTGCCTCTGTTGACCATCCCCCGCCCCCAAGGAAGCACTGAGCCAGAGAGGCTCTTCTCCAGGAGTCCTTGCTGCAGGAATCACCTGTCACCCCATCCCCTTGGATTAGCTGGGGAGGGTCAGTAGAACCTGCGAGTAGAAAGTTGTGTCTCCCCAGAGTGAGGCGAGGGACACAGAGACTGTTCGGGCAGCTGCACAAGGCCTGGCAGTGTTAGTAGACAGCAGGGCAGAAGGGAGCGAGGGCAGCCTGCACGAACAGGCAAAGTCACAGAGAGAGAGTAATGCTTCCCAGGCCCGCACCAGCCACAAAGCAGCCTTTGGATGTTTATAGAAGAAACTCCTGGGAAGTGGTTGGACTGGGGTCTCTAAAGCTCTCCCAGTGCCCATGTTTTGTGACACCAGGGCTGGTGCCCCAAAGCAAGGAAGCCATCCAGTGTCGTTCTAGCCTGCTGTAACGAGGGGAACTTTCCTGGCTGAGCCTTGGCAAACCATCTGTAGCACAACTCCCGTTTCTCCAGCCCGTGTCATTTAGAGGAAATCCAGGCTCTCTGCAGAACAAATTGTCCTGGGCACGGGACTTCCAAAGTCACAGGAGGGAATGGGGGACAAAACAAAAGCAGTGGGACAGGGAGCCATTGGTCCCCTGAGTCTTCATCTTTACACTGCCACTCAGGACCAGGAGTTGAGTGCCTTGCCATCTGCACATTGCGCGTGACACAGGCTTTGTGCAGTAGATATGTTCCCCAAAAGCTGCCCAAGGGTTAAAATGGTGCATTTCAAGTAGTAATTTTAAATGTCTCAGGAGGGGTTCATCTTTGTACAGTGTTTTCATACCATTTGGATAATCTGGATAACTGTCATATATCTTGGGTGTGCATAAAGCCAAGGGCACCCACCCCTAACAAAAGAGCACCAGCTGTGCTGGTTGGCACCTCCCACTTGGACCTGCATGGTCTATTCAAGGTCCCTCCGGGTCTTGGCCACCGCGTGTCTTCCCTGGCATCTTCTGCCTGGACGACTGTCCCAGAGTCACCCTCACCACGTCCTCCTCCACATCCCCTTCTGAGCATCCACAGCTCAGGTCAAGCCAAGGTTGTGAAGGGAGGAAGAGGGGAAAGAGAAGACTGTCCCTGCCCTCAGAGAGCCCCCTGGCTGCCTTTCTGGGGATGCCTATTAGGCCCTGGGCCGTGGGGAGCCCTGCTTGCTGGTTGCATGGAGGCTCGGAGAGCCCCACACAGCCACTCGCCCGCTCAGGTGTCACACCAGGTCATTTTTAAGGGTGCTGCAGTGCAGGCACTGAGCCCCCATCTTCTCACAGGCTGCTTTATCGACGGTGCTACTTTATTCTTTCCTGATTTTGCTTCTGCTCCCTCCAGCCCGTGAGAAGAGGGGAAAAGAGGGAGAGAAAAGAGAAATCTAACCTTGCTCAAGGATCCTATTTTGTATCTTTTCCCTCTGAGCTTTCTGGGCTTCAACCAAAAACACTGCATGCTCCCTCCTTTCCGAGGACTCAGTATCCACTCCTTCTCACCTCGACCTGGCCTCCTCTTCCCTTTACCCCAGTGTGCTTCTGTGCAGCCTTACCTCCCACAACATAATCTCCTCCACAGGGTCTTTTCCTAACTGGCCTCAGGCACCGCAGAAAAGTCACCGTCCTCCGCCGACCAGAGCCCACATCTCTGATTCAGCAACAGAGGCAGGTGTTTGGGGGAAACTGGGTGAGGTCCACTGGAAACCAAAGGAAATAGCACTGGTCTGATTCAGGCCTTCAGAAATGAGTCAGTCCCCCAACCCATCAACCATCACTGTTACCCTATGTCACACCCACATTATTCATGGATTATCACCTTCGGTTTACTAGACAGCAGAGCCCAGCCAGGACTCGGGGAGCCTGAGGATGACTTATTGGTCTGCTGTGGGCTCAACATCAAGTACGCGCCTTACCTCTGTCCAAAAAATGAAGTGCAAGGGTGCTGAGTCAGGGAGGCTCACGCCTCAGAGTATCTCCCTGAGACCTCTGGTCACCCTGATCTCTCCCTGTACCTCATACCTTGGAAAAAATGTCCTCTATGAATGTAATGAATGGGAAGGGTCCAACAGGACAGAAATGCCTAAGGTGATCTGAACCCTGAAAGACTCAAGGAAGTAGAAATATATCCAGAAACTTAGGGGCTGAGTGGCCAGGTACATGCAGCATCCCTGCCCAGCCCTCCTCTGCCCACGGTCTTAGGCTGGCACCTCTGGCTGGAGCCTGCATCCCATGGGAGAGACCAATGTTATTCTTGTTTTTCATTCCTTCTATGGCAGATCAAATTAAGGACCTGCCAAGCTGGAGTTGGAATTAGATGTTGGCTTTCCTTCATAAGGGGCAGCAGGGGACTTTCCTGGGTGTAGTGGGATAATGATGTGGCCACAAACATGGCTTTGGAGCCTCAGAAGCCTGGACTCAAGTTCCAAACCTGCCATGTACACGGCTCCTCAAGCGACTTAAGCTTTCTCAGCCTGTTTCCTCTTTCATAAAATGGGAATAATAACAATCACGCCCTTGCAGGACTGTTGTCATTTGTGAATGTCATAGCACATAAAGGCCTGGCACAGAGCAAGTGCTCCATAAATGGTCCTGCCATTGTTGTTGCTGCTGCTATTATCATTATTACCACTATCCCCACCATTCTCCCTAGGCCAAAGTCTTCTTTAACATAAGGAGCCTTGTCTTATTTATTTCTACATCCTCAGCACTAGGCACAGCAAATGTTAGTTAAGCAGAACTTCAGAAGGTGAGGAGCCCCAGAGAGAGGGAATGACATGTTCAAAGGCCCTGTGGTGCATGTGGAAGGTGCATAGGGGAAAAAATTTTAATGCAATAGAAATAAAAATACAATTATCAGCTACAGGGTCTGAGCAGATGCACCAACCAGTCCTCTTACTGCATAATCTGCCTGGTAAGACCACTAGAGCCTGGGGCCTTGATGCCTACTCAGGGCCTTTTGCTTTTCTCCCTAGCTGGGAAACTTCCAACAGGACAGAAACACCTAAGGTGATCTGAACCCCGAAACACTCAGGGAAGTAGAAATATACCTAGAGAGCATCCTGAGGCCTTTTGTGTTTAGTTGCCATAAAGAAATAATCCCCAAACCTGCTTGGAAAATTTGTACTTGGAATTGGGTAGTTAGGAGGCAGAGGAGAAAGGTGCTAGGGAAGGAAACACAAGCGGAGGCTGTGGTTGCCAGGTGGGGAGAGAAGACTTTTCAAACTAAGTCAAAGGCAGTGGGGGGTCATAACCCCCTGCCCCCAACATACCAGGATGCATGGGAACAGTCCAGTGCCACCAATCAAACTGAAGGCTTCCCCCACCCCCCACCCTATTCTTCTCCGACCCCTTGGAAAACCTTTTCATGTGTTTATTTGCCATTCATATTTCTTTGGTGAAGTGAATGTTCAATATTTTGCCCATTTTTAAAAATTGGTTTGTGTGTTTTCTTCTTATTCAGTTTCAAGAATTTTTCATGTATTATGGACATAAGCGCTCTGTCAGACATAGGTTTTGCAGATATGTCCTCCCAGTCTGTGACTTGTCTTTTCATCTTCTTAACAGTGCCTTTATAAAAATAGAAGTTTATCATTTTGAAGAAATCCAATTTATCAATTTTTCTCTTATGGATTTGCTTTTGGTGTCATATCCAAGAAATCTTTACCTAACCCAAATCACAAAGATTTTCTCCTATTAGGTTTTTTCCTCTCTACTTTATGTTTTTGTTTTTTATACTTTAATATTTTACAATTAGGTCTATGATACATTTTGAGTTATAGGCCAAGGTTCTTTTATCCTTTTTTTTTTTCTTTTTTGCGGCTAGTCAGTACGATGATCCAAACTCTCAGTCTGGGTATCATAGCACCACACTCTAACCAACTGAGCCAACCCACCAGCCCCATCACCAGTTTTGAAAAAGACTAACTGCTATGGGTTGGCCGGTTGGCTTAGTTGGTTAGAGCATGTTGCTGATAACACCAAGGTCCAGGGTTTGATCCCTGTATTGGCCAGTCACCAAAAAATAAAATAAAATAACTGCTATGGTCTGAATGTGTCTCCCAAAATTCATATGTTGAAACGTGATCATTTTATTTTGTTTATTTGTTTTTGGTGGCTGGCCAGTCCAGGGATCTGAACCCTTGACCTTGGTGTTACAAGGTGTCACTCTAACCAACTGAGCAAATCAACCAGGCCCAATGTGATCGTTTTAAAATGTGGAGCCTTTAGGAGGTCATTTAAGCTTTGCCCTCATGACAGAGATTATTGCCCTTATGAAAGAACCATCAGGGAGCTGTTGGTCCTTCCACCATTCGAGGATGCCTCAAGAGGCACCATCTTGGAAGCAGAGAGCAGCTCTCACCAGACACCAAATCTGCCAGTGCCCTGATCTCAGACCTCCTAGCCTCCAGAACTACAAGAAATAAATTTCTGTTCTTTATAAATTACCCAGTTTCAGGTATTTTGTTATAGAAGCAGGAACGGACTAAGACACTTTCTGTCTCCATTGAATTCCCTTTGCTCTTTGTCAAAAATCAACTGACCATGCACGTGTGGGTGTATTTCTGCACTCTCCTTTCTGTTCCATTATAAATGTCTACACTTTCATCAGTTCCACTGTCTTGATCACTGTAGCTTTACAGTAATTCTGAAATCAGATAGCGTGTGCCCACCTGCTCACACCTGTTTTTAAGGCCCCTCCTCTACAAGGCCCTCTCCCCTTTCCTGTTGTCACTCAGGCTGGGAGGCAGAGGCTGGACAAAGCTCAAGGGCCTGCACAGTGGCCTCCAGGCCATTGTGATGCAAACCTGGCCAGCTCAAATCCTGTCACACCTGCCTCCTAGGAATGCTGATGTGCTCTCAGCTCTCACTCTTCCCTAGCAATGTCCAGCCTCCAGGCTTTCGCCTGTGCTGTCACCTCTGCCCAGAAGGCCCTGCTTTGGCCCCACCTCACCTCTTTTCCTTCTGGTTAACTTGGATCATCTTTCGAGGCTCAGCTCAGGCATGTTCACCTTCAGGACACCCTCCCTGCCTTCCCAGCTGGCTGAGTGCCCCCTCTCTGCTCCCATACTCCCACCCCCACGCTTACCTCTACCTGAGCAACTACCACACATAACCAATAGATGCACAAAGGGCCTGTCTCTTCCTTTGCTTCCGATGACCCAGGGCACATAATGTGCCTACTTCAGTGGGCTCCTCCCAGCACCCAGTCCAGGACCTGGCACAAAGTCAGTGCACACATGGGGCTCTTGAATGAACAGAACCGATAGCTGGCTTTCCTCAGGGCCCCATGACTAGACATGGGAGGTGATGAGCTGTCTAGTCATTTTCCCCTCCTCTCGTCTGGTGTTCTTAGTAAAGGACCTCAGCAACCTCAGCTAGCAGAGAAGGATGCTTAGGAAATTCTGGCTCCTGAGAGAAAGGAATTTCTCGTAAAGAATAAAGATCTCCTGAGGGACATCCAGAGGAACCAGTGTGGCCTTCCCAAAAGTCTCCTCACACAAGCAATACAGGATAGTGACTAGAGAGTGGATCCTGGAGCCAGGCTGCCTGGGCTTGAATTCAGAGTACCAGAATCCACTACCATCACTACTACTAGGGCAAGTTATTTCCCTCTCCGAGCCTCAGCTTCTCATCTGTAAGATGGGAATAGTCAAAGTACCTCCTTTTGGGGACATGGTAGGAATTAAATGAGTCAAGACATGTATAAATAAATACATACACTTACCTCAAAGCAAACTTACAATAAACGTAATAAATATCCAATAAACTTGGGTTGTTATCTTTATTCAAGGACTGAGATACCTTTGATGTCTGCAGCTGTCAAGAAAATGTGTGAGCTCAGCTTCTTACCCCACTTGTCACCCCCGCTCAGGCAGGGGTCAAGGCCATCTGAGCAGCTAGATGCGGCCACTGAGGCCACAGACCCTGTCATAGAGCTACAGCTTGCAGGAGCCACGTGCTGGGGAACAAGCAGGAGCCAGCACTATGGGGATCCCTGTCTGATCCAGCCTGGGCTAGGAGTTCATACCTGGATGTCCCAGGGGCCTTGGACAGTGATCTGCCAGTGACACTTCAAAGCCAGAGCAGCCCGATCATCTGCTCTGCAGGGAAGAAGCCCACTTGCAAGGGAGGTGGGTGTTCCTCAAGCCCTGGGAAGCAGAGCCCTGTTTGCCCCTGAAGTTAGGTCCCCCTGAAAAGGGGTCGAGAGAGGACCGAGAGCACCACTGGCTTTATTCCAGGGCAGAGAGGAGCCCTTCAAGGAAAAAGAACTATCTGAATGTGAGTCATTGAGGTGCAGGGTGAAGAGCAGGGAGGAGCGTGGGGACAGAAGAGAGGGGTCTGAGCCCCTGCTCCCCTTCACTGTGTGAGTTACTTAACTCTCCTGGGGTGGGTAGTGCCACGTCCTTTTCAGGACACCTGCTGCTAAAAGGAGCAAATGGGAGAGAGCGAGAGAGAGCCCCAGTGTGTCCAGCCTTCCTTCCCAGATCCAGGCCCGCAGGCCTGGCTGTGCCCTCTACCCATGGGTGGGTGGTAACATTCCTGGGAGTCCCAGTCCATGCAAACGGCTCTCCAGGGAACAACGAACCAGGAGGAGGAAAACGGCCTCTGGTTCTTGGAGAGCCTGCCTGCCTCCTGCCACCCCTCACACTCTGGGCCCCTGCACGGGCTGACTCACAGCCCTGGAAGGGGAGGAAATCCCTTCTTCTTGGCCCACTGGTCCCACTTCCTGGCTCCTTGGGCCCCTCTCCTTCCAGCCCTGGCAGAGCTGGGGAGGGAAGGGGGGGTCAGGAGCTGCCAGGCTGGGTGCCGAGGGTGGACGGCGCCTTTGCCAGAGCCTCAGGGAGGAGGCTGGACATTCTTTCGAGTCCATTCAGCCACTCAGCTATTTCCTGCCCTGCTCCAGCACCCAGCATGCTCCACCTGCTCTTACTTAACCATTTCCTGTTTACCGCCTGCCTCCTGCAGCCTCCGAGCTGCAGCCGGCAGCCCAGCAAGTGCTCCCCGGAAGGTCGCCCGGACACACGGACAGACGAGGGGCTGGCCCGCCTCTAAAGCTCGGAAAGCTGCAGCAGTGCCGTCTGGTAGGGGCCTCCTTGTCCTTTCCGGCAGCTTAATCAACTTCAGGGGCCGGGACCACTGGCCGGGCCCTCCCCAGGGTTGGGACATCGCCCTGGGAGGAGAAAGAGGATGTTCCCCAGGTCTGGGCTGACTCACGAGACAGTATTAGTCACCCCTTCACAAGAAGCAGCCTGTGCCCTCTGATAGCCTCGTCTTTCCTCGAGGCTCCCACCCCCGGGTTACCTGCCCGAAGTTTCTTTCCCGGCCACCCCCTACCTGTTTCCGCACAGTTCAGGCGGATGCAAGAGCCCCCATGTCACTTTTCACTTAGAAGGTTTCTCTAGACACTGACTTCTTGTAGGAAGAAGCTTTGGGGGTTTTTTACTTACAGATTTGGGATTCAAAGACTTGGTTTCAAACTCAGCACTGCCTCTTTCTACCTCTGTGACTTGGACAAACTATGTAACCAATCTGGGCCCTCTGATTGGTTTTTTTCAAGGAGTAATAATAATATCTATCTGGTAGGGTCGTCCGTGACAATGAACCCATATAATATATATGAAAGTTCCTGATACAAAGTAAGTGATCAGCGTGTGGTAGTGAATACTATCATCATACAGGGATAAAAGAAAACACGTTTCCTTATATAAAGCATTTTTTAATAAAGCTGACAAACCACTTGCCCCCATGTCCCCCTGAACTGCAGGCTGACGTGGAACACAATGAAAGAAGGTAGATTTTCTCAACATCTAATAAACACTGGCTGTAGAAACTTCCCCCCAACCCCAACTTGGAGAGGTGGGGATGGGTGGACAGTGAGGAACAGCGTCAGTTCGGGGGACTGTGGCTCCAAGTGAGGACCCCCGAAGGGACAGAGAAGGCTGCAGACATTCCCTGAGAACAATTCATCCCTCGATGCTGGGAAGCCCTCCTGCGCCCACCTCTCACACAGATGCCCTCATCCAGCCCCTGCCTCTTCTCTCTCAAGCCGGGTTTCTCAACCTCGGCACATGATGCTTCAGGCCTGGTCATTCTTGCTGTGAGGCTGTCCTGTGCTTTGGAGGATGGTTGGCAGCATCCCTGGCCTCTATCCACCAGATGTCTGTAGCACTCCTTCTCCTGCCAGCTGGGACAACCAAAACTGTCTCCAGACATTGCCAAACGTCCTTCATCCTGCCCCCTCCCCAATGGAGAACCACTGTTGTGGACAGTAGAATGGATGCTTGGTCCCCCCAGGCCCATCCCCCACTTCCCTACATTCCCCTGGACTTCCCCCGTCCCTCATTCCACCCCAGTCATGGCTGAGATGTCCCCCAACATTCACTGGAGGAAGCTGGATTTCCCAGCAAACGGGCTGCCCAAAGCTGGCCTCCGCGCACAGGCAGCCCACTGTGTCTGGGAAGGCGGCCCAGCCCAGCCGCCGACAGAGTGAAGGGCCAGTGTGGCCTGGGGAGTGGCCAGTGCAGGAATCTGGGGCACAATGGAGGAACCAGTGCCTTAGAGAGGAGCCAGAGAAGGCGGGAGGGAGGCTGAGGCAGGGCCAGGGAGGTGACAGGGACCAAGTTCAGGCCTCACACAGGGCTGGAGGGCACAAAGCCTCCAGTGCAGCAGGTTATATAAGTGCTCTCTCTCCAGCAAAGGGACAGAAGAGAGCCCTAAGAAGAAGGTGTTGAAGGAGGAACATGGCAGGCTTCACAGGGGAACTGACAAGGAGTTGTCCAGGCAGAGAAGCAGATGGAAGAAGAACATTCCTAGGAAAGGGCACACACAGTCCATGCATAGGCAAGGGGTGCCCAAAGAACAGGGAAAGGCCAGCAGGTCTGTGTGGCTGCTGCAGGAAGCCTGGCGGGCAGAACAGTTTAGCCCTTGGAGCGAGGGTGGGGTAGGTCTGCTTCCCATGGGAAAGCAGATGGCTGGCTATGTGAGCATGAATGGCCAGTTAGCCCAGTGCTCCCCGCAACCACCACCACTGAAGTTCAGGTCACCTGGGGCCAAGATCAGCATGTGCTGGTGTGAGTGAGCTAGCCACTGTTCCTGCAAGAGACCTAAGCCCAAGTACACCCTGGCTTTGGTCAGTTCCACAAAGGAGACACTGAGACTCCCCTGCCTTGCACAGTGACATGAAGAGATGGTAGTCAGCTGTCCCAAGACCTGCAGTCAGGAGGCATGCAATATTGGGTTTGAAATAGGATCTGAACACTCTTGCTTTCACTGAGAACTGATCATACTTGGCACTAATATTCTCCCTCCTCACAATGCACCAGCACACTGGGCCATGCCTTTCCTCGGGGCCACTCTGGAACATCAGCCTTGCTGTGAGCCCGGCCCTCAATCACCCCAGGGCAGGGAGAAGATCAGATAGAGCCAGGGTACCCAGGGCTCAGCCCTGGCTGTGCGAGACTCTTCCCTCCTGCCTGCCTCTGTGGGTCTGGGCCGTCCCACCCAGTCCCAGAAAAGAGCTGAACAGTTTCCATTTCCAACCTGTCTGGGCCTCTCCTTTCTTGCCCAGGTGGCTCTGATGGGAAAACCTAGAACAGCTGAGCAGGCTTTTCAGGATTGGCATGATGCCAGGGCAGAGCAAGGGATGAGCTGGCCCCACAGCAGTAATGTGCTGCCAAAGTGCTTCTCTTTAGACGATCTCAGAAGTTTTACCAGAAATAGGGGTTGTCCCAGCTGGGGGAGGACTCAGAGAACAAGGGTCACACTCCAGTAACAGCTCTGGCAGTAGAATGGATGCTTCTAACGACTGGCACCAAGGGACATAAAACAACAGAATCCAAGGCTAAAATTGCATCCTCAATGAATGTTACTTGAAGCTAGAGCAGGAGTTCACTTTTTGTGGAAGTCTATACAAACCTAATATGCACAGAGTGTGAGCGTGGGGAGTGGCGGGATGGAATTGAAGAAGATGGGGCACACTCATTCTCCTTCAACTGCCTTTCTGTGGTGACAGACTTCTGAGGGTGCCCCTAACCTGACAGTCTTCCCCCTGAGATTCTGGTCCACGCCTGCCTTCTCTTCCTCTATGCCCGGCAGGGCTCAGCTCTCCCCCTTGAGAGGAGACAGCCACTGTAGGCCACTTGTCCTCTTGATAGGCACCTGGCTATCCTACCTGAAAGATAAGGCCCTTCCTTTGGAATGTCCTTCTGGTCACCCTTCCCTTCCCACTGCACAGACCCTCAGCACCTCATCCTTAGCTCCCCACCCGTTCACCCTCTCGCCATTCCACCAGTCTTCCACGCCACCACCAGACTAACCTTCCTAAAATCCTGCTTCGATTGGTCCCCCATCCTTGTCCAAAGGACGTTGTCCAGAATCCCTAGCAAGACCTTCCCCAGACTAAACTTCCACCTCTGGTCCTCCCCAACAGGAAGTCTCCTCTGGACATGTCAGTGTCTGCTGGCTGTCCCCATGTGTACCTTGAGCTCCCTCCCTCCCTGTCCTTCCGGATTCTTCTCACCTATCCTTAGGAACCAGCTCTGCCAGGAAGCCTTCCCATCACAGGGCCCCTGCCAGAGTCTGTTATCCAGGAGATCATTGGATGTCTCCTTGGGTTTAAATCCAGAACGCTTCCTTCTCCAAAGCCCTCGTTACCTGTACTTCTTACTCTGCCTGATTAACACGCTGCCTGGGTCGTGGACTGTCTCCCAAAAAAAACTGGATTGCCAGATTGAGCAAATAAAAATACCAGACTCCTAGCTAAATTTGAATTTCAAATAAACAACAATGAAAATTAATATATCTCATGTAATATTTGGAACATACTTATACTAAAAATATGTTATTTATCTGAAATTCAGATTTAACTGGGGGATCCTGTATTTTCTCTGACAATCCTACAGAGAAAGCATAAGCTCCTGTCTGATGTCTGACACTCAGAGAAATCCCTCAGGACCTGTATTGTTGATTGATTCTCTTCCTTTTTTTTTTTTTTTTTTTTCTTTTTCAGCCAAAAATTACCAGCTTTCATCTGCTGTTGGCCCCAAGACCCAAAGCCCACTGAGATGCCTTTGGTCCCGTCTGAACATTTGCAACAAGCTCCTAGCAGGACACCTATGAAAATATCTCTTCCTTTACCACTTCATGTTCTCCCTAAATGTTCATCCTCGAGACTGCACCAGCAGCAGGGGTTTCCAGGCAGTAAAACTCTGCATGTTTCTTGCTCACCAAAAGAGACAGGAGTTCTGGAGTAGGCTGCTTGGTCTCAAGGCTTAGGTCACTGCAGAGTGGCTGTGAGGCCTCAAGTGAGCAATTTAGCATCCCTAGGTCTCAATCTCCCTATCTGTAAATGGAGCTAATAATAGTACCCACCTTATAGGGTTCTCATGAAGATTAAATAAGATAGTGCATGGCAAGTAGTGAACATATTGACTCTGACATGTCAGGTCTCAATCAATGGGACCTGACATCATCAGTGGTTATCAAGACTGTCAGTGGTGCTGGTATCAGCACGATCTCCTTTTGAGGCCCTTTCAGTAGCTGCCCACCAAAATGGCAGTCACGTGTGATTTGCAGGAGCAACAAGGCTATGGCAGAGTCATGGAGGAGGGTCCACCCACCGTGGAAAACTCCCACCTCTAGGTGAGGTGGATAAACAGTGGCTTCCTCTAAGGGTGCAGTCTGTCCCCACTTCTCCAATTAAGTTGCAAACCATTACCCTCCCTTGTCAAGCTGCCTGAGGAATGGGTCTCACATCTTTCAGAGGCTGGTAAGAGCTGCTCTCCCCCTATGATGAAACTGCTGGGGGCTCCAGACACAACTGATGTGGACAGAGGAAGCACTACCCCAGCCTTCTTAGGACCCTATGGGTGAGCATTGGGCCTCAAGGGAGAAAGATCTCACGCCCCAGATCCTTTCGCATCCTGCCTACCCATCATCCTCAGCCTCCTCAGCCTCCTCCGCTCCAGACTGCTCCTGAAACTCAGCAGGGTGGGAGGCCCCGGGCTTTTTGAGGAGACTCTAGGTCAATTCAACAAAAGTTGAATCCCCAAAGAATCAATTTTACTAAATGGCAATTCTTTTGGGGGGGGGGCTGCTGCCTGGTACGGGGATCTGAACCTGTGACCTTGGGGTTATAAGGCTGCACTCTAACCAACAACTGAGCTAACCGGCCAGCACTAAATGGCAACTCTGAATTCACCAGATTTACAAATTTCAAAAGAACTTCTTGAATATCCTCAATCAATATATTTTTCTTAACAGCAATTTAAAGAATATTCAATTTGTCAAAAGCTCAGAGGCCTAGAATGATTTAGTTTTCTCATAAATACATTCTTCTTATAAATATATTTTTCTTTTTTCTTTCAAATATGTTAATAGCATTCAACAGAGTGCTATATATATTTGTAAAAAACATATTGAATCAAGTAATATATTTTTAATTCATAGTTACTAACATATTCAAGCAGAATGCAATCAGATGCTCATGGAAAATATATCATTGAATATAGTGCAGAAATTCTTGTGTAAAACAAGTTTTTGATAAGTTGACAAATTTGGTAAATTCAAAGAATTGCTGAATTGACTCATCAGTAAATTGGCTTTCAGAGAATTGTCCTGCTTCTGATGAGAGAAAATCTTCTCCCTCTTGTTGTCATCTGTTTACAGTTTGATTCTGAGAACTTCTAGAACAGTGGTTCCCAAACAAGAATGTGCATTAGAATGACTGGGAAGCTTGGCTGAACGGCTGGTTCTTGGGTTCTAGCCCTAGGGGATGCTGGTTCTAGGTAAGGCAAAGCCCAATTGTATTCAGCCCAATTGTGATGAATACAATTCGAGGGTCACTCAGGTACCTGCAGATCCCACACCTCACTTTGAGAACCAGTTTTAGGGTGATGGGGAAATGGTTAATCACAAAGAATTACTGTGATATTTTAAAGTAGAATTCTTTTTCCTTCTTTTAGTGTGCTTTAAAATTACATCCAAGGGCTAGCTCAGTTGGTTAGAACACAGCCTTATAACACCAAGGTCATGGGTTTACATCCCCATACCAGGAAGCCACCAAAAAAATTAAAATTAAAAAAAAAAATACATGCAGCATTAACACTAATTGTGTAAAATAATAAAATTACCTATATGCCACCATTCTAACACAATTACCCTTTTTGCAAACAGCCGTCAGCATGTATGCATACTTTACCAATTGCCAAAATATACATACTTATTTATATTCTACCTTTTCCATTTACTACCACAGAACACTTTCTACCATTCTGCAAAGGCATTACCATTGTCCCTTCTAATGGTTGTATCATGTACTGCATACAGATTTGCTTCAATTTGTTCAACTAATTCTCCAATATTTTATATCTCCTACGTGCTGAGTTCTTTCCAACTTTTAGTAGCAGTAAACATCTTCAAACATGCAGTTTTTTGCTTCCGTTGAATAATTCCATTAGAACTCACTTCTAGGACTGGAATTAGTGGTGCAGTGGGAATCTACAGTGGTTGCCCACAGTGTAGAATAAGGACCAAAGACCATTTGTGGGATGACATGAAATGTGAATATTATAATCCTCTATGAAGGCACTCTCTTGGAGCCCTAGAATAAGGGTCACAGTTGGTTTTACAGATCCATTTAAGGCGAGGTCATTGAAGAAGTTGGACAAGTAGGGGTTATAAGCTTCTTACAGAATCATGACTTTAATGTAGCATGTATGGGGAAGGCCTGAGACACTGTAGATACGTAACGTGTTCCAGTATTTGATGTGTAATAAATATATAGCACCTAGCTCATTAACAGCCTGGCATAATTAACTTGCATCATTAACACTCCTTGCCACACCATGCAACACGTCTGGGTACTACCCAGAGGCGTCCCACTGAGTCCCAAGACCTTGGGAAGAGTGAGCCATCGCCCCAATTTCCATCCTGCCCCCTCTGCGGCTGCTCCACCAGTGGAAAATGGGAAGTGGAGGACTGGATGTATGAAGACCCTTAGCCCAGTTTCACTTCCTATTTAGAGCTGACGTTGTGACAGTGTGCTAAGAAACCAGAGAAAGCCAGGAGGAACAAGCTCATTGCTCTCCAGATGTGTAATGTAAGGAGGTTATTCTGATTTCACTTCTATGAAGTCAGGATCTTTGTCTTGTTGACACCATGGCATGTGCTCACCAAATAGTTGTCGATTGAGTAAATGAACGGATGGCCTTTGCCTACGCTCGTAAGACTGTTCCCAGGCTGCCTCTCCCTGATGTGCTCTGTAGGGGGCACTCTCACTACTCCATCCTGGGCAGTGCTGACCGGGGCTTTATTAATCTCTTGGATCTGACCTCTTAGAAACTGTCAGCAGAACCTGACAAAAGACAGGCATGTGGATGCACCAAAGCACAAACTATAAGCAGTATGTTTATGAGCTGGCTGACCATTCTAGTAGCTACAGAGTCCCACTTTACTGGAGCATTACAGGAGCATGAGATGTGAGCCCTGGTTCTTCCCCAACTCTCTTCTCCTTCTCATTCCAGCCTGCTTGAGTTTTCCTCCCTGGCTGTCCAAGCAGCATCTCTCCTCAGGTCTCCACCTCCTCTTCTGAGATCCATCTGCAACAGCTAGGAAGTCTGTTAAAAAGCCCAGAACCAAGGATATTTTTCCTTTCCCTGTTTTCTGCCTCCTCCCAGGCATAAGATCTCTTGAGCCTCACATGGGACTGCCCAGGACCCATCTCCTCTAACACCCAAAGCCCCAGCTCTTATATTACGACCATCAGGAATCAGCTTGATAAAGGTTAAAGGCAGAGCTTTGGTCCCGCTACCATAGACAATATATATTCAGATAGGGACAGCAGTAGGGGAGCCACCTGCCTTCCCCCTGCCACTTCCTCTGCCTGGGATTCTGAGTCTCAGGTAAAGTGGAGCTTGCTGTCCCAGCCCAACTGTCAGGAGATGAGCCGGAGAGGGCGGCTTCAATCCAGTTGGCCCAGGTTGGGGCCCAGACGATCAGACACCTCCTAGTTCCCACGCTCAGGTAGCAGGCCTGAAGCAGAACTGGTTTCATAATCTCACCTCTGCCTGTGCTTTCTGCATAATGATCTGCCATTTGGTTCCCACATCACAATCATAGTATTTATCTATGCAAAACAGCACCTCATTAAAAAAAGAAACACACCACCATTGGCCCAACCCCTCATTAGAGTATAATGCACAGGCCCTGGGCACACCCAGGGTGGAACCAGCTCCCAGACTGGTTAGGGTTTTAGACCTATCGCACCAGCTCTGTCCCCACCCTCACCCCATTCCTCCTGTGTGAGCTGTGCTGCTCCCTCAGTCTGTGTGGCCGAAGGGAACAGAGAAGGAGCCCTTTGCGACTGAGAGATGGCTTCATTGGGGGATCCCCTCCTCCAAGGGGCCTTTTCCTCCCCCATCCTGAACCGTTATCTCTAGTTAAACCTAGCTTGTGCAATGATATTTGCTGACCACTGACATATCTGTAGCATAGTTGCTTACTAGAATGAAAGCACAATGAGAACACAAACCATACTATGTCCTTCAGAGCCTAAATCAATGCTTGGCACATAGTAGGCCTTCTTAAACATTTGCAGCAAGCTTGATTCAGTTTTTGACTTCATAATAAGGAATTCCATGATTGTTTCTCTGCCAAATGGTTCCCCTCCCATTCTCACAAATGCTCACCCCTCTGGTTGCCTTAAGCAATCTTTTCTGTCCCTGATACCCAGGGCCTCCGAAATAAAAGTTAAAATGCCTTCATTCTGAACAGTAAAAATCTGATGCTTTTTGTATTGTCTGAATGCCTTTAATTTAGTATGCAATATTTAAGATATACAGAAAAGAAATAAAAATACAACAGCCATGTACTCACCACCCAACTTGAAAAAATACCCAAAGTATTACCACTACAACTGAAGTCCCCAGGCTGTCCTGCCCCCATCCCACCCCCTCCCCTTCAGAGGAACCTGTATCCCACATCTGGTGGCCATCTGAATTTTTTATAGTCAGTATATGAGGATTGCCATCAGTATGTCCTGCGAGCCGGGATCAGACCTGTGTTCTCAGCCAGGGCTCCACCTGCACCGCACCTGCTCTGCGCCCCAGTTTCTCTATTAGTAAAATGGTGATAATAATACCGGTCTCTCCCCAACTTCTCATAGTGTGCAGATGAGTGAGATAAATGTAAAGTGCTTGGAGCATCAGGGAAGAGAGGCACTAGATAACCCCAAGGGGATAGGTAGTGCACCCAACAGTTTCTCACGGCTGAGAAGGGCGTACAGAGCCATTCACCTTCCTGCGCCCAGGCCACCAACCCCAGCACGTTCACACCACCTGGCCAGCTCTGCCTTGTCTCTGTGGGGAGGCCTCCATCAGAGCTGTGTCAGGAGATAGCCAGCATCACCCTCTGACCACGGGGACTCATGTCATCAGCAGAATCATCAATTTCCCACTGTCTCCCCTCCTGCCTTTCTGGGAACCAGAACTCTGCTGCCTCCACAGCAAGCTCCTAAGCGATGTTGGTACAGATCAGCTGTACTCCCAAAGAAACAGGGAGAAAGTGAGTCCATTTGCTGAAGTCCTCAGCAGTACCACCCCCAGCCCCAGCAGTGTCTGAGGCTCCTGTGCACGAAGAGAGTAAATGGGCTAGTGAGATCCCACAACATTTAAGACTCCCTGCTCCCAGGACCTGAAGAGAGAAACAAGGTTGAAAAACACATACTCAACATCCAAAAGAAAAAACATAAAACTAGATAATTCCCAACTATAGCGATCTACCCACATTCACACCAGAGGGCTGTAAGTGTGGGAATCGCGCAGGGAGGAGCAGAGCGAGATTTGTTTAGCTGGTCCATGAGGCTCGAGGAAGGAATGACGAAGGTAGGATGGCCAGTGGACAGAGGACATCAGCTGAGGTTTGCCTATGACACCTGCCCTTGCCCAAACCAGCGGAGGCCTCCAAAGCAGTGTGAAAATGTAGTCAAAGAAAGTGGCAATCTTAGCCGGTAAAAGAGTTTATTAACACAGATGTTATCTACAGAGGAGAAGTCATTGTCATCAGAAAATATTCCCCCATGTGCTAAGTGCTTTGGGCAATTGAGCCAGAGAGGCGACTCAGAACGCTGACACTGCAGACAAGAGCAGATACAGGAGCAGCTTGTGGTTTCATTCTTGAATCTCAAGGACTCACTGCCGACTCCAGCATGTATCCTGTGGCTAGTATTCAAGACAGCCCTTGAGGCATACAGTGTTCCAAGAAGAATCCCAAAGAGGTGGTCCAGAAAGCTGGCCACCAACAAGGGGTGCTGATGGGAGAACTGAAGGCTTGGATCTCTGGCTGGGGTATCAGGAGTTGTTGCAGCTAAGAACTGAGAGGGTCAGGACTGGAAAGCAGGGCCATTATTGGAGACCTTCCTGGTGGAGGAGAGAGAGTCCTGGGTTAGTGGCTGAGAGTTGAGTTCTAGACTTATATAGACCTAGACCTAGTTCTAGACCTAGCATAGCCACTTAACTACCTGTGTGACCTTGGGAGAGTCATTTCATTCTCTCGGGGCCTCAGTTTCCTCGTTTGTAACATGAGGGGGGCTGGATTGGGTTATTTCTAAGGGCCTATCACATGAACATCCTATGGACAGCATTAAAGGACAGAGAAGGGACCAACACTGGAATATCCCTAAACTTAACACTTAGGGCTACCCAAGCAGAATAGAGTGCAGAACTAGCACTTATATTTGGGAAGCATCAGAACAAGCTGTAAGGCTTTCCTACCACCAGGAAACCCTGCTTCCTGTAGTCACACACAGCACCCTGACCTCATTGCCCTATGGTCAGAGTATGAGCCAATGGGCTCCAAATTGGGCAACCCAATTCTGGGCCCGGTGCTTCTGCTGGCCGTGTGACTTCAGGCAAGGTACTTGCCTTTTTTGCTGTGCCTATTTCCTCATCTCTAATCATCTTTGCCTTCTCCCTGCCCCTTGAGGAAGCTGTGAGAATTCACTGAGTAATGTCCACAAAGCACTTAGCTTGTGAGGGGAGAAGAGTCCCACATAAATAGAAGATGACAATGATTGTTGTGACAGCTGCTTGATTCCCTTAACTCTTCTCCAGTCCGTCATTCGCTGCTGATGGAAACGAACCTGTTGTGACTCACTATTGTCTTGTTCTCAAGGTTCAGTTAAGAGAGTTCCCCTTCAGCATCATGTTAATATCTAGCTTCATGGCCAAATGAGGCGACATACGAGAACAAGGCTAAGAAAACATGATGCCACAACTTCCCCTAACACCTGATTCCACTTTGCTTTTTACCCACTAGACTGTACGTTTCATAAGGGCAGGGACATCTGGGCCACCTTGTTACACAACTGCAGGGGGCACCATTTGCCAGCACTTAATTGACACTCAATAAACGTTTGATGAATGAATGGCACAAATTGCCCAGCTAATATTTGGGTAGAAGGAAGGAAACTCATATGTTTGAATGCCCACCATATGTCAAGATCATTTTATATTTTTTATTTCATTTATTCCTCTCAGAAGCCCTATGCAATCAAAATTATTCTCCCATTGTATGGTTGGGCAAACTGAGGCTCAAGCATTAAATAGTCACAAGGTCTCACACTGTGCAAGAGGTAAATGTAGAATTTGAACTCACACCTGTTTGACTGGTTCCAGCCACGGTACCTTGAATGTGGGTATGGGAAGTAGGCAACCCCCTTGAGCAAAGATAAGCTGAGACACCATTTTCAACAGATGCTTCAGCGGGACCAACAGGGTAACAGTGTGAGAAAGGTATTGCCTGCGAGCAATAGAAAGGCCTTACCAACCCAGGCTCTTAGATATCAAGTGTTGGTTGAGAAAGAGCCCACCTTTCAGTAAGTTCGCAAACCTTTCAGGACTGCCCATGGAGCTTGGGCTGTCCCTTCTCCCTTCCTTCCTGCCTATTTTTACCTCTACCACCCCACCCCCATCACATACTTACACAGAAAATCCCTGCTCCAAGGTTCTCCCCCAAATACAAATGCACAGACACACATGTCTCTTTTCCTTTACCAGCAAAACTCCTCAGTTCCTGGAAGATGGGTGAGAACTGACAGCAAGAATGCAGGCAGTATGAATCAGTACACACAAACAACACTGGGTGTTTCTTTGCCCCAGCATTGCTAAAATTCAACAGCATAGGAAGTAGCCTTCACTCTCCACTCCCTGTTTGGGACATTTTCCTAATGTGCTTAGTATCGGCATGGCTTCTCCAGACCCAGGGATCGACCCAGGCTCAACCCCTCTTCTCCTGAGCTTTGTGGACTTTCATTAGTCCTTTGATATAGGAGCAATAATCTCTGGTCTGATATCAGAAGGGACTTGTGCTTTCAAACACCTTCAGTGGGCCTTGTTTGAGTAGCAGTCTTTAGGAAAGGCCACAGGGAGAAGTACATATTTGCTCAGGCCAGTGGCATTTGTGAAGGAATTATTGACTGTGGAGAGGCACTTCCAGCTAAATGTATATGCCAAGGCCTGGTGGCCCCCTTCACCTGGGGCCTGACAACTGCCAGGTGCCCTGCCAGCCGGCTGACTGCTCATGGCTTCCCTAACCATTGCCCAGAGTAGCGTGATGGGACTGAGCGAGCTCACGGAATTCCTCTTACTCTTTCCAGAGATCCACCTTACTTAGCTCCTCCGATCCCCAAGAGCTGGGGATGTCTAATAGGAAAATTTGACTGGAGCTTCACTCACTACGACAAACCTGCAGGATAACTTCACTGATTGGGGCACCCAGGACCAAAGACTTGTTCTTAATCTTGTGGGCCTAAATCCCAGCTCTGCCAATACCTGCTATATTAGTTTGTTAGGGCTGCCATAACAAACCCCACAGACTGGGTGGCATAAACCACAGAAACATATCGTCTCACAGTTCTGGAGGCTGGAGGTCCAAGATCAAGGTGTTGGCAGGTTTGGTTTCTCCTGAGGCCTCTCTCCTTGGCTTGTCGATGGCCACCTTCTCATTGTGTCTTCACACAGCATCTTCTCTGTGTGCGCACACCCCTGGTGTCTCTTTGGGTGTCCAAATTTCCTCTTTGTATCAGGACACCAGTCAGATTGGATTACAGCCCACTCTAACAGCCTCATTTTAACTTAATCACCTCTTTAAAGGCTCTATCTCCAAATATAGTCATATTCTGAGGTCCTAGGAGTCAAGATTCAACATGTGGATCTTGGGGAGACTTGATTCAGCCAGTAGCACCTACCTGGGCCAATCAAGTTCCCATTCCTCACTCAGAACCCATTCCCAGGCTGGCGGGCTTCCTGAGGAAGACAGCATGTCGTGCTCCTTCAGGAAGATCTGCATACAGCATAATGAATGTCAAGGACAGAGTAGGAAGCAGAAAGAGCCCACTAGAGCGCTCCCTGGAAAGGAGGCTGCATTGGCAGAAGACCGACAGACACTGCCCAGCTGGAGACCATCTCCTCTTTGGAATTCTCTCTCCTTACCACCAAAGACATTGTAATTAGATTTTGTTAGACACTTTCAGGTGAACTGAGGCTTCCATCAGTTAAATAAAGGAGACAAATTTCTGTCTTCATAAAATATCTGATACTGTTATTTTTTATTAATTTTTTTCTGGGCCTCGGGTAAAGAATTGAATTAATCATACAATTTGATTTGTGGCATCGCCACTCCCACTGCATTCCCATCACCCCGAAAGTCGCTACAAGAATGTGTTTCTAGATATCCTTTAGTATGTATATATCCTTGTAAAAATACATGATATTACTTTTGGAGGAGAGGGTTATGTTTTCAATTTATAAATGGTATGCTCAAAATAGCTCTTGATTTCCTGCTTTTTTTTCCCCAGCTCTAACATATTGTCATATTGTGGTATGTGCATGTAATTCCCTGCTTCTAAGAACTGTGAGTATCCCACAGCGTGTGCCCACCACAGTTAACCTATCCATGCACTTGGTACTATGCCACTGGGCTGCCCCCACACAATGCTGAAGCCAGTACCTTGCTGGCTGCACAAGACTTGCTCTGACAGAGAATCCCAGGAGGGGTTTTCTGCCCCAGGGGGACACATCCTCACAGCACCGATCCCTTCCAGATTGCTCTCTGGCCAAGCAGACCTATTTAATAAGGTGCTTGGTATAGTGCTATTAACCTTATTGGCTATTCACAAAAGAATTCTACATTGCGCCATCAGGGTTTAACCCAGCTCTGCCACGGCTGGCTGTGGGATCCCGTTAAAGTTATGTCACATGTCTGGGTCTCAGGATCCTCTTCTACCAAATAAGTATGCCCACAAGGTCAGCTCCAGGCCAACACCAACCCCAGTGGGAGTGCATCTGAGGGGCAGAGCAAGATAATGGGGGAAAAACAGCTCTGGACCCAAAACCCAAAACCTTTGGAAACCTTATGGAATTACTGAACAACCACTTCCTCATCTTTACTTTCGGAGTACATATGTAACAGGAGTCCTTTGGCAACTAAATGAAATACTGTACATAAACTACCTGGCACATCAAGGAGCTATTCCAACAAATATCAGTTCTTTCTCTTCCCGACCCAAAGCCCTTTTCCTGTTTTGTTTTGTTTTGTTTTCAGTGGAGAATTCAACTTTACAGTTCATTTTCTCTCTTCTCTTTAATAAGGTATAAATACATACAATAAAGTGAACTAGACTTTTTTTTATAACAGCTTTATTGAGATATTTACAGACTATAAAATTCACCCTCTTTGAAGTGTACAGTTCCACGGTTTTTATCACATTCACAGAATTGTGCAACCATCACTATTTAATTTAAGAACATTTTCATCACACCAGAAAGAAACCCTGTACCCATTAGTAGTCACTCCGCATTTCATCTTCCCCACCTCCGGCAACTATTAACCTCACGTTCTGCCTACTCTTCTGGACATCTCATATAAATGGAATCATTCAATATGGGGCCTTTTTTGATCAGTTTCTTTCACTGAGCATGTTTTCAAGGTTCATCCATGTTGTAGCTTATATCAGTACTTCACTCCTTTTTATTGTCTATTAATATTCTACTATACAGACATAGCACATTTTCATCAGTTGATGGATATTTGGGTTGTTACCACTTTTTGGCTATTATGTATAAAGTTTCTATGAACATTCATGTACAGATTTTTTTATGGACATATGTTTTCAATTTTCTTGGGTATATACCTAGGAATGGAAGTGCTGGCCATGTGGAAACTCTATGTTTAACATTGTAAGGAACTGCCAAATTCTTCTAAGAAACCACTTTACAACCCCACTAGCCATATATGAGGGCTCCAATTTCTCTTCATCCTCACCAACACTTGTTAT
Organism: Cynocephalus volans; assembly: GCF_027409185.1. Taxonomy (NCBI): domain Eukaryota; kingdom Metazoa; phylum Chordata; class Mammalia; order Dermoptera; family Cynocephalidae; genus Cynocephalus; species Cynocephalus volans. Next base: position 150,325,996 of record NC_084462.1, read on the forward strand.
TGTCTGTCTTTTTTGTTTTAGTCACCCCACTGGGTTTGAAGTGGTACCTCATTGTGGTTTTGAAGAACACTAATCTCACATTAACAGCTTGATGGACTCGCAAATGCATGCGTCTATGAAGTCACCACACAGATTGAGATACAGAACGTTTCCTTCATCCCATCTCCTAGTCACTACCCACCTACCCAAGGTAACCACTGACCTGCATCATCACAGATTGTTTTCCTCTTCTTGAACTTTATATAAATGGAATCATAGAGCATACACTCTTTTATGTCTGGCTGCTTTCACTCAAAAAATGTTGTGGTATTAGTGTTTCAAATGTTTGTTCTTTTTTACTTCTATGCAGTATTACATTACAGAGGTATATTACAATCTATTTATTCTTTTATTTGGAGAACAGTTGTGTTGATTTCAGCTTGGGGTTATTCTGAATAAAACTGCAAAAACATTTTGTACATTTCTTTTGGAAGACCGAGGAACTCGTTTCTCTTAGGAGTGGGTTTGCTGGATCACGGGGTAGCTCTGGCTTTAGCAGATATCACCAAATGGTTTTCTAAAGTGGTTGTATCAATTCATACCCTCACTAGCAGTGTGTGAGCATTCCAAGCTCCTCTACAACCTCTTCAGCACTTGAATATATCAGTCTTTTTAAGTTTTTAAGTTAAGTTTTAGTTTGAGTGTGTAACAGTATCTCGTGGTGGTTTTAATTTGCAGATCTCTGGCATCTAATCATGTCGAGCACCTTTGTTTGTCTCCTTTAGTCTGAAACTTAGCTAAAGACATCTGACAGCCAATTCTTACTCTCCAGGTGGTTACTGAAAGAGCTAAGGACTGGAGCATCCCTGGGGGACCCCATCAAGGGTGGGGCCTTTATATCCCAGATCTTCAATCACACTCTATTTGAAGTGAATACCATATAAAATCAGTTAGTTTGAGTTTATTTATTCATTTTCAAATTATCAATATTTTACTTTCAACTCCTAGAACTCTCCTTGCAACATATCCTTAACCCAAGATAGAGGAAGAAAGAGTATTCTTAAAGTAACTGTAAAAAAAAAAAATCAACTAGTCAACCTTCAAGACAAAGAGCGGACTGTGTTTAAACAAAAGAACTTTCCATGTAAAAGTTAAAGTCAGATGAAGTTATAATCTAGTATTTAATAGATTAATGTTTAAGTTAGTGCTTCTCTTTGTTTTTTTAAATGGAAAGTTTTTATTCTTTATGATAGTTTAATGCAAGGAGCATTTGGAAAAGGGTCAGTTATTTTTCAAAGGAAGTTTACTCTGTCCTCAAGTTAGGGAGAGGTGATATAAGAGGTAAGAGTTTCGGAAAATTCCTTAAGATAATCACATCCTACAGGGCTCTGTGAGGAGGACACAAAATTGTGGGGGATGGGAGGATGCCAGGAAAACTACTGAGGCAGTTGATGAAAGGACGGGCAGGCTCCAGACTGCTTCTGCTGTGTCCACTACCTGGGACTGGGGAAAAATGCCCAGATCCTTTGGGTGGAGGAATTTCAGAGACCGGATGTTCTCTGAAAGACATGGAGTTCCCAGCCCCCCATAGGCCCCAGTAAGCAGGACCCTTCCACCCAGCAATAAACTGCCATGTCCTCTGCCCAGAAAACACCACTGATGTGTTAATGTCTTTGGGGCAAAGGAACAAGCCTCACGTTATAGCAAACAGCAAAAATCATCCCATAACCTTCATCAAACACTAAAAACAATTCTCAATGTGGAAATTTTCTTCCTTTTTTTTTTTTTTTAAACATATCCAGTTGGTCTGGAGAAGATTTCTTCTTAATAGGGAAATGGAAAATTACGAATATAGAATCATATAATCTTAGAGCTGGAAGGAACTTTGGAGGTCATCAGTTGAACCTCGCGCCTACTTCTGGAATTTACGTTACAACATCCCTGCTGTTCTCTGATTGAATGGTCCTGAGACTGGGCCCTTTCTCAGCACCTCCAAGGAAGTTTTCCATTCATCACTGGACAATTGTTAGACAGTTGTTCTTATGTTGAACCAAAATACTCCTTCTGGAAACTTCCACCCTTCAGTCATAGTTTAAATAAGTCTATTTCCTCTCCTCTGTGAGAGCCCTAAGACTGTAAGCCTGATCCCTCTGAGTCTTTTTGCCCCAGTTCCTCCAAATATACAATAATTCATTATAAAACTTAGCCATGGACAGCCATCAAGTCACTGGCACATGGTCTTCTTGATGCTTCTTTCCTCATCTTGAAAAGCACACCCACGGCAGGGATTGGCGCAGCTTACCCACTCAAGAGGATTGCACAGAGGTACTGACAAGTGCTTCCGTGAAACCTTTGCAAGCTCTCTCAGCGCAGGAGAGATGAAGGCATACACTATCAGACTGAAGATTTCTTTTTATGTTTTTAACAAGTTTGGGTATTTTTAGGAAATAAAAAAAAAAGATGCTGTTTACCCCCATCTGGAATGAGCCCAAGTAGTTTTCCCAGAAGAGAGGTGGGTTTCTGCTAATCCAGTCACATACTCTGGCTTACTTTGGGTATTTTCCAGGCACCCATGAGAATAGCAGAGTAGCACCTTGAGGAATCTACTAGAGTTTCCTTAGTCCTGGTTTTATCCTCCTGGGCAAAGTGGCCCAGACCATGAAAGGTGAAGAAGAGGATATGGATACTTCGGGGCAAGAGTTGGCCAATAACAACCTATGTTCAAGCCTTACCTGATACGTAGGTAAACTAGCTGCTTTGCTATCCCATCCCCCACAGCCCAGGTCCCAGCGGGAAGCAGCACACTGTTGAGCATGTGCACAAGTGTGTATGGACACACATACACACTCACAAGCACACACACATGTCCTCAAGGCTTTTCCTATCAGTGACCCCACTTGTATTCAGCTATCCATCAGGGGCAAGAAATAAAAACTGGATCTTTTCGAGAAGAATCCTGGCTTCTCCTTGGAAGCTGAATGATTTTATGGTAGAGGCAATTTTGAGCAGCTAGCAAAACAAGACAAAGGTCTTATTTGGTTTATCAAGCCCAGGTTACGCCCATTGTTCAGTGGACCAAGCAGTGTTAATCAGTACCCAGACCTCTGAATAGAATCTTTGCTAAATAAATCTGTGTAGATACTCTTGCTACATAAAGATAAAAGTACTATATCTGGAGGGGAGGCAAAATCACTAAGATTTTAGGCAATCATTTTTCCTTGTGTATAAGTAGGGGAATAATGCCTGCCCCAGAGATATAAGCAGTTTTTAATGCTTTGAAGGGAAATCTATAACTTAATGCTAAAACCATTTGCCAAAATAATGTTAAATGGGACTTTCTGGAAAGAAGGCATTGTGAGTAAAAGTCCCAGGAGAAACCTCTCCCGAATTCCTTTTTGTATTCCCACACAAACACACAAAGATGAACACTGCATTATTTTAAACCCAAAATATCCTATTAAAAATATCATGAAATTCGAGAATGAGTTCTAATTACAACACCAAGGGGAATAGTTTTGAAATACCAACAATAGTTGATAAATGCTCAACCTATTCAATGAAACACATACACAGACCTTTGACCAGAAGCATGGATGTTAGAAGGTCACCATTAGTGTGGTAAAAGCCTCAGAACACACCTCTGACAAGGAGGAAGGGAATGAGAGAGCCAGGTGTCTCTGCTAGGGTGAATGTGCTCTCCCAGAAGCCCAACTCGAGAAGGAAATAGAAATGATGGACCGTTATCTCGGGTTACCATCATGTAGCCCATTCTACGGGCCTCCCAACCTCTCTCCTGGTTGTCTAAACAAGTCTGTAGGAGACATATTCTCAGGAATGCTCTGTTTAATATGAAAAATGATCCTCCCAAGGCCTGGGAAGAAATGAAGCAGATTTCCTCCACAGCCTTCACAATACCAACTATAATACAAAGCCTCACAAGGACTCCAAGAGAAAGGGTGGTGGAAGAGGGTGCACAAGAAAGATCTGGAATTCATGGCTCCCTCAGAAACTTGCTGCCCAGTTTAATTGTAGGCATCTAAAGGGTTAAGTCAAGTCTAAGGATGATTCAATCCAAGCATTCCCTTTCATTCTCTTCTTTTGAAGGTCTTATAAAGACAGGCGGGAGGTGGGCAAAAGGAACTCTCCTGTTTTCTGATGCATAGAGTTGCAACCCTCAACAGAGGTGATAGATTTTTAAGAGATTAGCATGCTATAAAACATGTTGCACCTAACTAGGCTTTTCTGGACCTCAGCTTCTAGACTTATTAGCTGTGTGATCTTAATATCTCTGAATCTCCATTTCCTCATCTAGAAAATGGGGCTAGAATCTACCTCAGAATTGTTGCAACAATTAATTTAGTAAAATAAAGTACAAATTTCATCCTAGTACCTGGAACATGGCATCCAGGAAACAGTAGCTATTACTATGTAATTGACATTTCATTGCTAATTTATTCACAGACTTTAGGGATTTTGTGCAGAAGAATCAATGTTACAAAAATCAATTATTATATAGCTAGGCAATTCTAGACTCCAGAACATAGAGAAACAATTTAGTAATAAAGTACTGAAATTCATGTGACTCTTGCTCCAGATCACATGCCCACAAGATCCAGCTGATGAAGTCCACTGTGATATAAAAGGAAGGGCTTGGGTTTTAAGTTCAGCACACCTGAGTCCCAGTTCCAGCAACACTACCATCTAGCCATGTAACCATGGAAAAATTACTCAGAAAATAGCGTACAAAATTTATAAAGCATTTACATGTTTCAATAATTTTACAATGCCATGTTTTCTTTTTTTAGTCAGTTGTATTTTAAGAGAAAGAACTCGCATTTTAAAAGTGAAAATTTAAGCACGCTTCAAAAATTTTTGTCTTATTTTTAGATAACTACATTACGTAAAGTTTAGAAAGCAGAAAAGAGAATAAAAATGATAATTCTACCCTCCTAACACTACCACCGTCTCCACTGTGTATTCTCTTGCAATGAAAGCATCAAGACCACATGACGATCTTTCTCATCTGCCTTCCCTCCTACATTCTCTCAAGTGTTTTGCTGGCTTGTTATTAGAGTAACAACAACAACAACAACAACAACCCCCCCCCCCCACACACACACAAAAACAAATCAGAAAAAGACAAAATATAAAGACTTCAAGGATTCTATCAAATGGACCTTATGGTCTGTGCTATCTTATAGCCTTTATCGACCTTGTATGTGCTCAATAAACACTTGGCCCTTGACTAATGTGGGCATAATTGGGAAGGGAGGTAGAAAAACCTCAGAGAGTTTTCTCTACTGATGTTTAATCCCTTGGGTCTCCACATCTGGATTAGCAGTACTGTTGGATGTTATCCATTCGGAAGTCTCTAACAACAGATCCAAGGAAAGGTGACCAAAAAGATGGGAGGAATGTATAAGTAGCCATGGAAAAATTGTCTGATGTGCCTAGCACAGTCCTGTTTGGGAAGCCAAATGCTAAACATGGGCCTCCATGGAATTAAAGTGAAAATAAAGCCAGCAGAAATACACCATTTTCTGAAATGGTAGGGTTGCCAGATAAAATATGGGGCATCCAGTTAAATTTTAATTTCAGATAAACAACAAATAATTCTTTAGTATAAATGTGTGCCTGGGAATGGTACTTACTTATACATATATTTTTAGTTATTTGTTATTTATCTGAAATTAAAAGTTAATTAGACGTCCTGTATTTCCACTTGTTAAATCCAGCAATCCTACCTGCGAGATGAGAGTCAGGGGAGAACCAGGCAAAAATAGGCAAAGACTGAGCGATAAAAACAGAGTAAAGTGATAGCAATATATGACACATAGAGAAAGGTTTGGGTCTAATTTGTAAATAACGGAGCCACCACATTTACCAAAGAGAACATAAAAGAATTCATGATGAAGCCTTTCTAAAATGTAGGGCGCCGCCTGTCACAGAGGGCGACTGTGTCTCCACGCCCACTGTCTCCTTGGGTGACTTTTGGCAACAAACCCCAGACCACGTGGATCGGGTCAACTGCAGCATGAGAGCTCCCATGTTCTTCGTGTTCCCCCCATGCACCCTCTGCTCTCTCTGAGGCCATCCCTCCTTTCTGGAAGAGTCCATGCAACCTGGTCCCCTCCTCAGTGCACAGGAACCTACTGAACACCAGGCACCACCTACACAAAAGCAGCACCAGGGCCACCGGGGAAAGCACTTACTATATGTATTTGTTGAATGAGTACCTGAATCCACACGTTTCCTTCAAAAGCCTGTCCCCAGCATTCCATCATCTCCATTTTTCTTATAAAAACACCTTAACCTCCCTCCACCTGCACCTTGACCCACATGACTTAATGAATGTCAGGTCATATGGACAAGGATGGAAACTGTGTTCATCATCTGCCTGACACTGCCCGCTCTTCCGGGGCAAATGGTCATGTCCCCTTGTCTTTAAGTGCTTCTTGCCTCCCTGTACATATTCTGGTGACGTCTGTCACTTTGGGGGTAAGATTTTCCCCTTGATACTTCCGTGTGAGAAATCACAGCTGGGTGAGGAGGTAGCACGACCGGCACACACACTGACTCTGGCCCATGTAAGTGTAGGCATCCAGTAAGTGTCTGGTCCTGTCCAGGAAGTAGCTGGGCCATGAAATCAGATATGGGGAGGAAGTCTGTCCATGGGAGGGGCCTCCTCACAATAGTCTGCAGGAACGGGGGAGACAGGAACCAGCTAGGCTGAGGGGCTGTGCAGATGTGGACAGCCAAAGGGAACCCTGGCCAAAGCCTCTGCCCCCAGGAGTTGGAAGTGTCCCTCTCAGGTGTCACCGTGAGTCCAGCCAAAGTTTACTGAATTACTCTGTCCATTTTAAGGAGTAAAGTGTCCAGGGAATGTTTGTGATTCAGTGATTCTTAATGTTTTAGTTCCCCAGTTGCAAACGTTTCAGATTATGGAATAAAACATATCAGTTAGCACACTTATTTCGGAAAATTTCCACTGACAGCTGTGATGGCAGACACAAGATGGTGAGATTATAAAACTCCTTTTACTCACAGGGAAGTCTTAAAAATCTAATTTGTTTTCTATCCCCCTTGATGCCTTGTTCATGGTAGGTACTTAGCAAATATTAGTTGAATGTCTGTATGAATCGATGAATGAGTGAATAGCAGACATTACAATCTTCTGAGATACATGAGAATGAAACCTGAGAAAAAAGGCAACTGCCATGGTAGGAAAGCCCCAGAGCAGTCACAGCTTCACCACATACTAGTCTTATGATTGGGACAAGTCACTTAAACTCCATGACCTTCAGCTTCTGTGGCTGTCAATGGGAATAATCTCCTGCCTTAGTAAGCGGTTTTGAGAATCAAGTGAGATTTTCTGTCTGACAGTGCTTTTGTGATTACAGGCTGATGTACCGATCTAGGATAATCAGAATGGAATCAAAACCCAGTTCTCACCACCTCCAGCTATGTGATTTTGCTCAAGTTATTTAACCTACCCAGGCCTCAGTTTTCTCATCTACAAAATGGGAATAACAATCATGACAATTTCTTCAAATTGTCGTAAAATGTTAATGAGATTATATACACTTGAGAGAGCAAAGATAAGCTCATGTTAGTTTCTCTTCTCTGTGTGTTTTTAAAATGATTTGTTATTCTGCATTTTCCAGGCTTGTTGCTCTGCCAACCCACCAGTTGGTAAGTAAATGAATTAGAAAAGTGGTCTTTTTATTATTACTATTTGATTATGATTATTAAAGCAGGTGGCTGTCTGATTGGCCGCAGGTCATGTATGCAAAGCATCCGTAGTGTTATGTCAGGATTGTTTCCTTATTAGGAACCTGCCACCCAGGTGTTTCCTCATTTGGGGATCCACCCTCTCTCTAGGTTTCCTCAAATTGTGCCTTTCAGATGAGACCCACCCACTGGAGCTAAGCTTTGAAGGAACAGACCCTGGTGTGCGTGAGGAAGTCCTGCGTGGTGATGACCCTAGCCACCGGGAAAATACAGTGTCTCCCCAGCACCCTCCTCCTGGCTCCCAGATCCTCGGGCAAAAGCATAGGAACCGAGCAAGCCCTTCCACCAGAAGCAGCCACAAACTCAGTCCTCGTTGTCTCCAAGAACTGAATGGCTGTACCAGATAGGAGTTTTGGTTTTGTCCTCGTTTTTCCTTTTAAAAAACCATCGTAAAACTCCAGGACAGTGTGTTGATTTATACTATTCAGCTCTCTTCTTAAGCTGCCGTGTCAACTTACTGACGCTGCTTCCTCTGTTCCATTTGGCAGATGCCACACTTTTAAGAGCATCACGAAGGGTGCTTCTCTCAATGCCAGGTTGGGAGCCCTCACAACCTACAACCTCAGAGAGGGTTACTCCAAGCGTCTCCTACACCTCTGTGCTAGTGACAACGTGCTGAGACCTCTCATCCCAAAGTCCTGGGACAAAGTCTCCTGTCCCTTATCTCTTGTTTTCACTGAGGCTAAACACATCTCTTCGGTATGTGGTTAGATTTTTAAACCTCTCTCACAGAGTCTAGTGCTTGAGACAAAGTCATCCCAGGTTCTGCACTTTGTCTATATTTCAGCGACTCTCCTGCTTGATATTAAAAATAGCTTTGTCTAGTCCATCGAGATCAGGCCCGGGAGACAGGCGCCTGCTATTCTAATCTGTTTCACAAATAGCTCTCTGTGGGCTCGAGCATCAACACTTCCAGGGGTCTCCAGTTACAAAACAGGGCCAGGCCTAGTTACCTATAAAGGTGGGCTCTGCTGAGCTCTCCTGGGCTGTTCAAGAAGAGGTTAGCATGAGACCTACACAATCGTATTCCCACCATGAACCACCAATTGTGCCTCAACACTGAGAGGCAGCTAAGAGAACACCCCACACTTAGGGTATCCTGTATTTCCCAGGCCAGAACCTACAAAAGCTTCCCTTGAGACTCAAACTCAAAGGCACTGGTACACAGGCTGCGCCTCCCCGCTTCCCCCTCCTCCCCGACCCCCAACCCCCTTCCACCTCTCTTCCTCCCCCAAGCCCATCTTGTACTCTGTGAAAAACCATAGACTCCTCAGTTGCCAAGGGAACCAAGCCTTTTATTCCATCCCAGTGACTGGCTGGTTGGGGCTGAGGAGTGGGGCAACAACTGGTGCCCAGGCCTTTGGAAACCCCCCCACAAACCCCCCTTTTTCCCAAGGGAGGAGGGGAGGCCTGTACCCCCGTTGCCTTTTCACCCAAGCCCAGCTGGGTGGGACTGATCCCTTGGGCTCTCAGGAGTTCCCTGGCCATGGGCTCGAGGAGATCTGTGCTCCCCAGGCCCTCCTCTGGCCCTGGCCCTTTCCAGAGGACAATAGCCTCCAAGCAAGGGAAAATTCCATAGCCCAGGGTTCAAGTCTCCAAGGAGTTGCTGGGGCCTCTGTTTAGCCTGGAGTGGGCTCTGAGGAGCCGCTGCAGCTGCCCTTCTTGTTTTCCCCCTCGCTGTGTTTTATTTTTAACCCCTGAGCTGCCAAGGGCCAGTGCCTGGGAACTCAGAGAGGAAAGAAATAAGGCTTTGTTTCCTTTGGGAAACTAATTGGGAGAGACAGGCAGTGTGGCGGGCTCAGCTCCATTGGGGTATGAGGCTCCCACTCCTCACTGCACACACATCTTCACCCAAACTCGCTCCCAGGAGGCTGGGAACGCAGTGGCTGCTCCCCGGCCGCCGCTGAGGCCCAGGCACTGGTGGAAACACAAGCACTGCTTGCAGACTGCAAAGGCAGCCGAGCGCCATTTTCGCAAGCTCGGAAGAGACTGTATTCAGGAAATCAGCTGTTGCGAGCTGGAAATGGCCTCTTTCTCCCATTTCAAACCCTCAAACCAACTCCTGCTTTTCTCCACTGACTGTTTCTTCCCAGATCTGAATAAGGAAAGTGAGGGAACTTAAAAATGTAAGAAGCAGGAAAATCAAGACATTATGCTTCTAAATTCTTGGTTAATAAATGGCAAACACCTAGCAATCCCACTTAGAAGTTCACCCCCAAAAAATTCCTTTCACTCAGGAACTTAATTTCATTGCAAATCAGCTAGAAATCAATGAAAAGTTTCTTCCACTGCCATTATGTGTTAAGATCTAATGGATTCCAGGTAGGGATCCATAAAGACTTAAGGATTATTTTGATCCCATGTAGGAACAAAGCAAACTTCTGAGAAATCATCATCAACCTCCTCCATTTGCAGCAAAGCATTATGATTTGAATGTGCCCCCCAAAATTTCATGTGCTGGAAACTTGGTCACCAATGCAGCAGTGTTGAGAGGTGAGACTTTTGGGAAGTGATCGGGTCACGAGGGCAGAGCCCATTCCTGGATTAATGGGTTATTGAGAGAGTGGGTGAGTTATTATAAAAGTGAATCTGTTATAAAAGCCAGTGTGGCTCTCTCTCACAAGCTCCCTCACCATGTGTTGCCCTGCACCACCTCAGGACTCTGCAGAGTCCCCACCAACAAGAAGACCCTCACCAGATACAGCCCCTTGACCTTGGACTTCTCAGCCTCTAGAATTCTAAGAAATGAATTCCTTTTCTTTATAAATCACCCAGTCTCAGGTATTCAGTTATAGCAACAGAAAACAGACTAAGACACCAACCAACTGTGACAAATGCCTACCTAGTATATTCAAATAAGGACTGCTCATCTATTCATTAAGAATATTTGAGAAAAGAATGCTCTTGTGCAGCAGACAATAGTGCAAAGGTGTCTCTGTACCTAGGCACACCTGCTGCACTCCCTGAAAGAGGGTCCCTACCCCAGATGCGCAGGCAATTGTGGAAAAGGACATCTATGAACTGACACAGAGCCAAAAGGTTTGTGTTGGCATTGGAGTAATGCAGATTGGTACATAATGCATGGCCACGTACAGTGAAAATACATCTTATTAAAATGCAGTCTTGTTAAGTTCCTCATACATGCAGCTGTAGCTCTGGCTCACCCCCTAGCAAATCGCGCTGACGTGGGGTCCAACACAGCTCTGATCTTGCCTTCCCTGATGTGGCAAGATTACATTTTCAGGAAGCTGCCGGGCAGAATGAGGCAATTCAAAGTTCAGAAGAAGCGTTTACGTGCCTTTTAGAGTTAGGGTTTAACTTCCTTCCCCTCACCCCCCAGGAATTTCCCAGCATATAGACAAAGGCATTGAGAGTTTGGAAGGGTGAGTTAAACTGGGACTTAGCACCCTTGCATGGCTCCCACTCACATCATCCCACACTCCCTCTCTGTGTTTGGTCCAAGGAAATGGAGCCCCAAGCTCCTGCACCTCCCTCCATATTCTCAGTAATAGCACCAGTTGCCAGGCCAGAATCTACACTGGGCCCACAGCACTACTCACTCAAAGTCTTTGAGGAGGGGGTGCTGCATGCAGCCCTGAAGCAGGCCATCTCAGAGGTGGGCTCCCTGCTGCACGTCCTATCCGAAAAGACACCCCTAAACCCCATAGGTGCTGACTTTGCATTGCACCATCTATAGCATTTTTTTTTTAGCTCTTTTTAAGACAAACTGCTGGCTGTTGGGAGACTGGCCAAGGTTAAGGTGGAGCCTCAATGTGGCTATTTTCACAGCCCTGTGGATAGTGCCAAATTCTTGTTGAATTGAATAGAATGGAGGAAAGCTAACCAACCCACCAGAATAATAATAGCTAACGTTTAAGGAGTGATCACACAGCAAGACTGTTCTAAATGTTTTATGCGTACTCATTTATTTTTACTCACAATAATCGTACAAGGTAAGTACTATTATTTTTCTATTTTATGGATGAGGAAACCGAAACAAAGTTGCAAACCAGATGATCCAAAGATCAGCAACTGCTGCCTCCCAAAGGAACCCCAGCCAGATTAATGTGCCCAGGATCCCGTCCTGGCAACCACATACCCACAGTGTGGCATCATCTGGTTTACGTACTACAAGAAGAAAGATGCAGGAGGTCCCTCCAGAAGCTTAAAATGGGGGAGGCATGTGGCTTAACTGGGCTAATGTGGCTTGGGGGTCAGAAGACCTCGGTTCCCATTACAGCTCTGGCTCTGTCCTTATCCATCACCAACTGTTCCAGCTCCTGGGCTCCACTCTGTCCCTGCTCGTCTCAGATTCTATGAAGAGCAGGGACAGGCAGCAGGCGTTGGCATGAGGACGGCCCCCAGACAGAGCAAACCTGACAAATAACTACTCACCGCACTCATGAGCCTTAGTGTGCACGTTTCAGTGTTTTGGGAACTATGTGCTGTTTTGAAATGTGTCTGTTTGGGCCATGAGTTAAGTTTAGGGGGGAGGGAACAGGCACCTTTTTTCCAGTTTGTGAAGTGAAGCTTCATGGAGGAAGACTTTCTTAGTCACGTTTCCTGTTTCACACTGACCTTTTAAAAGGAAACCCACAAGTAAACCTGTGCTAAGGTTTGCTTACAAAAGCTACCCACAGGTATAATAAAGATGATCTAAATAACGACCACAGTGGGCCAAGCTCAATCTACATCAGTGGAAATAATAAGGTCACTAAGGAGGGCTGATGGACTGAGATAAGTTGCATGGTGGCGCTCCAAAAAGAGCAAATAACAGCGACACGTGAGGGTGTGATTATCAAAAAGAATTCAAGAGAGAGGCAGAGAGAACCCACACGACAATCTTTTCATGGGTCTCTATGTACTTAGAGCTTATTTTCTCATTATAAAACAGAGGTTCAAAAATTAAGATGATGACTGGGTTGTAAAATTAATTCTGGGAAAGTAACATTGCAAAGAGAGAGAACTGTTGGCCTCGGGGTTCCAGAGAAAGAGACATTCCTTCACTCCAGAGAGCCTCTGGGCCTTGGCGACCCAGCCAGAATGGAGCCCTGAGCCGCCAGCACGCAGCTTCAGCCCCTGCCTCGCTGCAGGCTTTCTGCAGAGCGGCTGCTGCACAGACTACTTTCCTTGTGGGGAAAATCCCATAGGCCACCCCAGCCCTCCTCAGGCCTCTGCTGACTGGCCCTATCCTCCTCCCATGCCCAGACCTCCCACCGCTGAGTGCCCCAGTGTTCCTGCCCCTCCAGCCCTGCCCACCTGGAAGCTGAAAGGAAAGGGTGTGGGAGTGGGGATTTGGAGGCACCACTCTGCCAAGTGACAGCCAGGCCAGCCCTGAGAGCTGGGCGAACGGCCTCCACAAGCCAGTGCTCCTCGGCAGGGCATGGGTGGCAAGTGCAGAGGTGGGCAGGCACCTCTGCTGGCCACCACTCTGCCTCTCGCATCTTCTCCAAGGTTATTGCCTGACCCATACTCCTCTGGAACCCACTGTAGCAGTTTCCTGTTCCCAGGGTCCCTCCACCTGCTGTTCCGTGACTCCCCTGAAAACAGAATTTTGAAAGGCAGCCTATACAGTGGTTATGAGCGTGGGTTTAGAGTCAATGGGATGTCCTGGCTCTGTCCCTAACAATGTGTCCTGGCTCTGTCCCTAATAAGCTATATAATCTCTAACTTTTAGAGTCTCAGTTTCCTTGTCTACAAAATGGGAATGATACCTATTTCAGGAGATTGCTGCGAGGGTCAAATTAGGAGGATTCCAGTCCAGAGTCTGACATAAGCTGTTCCTCAAACAGTGGTCATGGTCACCTCTCTTCTGCCTGTCCTGCAGCATCCCGCACCTGAGCACTAACATCAGGCAGACCCCCTGGCTGTGGACAGCCTGTGCATAGCCCGTGCTGGCTTTGAAGAGGGTCCCACAGGTGGCAGCTGCAGGCAAGGGAGTGCATCAGTGGCCAGTCAAGCTAGAAGTCTTGGCTCAGTGTGGTGCTCTCCCTCCTGAATTTCAAGGGACAGAAAAGGCCCTCCAGCTCCTTGCATGGTGTCTCCCAGGGCACTTTTACCTCCCAACCCTGAAAAAACAAATCCACAAAGCACAGAGGAGCAGTTTCAAAGGGGCCCCTCTTTCCAGACAAGCCACTGCCTGTTTAGCCAGCTACTTTCTAGCTTTTTCGGCATTGAGGCCTGGAAGAAGAAGGTAGAGTCTGGCTACGGCACCGCCTCCTGATAAACTCTGAGGGGTACTGCAAAGGCCAGGCCGGGGCCTGCACCGGGCTCCATGGGCACCCACAGTCCCTCTTGCCACTTACCTGCCTGGAGGCCGTGTGATGGCAGGGTCCTCTCCCTTCACAGGCCCCGCACCCCAGGCAAGACCCTGCTAAACAGAGGTATCCGCAGTGCTCATGTCCCACCAGCCTTGGACACAGCAGCCCAGGAAGTCACGTCTGTCTGGGATTCCCCCCGTACCCCAGTCTTCTCAGGAACTTCTTGTTATGGGGACCCATGACAGTGCAGTCCATGAACACTGCCAGGACAACTATTCACACAAGGATGGAGTCAGGAGGCCCCCAGCCCAGGGGTCTTTCCATGGGGTCAGCCCGACATGTTGTGTCCAGTGCTATGAATGGACTAGATGGGGAGGAAGCCCCAGTGGAACCTGAACAGAATGAATTCCTGGGAAAGCCAGCCATTTGGGCCCTTGTGTCCCTGTGTTGGATGTTTAGAGCTATCTTGGCTTAATTAGCTCTGTCAAGTTTTAGGATCTTCAAGGAGATAAAGCCAAGGAGCTCAATGGCCAGATCCATTTGACTCCTGAGCCCTGGAGGGCAGGGATTCAAGGTGAACTGACCCCAGGGCCCCAGCACCTCTTAAAAGCTTTCCTACCTGGCCCTTGAGACCCTGTTTTACAGGCTTCTGCCCACTGACCAGGCTCAGTGAGTCACCCCCTTCTCCCCTTCTCCTTCTGTGCTCCCCCACATCTGTGTTCCCTCAGTGCCTCCAACGCACCTCCCATCCTACCCATGTGCACCCCTGGCCTGGGACACCTGACCCCTCCCTTCTCCTGGCTCACCCCTACTTCATCCTGCACTTTCACATTCAAATTTTAAAAACTGAGTACAGCCGCAACCAGGCATGCTGCCACCACTGCCGTGGGGACCCACCAAAGTCCTGAGGTCTGAAGCCGGGGGAATCTGAACCCAGCCGCAACCAGGTAAAGAGCACACTAAGAACACCATTTCCACACGGGTAGCCCACTACAGCCACCGCAATTGCCACAGCTGCCACAAAAGCAGCTAGTCAGTTATAGCAGCAGTCACAGCCACCATGCAGATGGCACACCAGACACTCGACTGCATCGACACAAGGAAAGTCACCAGCGGAGACCAAAAAAGAAAAAAGAAATGGTCCTCTCTCTCCACAAAGCACACTCCAGAGTAATAGGAGAAGCATCTGACTTATGATAATAGGGGAGGACTTGATCACACCTGTCTCAGTACTGGACAGATCGTCTAGGCAATAAATCAACAGAGGAACAGTTGATCCATCAGATGGAGAGAACAAACCTACAGCTATTAGAGGGGGGAGGGGAAGAGGGATGGGCGGAGATTGGATAAGGGACATAAAGAATAAGCATGATTTGTAATAATGAATATGCTAATTTAAAAAAATAAAATAATAAATAAATAAAAGCTGAGTGCAAGATTTTCTTCACTGGCTGAGATCTTTCAGGGTGATGACTCCACCCCCCAGTGTCCTGTCTCTCTCAATTTGTGACACCCACAATTTCCCAATAATCTTTCCGTTGTCTCTCCTGTTGCTGTTGTTTTTGCCCCCCACAAATTGTCCTATAAATTGTCCTTCAAGAGGCTGGATAGGAATGAGCCTTGCAACCCATTACTAGAGATTTCTTCTCTCCTAGAAGCTGACATTGACCCATCTGTCTTCATGCTAAAGGCAGAGGGACAAGGTGGTTTTTTCGGCGGATTGCTATGGAACAAACCCCTTTATTTATGTTTTTTAAATTTTTATTGAATCATAATTGATTATACATATATTGGGGGTTCAATGTTGACATATGTTGATCAAATCAATATTACTAGTATGTATATTGTTACAAACTGTAATTATTCTTTATGCCCCTTGTCCAATCTCTCTCTCCCCCTCTCCCTCCCCCCTCCCCCCCCAATTACCCTAGATTTCTTCTCTCCTTCTGAAGAGTAATGGTTACTCTGCTGATGTGTTGCCCCAATGACCTGTTCAATGCTGAGAGGTGTGTTCAGGTCCCCCAGTATTATCATAGAGCAGATGCTTCTTCTGTCACTCTGGAATGGGCTTTGTGGAGAGAGACACCCTCTTCTTTTCTTTGGTCTCTGCTGCTGACTCTCCTTGTGTGAATGCACTCCAGTGGCTTGTGGACCATTTGCGTGGTGGTTGTGGCATCTACCTGCTTTAATGGCAGCTGTGGTTATTGTGGTGGCTGTGGTGGGCCATCCACACAGAGGTGATGTTTTTGGCATGCTTATTGGTACTGGTGGTGTGCCTGGTTGTTGGGGGGGGTCTGGTCCCCGCTCCAGACCTCAGGTCCCCAGGAGGGCCCTGAGGCACTGACAGTGTGCCTGGTTGTGGGAGGGGGGGTCTAGTCCCCACTCCATGCCTCAGGTCCCTGAGTGGGCCCCAAGGAGCTGGCGGTGTGCCTGGGAACAAACCACTTTAAACTTGGCAAAGTAAAACACCAACCATTTTCTTATGCTCACAAATTTCTGTGAGTCAGGAGTTTGGACAGAGCTTAGGAAGGATGGCTCTTCTCTGCCCCACCATGTCTAGGGCCTCAGCTAGGAAATGTAGATGATGGCAGTGAACTGGACAATTTGGTACTGGAATTATCTGGAGGCTCTGGTACCTGTGCTGGGATGATTCAAAGGCTGGGTTCAGCTGGGACTGCCACATGTAGAAGTGCATGTGGCTTCTCCATGTGTCTTGGGCTTCTCATAGCATGGCAGCTGGGTCCAAGAGCAAGTGTTCCAGGAGAACCAGGCAGAAGTCATGGGGTCTTGTATGACCAAGCCTCAAAAGTCACAGGACATCACTTTCTCCATAGTCTATGGATCAAAGCAGGCACAATACTGTCCCAATTCAAGGAGATGGCCATAGGTCCCATCTCTTGATGGAAGGAATGTCCAAGAATTTTAGAATAGCCACAGCAGCACTGGAAGCCTACACTTAGAGTTGGGAGTCCCTCACCAAGTCAGGGTGTATGCTGTAGCTGGCAAGCTATTCAGTGGCAGTCAGTGATCAAGGAGAAGCAACATTCAGAGGCCTCTGACATTCCTGCACAGAGCCCAGAGAATAGGCCAGGCTACCATGGTAAGGATCCTTTAACAGAACAGAGATTCTAGGTGGATACTGAGTCTCCTGGAAAAGGCAGAAGCCCAGTTATCACAACTAGAGCATGCAGGAGGTCAGTCCAGCAGCATGTCACATGGGGCTATCCCACAGGTTTATGTGAGCACCTTCAGTTCCTCCTCCTGAGATCCCATGAGAGGGTGTCAAATGCCCATGCTGAAATTAAGAAATACTAGATCTATGGCATATTCCTGATCTGACAATTTGGACGTTGCCTTTCAAACATGCATAGACCTTCTTAAATCATCTCTGCTGAAATTTTTCCTGTGATCTATGTGGATCTCACCAGACTAGGAAAGGGGGTAGGAAATACACAAATCAAGAGGGAAATAGGAGAAAGCAAATGGAGGAGGCCTTTAGAATCACTCCTTCATTCCTCAGAGGCACTAGAAGGCAGGTGGGGCCCCAGGGCCAGTGGTGGCAGGAGGTCCCAGCTCACCAGCACCTGTCTTCAGCTCTTCATCCATGCCCTGCTTCAAGGTAAGTCCTATCCTTTTCAGAAAGCGAAACACTTGCACTGGTCTGGGGCTGCTGGAGGCCGTTTTACCTCACAGGCTGGAAGTATTTGGGTCTTTTGAGTTCATGGAGGGCAGCAGAGGGGATAACTCAGAGATGCTCTGGGAAAGAGTGAGGAAAGTAAAATTGATATCTGGGTGGGGTGGGGTAGGGTGGGGTAGTTTTTCCTGTGGATGCTACATGCAGTAGCCCAGGACACTGTCACCTGCTATGGGTCATTACCTTCCGGGTCTCTGGCTCACACAATCCTAGAAGTCCAGAGCAGGGTGGTGCCTGCTCCAAGGTCATCCAGTCCAACCTCACATTCTAGAACTGAGGAAACTGTGGCTGGCAGAGTCCATTTGTGCCCACTGAACATCCACATGCTCCCCTGCATTTCCCAGTCTTCCTGGCACTTATGTAGGGATTGTGCAATTAATTCTGGCCAGTGGACTATAAGTGACATGAATAACTTCTAGGCCCAAACAGGTAAGAGAGGTGCTACCTCCATCACTCCCAGCCCCTGCTGCTGTGACTTTACAGCCCACATACCCTAGATGACATGGCTACAAGATGGAGGAGATTTTGTCCATCCTCATCAGAGCAGGAAATAAAGCTCGATTGTGTTTTGCCACTGAAAATTGGGGGTTTATTTGTCCCTTCAGCACGGCATGGTGTAGCCTGACTAATGTGGAAATTGAGGCCTAGAGAGGGGAACTGTGGAAATGAGTAGCCCTAAATGGTACATATTGGATCCTCTCTCCACTAGGAAAGCAGAATCAAAGCAGGTAAGAGGGTAGGATTTTCTTCTCTGAGTGACGATCAGGCAGCACTGGTCCTCTTGCCCTCATGCTTTATAATTTACAAAACCCATTCATGGACTCTATCTTGCCTAATCCTCCCAGCAACCTTGTCAGGCCCATCTTTAGCCTATTTTATTAGGACTTTAAGAAACACATCCAAAGTCGTACAGTGAGGAGATGAGAGAGCCAGGACTAGAATCCAGGGCTTCCCCACACGCTACATGACTGCCCATGTTTTAGAATACCAGCATCTTTTTAAAAGATTATAACTCTCTTTTCCCCTCCCCTCTCCAAAAGGTACTGGTTGGCATAGGTTTATATTTTTTTCCCACAGGTTATTTTTGTAGAATGCTTAGTTCAATATTTAAATTTTGCCTTGACTTTAGCCTCAGACTAAGGGTTACACCATCAGCTTCCCTGGTTCTGAGGCCTTTGGACTTGGACTGAGCTATGCTACCAGCCTCCCAGGGTCTCCAGCTTGCAGATGGCCTGTCATGGGACTTCTCAGCCTCCATAATCACATGTCAGACAAACACAGAGGTTAATGAGTACTCCAGGAAAAAGAAAAGGAGGACTTTTAGGCTCTTGCTCACTAAGATGTGTGCATATTATATCTCTTAAATCTGGGTATTCTGTCTTTATGACCAACATTCTACTTTAATCAGGTGCTTCCTAGTGTTTATAACAAAGGAAAGCAAGGTAATACTTTATAC
Source organism: Cynocephalus volans (assembly GCF_027409185.1). Taxonomy (NCBI): domain Eukaryota; kingdom Metazoa; phylum Chordata; class Mammalia; order Dermoptera; family Cynocephalidae; genus Cynocephalus; species Cynocephalus volans. Next base: position 150,345,176 of record NC_084462.1, read on the forward strand.
ACATACTTTGCTCCTTTAAGGTCATGACTTTCTCTTCAAATCACTCTTCTAGTTAATTTTCTCTAGTGCCCATAGTAGCTCTATAGGGGACATTAATCTAACACTTGTTCGTGGCAAGCTTTTAGAGTAGTTTTCAAAAGTTTGCCTTTTCCACTCAAGTTTGTTCTTTAATTAGGTTTAAAGGTATGTCTAGTCCTAGGGCTTCCAAAGAGCATGACATGGAATTACTCTTTAACTTAATTGGTCCAGAGAGATGCTCCTTGAAAAAAGGTTTCTTGATCATAGACTTTAGAAATACCTCATACTACATCTGCTTCTTGAAGATGTCCAATGTAAATTAGCATATTAAAGACTCTGAGAAGTTTTTGGATAATGAGGAAACTTTTGAAACTCGGTGTTCCCCATACTTGACTAAAGAATTCTTATTTTCAATAGACACAAACATAACACATTGGAAAAGGCTAGTGTATTCCATAATAAGACTATTAGAAATATTTTATTTTGATAACATTATTCTAATATTTAAGAAATTGAATGTGAAATATATTTTACTCTAGCAAAAAAATTAATTAATTAAATTAAAAGTAAAAAAATAATAAATTTTGTCTTAAGAAGGTTCCATTGCCTGGAGATAGTTGGAGGCACCCAAGAAGTCACTGACCCAGGGCTGGGAAACTCCACCCTTGGGTGTCCCTGGCTGAAAGAGTCCCCTTGGTTGGTCCCCAGGGAGGTACAGACACCCACAGTCCCAGTCAGACCAAAAATGAAGAAGTTGGATTGGACCACATCAAAGCAAGATTTCTTCAAAAAATCCAAATCAAATCCAGGTTCCTCTTCTTTAGACCACAAAGAGTGGGTGAAGGGAATCTTCTAGGACTGCTTCCTTTTTCAACAGAAAGGGGGATGGCTGCAGGTCTGAGGGTGGCCATTTATATCTGGTAGTAGGTGACAAGTTAAAGAGTTGGGGACCCGGGCTCTCTGGGGCCCTGTCTGTTCAAATTGCAGCCTCAGCCACAAGGAGCCCAAGCTCCTCCAAGAGGCCCAACCCCTCTGTAGCCCCAACCCTGGCTGCCCACCCAGGCCTACCTGGTCTGGGATGTCTTTTCCGACCCTCATCTGACAGCATGACAACAGATGGGTAACCCACCCCAGAGTCCCATTTCTCAGCTCCTTCTCCCCGGGCCTCCACAGTCTAACTTCCATCTTCACCTTGATTCTAAAACTGCTCCACCAAGGATGTCACAAGATGTTAGTGCCCAAAAAGGAAGATCTTAGCTTCAACCAGGCCCCATCATTTACAAGTTTGTGCCCTTGAGCAAGTTCTTTACCTCTTCTGGTCTCAGTTTCCTTATCTGTAAAATGGGAAGAATAACAGGACCTTCCTTGTAGGGTTACTGTGAGGATTAAAAGAAATAGTGTGGGTAAAGCACTTGGCAAAATGCCTGCTTCACATGGTCTATCATGTGATGAATACAAGTTAACAATCTTTTCAGTTCTCTAGTTCACAAAATCAATTTGGTTTTAACAAATTACTTTGTGTGAACCCTTACTGACCTCCGATTCCCATTGTAAATTGGAATATGGGTTTGAAAGAAAATGAGCTCATGGTAAAAATGAACTCAACTGTGTTTCCCATCCCGAGGGCTTGGAAGGTCCTGTTCTACAATGTTCTATGGGGAACCCCTGGCCTTTCTCCTTTGCACTCTCCTGACCCCCTTTCTGCAGGGGGTCTCAGCAGAAGTCAAGCTCAGCCTCCCAGAGGGGGAGAACAGTGCCCTGCCTGCCAGGTGAGCTGGTCCTTCCTCCTCTTCTCTGTGGTTGTAGAAATCTTCCTAAGGGGCTGCTCACTGCTTTCAGCCCTTCTTAAGCCAACTCTCCTCTGAACGGTGAATGTACAGATTTCCTTCTGATGTCCCGTGAAGGTCTCCAGCTCACATCAAATCACACGGTTTCCTAAATCCCAGTTTTTTCAAACTAGAACAATGGGGATCTTCTGTTTTCCCTCCTCACCTCCACCTCCCACGGGGTTCTCACAGTGGTTCTCACAGCTTCCTTGTAGGCCCCTCTACCCATAACTGGTTGGGAATTCATGCTCAGCCAACCTGAAACATTAGCATCCCTAAACCCCACATTTACATTTTATTACTTTGTAGGAAAACAGTTTACAATGCAACCTACCATAAATGGGGGAGAAATTGACAGACGTTCTCCTGAGGGAGAGGGTGTGGATATATACCTACCTGTTATTTTTAAAGCTTTTTTTTTTTTTATGAGAATCGTGGTTAGTGAAGTAACCAGGCCTGTGGTATGCTAGTTGTCTTAAACCACTGGTATTTCTGCCTCATTTACCCAATTCTTTTTTTTAACCAGTGGAATCTTTTTCTTATGGGGAATCCCCTGATTTTGCATTCGAAGCTCTCCCAGTTTAGTCCCTCCCCTCTTTGTTTTTGTGTATTTATCTGTCAAATGCAGCCAGGCTGAGAAGGCATACTTTGGAGGGCTGGGGTGGAACAGGCGGTGCCTACTATGGGCTTTGCATTTCAGTTCAAATCATGAAAAAGACTGAATCACCCCAGGGCCCTGATTGACCACTTATGTGCATTCAAAGTCTGTAAGGTTAATTTAAGTAACATTGCTGGCATTCGGTTCACCACCATCATGTTTGTCGAATGGGTTGATACTATGTCCATGACATGACAGCAGGAATCCCTTGGCCCATGTCCTCAAACCCCCAGGGCTCCTGAGAAGCAAGAGCCACACAAGCCTTTGAGCAATGTCCCTTTAGTTGAAACAGCTACCTCTCTCCTGCCACTAAGCTCCCAGCTCCACAGGAACACAGCTGACGCTGACCCCCATATCAGTGCCTCTCCTCTCAACCAGCCCCCTCAACAAAGACTGGTGACACCAGGTACAGAATGTCCGGAGATGCCCTTTAGCCCTTACAGTGTCCCGAGAAGAATGTAGCCTCCCTCTCTTAGTGGCTCTGCTGAGATCTCAGGGAGTACGATCGCAAAGTCAATCCAGAGACTCAGGAGGAGATGCTGCTCCGGGACCTGCTGCTGGAGGCTGCTCACTGCAATGCCTCCGCCCATCCGCCGCCCCTGGGCCCTCTTGTCCAGGGCCAGCCTCCACTCCCCCGTGGATTCCAGCCCCTAGAGTAGCCCAAAGGCTTTGCTCTGTATTAGCTGCACTCTTTCTGCCTGATCAGTTTCCCCTTCTCTACCGAAGCATTCACATCAGTGCACAATCATGTTTTACTACTCCCCATCTTTAAAAAAAAATCCCTTGGAACTAGGTCACCCTTCAGCTATCACTCTATTTTTCATCTTCCTTTTAGAGGAAAATTCCTTAAAAGAATTATTCATTATCACAGTCACGACCTCCTCTCCTCTCGTTTTTTCTTGAACTCTTCATAATCGGGCTTTGCTCCCCACCACTCCCCTAAAATCGCTCTTGTCAAGGGTCACAGGGGTATCTACTGGTCCATTTTCAGTCCGTCCTCATCCTCCCAAGCCATCAGCAGCATTTGGCAGCTGGTTGCTCCTTCCTTCTAGAAACACTTCCTTCTGTCCTTTCCAACAGCCCTGTCTCTGACTCTACCTCCCTGCCTCCTGTCTTTGGTCTACTTGATCCTGAAGGCAGGAGCACCCCAGCTATCCCACCCTGCTTTAAATACCATTCATATGATGATTTGTTTGGATCCTGGCTAGGACTGTTCCCAGCGGGGTGACCTTGGACAAGTCATTTCCCCTCTCTGTGTCTGAGTCTTGCCACGTGTAAAATGAAGATACTAACAGTACCCAGTTATGGGTTGTTGTGAGGATTAAACGAGTTGGTGTCTGTAAAGCACCACAGCCATGGTGGTGGGTTATGAAATGAGTGGTCTGCTCCACCCCTCACCTGGCCAACATCAACCCACCCTTTAGGCCTCGGCGTGAGTGTTGCCTCCACACTCAGCAGCACCTTCTTCTCCTTCCTCCACTGTGAAACTGTGGTCAGTGCACTGTCTCTGTGGCTGTTGACTTTACTTCCCTGCTCCTGGAGAGCAAGAACAATGACTCACCTCATTCCTGCTCTGTCCCCAGCAGCCAGACTGATGGGAGCAGGGGGAGCACCTCAATGAATAGTTGCCGCTGAGTGAATGACCCAACGCAGGAGCGGAAGGGCTCTGCAGTGGCCCCCGTGACCCAGGGGGACTCAACTAAGGGCGTGTGCCTCACCTAAGAAAAGAGCTGCAGAAGGATCTCCTGATCAGGACACACTGAGAGCCTGGACCATGGAGGAGGCTGTGAAACTCACATCACTCAGGACCCGCAAAGGCCTCTTTGTCCCTCTCTGCCCGCTCCTGTGCCTCAGGCAACATGCTTCATCCTGCAGCCATGACCGGTGTGCCCGAGACACCTGACATTTGGTAGCTGAACAGAGCCTCAAGGTAACCCGGAAGGTGCAGGATCAGGGGTTTCTGTTTACACTCAGCCCTGAAACTCAAAAATGAGCCAGTGTTCCTGAAATGGATTGACTCTCGCAAGCTGAATGCAGGCAGGAAAGAGAAGCTGGCCTGGGCTTGAATCCTGCCCCTGCCCCTTGTCACCTGTGTGACCCTGGGAGAAAGGGTTGCAACTCTCTGCTTCTTCAGTTATCAAATATGACTGAAATAACAACAACACATAATACTAAAATAATAAACAATAATAAATGAAAATAATAAAAAATAATATTCCTCGTGCTGTTGAGAAGGTAAAATGAGGAACAGCACATTGTGGAAAGGCAAATTTTTTTCTTACCTACCTCCAACGTGTAATAGTATTTTTTGATAGGTAACAAATACGGTGGAAATGAAGAGGCTCCAGGAAGAAGCAAATCTGTTGCCTTATGCCCCATCATGAATTATGCATATGTGACCTTGGGTAGGGTGAATACAGGCATGATTCAATTCGATTCAATTCATCTCGACTCAGTGAAAAGCTATTTATAGTTATATAAATGGTTTACAGTTATAAATAACTATTTATAGTTATATATACTTATTTATATTTACTGTGGGCACAAATATGTTCTATAGCCTGAGAAAAAGATAGTGGAATTCCAATTTTACATCTCTCTCTTCTTGTTCCTCTAGAACTTTGTATGTAAAGCAATGGAGGACTTCTTAAAAAGTCTTGAAAGTCCTGCTCTGCTAATCTCATGATTCAGATGGGACAAGCATCTAATGAGAAGAAATTAACATTGCTTGAGTACCAACACTGCAGGGTGCCTTCATGTGCTTTCTGATGAAATCCCTACCACCACCCTAGGATATAGGTATTCTGAACACATCACTGAAATGAAGCCCAAATCCAGCAGGCAGGGCCTCCATGAAGGCCTGGAAAATCCCAGAGCCTCAGATCACACTTAATCTGTCATGATTTAGGGGGTGGTGAGAAGATACTGGCAGATCTTTAGAAATCCTCAGCCCTAAAGATATGGCACCATCTGCAATGTAATTCAAAGTAAAAACATTACAAACTCATAAAATGCAAAACTTACATGTATGCTGAAATTAAAATTGCTCCTTTCTGGTTGTTTCCAAACACAAAATTCTGAAGAACTTTATCAAAGCTGCATTTTCTCTCTGCTTTGGGGCCTCTGCTTTGCTGGTATTCTAACGAGGCACTTGGTCTGCCTCCTGGATTAGGCAGCAACCAGAGTCTGCTGGGTTCTCACAAGATCAGGAATGAATGAGCTTTGGCAAAGCCAACTATGTGCACAGACCCCACCCCACCAGATAAGGAGTTGATTGTCTCTAAGCATTTCGTGGGGGCACCCCTTATAAGCACTATTTACAGAGAACCAGGAAAAACTGATGAGGCCCATGAGATAACTAGATAGAGAGATAACTAGAGAACTGTTTCAAGGACACTGGGTTTGACTAGATGCTCAAACCCATCTTCATTTCTATTTTCTCTCTCACATAAAAGGAAAGATGGATGTGTAGCTTCTCTGTGGGTTGGTGCAATTTCTAGGTTCACATGCAAAATCTTAGTCCCCCTTGAATAAATTCCTAGTGCTCAGAGGATCCCTTGGGAAATCTGTTGACAATTTCCTGTGATCTTGGCTCCAGATGCTGCTCTGCAAAAGGCCTTGTGATCATGATTTTGAGCATCTCCAGGAAGACACTGAAGGAACACACCCTCAAAACAGAATTCAGCCTCAACATCTTAAAGAATGCATGGCAAAATGGCATAATACTCATTCTTGGCAAGGATATGAGGAGACAGGAATTCTCATAAACTGTTAGAGGAAATGTAAACTGATAGTTTTCTTTTTTGAGAGCAATTTACAAAATCTATCAAATTTTAAATGTGTAAATATCCCCCTTTGACCTGGTTAATTTATGCCTAGAAATTTATCCTACAGAGATTCGATCACCCAAGTGCTCAAAGATATATGAGCAAAGATATTCATTGTAGTCATGCTTATCATATTTTTAAAAACCAGAAATAACCTAAATGTCCAGTAAGAAGGGAATAGTTAAATAACATATGGTATATCTGTTCTATGGTATACTATGCGACAGGTAAAAATAAATAAATAAAGAAGGCTAAGATCCATGTACGTGAACTAACATGGAAAGAAGCCCGCAATCATGCACTAAGCTAGGAGACAAGTTTTCAAACAATATGAACTAAATTGTGTGTGTGTGTGTGTGTGTGTGTGTGTGTGTGTGTGTTTTAAGTATTTACATATATATTTGTGTAAGCCTAGGAAACATCAGGAAGATAGGATTTACTTGGGGAAGAGATTTTGTGTGGTGGGAAGGAGATAGAGGAGAAGAGAATGGGGCACTTTTATTTTTGGCTCTCTATACCAAATTTATAAATTTTCATATAAGGAGCATGCCAATTTCAAATCAAGTTGTTTCATTTTGTAAGAATGTATAGAGGCCTTTGGCGATAGGCCTTATAAAGGTGTTTTATGAGCATCATGGTTGCCCCAACTAGAGCTCCCGCCATCTCCACCCTTGAGCACTGTTTCAAGTTCCACACTCCTCTGAGTGTAACTGAACCCACAGCCTTCTGAGATAGCATCATGATCACCTGCTGCAGGTGAGAGAGGATGTCCACTGATCTGTCTGCTTACAGGGGACAGAAAGAGCTTTGCAATTTACAGAGCACCTTCACTACCTTACCTCCCAATGGCCTGGGTGATAGGCAGGAGCCTATTATTTCCTTTTTCTCCAGGGGAGGTTTGGCCAGGTTCCTAAACTTGGCCGCATCCACATGACTGGAAAGTCAGAGTGCCACAACTAGACCTGGTTAGAAGTTAGTTAGGCTGATATGTGTTTCCACCACAGGGGTACATACCTATCACCAGGACCAGATACATGGAAACTCTGTGCCAAAACAGGCTCTCCCTCCCGAGTCAGATCCTGATGGAAACAGCCCTCATTGCCTCTCACTTTTAATTTTCAAGGTGACACATTCCAACAGTTAAGTCGGAAGTGCGAAGGACACATTCTGGCTCTTTAAACTAGGTGTCTTTGCACAGCTCTGTGTTCTACCATCTGTTGCTTAGCAATGCATTGTTCTGGGCTGACCTGTGTCCCCCTACAAATTCATGTGTTGAAGTCCTAACTCCTGGTAACTCAGAATACTACCATATTTAGAGATAGGGTCTTTAAGGAGGTAATTAAGTTAAAATGAGGTCATTAGGTTTGCTGTAATCCAATATGACTGATGTTCTTATAAGAAGAGAAAGTATGATACAAACACATACAGAGGGAAGGACCATGTGAAGACACAGGGAGAAGATGGCCCTCTTCAAGCCAAGGAGAAAGGACTAGAACAGATCTTTTCCTCACAGCCCTCAGAAGGAACCAGCCCCGGAATACAATTTCAATCCAATTGTTTCTCATTAAACCAGTTTTGTGCCACAAAAAAAAAAAAAAAAAAGAAGGAACCAGCCCTGCCAACACTTTGATCTCTGACTTCTACCCTCCGGAACTGGGAGACAATAAATTCCTGTTTTTTAAGCCACCCAGGCTGTGGAACTTTGTTGTGGCAGCTCTAGCAAACTAATACATGCATCTCTCAGAAAACCACTTTGTTTTCCTCATTTCCACCTTCTTGAGATAGGGCTTCCCTGTCCTGTACAAAGTGTAATATCTAAAAAGTCCTCAAGAGAGTGATGTTAAGATAGTTCAGCTCTACAAAATAATCAGCAGTACCATCCCAGGCTAAGATCTCTGTTTATCTTAACGGCTAAGGGGGCTGAACGTGCCTTCGGTATCTCTAGAAGTTTATCAAATGTCTGCAGGTGAAGCTGTGTGTGAGCGCACTTCCGAGAGGGGCTTAGGCCTATCTGCAGATGAAGAACCCGGCATTGCTTTGCTTTGGTCCTTCGGTCTGTTCAAAGATAAAATGAAAGCTTTCAGCGTATAAATCCCAGGAAAAAGCGTTACCAATAGGAAGCCCTATAATGTGACCCAAGATGCTCTTTTAAAATTATGGGTTTATGGATTTTTATGATAAAAATAATGCTCACTTTTAGAAATTTTGAAAAATATAGAAAATGTAGAAAAAAGAAAAAAATCACCATAACCCTACCACCTTGAGATCTCCTCTGTTTACATTTTTGTATATTTTTGCTATGCTTTATATAGTCGTCTTTCATAATTGGATACAGACTTATATACACAATTTTACATACTTTTGTATTTATAAAGCATTCCTCCATGTTATTATAATCTCTCTGTAAACATCATTTTAAGTGACTGCAGAATATCCCATCAAGTTGATCACTTTTCTCAAACATGAAATGCAGAACATCTGCATCAGAATTATATAGGGTATGTTAAAAATGCAGATTTCTGGATCTCATCCCAGACTCATTAAATCAGAATCTCTAGGAATGGAGGCTGAGAGTCTTCATTTTAATAAGTCTCTCAAGCAGCTCATGAACTTACAAAAGGTTGAAAACCACTAAAATCAGTGTAACCATAGTTTTACATAACCCCAAATGCTGGACATGTCAGTTGTTTCTATTGTTTCCTTTTATAAGCTGTGTAAAGAACATGCTTGTGCATAAAACATTCTGTAAATTTTATAGCATTTCCTTAGGAGGTTTCTCAGAAGTGATATTATGATGTCAAAGGTGTGAACCTTTTAAAGACGCTTGATAAACACACAAGATACCTGCAGACACATCTAAGTACTGGTTCACAGAGGCACAGTGTGCTCAGGGCAGGGTACCTTCTAGACAGGTGGAACTTATGAGCTGCCAACAGGTCAGGGAGAGCCACGAAATGGAATGTCAAGTGCACGGCAAGCACAGTGTTAGACTATGTGTTGTGATGGCTTGGGAGAGAGGAAATAATACAGAGATATGGGCAACCTAAAGCAGCCTGCTCTGCTCAGCGCAACCAGAACTCATTCATTTGTTTAGCCAGCATTTCTAAAGCATTTGCCAAGTAGGCATTGCCCTAAAAGCTTTAAAAATGTTAATTTATTCAATCCCTACAACCAAGCCTATAAGTCTATTATCACCCCCATTCTACAGATGAGGAAACTGGGACACAGAGAAGTCAAGCAACTTACTTGAAATCACACAGCTAATAAGGGGTGGAGCCAATATTTAAATCCAAGCAGTCTGGCTCCAGAATCCATGCTTTTAACTTCAGAAGGAAGGACTAAGAAGCACAGGAGGCCAGTACATAGGAAGAAAGATCAGTGGGGGAAGCCAAAGCCACAGAGTCAACAAAAGTGGCATTCTCAGCCAAGACAATATCTGCTGACCCTCACACCCCAGCACATTTTAGAAAAATCAGGCTCTTCATCATAAAGCAGTCTTTCAGCACCAGTGTTCTCCTACCCCCCACCTCAACTGAGTGTGTGCTCCATCAGTGTAGCTGGGTGCACGCAGTAGGTCAATTCGGCATCTTGTATCTTCTGGAGCAGCATGGAAGATCTGCCTTGAGAGGCCCCACACACACGCATGCTCTGAGGGTACATCTGTACGTATATGCATGGCCTGGTGCCAGTGTGGCCTGTGCACAGCTCTCCCCTTGCCTCTCCACTGTCTGAGGGGGGACCTGCTTGGTCAAGGCCTGCTGGCTTCAGACTCTGGCGCCTAAGCCCCTGGGAAGCCTTCTCCCTAGTACAACTCCTCCCCTTAGAGGACGCCTCTGCATTTTATACGAAGGACTGCAGACTCCATCATGAGATCCCATCATCCCTTGCCTCTGAGGCCTTCCACCACTGCAACTAATTATTTGTGTTGTAAACTCCCATGTGGAAACAATCTACAGGATTTCTCATCAAACCTGGCTGGCAGGCTGGCAGCTCAAAAGCCATAGACTGGAGCAAGCCAGCCTCCCCCTTTTAAACAAATACATTAAGTTAATAATAACACCAACCATGTTTGACAGCCATGTTTACTAATTAATTCTCCATTTGTTCCTTCTGTTAGGACAGGGACAGGACTTGCCCAATTTACAGATGAACTAAGGCTCCAAACTGATTTCTCTTAAGGTGGCACCAAGAAGTTATTGTAGAGTTTAGCTTGGAGTCTTCCTTCCTGTTCAGCCTTAACCCCATCCCCACCCAGAACTGGTGATCCTCGCAGTTTGGAATAAAGAAGATGCTAGAATCTCCTCCTGCTCACTCCAGGGTGGTGACCAGTCCTGTCCCTTGACAGGATTGTATTGCTTGGGTTTTTCTCAGCCAGCTCTTCCATTCTCCTGGCCCTGGAAATGCACATGGGATGTCAGCCATGGCCTCATTCCATCTCCACAACCTCTGCCCAAGGAGGCTTGCTTTTATGATCCCCATCTCCCAGGTGAGCAACCTGGTGCTGAGAGGTCAAACGACATGGTCAGGGTCACACAGTTCTCACAGAGCTCAGAAGCAGCAAGACCACAAGCCTATTGTCTGCAGCCTCACCCTGTACCCGGGGATTACTGTGTAAGAACTGTGTTCCAGGTGATGAAACAGGCAACTTCCACAAACACAGAAGTCTCCTTGCCCAGCCTTGGGCTGTGACCACAAAACCCACCCTCTCTCCTCACACCTATCTCCAAAGGCCTTTGGGCTCTGGGCATTAGAGAGCTGAACTGCTTATGGGCTCTGGTGGAAGGAGGGCGGGAACCTGCTCCTATTCTGTAATCTCTATTCCCTTAATCCAAATAAGTTTATTCAAAGAATGCTGCTGCCTAGGCCAGACACCCCTGGACTGATGTCATCAGCCATGTCATTGAGTCTATGCTTGGGGGACCATCACTCCAGGCTATTTTCAGTTCATGACATTCCAAGGTCAGGAAAGTTCACTGGTATGCTCTCTGTCCACTTATCTTACCCTCACACTCTATCTTCCCTTCTATAACACTTCTATAACACTTACTGAGCATTTTCTAAGTGACAAGTGTTCCACCAGGACCATTAGCATTTGAGATCATGCTTAGTTCTTACAACCACCCTACAAGGCATGTATTGTTATTGTGGTGCTGGTTTTATACATGGGGAAACTGAGGCATAGTGAGCTTTCATGCCTTCCAAAGGTCACACAGCTGGTGGGCAAAAGTGGGATCCACCTTTGGACTCTTAAGTTCAAGACTCTGGTCTCCAGTAGATAGAAGTCACATTTTATAAGCTCCCCACCTCATACCCTTCCACTGAGAGGGTGCTGAACTCTTAGGGCTAATGGCCCCAGAGTCACATTTTTCAATGGGTGGTGGCCTGTGGGGCTGGTGACAGCCATATGTCATTTCCCAACAAGACGCAGGGACCCAGATGCAGAAACCAGTGCCCTCACTTCTACTCTGGCTACTGGGCAAGGGGCATCAGTTGACTCTGAGGCCTGAGAGCCCCAGGTTTCTGAGATTGTACTAAAAAAAAAAAAGGGAAGTTCACGTGGCCTCCTGCTCAGTCTGGGCCTGGCTAACCACATCCCACTTGGGATCAGCATGGTGGCCAGGACCTCATGAGTAATAACACCAGGCACTTCTTGAATCTTAAACCTCCATAACCAATAGCAGCAGCTGGTATTTTCCTGGGACCTTACTCAGGACCCACAGCTCTGTGATGGACATGACCTCAGGTGTCCCCCCTCCATGAGCTCCTCGTGAGCCAGAGGGACAGGGGCAGCCACAGGGGACCCTTCTCCTCTTAACGATGGAGACCCTGTGTCACAGAGGGGAGATAGGGTTTGCCAAAGTGAGCAGCAAGAGCTGAAACTCAGGTTCTATTATCTGCAGGACACCACAAGACGTCCCCACTCCTCACCCTGGCCCAGGAAAAAAGAATGAGTTTCCAGGTCTCCCAAAGCAGCTGGACTGGAGCTGGCTCCATGGCACTTGTTTAAGGAAAGGCAATGGCCCTAATGGGAAAGAGCTGGGACAGCAGAGTGAACACAGTTTGGCCATTATCTGCATGCCTGCCAGGTCCCCTCCCCATGAACTGCCCTGCCCCAAGATAACACAGCAGGCTGCTCTGGACTCAACCGCTGCCTGTGGACTCACTTTTCCCCCCATGCTGGGATCCAAACATCAGATAGCAAAGACACTGTTTGACTGGAGAGCTTAGTTTTAACCCCCTGCTAGCCTGGCTATGCTGGCTTCCATGTCAAGGCCCAACTGGGGGATTTCTCTCCTCGCCTGCCTCCAGAGATCCCCAAGGCAGAGAGCTTGCCAGGCAAGGCTGCAAGGCAAGAGGCCCATCTCACTGAGCAGGGTGGCAGAGCTGACCCCACCCTCCTCAGAGGGTCTCCCCATTGGGCCTGGTGCCCTGGGAACCTCTTTTGAGATGGCCCAGAAGGATGGGCAAGGCCTGTCAGGTTGGCCAGATGCCCTGACTCCCTCTTCACCAACCCCAGCTCCTGATTCTGCCCTTCTGCACCCCTTCCCCAACCCCTTCCCCTCTGCTGGTTTCTATGACCACAGCTCACCCATAAGGTCCCCTCATTCAGACCTACCCAGGCAAGCTCCAAGGCCTCACTTTCCCACCAGTCCTCCTACCCCAGCCCTGGAGCCTGGCTTCTGCCAAGCATGTGAGAGCTGGAAGGACCCACCGTGACCCAAAGAGACCAAGTGACAGATCCAGAGTTGGACTGGTTACCAGAAATTCGGGAAATGTTTACTCCACCAACCTGCACACAGAACGCCAAATTAAGGTCACTGGAAAGGTGGGTGGGGGTGGGTGGAGAGCAAGTTTCGTCCACTTACAGATGAGCAAACTGATGCCCAGAGAGGTAAAGGGGCCTGCCCGAGGTCCCACAGCCACACTGCTAGTGTGATCTCTTACATGCAGACTAAATGGGTAAGGCCCCCTAATTCTATCAGTGACAGCTGATGCCCAGCAGCATGATTTTGTAACCTCACTTAGTCACCTATTAATAAGCAGCTCTGAAGATCCTTCTGCGGGGCTGCCCTCAATCCCTCCATCTGCAGGACACCGTACACATCTCTGTTCTTCCCCCGACAGGTGGAGATGCAGTTCCCAAGTCAGAAAAGGAGCTGATGAACCTGAAAAGGAATAAGGGCCAGATAGTACTTTAATTTTAAAATGTTTTAAATGGAGAAAGTTCTGTTATTCTAGTGACCTGAAGAGCTCCACCTCGTCCTTCAGTTGAGGGCACCTTGGACCAGAAGTCCTGGCGTGTGTCTCAGCTCAGGAGCTCTATGCACCCTGGTCACATTTCTTCATCCCTTTGAGCTTCAGTCTCCTTGTCTGTCAACTGGGAATGTTGCCTCCCTTTCTCTGCCTCTTTGTGAGGCTGAAGTTAGAAAATGGATGTAAAAGAATGCCCTGATTTATAAAATGTTCTGCAGACATAATATTCTCCTGGGGGTTGGGAGGGTGCTTGGGGAGCATGGCCGGGCAGCCCTCAGCAGCCTGACCTCACGCCACCAGGCTCGCTGCCTGCTCACCGCAGCCTCTCTCACTGTGCCTGGCTCTCTGAGCTCTCTGAACTCTGCGACCCTAGCTCACCCCACCCACACATCCCACGGTCCCTCTCCCCAGCAGTTGTCAGCCCGCCCCGGCCACAGAGGGATGGAGCCCCATAGGCTCCCAGGAAAGGGTTCCCCTTGCCTTCTCCCACTCCCATGTCCCCTCCAATGTGCCAGCTGCCAGGACAGCCCTGAGGAAGCTTGCACAGTCCCTCCTTTCCCATTATGGTGTTGGCAAAGCAAACCAGAGGCTAGTTGCCCCTGGCCCTTAAAACAGAACAGAAAGTCCGGTCCTCCAGGTGGGTTAGGGGCTTCCTGCAGGAAGGTTGGGTACCAACCCCTGGGTAACTCTCATCCTCTGAACCCCACACTGAGTCAGAGGGAGGGACCAGAAACTAGCGATTACTAATCCTCTATTAGGTGCTGGGCACTTTGCCCATATTAGCACTACTTCCCACAACTCACGGAGGGGGTTATTATACCTGTTTAAAAGATGAGGAGGAACGGGTTCCACGATGCTAAGAAACAGATCCACAATCACACAAGATAAAAAGAGATGGAAGAGGAATACAAATCTGGGGTTGTTACCTCTCAGCTTGGGCTTGGGAGCGGATCCCATACCCATGGCCATTTCCTGTGTCTATACACAGCAGGCATATGGAGTAGATCAAAAGAAAAGAAAGCATAAAATTCCCTAGACTTACGGATTTTTCTTATTATGATCTCACAATAAATACTAGAAGTGAATATTAAAAATATAAGTAGTTGCCATTAGGATAGATATCTTTAATATTATTGCATCCCCTTCTCAAGAAAGATTCCTTCCCAACAATTCCTTTTCCCAAAGTGAACAGCTGACATAAATAAACAGTAGCAACTAATATTCACTGACCACTGATATTCATTGACCAATTACTATGCACAAAGCCTTATACAGGAATGCTCTCTCTCATTTAAGCCACCAACAGCCTGTGCAGTACATACTATTGTTATCTGTTTTACAGATGAGGAAACTGAGGGGCAAAGAGATGGAGAGATTTGCCCCAGGTCACTGAGTTAGTTAGAGAATTTGAACCCAGTGGTCTGATCTTGGAGCCTGTACCCTCACCCATTAAACTTACTGTTACCAGCTCTGGGATTTCCTGGACCAAGACACAAGCTTAACCCAACTTAAGTGCCTGCTGTGTGCTAGTACCAGAGAGTCAATGAGCCCTCAGTAACTGCTGGATGGAATGGAGTGAAGGAACAGATGAGTAGGCGGAAATGGGTGACTTGCTTGGGGGTCTTGGGGGTGACTCGCATAACATGCAAGGGCTGAGCCAGCCATCAGCGAGGTGTTCTTGAGCCTTTTCACTGCCACCCTGTGAGGGCAAGGTGGGGATGGTGGGCAGATGCAGAGAGCTGCAGAGGATCAGACCCTGTGCGCGTGAGTTGCACGCAGCCCTCCAGGTGGACCTCACCCCTCCTGCTTCAGAGATGTGGACCTCCCGGGATGACATCTCCCACCTGGTGTCATCTGAACCAACCAAGGCTGGACTGAGAGTTCAGAGACAGACACCTGCCACAGATGGGGCTGAGGAGCACCCAAGGGAGGGAGCCCCAAACCCATAGCATTTGCTGAGCTTTGACCCAAAGGGCAACCAGCTGAGGCTGAAAAGCTTCAGTTCGAGGAGTTACCACCTAAGAGGATCCCAGAGATGACTGTGGCTCCCACTTTCCTTAGAGGAAAGGCTCCTGGACTCCATCCACCTCCCATCCCAACCAGTCCACCATCAGTCCCCTTCTCTTCCCCCAGGTCCCCTTTCTGCCTTCCGCCCCATCCCCTCCCTGTGATCTAGCCCCCGCCTACTCCACAGTGTCATTTCTCACCCTGCCTCCTTCCTCCTCTGGGGCCCACCAAACACCACCGCTTTCTTTTTTCCCCAAACATCCCACTCTCTTTTGTTTCCACAATGCTTTCACTGGTAGTATCTCCTCTGCCTGACACTCTTCCTCTGTATGCCTCTCACGATTGTCTAGGCCACCCTGCTCATCCTTCAAACCTCGTTTAGATGTCATCCCTTCAGAAAGTCTTTCCTATAAGTCTTTTCCCAAGCACAAGAAAGGCTGGGCCTTGCCATATGCTTCCATTGCATCACCTGTCTTCACCCATCATTCACAGAATCACTTAACTGCCCTTCATCTCCATGCGGACATGAACTGTGTGGATTCTGTTCACGACTCGATCCCTACTCCCTAGCATAGCCCCTGCACATGGCAGCTGCTGTTCAGTGGCTTTCAGGTCCTCAGACACAGTATAATTCAGACCCAAATTGTGTCAAGGAGGCTGAAGAGTATAGTGCAGAGAATTCTGGAATTAGCTTAAGCATGTTACCATAAGGCTCTGTTGAGGCTGGAAATCCTTTCTCAGAGACCCAGAGACCCAGAGGCCAAGTAAGACAGATTTGCCATGAATGCCCACCACTTCTGGGTGACAGCCCCCCACCCCAGTGGAGAAAGCCATGCATCTCAGCTCAAGCCTCTGCTCATCTGGCTTCTTGCAGGAAGTCTGAGGGTGGGGTGAAAGTTATGGGAAAGATCTATAAGCCATACAGGCCTTGGCCAGCTGAAAGCAAGCCTCAGTCCAGTAACCCCACACTGCCCTCCGCCCACGTAGCTCCTCTGCCCCCACTCCGGGGACCAGCCAGCAAGAACCTAAGCTTGTATAAACAAGGCCGCAGGAAAGCAAGCCCCTTATCTGTTATCAGTTCTCTTTCTCCAGCTCAGCCCCTTGGCTGGAACAGCAGCCAGGAGGTGGGAGTTGGCCAGACTCCTCCCCTTTCTACTTTATCTTTCCTCCCTGGCTGGCTTCTCCTCCAGTGGTGGCCCCTGGGTCACTGCTCCCCGCCAGCTGGAGAAATGAGGCGGTAGTTATCTTAACAACCCAAGTCAAGGCTGAGTCTGATTGTCTGTGCTGGGGAGGCTCCCTCCGCCCTCCCCCGTTCCCTCAGGATAGGATGTGTTTATCTTGTTGGAAGAGATGGGGAGGGGTGGTGAGCAATGGTCTGCAAGTTAGTTGAAGGGTGTGGAGTACTTGTTGGGCTCCCACTGGGGTCCTAGGCTCTGGCCTTCACATCTAGGACAGGAGGCTTGCATTTTGGTCCTCACGATGTTCAAATATCCAGCTGGAACAAGAGGGACAGGAGTTCATTAGGTACAAGGTCTCTTCCTGCTCTAGAATCTGTGATGACCAGATAGAAGGCTGTGGAGGAAGGTTGTTGGCAGGCTGAGTCTGACTGTCTGACTCATCTCCTCTTTGGACTTCTCATTACATAAACCTGGTGCTGACCCAGAAAGAGGGGGCGGCTGGCTAACACTCTCCAGACTGTCACGTTACACAAGAGGCATTCCAGCCTGAAAAAAATCTGTGCATCTGAGGCATCAGTTTCCATGAAATGAAAATATCTGAGCAACATCCCTATGAAAATAGATTTCTATACTTCTCAGAGCAATGGAACTATGAAGACAGAGGAAGAGGCAAGCTCCTGCGGCCTCAGCCAGTTACACGCCCTTCTCTTCTCCCACCATATTCCAGTGGGTCCCTGGAGAAGGCCAAACAGGGAGAGTGGACTCGTGCCCCAGAAGCAAGACAGATGAGGGTAGCGATGGGGCGGAGTGCCTGGAATTTACAACAACATAGCAAAATTCAAACCCTGGCAGGTCAGGGGATGTTTGGGGATGGAAATGTTCTCTGGGACTAAAAGAAACCAAAACCCTAAACACTTGAAGCAGATGTCAGAAGATCATGAAGCTACAAGATTGTGACACTTAATCCTATGGAGATGAGAGTGGAAAAAACATGATCCTAAAATGATCCTGAAAAGAACACTGGGGAAAGCAAGAGCTTGAAAAGCCAGCCTGGTGGCTAGACTAGAGGTAGGCAAACTACAACCCACCAGCCTATTCTAGCCACTGCCTGTTTTTGTAAATAAAGTTTTATTGGAACAGAGCCACACTCATTCATTTACATATTGTCTATGGCTGTTTTCGCACTACAATGGACTTGAGTAGTTGTGACAGAGCCCGTACAGCCTGCAAAGCCTAAAGTATTCAATATCTGCCCTTGACCGAAAAAGGGTTTTCTGTCTCCCAAGATAAACTAAAACAGGGGCCAAAAACAGCATCTCAAAGCAGAAGGTGAGGTCCCAACTCATCTGGTTCCATAAGAGAGCTGCAGGTTCTCTCAGTTTGCGTCTATCTCCACACCTGAAGGCACCATGGGTGGATGCAGATACGCTTTGGCTGATGCAGGAAGGGTCAAACTGCATCTTAAACCCATTTATAACTCATTCAGCAACAAATACATGTTGAAGGGCCTGTTCTAGGCCCTTGGGATACATCAGTGAACAAAATAGACCAAGACTCTCCTCTCATGAAGTTTACATTCTATTCTTATATTTGTTTATAATTCCATCCCAAGACAGTTGTCCACCAACCGGATACTGAGGTCTCTATATCTCCCAAGAATTGGCGAGACTGGACCTCACAACCTAAAGCAGAACAGACTTTAAGGGCCCTTTGCGTAGTAGACTTTATTATTGTTCATTGGAAGAGGATTATACTTCCCTGACCCCGGAGAGTTTAGGTTTGGTCAATGAAATGTGAGCAGAAGTGACAGGTGTCACTTCCAGATGGAAGTTTTAAGGATTAGCGAGTGAGTCAGCACATCATTCTCTTTTCCCTGTGCTGCAGAACCATGAGTGTCCCAGATGGAAGAGTCTCAATGTCACTCCAACAGCCCAGGAGTAAAAAAAACTGAGCAGTCTAGGGCCAACTCACAATGGATGTGTAGTAGTAATGAAAAATAGACTTTGTTATCATAAGCCACCAAGATTTTGTGGTTGTTACCATAGCATAACCACGCACACCTTGACTTCATTTTTTTATATTAGATATGTCCCAAGAAAGTTGATAATATAGTGTTTTTCTATTACCTTACTGACTTTCATTAGGATATGATCAACCAATTCTAGTAGATGACATTAAATCCTCTGTCAATTACAGGTAGCCTTCGCCACGCTGCCTTTACACCACAAGGCCTCCCTGTAAAATCTGCATTGTGCTCGAGTGTTATACTCACAGGTCTCTATCCTCTTCTTTTTGTGACTCCTAAAAGACAGCTTCATAGATCTGGACTGTAGTATCACATTTTTTTAAGGTCATTCAGGTTTTATTTATTTATTTTATTTATTTATTTTTAAAGATGACCGGTAAGGGGATCTTAACCCTTGACTTGGTGTTGTCAGCACCACGCTCAACCAGTGAGCTAATCGGCCATCCCTATATAGGATCCGAACCCAGGGCCTTGGTGTTCTCAGCACCACACTCTCCCGAGTGAGCCACGGGCCGGCCCTCAGGTTTTATTTATGACAACTTCATAGAACACACACATCCAATCTAGAAACAGAAATGTACAGCATGAGGCTTAAATGACTTTCATACACTACATTCAGTCTTCGGCAGAGGTACATAACATATACACACCTCGTGCTAGCCACATCGCGAGCACAGCATGAGCCAGATAATATCATATTTTTTAAAAAGGTAGAAACCACCTAACTCACACTTCTATATCCTAGCCTGAAAATTCTCGGTAAGTCAGTTGGTCATATGAAATATATTCACGTCCTCGTCTCCATCCTGCACTCGGAGTTCGGAGCTCCACGTTGCCCACTTTGTCTCTCTACCCCAGCAGCCTTCCCTGTGGCCAACCATTCTGGTTCTTTAGTACCTGCCCCTCCTTTCTTGGCAAAAGCATTTGTCTTCTGGGATGCTACACCCTTTTCCCTGTCTTCTTTACTTCTCTGGCCACCCTGGGGCTGGCCACAGGTGTTGGTTAGAATTTCCAAAGCTAGAATCCCCAGGTTAGAAAGATCCATGTGCTCGTGGAGAAATATTGGAGTGTTTATTCAGGCCAGGGCTGGGGCTGCCACCTGTGCCATTTGGCAGGGAGGAGGCTGAGACCTGGGTTGGTGTGGGAGACAGATACTGACCTGTGCCTCACATGGCAGACAGACCTGCAGAGCTGTTGGCAGAGCAAGGTGGAAAGCCAGGAGGTGGACCTAGGAGGTAGGACAGGTGAAAAAAGAAACAGGAGTTGTGGTGATGCCAGCAAGGTACCAGGCGCTCAGGTCCCCCTCCTAGCCCAGAGCTCCTCCCTTCTGGGAGACACAGGAAGAGAAGTTGTATTTACCTTGCCTTCCTAGAAAGCCACATTCGCCAGAAGTGGGGGCACGTCTCTGGGAAGCAGAGGGGGGCAGGATCAGGGAGAGGCAGAGTGGCTGCCAGGACGAGCACCTGTCAAGAGCCTTATCTCTCCTCTCTCCCTGCTCCAAAGCTGCACACAGCAACAGACCCCAGTACAAGTTCAGTCCTGGAAATGGGGAGGAGAGAGATGGGAGGGTCAAGATTAAGACCCTCCTAGGAGTATGTGGGGCTGGAGGCACCTGAAATTCCTCAGTCCTCTCCCTGTCCATGAGCTAATAGATGTGAAAGCTCTTTGTAAACTGTGAAATGCTGCACAAACGTGAAGTAATGCTGTGGTTATTATTATTTTTATTATTATTGACTTTCCCTTTTGTCCCAGGAGTCAGCCAGCTTTTCACCTGATCACAGCTCTGGAAAAGTCTCAGAGTGACTCTGGCACCTAGCATGTGTCAACGCTGGGGCTCAATTTCCCCTTAAGGGCACAGGGCCTGGCCACATCCCCAGGCTTGCAGGAAGCCCTGTGGTCTGTGGCATTGGACCTGTCTCCCCTGTGCCCCTCCTGGCCAAGGGGCTCATTTTCTGTTTCCACCCACCCAAGGCCCCATCTCTCCTGAAACCATATCTCTTTCACATCTCCCCTGCAGGGGTCCCATCCAGCTAGAGGTCAGAAGAGACTACCTGGTCTGAAACATGCATGGATACAAAGAGCCGGGGCCATCTGGAGGATGCCCAGGGATGGTTCTCAACAAAGCTCTGAAGAGCCTCTCCTTTAGCCGCAGCCCTTTCTCCCCAGGCTCTGCAGTTCTCTGGCTGCTGCCAGCACGGAGCCCTGCTGCCCTGCCCTCACTGCGGAGCAGCCCGGCTTCCTTAGGCCACACCCCAATTTCCAGGCCTTTAATGGCTCCTCCCAAATCTACAAGTCCGGTGACCCATCCTCTGAAGCTCTGCTTTCCCTCATTGACCCAATTTCTATAAGGCCTCAGTGGATGCTTAAGAAGTACCCAGCATTGTGGTAAATAAGGTGTGGATATCAAGTGGAACATGGTCCTCGCCTTCAAAGGAGTTAAAGAAATAAAACATGTACCTGGAGAAAGAAAGTTATTCAAGGCAGTCGAGGCCATGAGCAGTATTCTATGTCCTATGGAGTTCAGAAGTGAGACCCAGGCCTCCATGGCAGATGAGATACATACCCTGAAACATTCCAGAAAGATGAAACTCTGTCCTGTTTGTGAAAGACCTTCAGAGCCGGAGGCTTCACTGCAGCCCAAACAATCCAGGCGGGCTGTTTTCCCTTTGGCCTCTCTCTAGCATGGCTGTACACTGTGGCCTGAGCTCTGCTTGTCCCCAGGAAACGGAGAACAGCTGGTCACAGCCTCAGTGCAACCACCCTTCGTGGACAGAAGATAGGTGGTCGAGGAGGACTGCTGCTGCTGAGAGCCGGGAAAACCAAGGGGGCCTTTCGGGAAAGGGCTGTGTGGACACCCCAGCCAGTCAGTCACCCGCTACCAACCTCTGGGGCCTGTGACTCATGGACATATAATTAACCACCATCCCAACGAAGGGATGGGAGGTGTTTGGGGCTCTGCAGGAGACAAGAAAATTCCAACTGTTCTGGGTACTAAGGATGGTTAGGAATGAAAACATGACCAGGTTGTGGGAGGAGGTGGCCCCACAGTCCCAGAGCCCCGGAGTTTAAGCTCCAAACTGACAAGGCTGCAGAATGCATGTAGCTCTGCTGTGGCGCTGGTCATGATAGCCCAGTGTGACTGATGGCCCAGCCGACGCAGGCAATGAGCAAGGAGGGTGTCCCTGGCAGGGAAAGACCACCAGGGAGCAAGGCCTGCCTGGCCCTAGGGCTGCTCATCACTGCAGGACCCCACTCCCTTAGAGAAACCTAGAGTGAGCCAGGTGGGCAGAGGATATCATCTTCCTTTCTGTCCTTCCCCTGTGCCCCTAATGCCCTAATAGCTAACATACACTGAGCACTTACCATGTGCTCCTCATAGCATTGCACAGTGTGCAGAGATCTCGTTTACTCCCCCCGTAACTCACAGCAATTCTGTAAAATCGGTCAGGAATGTGACCCCCACTGGACATATGAGCACACCTGAGGCTCAGGAGGTTTGATCATTTTTCCCAGGTCATCCAGCAAGCCTCTGCTCGGCTCTCCTCCCCAGATCCCCCCACTTCCACATGACCTCAGTTAATCGACGTAACCTCTCCATGAGGACATACGCTTTTATTATTCCCATTTTGTAGATGAGAATATTGAGGCTCAAAGAGGTTAAGTGCCTTCCCCAAGGTTAAGCAAGGAGCAAGGGAGCAACGTCAGGCTTGAACCCCAGGCTTTCTGACTTCAGAGTCCACGCTTGTAATCACCACCCTCTACTGTCTCTCTTCCCATCCCCCATCCTCCACATAAAGAGTAGAGTAGGGATTCAGCCTATCTTTTCCAAAAAGAGTCTCTTTCTGCAAGAGTAATGTGATCCGTATCATGAAAATACACGTGGGAAACATTCCCAGCCCCACCCCACATGAGGATAGGCTTCTCAGGGCCAGGTAGACACAAGTGCAATCATAGTAAGTACAGAGAAAAGGGGTCATGCTGGGCAGCACCTTGCCTCATACTACTAAGTGGACCTATTCTTTCATGTGTTCTTTCTACTCTCCCCGACTTTAAAAACAGGTCCCTTCATAGTATCATGTGGGCATGGACTATCCTTGATGGGGATATCAGCATGCTGATGTCTTTTTATTGCTTGTTATGGGTTAATTATTCCTGGGTGGGGAGAAGAGGTGCCTCTTGGTAAAGCACACCTGCCAAGAGGCTGTGTCCCCCAAACACAACACACTGCCACACCCAACGCAGCCTCAAGGCCTTGACTGGCCTCAGCTCACAAAGCAGACACCATGCTGCAGGAGAAACTCACTTCACAAAGAGAAGGCTATGGGAGCCACAGGAACATGCCCCATACCTCTGAGCAAGCGGGAAGGCCCCAACTGCCAGGCCTTACAGGGCTGGGCTGGGCAGTTTGGGGAGAGCCTTATTTCCTGGCTTGCCAGCCTCCCACTGACCTCCAAACTCTTCCTGAACTGGTTTCCTCAACCCAGGAAGGTCAACCTGACTCAACTGAGAGGAGCCACAGGGCAGGATGGGATGGACATGTGACAAAAGGCCAATTGCTATCAAAACCCGCCCTTAACCTCAAAAGGATTTAATGAGTTTCTGCATTCCCTCTCTCTACACGTCCACAGCATGCCTAATGGATGGGATTGGGAATGCACTGGCAGGTTTGGGCCCGTGCTTGGCTTCAGGGCCTCTGGAGACAGGTCTGGTGGAGCTTCAGTCCTGGGCCCAAGCTGTGGTGGGCAGAGATGCAGCCCAGCTACAGCAGGTGGGGCAAGAACAGCCTGGGCGCCCAGAGCATCTTGATGGCAGCAGAAGGCAACTCAAACCTGGCCCCTCCCCCTCCTCCATTTCGATAAAACAAGGTGGAGAAGAGCTTCGGTCCTTCCCAGAACCCCTCCTTCCCCTGCAGGTTTCTCCAACAAGTCTGAACAACGAGGCCTCCCTGTCTGCCCATCATTCTCAAGTGGTCAAGTACTACATTCCTTGTTCTATTCTGTCTTCTACCTTGACCTCTAAGGGTTTTCTTGTTTGTATTACCATTTAACTTTTCATGCCTGTTACTGTTGTTTCTGAGAGGGCTGGATTGTATTCATAGTTGCATCCTCCATAACACTCACAGGCACACAGTAGGTCTCAGGAAACATTGGTTGAATGAGTGCCTGTACAGGGCAAGTTAGGACCTGTCGCGTGAGCTCCCTGCTCTTCCCCCACACCACACCCACAGCACCACATCCATCATCACCCTCTCTTTGCTTATTTGCCACCCTGCCTCTCTGCCCAGAGAGTTTTGGAGATAGGACTCCTGTCCTCCCATGTTGGGATCCCCCTTGCCTAGCACGGTGCCTGGCACACAACTGCTATTGCTATTCATTCATTTAACATTTATTCCTTTCCTTTCACCATTTATGTCTTAGAATGCTTTACACACACTCTTTCTGATTGTTAAATCACAACTCTATAAGTGTTCATAAAGTGGGTATTCTCCCATTTTACAGATGGAAAAACTGAGGCTCAGATAAACTAAATGCCTTAACCAAAGCTATCCAGTTTGTAAGAGGCAGAGGCAAGATTCAAACCCAGACCTATCTGGTGCCCAAGCCAAGCTTCTCTTGTTGAACAGTTTCCTCTCCAGCCTCAGAGTAAAAGCCTCTCTCATCAAAAGCCTCTGGGCCTGTGGGCTACAGAGGCTGTGTCACCCCAGTGGGAAGCCTCTTTCTCTGGAACCCAGGGAGAGGATTCAGGGAACTCAAGCCTGGAGCTTTCTATTGCCTATGTTGGGAGCATGGGAAGCGGGTGTTTTTCTTCCTTGCTGCCTTGGTGGCTGTTTCCTACAATGCATCCGCCCTAGAGAATGACCGGAAGAAGTGGCTTCCGGCTGGGGCAGGGAGGAGCTGGCCTCTTCCCGCCCTACAGAGAAGAGATTTTTGCTCCAAAGCAGCAGCTACTCAACCTTGCCCTTGGATAGGGAGTGCGGGAAAAACAGAAATAGAAAGTGATAAATTTGGGGGAGTTATTACATTTGGTGTTAATGTAATGTAATTAATTATAAGTTTGTAGGATTTTATGTTTAATAATGGCTGTGTTTAACAACTGACTCACAAAATGCCTGAAAATTTAGCAATCAGCTCTCATGGACCAATACTATATAAGACCAATTACTTCTCAGGGCTGTTGTAAAACCAAATGAGATAATGTCAGTGTGCATCAGCAGTGTGCTTGAGCCAGCCACGTGTGCAACTGCTATGGTTTGAATAGGATTTGTCCCCACCAAAACTCATGTTGAAACCTAATCCCCAATGTAGCAGTTCTGAGAGGTGGGGCCTTTAAGAGGTGATTGGGTCATGAGGACTCTTCCCTCATTATTGAATTAATACATTTATGGGTGAAAGGATTAATGGGTTAATGGATCAATGTGTTCTCATGGGAGTGGAACTGGTGGCTTTATAAGAAGAGGAAGAGAGACCTGAGTAAGCATGCTCAGTCCCTACACCATGCAATGCTGTGGGCCACCTCTGGACTCTGCAGAGAATCCCCACTAGCAAGGCAACCCTAACCAGATGCAGCCCCTCAACCTTGGACTTCCCAGCCTCCAGAACTATAAAAAATAAGTTTTGTTTTTCTATATGTTACCCAGTTTCAGGTATTCTGTTATAAGCAACAGAAAACTAACTAAGACAGTGGCCCTGGACAAGTTTCTCAACCACCATGTGCTTCAGGTCTTGCCTCTCTGTAAAATGAGGCTGCTGTGAGGATTATATGAGAAAACGTATGTGAAGAACCTAGCCAGGCTGGGACCAGGTTGACAATGGCACTCACAAAGGACCAGGCCCTCACTCTTGAGGTCCTGCTTGTGCAAGGTTGGCACTGAATGCTCCCTAAATTTTGTACACTAAGCGCCTCCCTCTTGATGAATAGTAGGTACTTGCTGTTATCACTACAAAAGTTTCAAGGAGGGTGTAACCTAACAGTGACACAAAAATGAGAAAAGTTATCTTCCAATAGGCGAGAAAAACAACGCAACACAGTACATTGTCCTGGGACATATGGTAGATACCCAGTGAGCCTTTCAGATAATGAGGGTTATATTTCAGCAAATAACCCCCGCCACCTGCAGAGGAGACTGAGCCATCTCTGGAAGATACAGGGCTGTCTCTGGAAGCAGCTGCTACAAGTGAGAATTTCCTTACATTAATCTGAAAGATAAAAAAAACACTAGTCTTCAAAATGTACTTTCTACTACATAGTATGTAGATACATATGTTGTAGTATTATTCTCCCCCAACCCTTCCAGTAAAATTGATGTCAGAGGAAGGTGGGCCTGTTGACCCTGTTGAAATCTCCCAAACTCTGACAGTCCACTATGTGTCAACCACCCAGAGCAGGGAGGGGAAGATACCAAGACACTGACCATATCCTGGAGAGTAGGAGAGGTGGGAGGGAGAGGCCACGTGGGCTGGAGGGGGAAAGAAGATTTCACTTAAGAATATAAGGAAGGTAAATTGGGGTTATGCCTTGAAAAGGTGGCTGGAAAATTCTAAAAGTACATAACATTTTGAAGGATGACAACTCTCAAATCTCCACTATAAATCCTTTCCTTTTAATGCAATATTTTAGCAGATTCCGGATTAATAGCGAGGTATTGTGATAAAAACATTGGATTTGGAATAAAAAAATTTGGTTTCCACCCCTTACTACCTCCATTACCTTGGGCAAATTATTTGACCTCCAGGAGTCTCACTTTCTCCATTTGCAAAATGGGGACTGTCACGAGGAGCAAATGACATGAGAGCCCTTCATGGCCAAGAGTTTCCAAAAGAACGTCCACAATGGCTGTGAACTGGTTGGCCATTTGAAGACTCCCCCATCAAAGGCACCAAAAGCCAGAAAGAAGGTCCCTTTCACTGCTAACATGCATCACAACTGCAGGTGAGGGCCACTCACACAGCTCAACTCTGACCCATGAATATTTGAACTCTGCATACCTAGTTCACCCATGTCCTGCAAGAAGGTTTCTGTTTCCTGGTTGGA
The DNA here is from genome assembly GCF_027409185.1 of Cynocephalus volans. Lineage (NCBI taxonomy): Eukaryota > Metazoa > Chordata > Mammalia > Dermoptera > Cynocephalidae > Cynocephalus > Cynocephalus volans. The sequence goes on from NC_084462.1 coordinate 150,372,001, forward strand.
AGGAGTGGCTTCCATTACAATCACTGCAGACTAGATGTCTTAATAGCAAAGGTAATCCACACCTTTCAGCAAGTCCACACCACCAGGGAGCAAGAATGGGGGCCAGAGTCTCAAAGCCTTTCTTCACACAGAAGTCTAACTCCTGAGTCTGAGATGATCTCCTCCTGAAGGTGGGCTGACCTTTGGGTCTCACTCCTCCCTGTCTAGTCTGGCTCTTCAGATCCAGACCTTGGGAGAACTCTTGGATTTGCTCTCTTCTGAGCCTGACAGTGCCACAGGAACACGTGGGGTTCTGCATGGCAGCACAGGTAACTCAAGAAGAGCAGTGAGGTGAAGGAGTAAAGACCAGAGACCTTCAGGAGACTGGCAGATCCACTTGAACGTGAACTATGAGTCAGTGGAGAGGTGGGTAACACAAAGGTAGAGATGTGACCCCAGGCAGCTCCAGGGACAGCCCATGGCTGGACACCTGTCTCCCTCATGTCTTGACAAGAGCCATCGCTCCACCCAAGGTAAACAGCAAGGCCATATTGTTCACTGTTTCGAAGCTCCTTTACTTGGCTTTTTGTAAATGTATTTCTTTTGTGTTTTACGTAGGGAGGTAAATTAATACCTCCGGGTAATGCCCCCTACATTTTTTAAGTAATTGCCAAATTTCCCTAAGCTTCAAAATAAACTTTCTTTAAGGGTTGATAAACCAAGGGAAACAGTAACATTGTATGTGATGCACTCACCTGGTTCTATTAAAATATCTTTTATTTTAAAAAATCATTATTAGATAAGCAAATACAAATTATTCAAAAAGTAAAGATACAAATTATGTGTCTTTGACCCAACTTAATTCACAACTCAGTCCTTTTCTGTTCTCCCCACCCATACAGAATCATTGTCTCAACAAGTAGAGCCTTAATGTGCTAACCCTCAGAAATAATTGCTTTCTTGAAGATGACCAAAGGAAAGGACAATGTTTAACAGAAAGCATCAGTGAAGGAGATGTTATAGAACAGAGACTTTCTCACACTTGGCCAGATAGGTTCTAAAATGATAGAACAAACACTGGTTTTGATTGTCCACGAGATCACAAGATGCCTAAGGGCATGTATATGAGGTAGATTATTTGCAAAAATGGCTGCAAGTGCTCCTCTTCCTATATCTATCCTTCTAAATAGTGACTGTGTAGCTGCTCCCATCGAGAGGTGGAGTCGGTTCCCCCACCCTGTGAATCTGTGCTGGCCTCGTGACTTGCTGTGGCCAGTAGAATGTGATGGGAGTGACACTGTGTCAGTCCCAAGCCTAGCCCTCTAGAAGCATTGCCTGTCCACACTCATTCTCTTGGACTGCTGCTGCCACCATGTGAATAAGCCCCAGCTAGCCTGCTGGAGGATGAGAGACCATGTGGAGTAGAGATGAGCTGTCCCAGCAGAGGCCATTTTAGACCAGCCAGCCCCCAGCCTGCCTGCCAGCTGACCACAGATGCACAAATAAACCCAGCTGAGGCCAGAAGAACCATCCAACCAAGCCCAGCTCAAATTACCCACCCACCAAATTGTGAACTAAATAAGTAGTTGCTCTTTTAAGCACAATTTTTGGGGTGGTCCATTACACAGCAAAGCTAATTTAATACAGGGCAGGTGTAGTACCCCTGCAAAGCACACTGTGATCCAGTCCTGATGTCCAACCTATATGAACAGAAGAGGAGCTGCAGATTCTTTTGGTGCCTGTCTTAGTCCCTTTCTGTTTCTTATAACAGACTGCCTGAAACTGGGTAATTTACAAAGAAACAAAATTTATTTTTTATATTTCTGGAGACTGGGAGGTCCAAGGTCAAGGCGCCACATCTGGTGAGGGCCTCTTTCTGGTGGGGACTCTCTGCAAAGTCCCAAGGTGGCACAGGGCATCACATGGCAAGGGAGTTGAGCATGCTATCTCAGGTCTCCCTTTTCTTATAAAGCCACCAGTCCACTTTCATGATAACCCATTAATCCATTAAGCCCTTAATACATAATGGATTCATTCATTCATGAGGGCAGAGCCCTCATTACCCAATCACCTCCCCAAAGCTCTACCTCTCAGTACTGCCACATTGGGGATTAAGCCTCAACATGAGTTTGAAAGGGACAAACATTCAAACGACAGCAGTGCCCTACCATATCCCTTCACCTTCACCATTTTGGTTCACATCTGTCCAATCTCAACTGCCAGTCCCTGCATCTGTGCCTGTGGGCTCACTCTGGCCACCCTCACAGCAGGCTAGAAGTGCCAAGCAGCCCTCAGCCCATGCCTGAGGGAGTTGGTATATAAATACCCAGCCCCTTCACTCTAGGGTGTGCTATCTCTGAGACGTGGGTGCTCCATTGGCTCCCAGATCTTCTCTGCAGTATCAAGGCCCAGCTACCCAGAGTGATAACTAACTTGATACAGACCCTTTACTGACTGCTGTCCGTTGTCTGACTCAAATCCCCACTCACCTATTGGTGCTTCCTAGAATCACCTCTCAAACTACTTGCACTCAAATCCTTAGGGTTTGCTTCCAAGCAACTGAGGCAGGTGACCACCATAGACAGGGCTACCAACCAAAACCATTGCTGTCCTCAAATGCCTCACCACTGGGGTTCAGTGCTTCTCCCACCCCAGTCAGGGGACCAGCTGCACAGACACAGCCCACTTACCCACTCCTGCTGCCCTCGGGCACAAACACCCCAGGACAGCCCATCACATGGTTTGAAGGACTACTTCCTCCACCACCTGGCTTCAGAAACAGGTATTGCTTTTTTCTTTCACTTTCCTATTCACCAGCTGTCTCACCTCATGCTCTGGAGGGTGAAGGAGGAAAAACTTAGAGAAGAGGAAGAGGCAGACTTGGACCAGAAAGATGTGGAGCAAGCTGGCTGTCCCTTCCTGTCCCTTTCACCCTGCCTAGGTCTGACAAAAGGCTCAACCTGAGCCCCCAGCAGGATGTCGTACTCAGAGGAACAAGTCCAACAATTGCAGCCCCATCTCCAAGAGCTCATGGGTCATCTGCCCAGCAGATTCATTCAAAGATATTTACTGAGTGTCTGCCACATGCCAAGTACTCCTTTGTGCACTGGGATACAGCAGGAAATGAAACAGACCAAAGCCCTGGCTCTTGTGTAGATTATTACACAATTGTAATTACACTATTGTAGTCTAGTGCGCGCGCGCACGCACACGCACACACACACGCACACGCACACACACACACACACACACTTCATATATGTACCACCCCAGGCCAGGGACATCTGTCTTAGAGCCTCATTACACAGAAAGAGCAAAAGCAAACATGGGTTCTGGGGTCAGGCAGGCCTGCATTCAGATCTCGTCTCCACCTTCAAGTAGCTGTGTGACCTTAGGCAGGTTGCCTAACCTCTCTGTACCTACTTCCTCCTAATAAGGGAATAACAGCAGTACCTACCTCACAGGGTTGTTGAGAAGGTTAAGAGAGGTAACACCTGGCACAAATAAGCACTTAATAATCTCAGCTCTTAGCACTATTCTTAAGGTGGTGCCTTTCTGTTATATAAGGTGCCATGTTTCCCTCAAACTCAGCAGGCACAGGAGCCCAGCAGGGAACATGCATGAATTTAGCTGGTGGGCTAAATTCCTTCCACAGAGCCGCCCTTTGTTTGCATATGCATGAAGTAATAAGCAGTTTTCTATTGCCTTTTTTCAAACACACAGCCCTTTGGGGATTTTATTTTTCATATTCTTGATAGAGATATGAGCACAGAAAGAGAAATACCACATGTTCTCACTCACATGTGGGAGCTAAATAAGTATGAGAAGAAGAAGTTGAACTTTCAGAAGTAGAGAGCAGAACTGTGGTAAACAGAGGCAGGGAGGGGGAGGGGGATAGTGACAGGTTGGTTAATGGACATAAAATTACAGCTGGACAGGAAAAATAAGTTCTGTTGGTGTACAGTAGTGCTAAGCACCTATTATTAACAATAACTTACTGTATGCTGTCAAATGGCTGAAAGAAAGGAGCCTAAATGTTCTCATCACAAAGAAATGCTAAATTTTTACGATGATGAATTTGCTAATTACCCTGATTTGATCACTACTCATTGTATACATGTATTGAAATATAACTCTGTACAATCCATAAATAAGTACAAACAAGAGGTTTCAATTAGATTTTTTAAATCCTCAATTGTTAATTTATGCCTGGGTCGAACTATCTATATTTAACCCGATGATTACTTAATTAGTCAGTTCCCTTGGAATCTAGCTGTGGTCTTACAGTTTGTTACGCAGAATACAATCATTCATTTGCACCTGTATTTACTCTTCACTCCCCAAGGCTACTTAATGTTTTCTGTTTTAGTGGGCCTAGAATCTCTAATAAAAGAGAGCTGAACAAACAGTTTGAGGACAGAGGCGTGTGTGCAAACACAGGGTGCTTGAATCACAAGGCAGTCCAGCTGGAAATGGCCTTGAAGATGACTGAAGCCCACTCTCCCTTTACAGTTGAAGCAGCTGAGACCCAAAGAGGTTGGGTGACTCATCCAAGGACACACAGCCTGTGAGAGATCACAAGCGCGAGTCCCAGGGCTCACTCTGCCACACGTTAGCCAAGGGACACCACGGCTCCCTCAAACACCCACAGCCAGGCTTTGTAAGAACCTCATCCCTTAGAACGATGGGTTCTTAGAAGCTACAAAGCTGTGCCAACAGCACAATTCCATCCTTTTGGTACTTGGTGAGCATCTACTAAGTGCCAAGCATCAGTCCTGACATTGCAAATAGAACAGTGAACTGGAGCCTGGAGCCTGCCTTGCTAGATTTACCTTAAAGTTTGGTGAGATGATGACAGATGAGAAAAGAATGAAATGAACGTGGCACTTTCAAAGGGTGATAGATATTGAAATATTAAATAAACCAGGGTGATATGACAGAGTCAGGAGGAGGAACCACTTCACAGTGTCCAACTCGGGACTTAGCTTTTGTTTGAACGTGACCAACAGCAGGAAATTCTCTACCTCCAAAGACCAGCTCAGCTTGTTAAAAAGGTCTTCCCCGGACTGAGCCAAAGTCCACCTCCCTCAAGACTTCACACTTCAGTAACTCATTCTCTGAGCATCACAGAACCAGTCAGCTAATAGGTGTTAAGCAGCATGTCCAAACGCAAAGTGCAGTCCTAAAATAAGACAGTTGTTTCAACGTTTTAATTTGAAATAGGCTGTTTAGGAAAATACAACATACCAAGGGGATGACTTACGTGTTCTTATTCAACCTACGGTTCATAAAAGTGTGTAAGCCACCACTTCAAAGGATGTTCAGACAGCCAACTTGTAGAGTTCCAGATCCATCCGTGTGAGTCACCTGACATCAGCAGCAGGACACACCAACTCCCTTCCATCTATAACACCAGTCAGGGTTTTACAGCATCAGCACCGCTGGCTCCATTGCCCTGATGTTCAACATGGCAAGGGAACTTTGGCTCTGTGCATTTTGCTGTCTAAGTTATTCATGGAATCATAGCACTAAGAATTCTTCAGGTCCAACCTCCCTATTTCATAAACAAGAAAATAGAAGCCTGGAAATAGGAAGTGACCACCCAGGTCCATCAGCAAGTGATGGCCAGGGTGAGACTTGTCCCCTCCAGCCCTCAAACCTGGCTGCATAGTTTGGCAGCTGCACGAAGATATAACTCCAGGCTTGCTCCTTTGTTGAGATGAACTTCCAGTCTTCCAGTGATTGCTAGCACATGTTTACAAAGAGAAAGCCCAGCTCCCTCACCCACTTTTCACGTGGACCTGCACTCCAGAATCTTCCAGAATGACTGACCACACACCACAGGGGTTCCCCATTTGGGTTTGATGTGCATTGTATGGGTTGCAGGTATCATCCACTCTGCAGGAAAATGCAGCTCCTGCCTCAAACCAAACCAAAAGCTGCAGGATGCAGAGACAGAAGCAGAGATCAGGGATAACTCAGAAGCCAAATATATTTTAGCTTTTACCTGAGTCCAAAAGTCTGACTGAACCAACTGCCTGGTTGCCTAAAACGCCTCAGATAGCTCTCGGCTCTAGGCTGGGGAAGAAATAAGCCTGAGCAGAGAGGCCTTCCTGAGCCAATTAATAAAGCACCTGGAGCCCTGCCCTCCTTCCCCCAGCTTGAGGCAATCAGGGATTTGAGCATGGCTGTGCTGATTTGGTGGTGCCTCCGTCCTCTTTCCCTGCTGGCTTCTGCTGCTGGCTGGAGCTCTGAGAACCTACCATTGTTCCCCCTCTGCCCTCTGCATTAGCAGGAATAAACGATTACTTGGGAGGAGGGGGACTGCTGCAATGCAACTAATAATTATGAACAATGTCTCTCAGAAAAGAAGGCACCAAAAGAGGGAACACCAACTCCAGCAACCATCCTGGTGCCTTGCATGCAAGTTTTAGGTGGACAATAAGGCTGGTAGCTGGTTAGAGAGTAATCAGCTTAGCCCTTATAAGGCTTCTGCAGTAACCCAGGCTTCCAGATCATTCATCAGACAGGACACAATACCCCTCTAAGTGATGAAATTTGATTCCCTCCACCTCTAGCCAAACAGCAAAACAGCCAAGAAGGGATTTGATTTTCAGTGGAGCCGCTGCTCCTGAAGGTGAACCCAGTGCAGTTGCCATCACCATGTTGTACCTCAGTTTCCCATTTGTAAAAGAGACAGAAAATAAATAAGCCCAACCTCTGCTCCCTACCCCAGCCCCCCTGGGCTGCAGAGAGGGTGGCCAGATGGGATGTAGACATCTCAGGAAGGATGGGCTGAGAAGAAACATATTCTCCTCCGTGACTGTGGGACCCCAGAGGAGAGTGGATATTGGAACTCAGAACTGCTGAGTGACCCATACCATTTGACATCTGCCTCCCTCTACCAAGTGGGGGCTGAGAGTTCAAGTGTTGGGGTTGGATAGACCTGGGTCCCAGCTCAGTGGTGTCCAGCAGTGTGATAGGGAATAATGCCTTCTCCCTGAGCCTGACTTCCCTCATCTGTAAAATGGGGCTAATGGTAGTACTTAATCATAGGTACTATCGAATGTGACCAAGTGATGGAGGGCCGAGCCGAGCACCTGGTTTGCATGGTAAGTCTCCACAAATGCTGGCTTGTGTTATTTTTATTACATAAATTTTAAAGCATCACCTACCACATACACACCACGTGTGAGTTTGGGGCAGGAAATCCAGAGCGCAGGCCAAGGCAGCAAAGCACCAAGTTACAAGTTACAAGTTACACCTCTAGCATAAGGGATCTGTCACTGTGAGGCCTGCAAGCTGCTCCCACACTCTCAGTATGCCCTTGGTCCAGGGTCTTTTCGTCTCCAAATCTCCTTCGACTCCATCTCACCTGATCCTCACCATAGCCCTACAATGTGGGCAGGGTGAGTATGCTTCCTGTGCCCCATGCTTAGAGGAGAAAAGCAAGTCTCAGAGAGGTTGAGTAATTTGCCCAAGGTCACACAGCTTGTAAGTGGCTGAGCTGCCTGACAGGGCTGGAATGAGAGTGAGGCAAGGGAGGTGCCCAGGGTGCACAATGGAAGGAGGCCCTTGCTTGCACAGCCCTGAGAGGGAGCAGCTCCTTACATGTGCCCTGCTGCAAGCCTTGGGCCCTCCCCAGAGTGCTGAGGCTGAGGCAGCTGTGCGTGTGCTGCTTCCACACACTGCACAGAGGAGATCAGCCCCACACGAACCCATCCTGGAGTCTTGGGGCAGCCGGATCTACCACCTGAGCTGGGTGGGCATCTCCCTTTCAGGATCCAAGAACATTTCACCAGAGCTTTGCTGCTGGAGCCACTTCCCTAAGTGTGGAATGGAACAGAGGAGGAAATGGTGCTGTGACACCCCCTGAGGCTTCCATGCACCCTTGAGCCTAAGGACCATCCCCAAGGCCCAACTAAGCCAGCCAGGCCCCTCGGAGGCCTCCCAGCCCCACTCAGACTTGGGGAAGGATGGGCCGAGACAGGCAGGCAAGCAGCCCACATGGGCAACTCCTGAGACAGCGGCCCCTCAGTGCTGGCCCTCCCCATAGCCAAGGCTCTCCCTTCTCTGAGCCCCTCAGAGCCCCCAGCTTGGCCTCCCTTTACCTCCTACAGAGTGTGGAAGGTACCAACTAGCTACAGGAGATTTATTTTGAATCTGCATAGAGAAAAACTCTTGTCTGATGAGGATGATTGCATTTACTGATTAATCAACTTGCTTGTGTCTGGATTACCATGAATTTAGCTTTTCTGCAGAAGCAATACCTGGTCACCGAGGGGCAGCTAGGGTAGTGGGAGCTGTGGCGGCTTGAGGGCTGTTCTGCTGGCATTCAAATCCCACTCACCTGCTGTGAGCCCAATCCCTCCTCTAAAAAAGGAGACTGGAATAGTTCCAACATCCTCTGGTTGTTGCTATTACAAAAACCAGCCACAGTTTATTAAGTGTCTGTAATGGACCAGGTACTAAATTTCTTTCTTTTTTTTTTATCATACATATTATTTAACACTCACAATAACACTATAGGTTTTTATTTTTGAGGTGTAACTTATATACAGTAAAGTGCACAAATCTTCATGCGCAATTCAACGAACTTCTACACGTACTGTGTATGCTCTATCTTCTAATCAAATCTCTATCATCATAGATCAGTTTTGCCTGTTTGTGAACTTCACACAAATGGGCTCATACAATATGTTCTCTTTTGTGGCTGATTTCTTTCACTTGATTTTATGTTTTTGCTATTCATCCATATTGTTATGCATCAGACGTGTTCTTTTACATAGCTGTGTAGTATTCCATTGCATGACTGTGCCACGGTTTGTTTATGCATTGAACTAGGTGTAACTCTCATCATAATCAAGTCCTATTTTACAAATGAGGAAACTGGACTCTAAGGTGCCTACTAAGTTTTTAGCTTAAGGTCAGAGTGACCTTGAGGCCAAAAAGGGACTTGAAACCAGTTCCCTCTGATTACAAAACCAGCTCCTTACCCTGGGTGATAGAGCCTCCCATACCCCGGGAGTACTAGAATCAGCCAAAATAAACTGCCTGTGTGGATATGTGTGCCTTCTCCCTGAGCTACAATTGGTAGTCAGGGAGCAGCTACCTGACTGGCTCCAGGTGGTGAGAAAATTGGCTTAGGTTTGGCCACTGCCAATACTTACTTTCATTGTACCCCAAGTTGATAACGCAGGGACAGTCGTCACTCACAGCCCTGTACCTTGAGACCCAAGCTTTGCCAACATTTCGAAACATTTTGAAACTGCAAACACCCTAACTATGGAAGAGGCACCTTCGTCCACTGGCCAACAGCTGGCTCTTGTGGGCAGCCCTGCCTCGGCTCCTCAGAGGCTATTTTCCCACGATAATAAGTCAGATGTAACTGTTTGGGACTCCTCCAAAAAGCATAGCCTCTCAGGCCAGGTTTCTCTGTAACCCAAGCTTTCCGCCCCCCCAAGAGACGGTACCCCCCCGCCAGTGCTGACTTGACCTCAAGAAAAGGCTGAGGTTTTGCCCTGCTTTGCACTGCTCTGAACCCAGCTTGCTGCCCAGCAGACCAGTGACAGGCCCTTGAAGGGCTGTCCGCGAGGCAGCGAGCAGTGGTACAGAGGCCAGCTGACCTCCTGCCTCCTCCCCTTTGAATTCAGGTGGCGCTGCAGTCCATCCAGCCAGACATGATTAAACGGTTGGCTACATGCAGTGGTGGGAGACCCCGGGGGAAGAAGGGCATAGGGCCAATCTCCAAGGTGGCCCCAGGGCACCCTTTGGTCTGTCGATTATTAACAGAAGCCACCTCATGGAGACAGAAAAGGGGAAAGTCCAAGGGGACAGACTGCCCCCTCCTCCACAGCACGCTCCTCCAAACATGCCAATCCAGGGCCTCATGGGACATGAGGTCATGACAGTCGGTGGAGGGTGTGTGCAGAGCCATCTAATCCAACTGGTGGCTCTGGTGCTCCTGCAGATCTCCACAAATGGCCAAGGGAGATGGGAACCAACACTATGTGCCAGGGACTGTGCCAAATATCTTTAGCATGCACGCCTGTAACACTACAGCACAGTGGTGGCATGCAATGACGGAGCTGGCCTGCCTGGGTTCAAATCCTGACACCTTCTTGCTCTATGACAAATTAATGAACCTCCTTGCACCCCAATTTCTCCATATGTATTTCTCCATAGGACTCCATATGGAGTCATTAGGAAAATTTGATGAGTTAATACACATGAAGTTCTTAGAAGACTACTTGGCACTTTTGAAGAACTGTCATTACTAATATCACTTGATTCTCCCAGTAACCCCTCGAGTTACAGCTGAAAAATCCCAGGTTGAGTCATTTACTCAAGACACAAGCTGACATAAGGAGAGCTGGGATCTGAACTTTGGTCCAAGGGCTTCAACACCCCTCTCCTTCATGCCAAGGATCCTTCCTCCTTCCATGACTCTCCTTGCCTTTTCAGCACAAGTGCTTTGTGATTTAATTGACTGCAAAACCCATCTTAAGTCTGTCCCACATTCTCTGTTGGCCCTTAAAGGCTCTCCTTTCACCAGAGTGTCACTGAGGTATAGCAGGCCCCCGACTTTCCTCCTGACAATGAGGCTTCCAGGCCAGGAAAAGTAAGTTATCGCTCAATAGCCAAAATAGCTCATTTTTTAGCTGCTCTAAGGGAAGACCTTCAGCCAACAGCCAGACCATGGGTTGCAGGGCCAGCAGCCATGGAGGCCCTGCCCATCCAGGGAAGACATTGTGCAGGCCCCCAAACCATAAATGCCCCAAGGTCCAGGGCAGGGAGTGGGAAAGGAGGCCTGTGCCCCAGGAAATTGGCCAACAAAGCAAGGCCTGGCCTTTCCTGTCCAACTTCCTTTTGTATAGGGCTTACCTGCGGGGTTTCTATCCTCCCCAGCTATAGAGGAGCTCAGAGCTAGAGGTCATCTTCCAACCCTGGGCTCACACCTCCCTCAACTCACTGCCAGCCCAGAGCATGGGACTGCTACTAACATCTTCTAACATCCTGATAAAATAATGGGCCTGAAAGGATTCTGCCATTTCCTTTCCCAAGCAGCTTTGGGCCTTCTAAGATCCTTTTAAGATCTAGATGGAATGAAATCAGGCTCTTGTGGCCACCACAAATAGGCCTGGGTGATCTAAATCCCAGGCTGTGTGAGCTCCCCATGGAGGCACTTAGGTGGGGTAAAGCATTAAGGCCTGTGGACAGGGAGCTTCCCCTTTCCTGTACAGCCGACCCCCATTCTCCCGGGCCTCCAGGAGTCAATGCCTGTATCTTTGTTATCTAAGTCAAGGAACTGACTCCAGTGGAGGAAATTCGGGGCTGGCCTGAAGGAATGATTATGCCCCTCTGAACCCAACCAGTGTCACCATGAGATGGGAAATTAGATGTCTGACGTGCTCACGTACGGTTGCAGGGAATGAGCTCAAGGTGAAAGATTAAAGGAGATGTCTTTCTTGCTTTTAATCAGAGAAGATCACATGCCGCCACCACCACCACCACCCACCCCAAACACACACGCGCACACACACACACACACACTCCTTAAGAGACAAGAGACCTAGGTTTACTCCAGTCCCAGGAAGGCCTGCTTTTCCCCTTCCTACACCACCAGCACCTGCCTTGAAATAAGTATAAGTTCCTGTTTTTCTACCTCTCACCCCTGTGCCCCCAGTAGATAACCTGCTGACCAAGGTCCAGAGAGTACTGGCCTGGCCAATGTCTGCTGCAGACCTAAGTGCCTTTAGGGAAGGCCTGGTAGAATCAAGGTGGAAATTCAGCTTACCCCCAAAACTTACTGAGGACAAGGAACCAAAGGCAACCAAGCCTCAAATGGCAATATCTCTTACCTCCCCAAAAAGAAATCTTCCCAGGACCAGGCTCAAGGATTTTAGAAAGATCCAACTCCTCTTTGGCAGGTGAAATGTTAGCTCTAAGTTGTCATCTGGCTTTGGCTGATTTGCTTCTAGCTAAGGGGATCCTACCCTTCCCACGATGACAACCTCCCTATTTTGCATGGCATCAGAGGTATAACTAGGACTAAGGTGGGGGGAACTATTGGCGACTTCCTAGGTTATGTTGCCCAGTGTTTATTTATACACACTTCACCTTAACAGCCTTCCAAACATAGAAGCATGTGTCAAATGCAGGTGAAACCACCGCAGCCCCCAGTCCTTTGTGAGTTCTCTCCAAGCATGCAATGCGTCCTAATACCCACCCAAGGCAGGTGTTGAGAGGCTAGGACTATGAGGCTAATTTCTTGTGGAAATGAATGTGAAGCACCCAAATAACTCACTCAAATCGAGGCCTGTTGGTGTACCACGTGCTATGTCCCCCTTCATCATTTTGGCACCCCAAACATCACCCAAAAGGGATGAGGACCACGGGCTGAGCAGGTTGGACTGGAAGCCCCTGAGCCTTCGCTCCCCGGAAGAACCTCTGAGGCCACAGGGCTTGGCAAGGCTGGCCTCTTGCCACACCGCGTCAGCAACTAACACACTGGGCAGTCTTCCCTGAAGTAATACAGAGAATTACAGGCTCCTTTGCAAAAAATCACGACCCCATCCCCTCTAAGCTCAGCAAACTTCCAGCATCAACATAGGGAGCTACAGAATTAGTTGTAAGAATGGGAGGAAACCAACCACCGCCCCTTCCTCCTACCCACGACCTGCAAGGTATAGAAGGGGAAAACCTGCAGGCAAGTAAAACCACAAACCAAGTAAAAAACCAGATACACCATCCATGTTTCTTGAAAAAAATGGGGTTTATTGATTTTTAAACTGCAAATAGTCGTTACAAAAAGTTTTTTTTTCTTTTAAATAAATTCACACAAAGAAAGAGAAATAGAAAGCGACGGTAGTGACCAGCAAGAGGAATAATAATTACATTCATCTTAATGTGTGTGTGTGTGTTTGTGCCAGTTCTGTTTGCAAAAACATTGGAAAACTCCAAACCTGGAATCCAGAACCTCAAATCTACAAGCGGAATGTCTTGAGATGGGCACATGGAAGTCAAAGGGTTTCTCTTTTTTTTTTCTTTTTTCCCTTTTAGAAGCTATACATAAAAAGTTGTTTTCCTTCTGTACTGTCACAGAACTTTTACATACATTCTGAGTCCTAGTTGTGAAAGGCCTAAAGAGAAAGAAACTCAATTTGCAGTCCAACACAAAGGGGGGAATTTCTAAAATAAATAATCCAACAGTTTTTTGCATTTTTTTAAATTAATTTTTCATTTTTTTAAAATAAAATAACCAAAAAAAGTGTAAAGTTACAAAAAATGTCGTTGAAGAATAATATATTAAAACTGTGGAAAAAAAGGAAAAGACACGTCACAAAATTTTAAGATTAATATGAAGATCATAATTTAACATAAAAGAATATATTCTATGGATTTGTCATCCCGATAAATATGAACAAAATTAACAAAAAAAAGCATAGTTTGGCAATAAATACGTTTTGATAAGTTAAATAAGCTTTTTTATATTGATGTGCAGTGACAAGCAAAATTTTTGCTCTCCAATTTCTGAAAGTTATATGAAGTTTAAAACCCAGGGAAAGAAGCATGGCGTGAGTGCTCTAAGGATAGACCTACGGTATTCTAGAGCAAAAACCATTAAAGCTACTTCTACAGGAAATCGTTTTACACAGATATTGTATGTGGAATGAATACCATTAACTGCTCACCCCTTATATGTTGTTTTCTTTTTTTTTTTTTTTTTTTTTTTAAGCTTTTCTCTCGTTTTTTTGTTGTTATTTTTTTAAAAGATGTCACATATGAACTGGGGAACTTTAGCACCAAAATCAAGTCTCTCATAGTCCATCTAGCTTCACCTTCCTCCCCTCTTAACAAAAAAAGAAAAAATTAAATCACAAAGTCCCACTTATGTCAAAATCTTCGTCCGCTTTTTCAGCCTTCCTTCCTGCAGACCTACACAAACCCAGGCAAGGTTAGTCAACAGGGGTTCGGGTTGGGAAGAAAAAGGTTTTGAATGTCAAGACAGGTTTCCCCAAAAACCCAAGTCTGGCAACAAATCTCCCAAGGCAGGGGGGAGGCGGGAGGGGGGTGAGGCACTGGAAAGAGGGAAAAGTGTGCAGGAGACTGAAGTTTAGGGAAGGAGCAGTTGTGTCGCCAGTGGAGGGAGCTGCTGGTTCCGGGTCTCCTCCTCCTCCTCCTCCCCCTCCCCCACCATGGGCAGAGGCTCCAAGAGGCCCACGGGTGCCCTCTGGCGCTGAAGAGGTAATGTAGTCACAGTGACAAAGTTAGATTACAAGGCACTAAGTTGCTTCTGTAAACTGTTACTGCTTTTTCTTTTGTGATTTGGCACTTAAGGCTTAAGCCAGAAAAAGGCATCTACTGACAAATATGAGACTTGTCTGTTATGCATGGTAAGTGGGCTATAAAATCATGGGAGGGGGTTTCAAGCCAGAAGCTACTGACAAATTGACTTGTCCTTATGTTAGGTGGAGTAACAGGGGGAGCGGGAAGGGGCATTCCAAGGTTATAGGGGGAAGGGGTTAAGCTTAACCTTGTTAATGTAGGGGTTGTGGGGAACTGGATGAGAAGGGAGGTGAGGGGATGGGATATGGGTGCGGGGTGGAGTAGGCAGGGGGTCCCTCCCTACCCTGGTCTAGTCATCTGAGATGGAAAGTCTGCTGAAAATGGGCAGGCGTCTTGAGTTGTCCAAGGTGGGGGAGTCTGAGCCACTGTGGCTGCTGCTGGAGCTGCTCAGGTAACCCTCCTGGTCCGAGAGAGAATCCTGAGGGCTGGGGGGAGAGTCAAACATGTGAGGGGACTCGGACATGGGTCGGAAGAGGAAGGTGGTTGGGGAGCCACCCCCGGGCAGCCCCATGCTAGGGGCAAAGAGGCTCGCCAGCTCCTGGCTGGAGAAGGCAAAGGGGTTATTGGTGCCATCGGGTAGGGTAGGTGAACCCAGGAGGTCATCGGTGCTCAGGATGGGGGGTGGGGTGATGGACGTGGGACTGTCCAGCAGCCCCGTGGCAGCGGCGGTGGCAGCGGCACTGGGAAACCCAGCAAAGCTAAAGCTATGCTGGAGGCGGGGACGGTCAGTGGAGAGGTCCCGGGCCCCGGCCAGGGCTCGGCGCTCCTCGGCGTTGTGGATGAAGTGGCAGCGAGGCCCATAGGGGCAAAAGCCGATGGTGTGGAAGGTGCGGCACAGCTCCGTCTTGTACTTGGGGTGACGGGTCAGGCTGCGGAGCTCGTGGATGCCGTGCGCAAACTGGCACTTGTCCCCGTACTTACAGGCACCGTTTTCCTCAAAGGGGCGGCACAGCTCCGTCTTGTAGCGGCTGGAGTTGACCTGGCCGCTCCCAGGCTGCTTCTGGGTTGGCAGCAGGCGCTCGCCCCCTTCCGAGAAAGAGCGGTCTCGGAAGCGGCTGTCTCGAGAGCTCAGAGCTGGGGCTGCCTCACCCTTCAGGCTGCTGAGGAGCTGGTTCTGGTGGAACTTGGAGCTGGGCAGGGTGACCGAGTGCCTCCGAGGGAAGCCCCCACCAGCAGGGGTGCCCACTGCCTTCCTGTCCAGCAGGCAGCCCCCCGCACTGGGAGTACTGTAATTAAGCATCTTGTTACCCTGGAGGGAAGAGAGAGAAGAGAAAGGATGATTAGTGACAGAGGACACCCACCAGGCCCAAGAAAGGCACCCATCAAGGACAGCCCCCACCACAATCAGAAATGCCCAGTGTCTCTCAAAGAAACCATCTCCACCTCTTCCCTAGCAAGCCCCCTTCCCCCTCCTCCTCCCATAGACCATCTACTTGGGTTTATTTTGGCCCTGTGCATAAGAAACCACAAAATCCTGGCCTGTGTGATAAATTATTTTATGTACACATCCTGTTCCATGCTGATCCCTGAAATGCACCCCCATATCCTCTCTCCCCAAAGCTACCACTTTTATCTATAACTTCCAACTTCTTCACTGCCCAAGTAGATTCCTCAACTCAAAATACCTCATACAAGGCAGACCTTTCTAGGTTCTCCTGCTCCTAACAAAAAGCAAGTAAACCTCAGAGAGACTAAACACAAACTAGGTGTTTGTGGGGGACCTGCCTAGCTGTATCATTCCCTGCTTAACTGATACCCCCCTTCTCCACAACCTGGCCTAAGACTCTCAACTTCCTCCTTCAGAACTGTTCTCTTCCTTTGGCAACAGGTTTTCAGACTGCCTTTGCTTTTTCGGGGGGGGGGGGGGGGTGTGCTTGGGGCCTGGAGTAGGATTGAGGGAGAGAGGGATGTGATTCCTGAAAATAAAACTCATTGCCCCATGCTCCTGGAAGGGCTACCATCCACAATGATCTCTCCCACCATTCCCCACCCACCCCCTTCGCTGGGAAGATGCCTTTACAATTAGTCTTCTGGCTGCGAGAACAGGCTTGGATAAGAGGACCAGTGTTTAATCTTTTAGGCAAAGCCGCAGATGGGAAGGAAAAGGAAAGCACCAAATCTCCCCTCCCCGCCCCCCAGTCAATAGCGAAAAGGGGGGCGGGAGCCTAGAGCCATCACAGTCAGGTTTCTGTTCCAATGGGATCCTGGGTCACCTGCCCAAACCGTACCCAATATTTGGAAAGGGTGCAGGCGGGGGACCTGGGGAGTTGGCTTCCAGCTCATGTGGGTGTCATTGTGCAAATTCTAAAGTTGGTCCCTTAGGATCAGCAGCGGGGAATTGGGATCGGTAATCTGTAACGCAACCACCCCGCCAAGCAAACGAAGTACAGGAACCTGGTTCCCAACAATGAGGTTCATTTTTAAAAGTCCTGCGGTGGGGAGGGGGTGAAAGAAAGAGAAATAGATCAAAGAGCGGGAGAGCTGGGAGGAAAAGGAAAAAGTGCCATGGAGTTCAGGCAGCCGCACAAGCAAGTGGAGTTTGGTAAAGAGCAGGGAGCGAAGGAAGCTGAAAACTGAAACTTTTTTGATGTTGCACTTTAACTCCTCCTCGTCCCTGCACCCCAACCCTGCAGCCCTGGGGCCCTGGCAGCTGCGCCGACAGGAGCAGCAAGCTGGGAGAAGAGAGCAACATGACCCAACGTGTTTAAGAGACGGCAGAACACTTCAGCAATTAAGAGTAGCCTAACAACTTCACCCTTTAAAATTGGGGGAAGGGGGTGGAAAAAAATCAACAACATGCACAGGCTTTTGCTATACACATTTAAACCGCAATACTGGAACATTCCGGATTTAAAACTTGCTTTTTTCAACACGGCTGGCAAGCTACACGGATTAAGGAGGCCCCCATTAAATCCTTAATTGTGGGGACCCTTGTTGAGCTCAGGCCAACATTTTGTCGTCTCCCCCACCCCCACAAATGGACGAGCCGCAGTGCCTCGCAACACAGGTAAGCGGGTCAACACGAGTCTCACTTTCACCCAAAGTTTGCAGGAGGACCAGCTATCGCGGGAGGAAGCCCACTGCAAAGTCGCTTTTGCAACATCGCTTTGAATCACAACTCTTGGCCTTTTTCTTCCTCACAGATCTCCAGCTCCTCCAAAGCAGATAAGAAAATTTCCCATCAAAACATCGTCCCCAGACTCAGTTCCCCAAAGGGACCCCCCGCCGACCCAACAGGCCCGCAATGTTGCTGAACAGACTTGAACCCCTCCCGGCGGCGCTGAGACCAAGAGCGCACACCGGGAGACCGAGCAGACCAGCGAACCCCGTCTCAAGGAGCACATTAAGTACGAAAAAATGGCCCAAAATTAGCCCAATTCCCCCGCGTCCCCCGGGCAGCCACACTACGCAAACTTCACCCCCCAAAACTCTGATCTCCAGATTCGCGAGCAATCCCCGCCAGAAACTGTGGAAACTCAAAAGCGTAGAGAACACAGGGCCAAATTCCTTCAAACTAGAAGGGGAAACGCAGGCAGAGAAAAGAACCACCTCCCTTTCTCCCCCTTCCCCGTTTCCCAAGACCCAAACTCCTGCGGGTTCTTTTTTACGGCAAAAGAAAAAGACTTTTGAAGAGCAAACGCTGAGCCCCACTTTACCTTGCACAACACTTCGCTCAAGTCGAAGATGGTGGCAGACACGAGGGTGGTGGTCATCCTGGGCGCTCGCACGGGGCAGGGGCGAGGATCTGGTGTGTCGCGAAGGTCCCGGTGCGGGGAAGGCACAGCCTCCGGCTCTCGGGTCAGGAGTCCCACACGCCTGCTCCCGGCGCCCCTCGCCCTTCTGACTCTCCCGGGCTGCGGCGCGCAAAGCCCAATTTATAAAGTTTCAGATTTGGTGGGCAGGGGGAGGAGGAGCTTTAAACTTATTTAAATGAGGAAGAGAAGGGGAAAAAAAGTTGATTGACACTGAGGTTGAATCAGCCGTGCGGTCAAGCGGGGGGAGGGGGAGGGGAGAGAGAAACTTTCAAAAGGAAGAAGGGGGAGGGGAGACGAGGAAAAAAGGCGGAAAAAAAAAAACCCGCCCCACTCCGAGCCGCGCACAACTTTTTTTCTTAAAGAGGAAAAGTTTCGAGTCGGCTGGCTCAGCTCCCCAGCGTTTCAGGCGCCCCTCTCTGGGGCGCGCCCCCCGTTTGTCAGCCTCGGAGCGGCTCCGTGACATCACTCATTCCACCCCCTTCGGGGTTCTTGTTGTTGTGTTGTTGTTTTTTGTCGGGCAGGAAGGCGGGCTCGACTTTCTCTTTCTGCCAGCGGGAGCTGAAGCCTGTCCTCAGCGCCCGGGCTGCGGTTTCCATCTTGAGCTGGTCCCCCTGAAACTTCTCCAAGTTCCCGCACCACTTACCTTTGCCCGACTTCTCTTCCGCACCCGGCTCCCCTCCGCAAACGGGGCAGGGCGAGGACAGTGGACATTGGGGACGCACAGAACGTTCAAGTCTAGGGCTTGAGGGTTTTTTCAGCGGGCAGGGGCGGGGGGGGGGTTGCGGAAGACAAGAGAAACTTTTTCCCCGGCAGGACCCGGCCTGGCGGGGGCGAGCTCAGCACGATTGAGCGCGCCGCACGCGTCTACACTCGCGCTCGCTTTGCAGCCGGCGCTCTCCGAGTGTGGGCGGGGGTGGGGGGCGTAGGGGAAAAGACCACCGCCCGCCTGGGCCCACTGTTTGTTTTAACAGGCCTAGGCGTGTCATTTCTTTCACGTATCCAATCTTCAAACTTTCTAGTTTAAAGAAAACCCTGACTCTTTGATGAACGCCCCTTCCAATGCCCCCCCCCCAAAAAAGAAAACCACCAAGCAACACACGACTTTCCACGCGCGCTCTGCATTGTGGGCCTCGCCACCTTCCCCCTTCTCTCCACCCACACACCCTCCGGACGCGAGAACAATGAAAAAAAGTTACTTTGGTAAGAACAGAGGCAACAACACTTGAAACTTATTGTTGCTTCTCTCCCGCCCCCGCGGGAACGGAACATATGGCTTGTCACGCTGCGCTGTTTGGGCTGTAGGTGTGGGGGGTATGGGATCCCCTCAAAACCATATAATATATTTTTAGCTAGGTTGGGCTGTCCCCCACCACCCACCCAAATAAAAAGCTATTTACGTGTCCCCCACCCGCCTCCCGTGCCTTGGCCCGGGCTCTGAAGTGGAGACCGAGACGGAAATCGCGGGGCTGCGTCTCTTTCCTGTCTCCACGGGCCCGGCCGCCTCCTCGGCCCTCGCACGTTTCTTCCCAGCACTCGAGGCCGCGGGTCTGTTATGAAACCCGGAGTGCCGAGTGGCTAAGAGCAAGTTCCATTGCGATGTAATTAGGTCACCCCATTATGAGCACGTTTCTTTGGAAAGGACGGGGCGGGCGGAGCAGAGCGTTCAAGACGCAATCTTACCCTCCACTCCTTACCACCACTCCCACCCCCAACACACACACGTTTTACTGCATTTCTTATTCGTCAACCTCAGGGCAAACCCAGGGAAACCTTCCGAATCACAACTGTTTTGGGAACCGGTTGTTTTTCAACTTTGCGTAACACAACTTTTGCTGCAGCCACGAGCCTACGTGATCCCTAGCCGGGTCTGCTTTTTTTTTTTTTTTTTTTTTGTCTCCTGACTTAAATTGATGGCCCCCGTTTTTTACCCGGCTGTTGCCTCTTGCTTTTTCTGCTGCTTCTGTCCAGCCGCCTGTTGCTTCCCTCCCCCTGCTCCCATTTTTCAGCTCTTCTTGCAATCTGGCAAGCGGCAGAAAGGGAAATAACTTCCATCCACCTTAATCTAAATCACTCAAGTGCAGGTTTCTTTCTTAAAGGGATGTCTGCTCGCTCCTTTCTCCAGCTCCAAGAAGTTGGGAGTGGGGGCCAATTTCGTGCAGTTTCTTGGTGATGAGGTAATGAGTTCCAGATTTCGGGACAGAAAGGGGTGCGCGTTAAAACCACAAGGTTAGTCTCAGTCCCGATGTGAAGCTATTTCGGTTTTTTAATCCTCTTCCCATCCCCCTCCTAAAAAGGGCCAGCTGGTCTTTAACTCCAGAAAGTTCGAGAAGCCCAGCTGGGGGCACCAGGGCGAGGGAAAAGGGGCCGCCCTCCCGGCCCAGGACCGGTCCCCGCGGGGCATCGGCTGTCCCCCTGCTACGGGCAACACCGCGTTCCCTCCGCGACTGCGGGACCGGCCTCGGCGCCCCGGGCTGGCTAAAAAGTGGTTTTTCAAAGAGAAAGCCGATTCCTCGAATTTCCTCCGCTTTTCCAACTCCCGGCGGGCCCTCCCCTCCCCCGCTGCCCGGCCGGGCCCGCTCGCTCCGGAGTTGTTTACCAGCCCCGCCGACCGGCCGGGTTTGTTCCAGCTCCCAGAGCCTGTCTCTATAATTAAACTCTTTTTTTAATTGTCGGGTTGAAACGTCATTGCGGGGACTTTCCAAGGGTGAGGGAGCCCAGGGGAGGGAGTGAGCTCCTTAACCCTTTGCTGACCCGGGGTCCACGCCGCGGCGGGCCGGGGTGCGGTGCGGGTCTGAGGGCCGCGGCGAGCTCCGCAGGGGCACAGTGGTGGCGGGAGGGCAGGGAGGCCGACGGGTGGCGCGCGTGGCCATCGCCCCTCCCCCGCCTCCTTGCCCCCAGCCCGCCCCGTCACCTGCACTGCCGCTTCCGACCGGGAGGCGAGGGGCCAGGCCCAGCGTCCCGGGCCGACTTCCGGACCCTCGTGGGGAGGGGCGGGCCAGGGATTTGGGATTGGGGGTGGGTGGGGGATGTTAAGTTTTCTGAAAGGGGAAAAGTGAAAGTCGTCGGAATGGAGGAGGCGCGGCAGATATGCACAGTCATCGGCCAATCTGCAGCCTGGACGCACCTCGAGGCAGGTGAGAGTGTGGCGCGCTGGGCTGCGACCCCCCCGACGGCGAGGCCTCATCCGAGGCCTTCCCTCCCCAGATCCCTGCGGTGTCGCACTTCCTCCTGGGCTTCAGGTCATTTTGCAAAATCCCCCGAATTCCTTGGCTTGGACCCTGCCCTTCCCCCAGCCTCTGATACCTGAGATCCTGGGGCAGCCTCAAGTTTCCAGGATTAGAGAGAGAAGGAGGTCCGGCAGAGTGGGGCCCCTGGAATCACCTGATTTAGACTTACCTGTGAGGTTTGTAAAATGCAGATTCCTCAGGTTGGACCAAGCTCGGTGAATAAGACGCTCGGGGGAGGGGAGGGGCGGGAATCTGCATTTTTGGTAAATTTCCTGCTACTGACTCAAACACTAAGGTTCGAGAATCAGTGGTTCAGGACATTGAGTTCGTGGGTCCTGGATCCAAATTTGGACTCTGCCGTTTTCTAGCTGTGTGACTTGAAAGTCACTGATCAAAGACTCAGTTTCTTCATCTCTAAAATGGGATAATAACACTGCCTAAATTTGGCCTATAAAGTGCCTATTTTTGTGCCTAGCTGAAACTGTCTATGTGCCTAACCACTGCATGTAAACTAAATCATTCTTGGGCCCTTATTATATACCACAAAACAAATTCTGGGGGTATTCATCCTGCAAAAGGATTATTCAGTGTAGACTTCCATTAAGTGGTCAACTGATAAATTAGTTTGATCTGTGTCACTCTCTGTACCCCTTGCCAGCCCTGGACAAGGCAGGCTCTGAGGCTTGGAAAAGGGAGAAAGGCACTGAGCCTGGAGCCCGGGAAGAGCAAGATGGGCCAGGGTGAAGTGATGGGAATCTGCTGTGTGACTGAAAAATACCTGATTAATGTTACAAATATTTCTAAAAATGAATAGATCACTGGGGCCCTGTGGGTAGGCAGTAAAAGCCATACTCTTCTATCTCTCAAAGTCCTCAAGCCCCTCAGAGCACTTAGTGGGCATCTCTCAGCTGTGAGTATCCCCATGAACCAGTCATAGCCCTCAGAAGAGATCAGTTGAGTGTGGTAAATGCAGCACTGCAAGGTGTCTGGAACCTTTAGGGTAAGCTCATGAAGCAGGCCACCTCCTGTTAGGACTACAGAGAATCCAGCCACAGGCCTACCATGGCCATGGGTGGTCTCATTGCCTTGCTGTCCATGCATAGTGGGACATTTAAACTCTCATTCTTAGGTCAGTTGTTTAACATTTTACCTGCAGAGATGTTCCACAGTTCAGTTACATGGTCAGGCTAGCCCACTGCCACACTTCTCCATACCCTATTGCCTGGGCCTATGTAGAGCAACCCTTAGTCCAGCATGGTTTCACTCTCTTATGCCAGCCTTGACTTTCACTCCCCATTACCACTTTATCTTCATGCTCTAGTCAGTTTTAGATGAAAATGAGCCATCTTTCTCCTGTCCCAGGGCCTTTGCACATGCAAATCTTTCTGTCTAAATCAACCTTCCCTTGGCCGAAGTAAATTCCAAATCATTCTTTAGAGCCTAACTCAAGCATCATTTCCTCAGGGAAAACATTCTTGATGCCCACCTCCTCCACCAAGACCAGATATCCTCTCGCTTATGTCCTCATAGACTGTTCATTTCCTTCAAAGTAGTTATTTCAGTTTGTGAGTACACATTCATTCCAGTATTTTTTTTTTTTTTACTTTTAATTTAACATACAGTAAAATTGACCTTTATTTGCTGTACAATTCTATTAATTTTAACATGAAAAGATTCATGTAACCACCACCACAATCAGGGAAGAGAACAGTTCCATCACCCCTAAAAAACTCCCTCATACTATCCCTTTGTAGTCACACCCTCCCCCTAGTCACTGGCAACCACTGATCTGTCCTCTATCTCTGTGATTTTGCCTTTTCCAGACTGTCATATCAAGGGAATCATACAGTATGTATGATTTCACAGCATAATGCCTTCGAGATTTATCCATGTTGTTGCTGATATCAGTAGTTCATTCCTTTTTACTGAAAAATAGTATTTCACTGTATGAGTATACAATAGTTTATCCATTCACCTGTTGAAGGACATTGGACTATTTTCAGCTTTTGGCCATTATGAATAGAGTTGCAATAAACATTCATGTACAGTTGTTGAGGTAAACATGAGTTCTTGTTTGTCTAGGGTAAATAACTAAGACTGGGATTTCTGGGTCATTTGGTAAGTATATGTTGAAATTATAAAAAACTGCCAAACCATTTTCCAGAGTGGCTATACCATTTCGAATCTCCAACAGCAATGTTTGAGAGTTTCCACATCCTCACCAGTACTTAAAATTGTTACTATTTTTTTATTTTTTAGTCCTTCTAATGGGTATGTAATAGTATCTCATTGGGGTTTTAATTTGCATTTCTCTAGTGGCTGATGGTGTTGAACATCTTTTCATGTGCTTATTTGCCTTCTGTATATACTCTGTTGAAGTGTCTGTTCAAATCTTTTGCCTAGTTTTTAGTTGTGTCATTTATTTTCCTACTATTGAGTTTTGAAAGTTCTTTATGTATTATGGATACAGTTCTATTGCTAGATATGTGATTTGCAAATATTTTCTCAAGTCTATACCTTATCTTTTCATTCTCTGAACAAAGTGTCTTTCACAGAGCAAAACTTTTTAATTTTAATAAAGTCTAATTTATCAATTTTATGTTTTGTGGATCATACTTTTGGTGTCACAGCTAAGACTCTTTGCCTAACCCCAAGTCATTAAGATTTTCTTTTCTTCTAAATGTTCTCCACAATTTGATGGTATGTAAGTGTTTATAATTGTTCTATTTTTTGCTGTATTGAACATTGTAATATATAATATCCTTCCTTGTCTCTTGTAACCTTTTTTGATTTAGTCTATTTTGTCCTCATAAAGCCACAAGTGCCAAAAGAAAAAAATAAAGTCTATTTTGTTTGATATTAATATAGCCACCCCTGATCTCTTTTGGTTACTATTTGTATGGAATATCTTTTTCTATTCTTTTACTTTCAATCTATTTGTGTCTTTGGATCTAAATGAGTCTTTTGTAAACAGCATATAGTTGGATAATGTTTTTTAAAATCTATTCTGCCAGTCTCTGTCTTTTGATTTGGAGTGTTTAATCCATTTACATTTAACATAATTATTGATGAGAAGGGACTTTATTCTGTCTTTCTACTATTTGTTTTCTATATGCTTTGTAGCTGTATTGTCCCTCATTGCCTGAGTTACTATTTTCTTTTGTGTTGTTGATTTCTATTTTGTGTTGAGTTACTATTTCTTTTGTGTTGAGTTGATTTTCTATTATGAAACATTTAAATTCCTTTTTCATTTTCTTTTGTGTATATTCTGTAGCTATGGTAGTCCCCTTTTATCCATGGGGGATAAGTTCTAAGACTTAGCTATTTTGTGGGTGCCTGAAGCTACGAATAGTACCAAACCCTGTATGTACAATGCATGAATTTCTTTTTCACAATTTCACAGATATTTGTTCTTAACATAGATTTTAGTGACCTCGGCATACAGTTTTTTTTTCTTTCCTTATTAAGTCAAGAACTTTCACCTTTTCACTTAAAGAAAGCACTTTACGGCTTTGCTTTGCCATATCCAGATTGCCCTCATCACTACTTTTGTGCTTTGGGGCATTATGAAGTAAAACAAGGGTTTCTTGAACACAAGCACTACAATACTATGACAGTCAATCTGATAACCTAGATGGCTGCTAAGTGACTGATGGGTAGGAAGTGTATACAGCATGGATACACTAAACAAAGGAATAATTCACGTCCCACATGGGACAGAGCAGGATGGTGCAAGATTTCATCATGCTACTCAGAATAGCGTGCAATTTAAAACTTATGTGAATTGCTTATTTCTGGAATTTTCCATTTTATATTTCAAACCACGGTTGGCCTTGGGTTACTGAAACTGTGGATAAGGGGGGACTACTGCATTTTCTTTGTGGTTACCATGGGGATTACATTTAACATCTTAACTCTAATTTGAATTCATACCAGCTTAACTTCAATAACATACAAATATTCTGCTCCATTCCCACCCCTTTTGGTTGTTGATGGTAACATCATACATTGTGTGCCCCAAAATAAGCTAATAATTCTTTTAAATGTGGTAGTCTCTTAAATTGTGTTGAAAACAAATTGTGGAGTTACAAACCAAAGTTACAATAATCCTTCCTTTTAGATTAATAATTGTCTTTAAAATTAGTCTCAAATCATATAGAAAACAAAAAGTGGAATTGTTGTTACAATAATATAGGTTGAGCATCCCTAATCCAAAAATCCAAAATCTAAAATGCTGCAAAATCTGAAACTTTTAGAATACTGACATGATGCTCAATGGAAATGCTCTTTGGAACCTTTTAGATTTCAGGTTTTCAGATTAGGAATCCCCAACCAGTTCAGTACAGTCATACATTGCTTAAGGACAGGGATACGTTCTGAGAAATGTATCGTTAGGCAATTCCTTCATTGTGCGAACATCATAGAGTATTCTTACAAAAACCTAGATGGTATACTCTACTATATATCTAGGTTATATGGGATAGCCTATTGCTCCTAGGCTACAAACCTGTACAGCATGTTACTGTACTGAATACTGCAGGCAGTTGTAACACAATAGTAAATATTTGTGTATCTAAACATAGAAAAGGTAAATACAGTATTAAAAAGTTGTAAATAGTATATCTGTATAGGGCATTTACCATAAATGGAGCTTGCAGGACTAGAAGTTGCTCTGGGTGAGTCAGTGAGTGAGTGGTGAGTGAATGTGAAGGCCTAGGACATGACACTACTGTAAACTGTATAAACACTGTACACTTAGACTACATTAGATATGTAAAAATAAAGTAATTGTGCTATGATGTTACAACAGCTACAACATCACTAGGCAATAGGAATTTTTCAGCTGCATTTTAATCTTACGGGACCACTATCATATATGCAGTCCATTGTTGACCAAAATGTTATGTGATTGCATGACTGTACCTGTAAATATTCATAAATCCAAAATTTGAAATACTTTTGGTCCCAAGCATTTCAGGCAAGGGATACTCAGCCTGTACTAGCTTTTACAATTGCCCATGTATTTACCCTTATTGAGATCTTCATTTCTTTGTATGGTTTCAAGTTACTGTCTAGAGTACTTAATTTCACTTTGCAGGACACTCTTGAGCATTTCTTGCAGGACAGGTCTAGTGGAAATGAACTCCCTCAGCTTTTGTTTATTTGGGAATGTCTAAATTTCTTCATCACTTTTGAAGTGACAGTTTTGCCAGATATAGGATACTTATTTGACAGGTTTTTTTCTTTTAACATTTTGAATATATTGGCCCAGTGCCTCTGATTTCCACAGTTTCTGATAAGAAATCCGCTGATAATTTCATTAAGGTTCCCTTGTATGTGAGTCTATTCTCTTACTGCTCTCAAGATTCTCTCTTTGTCTTTGGCTTTTGAGAGTTTGATTATAATGTGTTTTGGTGTAGATCTCTTTGATTCATCTTACATGGAATTTGTTGAGCTTCTTGAATGTTTATATTCATCTTTCATTAAATTTGGGACATTTTTGCCCATTATTTCTTCAAATATTCTCTCTGCTCCCTTCTCTCTTGTCCTTGTGGGACTTCCAAAATTTGTATGTTGTTCTGTTTGATGGTATCCCATGGCCCCTTAGGCTCTGTTCACTTTTCTTCAATCTTTTTACTTTCTACTCCTCAGACTCAATCATTTCCATTGTCCTGTCTTCAAGTTTGCTAGTTCTTTCTTCTGCCTGTGAAAAACTGCCTTTGAACACCTCTAGTGAATTTTTCATTTCAGTTATTGTACTTTTCAGCTCCAGAATGTTTTCGTTTCTTTTTAGGTGTTCTATCTCTTTATTGATATTTCTATTTTGTTCATACATTACTTTCTTGACTATCTCCATATCTTTCTTTAGTTCTTTGAGCATTTTTAAAACTGTTGTTTTAAAGTCTTTGTCTAGTAGATCTACCATCAGGTCTTTTTCAGGGACAGTTTCTGTAAGTTTATTTTTTGAATGGGTCATGTTTTTCTGCTTCTTTGTATGTCTTATGTGGTTTTGCTTGTTTGTTTCGTCAAAAACTGAATACATTAATCTAATAAGGTGGTAACTCTGGAAATCAGATTCTCCTCCTACACCAAGATTTGCTGGCTTTTGTTTTTCTTATTATTGCTGTAGGCTGTTTCTGTGCCACAGATCAGCCTAAGGTGTAAATTTAAGGTTTTCTCAGGTCTTTTCCAAGCCTGTGCCTTTCCTGGGTATGTGTGGGCACTTTCTTATTTTCCCTGTATATGCAAATGTTTTTTAATGTATATGTCTTTAATATCTGGCTGGGAAAAAGATAAAAATTAAGGGGGGAGGAATTAAAAAGGGCTCCAGCCCTTTAAATTCCCTGGAAGTCACTTCAGCTAGAGGGGGAGGGGCCTGCAACAATAGGAGGAGGTATGAGAACAATAGATACCTGCATCATTGTCTACACCTCTGTGACCAGAAGCAGCAAATAGCAACCAGAGCATAAACCCCTGATATTTGGAGAACAGGGTCCTTTTTGCCCACCCTGGCTCCTGCAAGCTGTGTGTAAGCTGCTCTAGGAACATGCACACAACTGCCTGCCATTAAGTTGGGGGTGGAGGACAGATAGCTGCTACTGTGCTAAGAGCTGAAATTGACCAAAATTAACCAGAATTTACTGTCCAAGCCTCCCCCTGGAAGTAGCAAGCCCTCAATAGACTCCAGAGTTCTGAACAGTTACATCAGACAGATTCTGCCAGTGCGATTGTTATCTAGGCGGGGAGACAGAATCATGGTGCTTCCTAGTCCACCATCTTCCTAGAGTCCTCTAAAAGTATGTGCTTCCTACTCTGCCAGCTTTCTAGATCCTCTTCTAATAGTTTTATGTTTTATAGTTATATCTATGTTCCATTTTGAGTTAGTTTTTATATAAGATGTAAGATACAGATTGAGGTTCATTTTTTGTGTGTGTATAGATGTCCAATCCCAACATTATTTGTTGAAAATATTATCATTTTTCCATTGACTTGCCTTTATACCTTTCCCAAAAAATAGCCATATTTTGATGGGTCTCTGTTCTGTTCCATTCATCTGTGTGTCCATTCCTTCACCAATCCCACATTGCCAATTATTGGAGCTTTATCGTAAGTCTTAAAATCAGGTGGTATAATCCCTCCAACATTTTTTTCTTATTTTAAAAAATTGTTTTAGCTATTCTAATTCCTTTGCTTTTTCATGTAAATTTCAGAATCAGCTAGTCTATATGTATAAAAACCTCTACTGAGGTTTTTATCGGAAATGCATTAAATCTATAGATCAATTAGAAAGAAATAACATCTTTACTATGTTGAGTCTTCTAATCCATGAACATGGTATGTCTATTTAGGTCTTCTTTGATTTCTTTAATCACTGTTTTATAGTTTTTAGCATACATATATATGCTTTGTTAGATTTATACCTAATATTTCCTATTGTTGAAGCTATTGTAATTTTTTAAAATCTTGGTTTTCAATTGTTCATTACTAGTTTTTAGAAATACAGTTGATTTTTGTGTATTGACATCTTCTATGATTTTACAAATGTCAGTTTAGTTGTAAGAGGGTTTTTTTGGTAGATTCCTTGGGGTTTTTTTGTTTTGCTTTTGTTTTTAACATAGACAAGCATGTTGTCTGCAAATAGGGATAACTTAATTTCTTCCTTTCCAATCTTAAGTGTTGTATTTCATTTTCTTGCCTTATCTTCCCATCTAGGGCTTCCAGTTTGATGTTGTATAGACCAGGTAAGAGTAGATGCCCTCACCTCGTTCCTAATCTTAGGGGGAAAGCATTCAGTCTTTCACTTTTTTTTTTTTTTTCTGACAGCTGGCCTGTACAGGGACCAAATACACTCTAACTAACTGAGCTAACTAGCCAGCCAAGTCTTTCACTATTAAGTATGTTATTAGTTGCCAGTTTTTTGTAGTCATTTAATTTTTTAACATCTCCCTTCCCCCCAGGATATATGCTCCATGAAAGCAGGCTCTCTGTGCACTCAACTCAACCCTAGTGCCTAGCACATAGTAGGACCTTATAAGTACTCATGGAAAAAAAGTGAAGATTTAGTACTTCTTTACTTTGCTAACTTAGCCAGCTACAACCACTGTCCTGGATGACAGACAGCAATGGGATTTGGTTGAACATGCACAGACATCATGAAGAATAATCTTACAATAAATACACCAACAGATCCAGCTAAGCATTGGCCCCATAGAGTTGACTATTTTAAATTGCAAAGCATTTGTAGATCAGATTTCTAGCAAGCCATACTGTGTCAAAGCATTTATCTATGAGGAATATACAACTACAGTAAAATAATTATTTTAGTTTGAGAGCATTCCATTCCCAAAGGAAATTTAAACAAAAAGCTCTCAGCTCTGAAAAACAGGGGCTTTCTGGGTAGAGAATCCCACTGGTCTGAAATCTTAGGCCCTCAGATGGGGTGGGTTAGTTTCACTAAATTTATTTCAGCCGCTTATAGAAACAGAAGAGGGAAGCAGGGGGCAGCTGCTTGCACACCAGCCCTGGCTCTGCAGTATTAATATCTGCCAGGTCAGGCTTTTATTTGGGTTTGGTTTTACTTTGGGGAGCTGGAGAGGCAGGCAGGCAGCAGGAGTATCTCACAGCTGCACAGCTTCTGAGCTGTGGTTTCCCACCTTTCTCCCAGGATGTTACCCAGCGAGCCAAACCCAGCCCGCTCCTCCCCTGCCTCACCTTGGGATGGCCTGGGGTGGACTGTCGTCCTGTACCCTCTGAATGCCAAGCACTATGCTGGGTCTTTCTCTGCAGTCACACCCTGGCACCTTTGACATCAGCTTTTCTGCCACTCCCAGAAGGGGTCAGAGAGAGAGAGAGAGATTGAAAGATTGAATCTCTTTGCTTTCTTTCTGGCACAAGTGTGGGTGCAGGGAGACCTTTTTCCCTGGCTCCCATCAAAACCCCCTATGCAGTCCTTCACACCCACCCCCAATGACTCCATTACTTGAATTTTAGGGGTTGTTCGACACAAAATCCAGGCCTTTTTAACCCTGTCTACCTCCTCCTCAGCCTCCTCAAAGCACTGAACACACATTGTCCTTGGTTCCTGATACCTGAACAGTCTCTTCTGTCACATCTCCCACCACCAGAACTACAAAAGGGATTTGAAATGAAACTGCCACGTTGCTTTTTTAAGCCTGTTTTTATGCTGAATTTGGGATGTTTTATGAAGCACAGATTAATTACCTCCCACAGATATGAGGGCAACTGAGGCAAGGGAAGGGGAGGTGGCAGCAAGCGATCTGCACCCACTGCAGGTAGGTGATATCAGTGTCCAGTCCTTGGCTGGCTCTCAGAGGTTGCCAACTCAACCCAAACAACCAGAGAAAGACAGGGCTCTATGTCTGGAAGCTTGAGGCTACACGATAGCCACTGTAGGAGGGCAGAAAGAAGAGACATGCACAAGGAAGCTAAGAAATCTGCTGAGCTCAAGACTTGAATAATTGCGTGAGAATATGGGAAAGTACCTTGCACAGAATATGGGCTCACTGGCCCATGGTAGCCCAAATGCCAGTTTGGTTCCTCGGCAAACTCTTGCTCTCTGGATCATCAAGGAAGATGGGGAAAAGAGCATGTGTCCTCTCACTCCCTACTCCCATGGTGGAGAGACAGGACAGGGACTGGTGGGAGGGAGTGTGGCCTGGGGCAGGAGTTAGGGATAGGCCCAATATGAAGATTCTCCAGGGGGTTCTTGCTTTAAACTGGGGGGCCATCTGCAGGGCAGATCAAGAATATCGCACATACTAGTAAACTGTAAAGTGCTCACAAGTAAACTAAGTTACTATTTTGTCCTAGCATCAGCAACTTTGCTTTGGAATTATCTTCCACTACTCTCTAGGAAGGCTGGGGGTGCAGCAAACCCCATCCTGGGGAGCTGTTCCTTTGAGAAGCAGGAACCTCCCCAGCCAGAGCAGGGATCAGACAGACAGCTCTTGGAGGGTTGCCACGTGGACAGCCGGAGTGGGAGAGAGGACGGGTCTTTGCCGTGGCCCTGTGACTGCCTTAGTGCTGAGTTTCTCCCGCCAACTGCATGCTTCACCCTGCGGAGACTGTGGGGCCCCCACACCAGGGCCTGCCCTTGTCTGACCGAAGGCAACCAGATCTGCTGCAGCTGCTCTGTGAGAGAACAAGCTCTCCCAGAGACCAGGGAAGCAGCTGGAGAAAGATTCCTGCCAGCCCCGGGGGTGTAAATATTTATACAACGTGGTGCGTGGGAAGAGGGAAGGCAGAGGGAGGTGGCAGGAACGAGGAGGCACTAACATGACAGATTTCAGGAGCCTGCACTTGGAGCTCAGCTAGGAGTGAGTTGGCTCAGGCAGTGCGGGCCAGGAGGCTGCCAGGACCCTAACCCCCACCTGAATTCCTACATCAAAGAGGCTGCGTCCTTGCCCGCACCTCTCCTGCCAGAGTTGAGGGGAGCAGCTTAAAAAATTCGTCACCCATTCCCTTATGGTTCCTTCTGTTTAACAGAGTCCTCTCTACATGGAAGGAGGCTCTGCCTTGAATCGGAGATATATCAAGTCCATGGGGACTATGAGTAAGGGCCTGGGGGCTCCTAAAACTTATGGTTTTAGGGTCTAAAAGGATGCTGGACCCCAAGAGTTGGACTCGAGAGCTGAAGGCTTAGAAAATATAAGCAAAGATTTGTCTCCAGCCTTTATATATTTAACAGTACTTTTCTAAAGTGACAGAGAACATTGTGCATGGACAAAAATGAGGATGAAGGACGGATGGAACCTGGATGGAGAGGAGAGCAAGGTGTGCCTGTGGAGAATGGTGAGGAAGCCCTTGATGGTACTTGTCAGAGAAGCGCATGGCCACCTCCACCACAGGACCAAGCGAAGACAGGGCAGTCCGATGGTGTCTACCTGGTATGCTCTTGTGCCCCTCCACCCAGGCTGCCACTTAGCTCTGGGTGTGCCCAGGCAGAGCACTGATGCGCTGAGGACTCAGCCAGGGCCCAGCAGCATTGCTGCCCCTGGATGGAAAGCAAGCCTGGGCTGGTGGGGACAGCCAGATGGACTCCGGTTGATTTGCCTCAGACAGCTGGGGAGCAGGGCCTAGGATGCTCCCCACACCCACCACTCCAGACAAGGAGGGGTGCGGTTGCAACTTCTAGGATTTCTCTGCCACCACGCCCATCAGGAAGGGCCACCTGCCTCCATCAGTACCAGGACTGACCCTCAGGGCCTACCACAGGTGGGGTTTATGTTGCCCCCAGTGGCCAAGAGCCTTAAGACACCCCACAATTATCAGCCTCTTCTAGCATTGTTCCTGTGCTTTCAAAATGCCCGCTGGCCAATGGTGGGGGCGTTGGGAAGGAAGGACCTTCCACTGGGAAACTGCCTGTGTCTCCCCAGCAGGCAGCTCCGGATGCCCAGGCCAGCTCAGCCACAGAGCGAGGATCCAAGGACACCCAAACTCCCCAGGGGGCAGACCACCCTGCTGCAAGTTCTCCTTCACCCACAGCACAGGGGTGCAAGGGATACATCCCAGTGAGTGCGCCCCCCTGCGCCCCAGCCCTTCTGGGTCAAACATGGCTAATCCCCCCCGCCCATCCACCCAGAGGATGGATTCCATTGCCCCCCCTGAGTGATGGGGACCAGGCCCACACACTGTGGAGGAAACACCATCTGCCCCCAACCCTCAGCCCAGGCCTGGCAGACATCAACCCTCATGGGGAGGGCAGCTCTGTCCCCAGCCCCACTCCCAGGAGGAGCTCCTCTTCCAAGGGCTGGGAGGAGAATCTTCGGGCGCCCAAGACCTCTTCTGCCGCCGTGGCTCTGCCTGCCGGCTGTGGTCTCCCCCTTGCCAGCACTGCTTAAACAGATGAGCAAGAATAAAAGCTGCGCAGCCCAAGGAGAGCGCTAGTGAAAAGAACTGAAGTTGAAGAGGAAAAAAACAAGAAACTATAAGAAATGGGAGAGGAGGAAAATTTAAGAAATAGACAAAATAAATCATCTGGGAATCCAGATGTAAAACAAGGCAGGCCAAAAGAAAAGAAACATAATGCTAAGAAGGTAGAGTGAGGTGGGGAGGGGAATTGGGAATGATAAAGAAGAGGGGGACAGTTATAAATATCCTGTAAAGAGAAGAATGTAAACGCAAATACCACCAGAAAGAAAAAAAAAGGCCCAGGGGAGAAAAGGAGGCAGCAATGAACTACCTAAAACAACCACTCTGATCCTCAACCAAATACACTCAGTAATGTTCTGTGTGGCTACAACTGAGTCCTACTGCTTTTTTGTAGATTTCATACTCTTTCAAATATGGAGCAAGGACAGTCCTAGAAAAGCAAGCTTCCCTTCTTGCCCTTGCTTTGCCTACAATTCTCCCAATTCGCCCCCACTGTTAATCTTTTGCAGGGTGAGTGCTAGTCTTCCTGAGGCCAGGTTGAAAACCAGTCCAGTTCACCCAGAGCATGGTGGCTTCCATGATGATGCCCAATAGAGGGCTCACTGCAGAACTTGAGCAAGATCTCTGTGCCAGAAGAGGTACTGGGTGTGAGTGCAGCTGTGCACTCAGCTTTGCGTCTTCTAGGGAGAAGTCTATCCCAGCCACCTCTCTGTGTACAAAGGCTAGTCCAACCCACAGAGACACCATACCTGGAAAAGCAAGGGTTCGTGGAGATCTGGCATACCTGCCTCTATGCAAATCCAGAGAAATCTCAGCAAATGCAACTTTTGGAAACAACTTAGACAGTTTAAATTAATTTCCAGGTGTTCCCAAGGTAACTTAAAGATAGCCGCAGCTTTTCTGTTGCCATGGTTGGCGAACAGCTTCTTGACGTTCTCCTTCAATGCCCTGTGTATGTAAACTCCACAGACTTACTGAAGACGCCATTCGGCTCCCATCATCGGCTTGCCCTCTTTCTGCCTCCTGTTGCCTTTCTTCTGTGAGTCTGTTGATGCCTCTGTTGGTTTTCCCAATTTTCTTACTTAATCAAACCCACTTTTGCCCACTTTTCCATTTCCCTAGGGCAGCAGGAGTTGGGAGAAATCTGAAGCAATCCAAGGCAAAATCGACAAGCAAAGAAAGTAAAAATGTGAGAGTTTGGCATAGCACCCAGCTCTGGAGTGCCCAGGCTGTCTTCAGTGGGTGGAGCAGACTCCTGATGGGCAGGGGGCTCACCAAGCCACCATAGACTGCTCCTCCAAAGTTCAGCCAAAGGCTGAACTCGGATCGACTGGTACAAGAAAATGGTGCCATGCCAGCCCTTCCCCTCCAAGAATTCTTAAGTACTTGACTCTGATTCTGTACGTTCCGAAAGTCACACTTTTCTCTTCAAAAGCTGAGAGAACAAAGTGCAGGAGGGAGAATGTCTAGGCTATGGCTTTACACACTTAACCCAGTTTCTTCCCGTCCGTCCTAACCTTCAGACCTGTCACAGTCCTCTAATCTATGACTCAAACTATTATTTACCCATGAAAAAAGACAAACCAGGAAATTAGAAGCTGACCTAAAATTTATTCCATTCGACTGAGCTAATCTCCTAATAAGGGTGTGTATCATAAGAAGTCATGCTATATCTTTTCCGGAAGATGTGAACATTGCAGGAAAAGCACATGGAGATTGCAGATCCCAACTTGTCAAGATTTGTCCTCAAAAGGATAAGCACCTGGTCCCAGGCCAAGTTGCCTAGCAGTTTGTTAAATGAGCCTTAACATTTGGTAACCAATATGTTGCAATGGAGAGTACCAAGTCCATGTTCAGGCTAACCACAGTCCAGTCCTGACACTGCCACTTCCTAGGCAGGCGAGGGACTTAGCTGCCCTCCCTTAGTTTACTGCTCTGTGAAACGGTGGTAACAACAATACCATCTCCTAGGGCTGCTGTGAGGACAGACAAGCAAAGCCTTGGCACACTCTCCATGAGTGTAAGCCCCTTCCCCCTCCCCCCAAAACACAACCAAGTCAACTTTCGTTGTACTGTTAAGCAGCAATTGGCAAGACCCAGAAGGCTGGAGGCCCCGCAAAGTGGGATTCCATGGAGCTACTGGAGCATGGTCAAGTATCCCAAGCAAGAGAGAGAAGAGAGTCCCAGAGGAGGCCCAGGCAGCTGGCGGGTGGAGCGCTGGACAGAAAGCCAAGGACAGTCTCTCGCAGCCAGGGCGTCTGTGTGGGTGGGAGAACGCAGGGGGCGGCACTCCAGTCTCCCCGCATTAGCTCCATGCGGCTGCATCCCCACCCTGCATGTGCTCATCCTCACGTGAAACTGAGCACATCCTGACCTAGCTCCCACTCTGGGCAAGGTCCTGGCTGAGCAGAAAGCTGCGGCGGGAAGCGGTCATCGCCCTCAGAGACTTTGTAACTGGGCATTTGTGCACCAAGTCAGAAATCTTTCATGAGCTGGATTGTGAGGATATGACAATATGCTGAGAAATTCGTATTTCAGGGCCAATATTTTTTTCTTTGAGTTAATGGAAAAGCAAAGAGTTCTTGCAGCATTCTGGAAATTTGAACACCAACTGAATCTTGGTAATGTTTAGGGGGTACCACTGATTTTTAGATAGAGTCCATTTTTTAGAGACATACTGAAATACAGGCAAAATGATATGATCTGATATATAAGATTTACTTCAAATTTGCACAGAGGCAGGGCGATGGATGGTGGTATAAATGAGCAAGGGTGGCCATGAGTTGGTGATGCTGCAGCTGGGTGATGGGTATGCGGGGTTCATCATATTCCTCTGTCTTCTTCTGCTTATGTTTGAAACTTCCCATAATAAAATGGTTTACGTTCATTAAAGCAGAACAGATTTTAATTCAGTGATTCTTATCTTATTTGTTCTTGCAACACAACAGTTACTTCCTAAAGTCCTGTGCTCTTGGACAAGAGATGAGGCTATTGGAAAATCTGTCAGAAGCCTGGGAGGACTGGACAACAGACAGGACAAGCCCCACCTAGGGTCAGGAAAATGCCTTAAGCCCCTCCCCATGCTGTATGAGGACTAAGAATGGGGTCCTGCCCCTCGTGTCTACTCAGAGGGACTGCTGTCCATTTTTACACTGCTTTTAAACTCAGCGAAAATTATTTTTAAATTGGTTACAATATATTTTAAACCACAATGAACTTTCTTTTTTCCTCAGCAAAGAGCCATTATGACAGCGTGGGCAAGGTCATCAACCTTTCTAACCTCACTTTCTTCAACTGGAAGATGGAGATAATCACACGTACCCCATTTCCCAGGGTGGGAGAGTAAATTATATATTAACGTGTCAAATGCCTAGTCCTAGTAAGCAGTGATAAAGGCTGGATCTGATATGAGGTTTCAGCAAATGTTGGCCTCTAGCCGCTGAGGACCACAGTAGAGGCACCCCATCTTGAGTATTCTGAATTGTAGATGCTTTATTAAACATCTAGGTTAAATTACAATCAAGGCATACATATTCTGAAACCTCTTTAGGCCAGGCATCCTGCTGGGTGTCAGCCCCTTAGGGTGTCAGAGAAGCCTTGGCTGTCCTCTCCCCTCTCCAGAGGAGCTGCCCCTGCTCTGGAAAGAACAGGCCACTTGGGATGGAGCCGCCCGTTTTCTCTCTAGTTGAAGGATGAGTTGGAAAATGAGGAGTAGGGCATTGCCCATTTGGACCATGTCTTTGAATGGCAAAATGTATTCCAAGAAAGCAGACCCACAGCAGATCAACTCATTCCCAAAGACAGAGTTCAGGGTTCACTAGAGGGACAGCAGGTGCTGTGCTCCAGCAACTTCTCCCCAAAAGGAGCAGAGTCTCTGGTGGCCATGAAGGCCTCCAGACACCAGGGGGCGGCACAACACACCTCCATGGGTTAAAGAGAGATGCCAATGGCTGGGGAAGGTGACCTGGCAAGACATACGCTTCCAAGAACAAATCTAAGTACCCATGGCGTGCAGAAGAAGGAATCCCAGGAGAGGCAGGTGGCCTACATAAACAGTTCAAAGGTTTTTGCCACTTGCCCCCAGGCCACTAGGTGAGAGGCTTCCTGCCAGACAAGCTTCAGCCAGAAGAGGGTGTTTGTGACTTCAGGTGAGGACCCACAGGTGACAAGACTGGAAGGAACAAGAGAACATAAGCAGAAGGTATCCAGGCTGCTGACCGAGAGGCCACACCAAATCTTTGGGTTCTTGCTCTAAGGACCCCCGTCAAGCACATGAAGGGGTAAAGGATTCTAATATGCTTCATATCCCAACCTCTCCTTGACACTACTGTCCATGGAACCCTAAAGAGTTGTGATGGAAGACCACAACAGCTCCACCTGTTCTCTGCCTGCTTCCCCAGGAGGAAACAGGAGGGAGAAGAACCCACGGCAAAGCTTAAGAATATTCTCAAAAGGTCCTTGGGCTTTGGGACCTTTGAAATGCATTCGAGATTATCCTAAGCTTCTGAAAGCCCCCTGCCTCCAGAGAAGACAGCAATCTCTGGCTGGGTGACCTTGAGTGTTGGGGCTAAAAGCACAGGCTTTGGGGCCAGAATACCTGGTTTCAGATCCCAGCTGTGCTGTTAATTAGCTCTGCAACACTGGGCAAGGTGCTTAACCTGTTTCCTCTTCTGTAAAATGAGGATAACAGGGGCTGGCTGGTTAGCTCAGTTGGTGCTGATAATACTAAGGTACAGGGTTCGATCCCTGTACCAGCCAGCTGCCAAAAATTTTTTAAATGAGGATAACAACAGGGCAGAGTCATTGCTGGGAATAGTAGAAAGCTCTCACTAAACTTCTCATAGAAGGAGAGAGTAGAATAATGGTTACCAGAGGCTGGGAAGGAAAGGGATGGCAGTACGGGGAAGAAGTAGATTAATGGTTACAAAGCTACGGTAGGTAGGAAGAATAAGTTCTGGTGTTCCAGGCTGACTACAGCAAATAATATTATATTGTATATTTCTAAGTAGCTAGAAAAGATCTTGATGGTAATCACCATAAAGAAAAGATATATGTTCAGATGATGGATAAGCTATCTACCCTAAATGAGTCGCTGTACAATATATGCATGTACTGAAATAACATACTGTACTCCACAAATATGTACAATTAAAAATAAAATTTAAAAAAACAAAGAATGTTTTTCCTAAACTCAGCAAGAGTTCCTCCTCACCCCAATGGGGATGTGCTACTACTGACCCCATAGGGTTCTGGAAGAAATCAACATGCTACAACGTGGGACGGCATCCGAAGGAAGTGGAAAGTCTTCACAGAAAGTAGCCCAGAGACATACACAGAGTACTGTTGTCAACACAGACCCCAAACCCCAAAGATGTATGCCTCTTTCCTCAGAATGCAGCTCCTGGAGACCACTAGTGATAGAGGCTACATGGAGTCTGGATGGGAATGGGTTTGCCTAGTTTTTCCCTAGAGGGGTGGAGAGGAAAGGGGACACTGAGTTTTGTGCAGGACAAGCAGAGGCATCACTCAAATCCAAGCTGGGCTTGTTAAGGGCCTCAGCCAGAGGCTGAGGAGCAGGCTGGCTGCCCTGTGGGGGACAGGCCTGCGTGGGTAGGCCTGAGTACAGCCACCCCTTGCTGAGGCCAGGCCAGCACCAGAGGGTGTGAGGAGCCTGCCACCAGCCTCAGAGCAGGATGGGGCTTCCCCGGGATGGGGAGGAAAGGGTTAAGTGGGCTCCAGGCTGGGAGGGAGGGCGGCTCACAGCTATAAACAGAGCCTAGGGAGGTTGCTGACAGGATGTGGCCGGGTTTGAGCTGTCTGATTATTAACTTCACTTTTATTTGGAGGGGGATTCGATTCTCTGTTTTACTTCCCATCAAGGAAGTGAAAGCCTAGGTCTCGGAGGGGCCTGGTTTCAAATTGTTTTGTCACAGTTCATTTATTTTTCCTTTTAAATAAATAAACAAAACCACCTCTTTGTTTTCCCCTTAATGAGCATTCAGAAAATCATCTGCGGCTGAGGCATGAAAGGAGTTTTCTGGAGTCCTTCATGGGGGATCTTTTGGCTTATTCTTTTAAAAGGAAAGAGTAAGGATCCCTCCTTTAGCTTTAGCCTTCTCCAAGACTCTCGAGACTCTCTCCTCTTGAGACCAGAGAGGAGTCTGAAATTGTGACCTGAAGCCCAGCCAAGGCACTTTGGCCTTCCCTGGCTGGTCCTTGGGGCCTGACCTGCTGACTACCAGCCTATCTCAGAGGCCACAGAGGAAGCACCCACCATGGGGCCCAGTGGTTAGTCTTCTTGGTTGGGCTCAGACCCGAGGTTTTTGTTCCTATGGCACCCTGACACTCCCACTAAAAATAACTTAAAGCAATTAAACACACAAAAGGATTCCATTACAGGGCTTAAGAAAACATCATTACATGTTTCTTTTCCCAAGGTTCAAAACATTTGAGAACTTGGTTTCCAACACCGAAATGTGGATCAAAACCCATTCAATAATTTCACGATCTCCTTGCCAACAGCCCTTTCCTGAATGACCTACAATGGAGGGCACAAAGACCAATATCACATGGTCTCCACCCTCATGAGTTCTCAGTCCAGTAGAGGAGGACGCAGGAACAAAGATGGTAAAAAAAAAAATAGAGCCCTACCCCAGAGGCTAACACTACTCCAGGTGGGCAGAGCAGGGAGGAGACAGATTCTGCTGGAAACAAAGGGGGGAGAGTGAGGAAGGCTTCCTGTGAAGCTGATGTTTAAGCTGGACCTTGAAGGACTGGTGATATTAAGAAGAAAGAATATTCTAGGACCTGAAAAATGCCCAAATGACAGGACTGTGTGTACACTAGGCTAGATGTAAGAACACGGGAGCCGTGTGGCCGGTGGGCCTGGGGCTCCCCAGACAGCATTCAGAATGGTATTTAGAGTCCTCACGGTGGACAGGGACTAAAGGAGCCGGCCACTTAGAGTCAGCTGCAGCTGCCAGTCCTTGACCCTTGGCTTGGAGCCTGCCAAGACCTGCGTGGGAGCAGCACTGGTCTCGGCAACAAGATCCTGCACTGGACACACGCCTTGTCCTGGGCCCTGGCACTC
The DNA here is from genome assembly GCF_027409185.1 of Cynocephalus volans. NCBI lineage: Eukaryota > Metazoa > Chordata > Mammalia > Dermoptera > Cynocephalidae > Cynocephalus > Cynocephalus volans. The sequence goes on from NC_084462.1 coordinate 150,412,293, forward strand.
GCGGCCCGGCAAAAACCTGACGACCCCCATGACCCACCTCAACTGCCTCTGCCGTTAAGCTCTTTGAACATGGGGCAAAAAGAAAGGTGACTGGCACCAACGTGACTGGCTTACAAAGGCTCGGGCCCTGCCCTCCTCACGGCTCCTGGGATGGCCCTTGCAGACACGCCCGGGGAGGGCGCTCGGCCGTCCCGGGAACCCCTCTGAGCCCGCCGCGGCGGGAACGGGGTTAAGCGGCCCCCGACATGGCGACTTGTTTTGCTCAGCGGAGGGAGAGGATCACGCGGGAGGGCTGCCCTTTGCCTCCGGGGAGGCCGTCAAGGTTCCGCCGCCCTCGCTGGCGCTCCGCCCCGGCCGGCCTGACAGCGTCTCCTCCCCTGCGCGCCCCGCCGCTCCCCGGAGCCTCGCGAACCTTCCAGGCCCCGGGCGCTCCGAACGGGTGCGGCAGGGAGGCAGTCCGGGGCCCGCCTCGGAGATCCGGGGCCGGCGATGCCAGCGGCCGAGCGCCTTTAGCCTCTCCCCACGGCTGGGGCCCGGGAGCCGCGCCGGCGAGAGCAGGCCGCTGCGTGGGCCGCGGGCCCGTGCGCGCCACCTCTTCGCTAGCGGGTCTTCCCCGCCGCAGGCCGGCGGAGGCGGCGCGATGCACGGGGCCACACTGCCCTCCAGCGGCCAGCCCGCCGAACAGCACCACGGGCCCGGCTCGGGGTGCCGGGGTGCTGGGGTGCTGGCCCAGCCTGCACAGGCTGCCTTGCGCTGCGTTTGAAGACGTGGTTTTGCTCAGCTCCTCTTCTAGGAACCTAAGCTGCCCTTTCCCCGGTGCACACTGACCCAGAAGCACAGGATTTGCTTCTTTCAGTGGTTCTCAAACTTTTCCTTTTTGTTTGTTCTTGGCGGTCGGCCTGTAGGGGGATCCGAACCCTTGACCTTGTTGTCGTATCACCGCGCTCTAACCAACTGAGCTAACCGGCCAGCCCTGTGGGTCCTAAACTTTAGTGTTCACCAGAATCCCCTGGACAGCTCATTCAAACCCAGATTCCTGGGTCGGTCCCACAACCAAAGTCAGAGAATTTGCATTCCTGCCAAGTTCCCGGGTGCTGCTGCTGCTGCTGGTACGGGAACCACACTTAGAGAACCACAGGCTCGGTTCATCCATCCTGTCCTGGGGATTCTGTCATTCACCCATTTGATATGTAAGGTGCCCTGCGAGGCACAGAGGACAAGAAGTGACTGTGACAGAGTTCCCACCCTGATGGAGCTTAGTCTAGCAGAGGAGCCAGACTTGTTTAAACAAATAATCTCATAAATAAAAATTCCATTTGAATAGGTTTTCAAATTCCCATGAAGGAAAAGTATAAGGTGCTCAAAGAACATAATAAATAGGGAACTAACTTAGATTTGGGATTGGGAGGCCATCGGGAAAGACCTCTCTGACGAAACTCAGGCTGAGGCCAGAAGGAGGCGGGAAGAGGTCCTGGGGAGAAGGGAAAAGGGAGGAGGTGGCCGGCAGAGCAGGCAGGAAGGTGTGGAGGGTGGATGCGGGTGCAGAGACTGCAGGGGACAAGCTGAGGGGCTAGGCAGTGTGCCCATGCACCTGGTACCCAGAGACCTGCCTCTTCAGAAGGGCAGCATTCAGAGGGAGAAGAGAACCTGTGTACTGAGATCTTACCCACCCCCCTCAGCACCCAGGAATGTGCCCCACCTTAAGGAACCCCAGCCAAGCGCCCATGGCCCACAGACTTCTAGCTGCCTGAACCAGATTGGCTTAGGACCCTCTTTAAGGTCTGAAGGAGAGTCACATTTGACAGAACCAGGTTTGCTAAGCAATGGTGAGAAGACTGGGTGTTATCATCTACCTATCCACGTAATCAACGTTTCATCTCCTCTCCCACTGGGGGTTCAGGATCCAGCCATTTCTCCAGTGAGTATTTTAAAGCACCTACTGTGTACCCTGCACGGGGGTCACTACGGTGACATGTGCAGCGTGCCACAAAGGGGTGGGACTGCGCTGGGCTCGCCCTGCTGCTGCAAACACCTTGGAGGGCAGCTGGGTGGAGTACACCGTCCATGCCCCAGTCCCAGCTCCCAGCCTGCCATATGCACCTCTGGCCCACCTCAGTGTCCCTGGGCCAGCTCTCTGGGGGTGGGCCAGGCTGGCTAGTAGTAACAGGGACTCTATCGTGGGGATACTTGTTACTTGGTATCAATGCCAACTTGATGGAAGGAGAGGTGAACACCAAACACTGCCTCTTTATCCCTCATGCTTTGACAGAGGCATCTTCCCATCAGTCCTGTCACCCTGCACAGCCCCTTCCCTCTCTAGTCTTCTCATCTAAAACATGGGGGGTCAGGATGAGTTGTATTAGATGATCCCCAAGGGCTTTCGGTCCAAGCCCAGCCCACCAGTGCACTGTTGGAGAGACGGATGAGAACGCACCTGCCCAGTGACTCTACAACACCAGCCTTATATAAAGCAAGGCCTTTGGGGTTAATAAACACCAAGTTGTGGGACGGAGGGAAGAGCACGTGAAAAACTGTGCACCTTTAGAGTCAAACCAACCCAATTCTGCTCCTGACTCTCTGTGTGATCTCCAGCAAGGAGCTTAACCTCTCTGCGCCTCAGTTTCTTCATCTGAGAAATGGGAATAGTGTAGTACCTACCTCATTGGGTGGTTCTGAAGATTAATAGTAATAGCTGCCACTTATCAAGTGCTTGATCCATGCCAGGGACCACACTAAGGGCTTCTCATCCATTACACGAGGTCATGTGCAGAAGCCCTGGCCCCCTGCCAGCAAGGAGTAAGGCTCTATGATGACAGCCATGGTGGTGATTTCACAAGAGCTCTACTGCTTTGCACACGTGGGCACATTTAATAGGCAGACGGAGCACATAGTAAGTGCTCAATAAATGGTGACCTTCATTATTAGCCAGAGAGAAGAGACCCTTGTGAGGAGGTCCTCTGGCAAAAAGGACTGTGAAGCTCGGGGTGGCCCAAGATGAAGGCTCACCCACCTCTCCCCAGGAGGGCCAGCCCCATGCCTAGTTAGCCAGTTCCCGGGCTGGGACGTCAGCTCTTACTCATTCTTCCCAGAGAGCAGCTAATTAGCCTCCCAGCAGCCAGGAGCTCCCCAGATGAAAGGTGCTTAATACAAGCACAAGGCGTGACCCCCATATTTATAACCAAGATTCCCTTGGGTGAGGAAAGCCTGGGGGTGGAGAGACAGGCCAGATCAGGGCCTCGCCTTCTTTATGACAGAGGTTCTCAGGGAAGGGAGCTGGCTGGTGTGGCTGCAAGCCTGAGAAAAGGCTCCAGGGTGGTGGGTGTGGGGCTGTGAGGGCATGGGAGGGGGGCGGGGTGGAGGGCTGAGGGGGCAGAATGAATGCTTCTGGCCCCACGCCGCCTCCCAGACCAGGAGCACAGAGGCAGGAGACAGCCTGGGGTAGGGTGGGTCAGAGCGAGGGCTCTGATGCTGGGCTGTCAGGTCAGAATCCCAGCTCTGCTCTGGCTATTCCATGTCCCAGAGCCTCAGCTTCCTCATCTGTACAATGGGGATAATAATAGCGCTGACCTCACAGCTGTTGATTGACAGCATTTAGCACGGGCAGGACGTGGCATCCACTATGTAAGAAGTGAGGATCCATGCATTTGGTCATTCAACAGGTATTTATTGAGCACCTACTATGTGCCAGGGATGGGTGCTGGAAATACAGTGGTAAACAAAACACATCAAGTATTTGCTTGGTTCTATGCGGAAGACAGACACCAGGCACAAGAACCAAGAGACAGCTAATACATCACCTGGCAGACATCTGCACCGTGGAGATGGAAATCGGGTACAGGGATAGTGACAAAGGGTCACGCGTCAGATGCAGTGGCTGAAGAGCACGTACTGAGGCAGGTAGAGGTAGGTATGGGCAAATTAAGAAATGGACCACGGGTGAAAGGCCAGCCCAGAGCTGCACAGCAAATCGGAGGCTGGGGCCCATGTCTGCACACAGGAATCTTGACTCACAGCTGGTGAAGCAGCCGCTGCAGTCCCCTCTGCCTCTGGCTGGGGGATGTGCCCACCCTAAGCCACCTGCCCTCACCTCTCCCTCAGCTCCTGAACCTGACTCTGGCTCCAGTAGTCTGGAGTCCAGCAGAGGCAGGGAGCTGACACAGCACGAGGGCAATGACAGCTTCTGTTCTCTGCCGTTCCCCAGCATCCCTCACTGAGCCAGGGCCACACAGCATCTTCTCCCTGAATCCTCCCAACCACCTGTGAGGTCAGTAGCAACCCTGTATTTTTTATTGAGACGATGTTCTCATAAACATAAAACGAACCATTTTAGAGTGAACCATTCAGTGGCATTGAGTACATTCCCAATGTTGTGTAAACCCCACCTCTATCTAGTTCCAAAACATTTTCATCACCCCAAAAGGAACTTCGTACCCATTAAGCAGTGGCTTTCCATTCCCTCCTCCCCCCAGTCACTGGAAACCACCAATCTACTTCCTGTCTCTGTGGATTTGCCTATTCTGGATACTTCACACATCCAGACTTTTTGTGCCCGGCTTCTTTCACTTAGCATGATGTTTTCAAGGTTAATCTATGTTGTAGCATGTATCATTATTTCATTTCTTTTTATGGCTGAATAATGTTCCCTTGTATGTAAGCACCCCATTTTACAGATGAGGAGACAGATGTGGGGCAAACAGGCAACACCCAAAGGTCACAGCTAGTCCCCAGCAGAGCAGGGATTTGCTCCCAGCCCGAGTCCACACTGTGGGGACATGGACAGTGCAAGCCTGCTCCCCAGATGGCCCCAGTCTGGTGCTGCCATCCAGGAGGAGGGCTGCTGCTGGAAACGAAGGCTGGCTCCCCAGCTGGTGACCTGACCTCTCCTGAGGCTCACTTCTCAGCATAGGCTCACAGGTGTGGGCAAGGTGGCCTCCCAGTCACCCTGCTCCGGGCAAGGCCAGAGCATGGCTGCACAGCCACCTCCTCAGAGTGAATTCCAGCCCCAGGCCAACTATAGGCCATGGCACTCCTGGGTCATGAGGGTGGAGGTGGTCAGCCCTAGGGCCAGCCTGGTGGGCAGGCCAGGGCAGGAGCGTTGTCCACAACCAGCTCCCTGGGCAGAGCAGCCAGACCCATCCAGTGAGTGGACCACTCTGTCAAGAGGCATTTATTAAGCACCACTCTGTGCCGAGCACCACGTGGCCTCTGCCTTCAAGGAGCTCCCCTTCTGATGAGGGTGAGTGACCCCAGAACAGAAAGTGGGTGCTGGGGCCAGGGAACAGGATGGAGGGGAGCTCCCAAGAGGAGCGCCCAGCACTGAGCTAGGCAGGTTCTGCCCACCTTGGCCGCACCTGACAAGGCTCGCACAAGGACTCTCTTACCTCAGGGAAGTAGGCTGGCACGTCAAGGAGGCCCTGCCAACCTCCAGCCTGAGGACAGGTGGAGGGCACAGGGGCGGTGGTGCACAGGACCCTGGAATCCCTGCCTGGTGAGCCCACCCTGGCCCACTTGATGCCTGAGCAAGATTCAGGACGCCCTGTCCATGCGCCTGTTCTGACCATGTGCCTGACTACTGCCAGTCATTCATTCATTCATTCATTCAATGCCAGATACTCTACTAGGCAACAAGGATACACAGGTTTTTTTAAAAACTCAAACAGTCCCCATCCTGAAGGAGCTTAAAACAGAGCAGAGCAAGAAGCAGACTAATACTGACCACATGACCAGAGGCAGGGCCCCCACCCATGGGCAGCTGTGGCTAGAGCGTGGGTGTGTGCTCACATGCATGCCACAGCTGAGCACACTTCAAGACCATAGCATACCCCCGCCCTCCCACCCTACCCCTGCCAAGGCTAAAAACGTGGGCCTGGGGACTTTGGTCTCCTTAACTGCCACCCCCTACCAGCACCACTATCCAGGATGCAGGAGGCTTTATCTAGCAAGGAAATGAGCACTGAAGGAGTCCCTGGGGACTGGCTGAGGGGAGGAAAGGGCACCCCCCAGCCCAACAAAGCTCTGGCACCTTGCTCCCGGAGACAGCTCTGGGGGTGCAGGGCTGAGCTGAATGGCCAGGGGGCTTCCCAGACTGGAACACTACCACCACCCACAGCAGCACCCACATGACAGAGCACTTCCTAGGTGCCAAGTACATGCTGAGTATGCATTTCTTAAACCACTAACATTTTACCAGTGACTGGGCCAAGGTCACAGGGCTAGTGCGTGGAAAGTTTGCATTCTGGTCTAACCATCCCACTCCAAAGTCCACACCCACAGTTCTATACGTCCCCCAACCAGGGCTAGCACTCTTTTTCCTTAAGGATTGCACAACCTTCCTGCATGTACTGTTCAGCCTCCTGCCAGGCTATCTGTCTAGGGGAAAGGGAGGAAATCCCTCAACCCGTAGTGTCCACCCCGGCTCAGCCAGCCTTTCTGCAGTCAGGAGGCACCTCCTGCCCCCAGGGAGCTCCCAGAGAAGCTGGAGGGACAGTCCACACTGGGGTCCCCCAGGTAGGCTGTGCCCATGCAGGGAAGGAAATAGGATGGAGGCTAACTAGGTCCTGGCCACCAGTGGGCCTCAGGCGGGAGGGGAAATGACCCCTCCAGGATCAGATGCTTTAGGCCTGTTCCCAGCCCCCTATGGCTGTCATGGAGAGCTTCCTTGGCAGACAGGGGAGGGAGGAAGCTGGATCTTGCTCCAGGTGTCTTGGCTGACCTGAGGAAACCCCAGAGTGCCCTGCAGGGAAGAAGGCAGAAGGAAGGGTGCGTGGGAAGGCAGGTGATTACCATCCTCCATTTCAAGGGTGGGTGTGGGGGCCACCTGCCCAGGGAACATAGCCTAGCTGAGAGGCAGGGATGAGCTCCTGCTTGTCCCAAGGGCAGCCCAGGGTCAGATGGGGTGGCCAAGGGGAAATAGTCCAAGTTTAATCCCCACGGCCAGGACATGGCCACTGAGAGGCCCAGTGACCGCAGCTCCGTTCTATGGGCTCTGGTTAAAGCGCCTTACAGGTATTAATCCTGAAGCCGGTCTTTACAACCACCCTGGAAGAAAGGTGCATGGGGTCTCCATTTTACAGATGAGGAAACTGACACCCAGAGAGATTTGAGAAATGTGCCCATAGCTATGTGGCCAGGAAACAGGACAGTCAGGATTCGCATCTGGTCCCTCTGGCTCCAAGGGCTTGGCCCTCAACAACCACTTAGAGCTTCTGTGACAGCTGTGCCCAGCACCAGGACTGGCACCTGGGATGTTCAGACATGCGTGGGATGAGGGAGCAGGTGGACGAGGGAGCGGACAAGTGAGGGGACGAGGGAGCAGACAAGGGAGCAAAGAAGCATCTGCTTCTCCAACAGCCCCCGAGCAGTTGACGGAGTGGACGTGTGCAGGAGCGAGCCGACATGCAAGCGAGCTGACGGGTGGAGGAGTGATCGGTGCTGGGTGAGCCAGCGGGCGCGCGAGAGGACAAGGGGCAGGAGGACGAGAGGCGAGCGCGCCAGCCAGCGAGTGGCCGCGGGGACCAGCAGGCACGGGCGGGGGGTCAGTGGGCTCAGCGGAAACAGAAGCAGTTGCTGCTCTGTCAATGGCTTCAGGAGAGGAGGAACGTGGCTCCTGAGAAACTGGGTGGACTACTGGGGTCCTGGCTCTCCATGAAGAATATCCCCAGGTCTCCCTCCCTGGAAAGAAGCCTCTGGAAAAAGGAACTCTGGAGGCCCCAGGGCCCCTGCCTGCCAGACACACACACAGTCCATGACCAAGTAATGGGCTGGCCTGGTCAATCATCTACAGGCCTTCGAGAGCTCGTTGCTTAAGAGAAACATGGGCCAGGTATCGACCTGCCCACCCCTGCGGGGAGGAAAGAGGAGGAGGCCCATTGGCTCTGCCCAAGGTGGAGGTGAGGGTGGGTGGCCAAGAGGCCCCAACTGCTGCCCTGTGAAGGCCTGGCTGCTGGGCCCTGGGGGTCAGTGTCCAGGCCCTGTTTACCTAAAGGGGTGAGCATGAGGTAGCATGCAAGTAGCTCACCAAGGGGTCACTGCCATGGCCAGGGTGAGCCAAGGGCCCCTCCCTTGTGGGGTAAGGTGCCACTTGAGATCTGGACTGGGGGGTGGGATGAGCTAGGAAGGACCCAGGAGTGGGGATACCGTGGCATAAAGGGGATGAGGATTGTTGCTTTAACATGGGACAGGACTGGCGGGTGAGCTCAGCTGGTTAGAGTGTGGTGCTGGTAACACCAAAGTCCAGGGTTTGATCCCTGTACCAGCAAAACACAACAAAGAAAACCAAACTTGGGGCTGTTTATCATAGTGTCTTAATGCTGGAGGGAGGGGCACTCGGGAATCTCCGAGCCCACCCCCAACACCTTCCATGAGGCCCAAAGGGAAAGGAACTGGACCAAGTCAAGGGCAATTCCGTGAGTCAAAGGCACACCGAAGAAGCCCCCCCCACCAACCCTCTGGGGGAGCCTGAAGCATGCAAGGGGCAGGCGCTGGCCAGCGTGTCTCTGGAGAACAAGTCCCCGATGCTGCTCACCTCTGGGACAGCAGAAGCCAAGAGGAGACAGACCCCAGAGCCATACCTGGTCAGGCATAGCCCTCCCCAGTCACGAGTTGGTATCTCCCACCCCAAATGGGTGGGCGTATGTCATGAGATAAGTGAGGTGACAGAGGGTATGAGTGGCCTCTTGGAGGGGTGGGATGCACAGAAAACTGCTCAGCAGTTCGATGCCCCCCCCCACCCCGTGCGCTCAGCCCTGCAAGAGCTGCCTGCCCTGGAGGAAACCTGGAAGGGACAGACGGGCACTGCCCTCCCTCCCCTTCCCACACAGGGTCGCTCTCACCACCCGGCCCTGAGACAAACCGAGCAGGTTTGTTAGCCCCTACCCCCAAATGGGGACCTTCTGGAGACTACACTCCATCCTGGAAAATGCCACAGAGGTCAGTTTGGGCGTGGGGCATGGCGGCTGTGGGAAGGAGCGTCCTTAGGGAAGACACCTTCCAGTCCAGCACAGGCCCTGAGGGGGGGAAAGCGCCCTCCAGTGGCCTCTCCTGGCACAGGCGCGAGAGCCCCACTCCCCGAGGAAACCCTAGCAGTGTAGCATCAGCCCCAGCCGCCTACAGGCTCTAGGAGCACAGTATAACTAACCCTCAGTTTCCTCAAAAGAAGAAAGAAAGAAAGAGAGAGGGGGAAGAAGGAAGGAAGAAAATCAAAAGGTCACTGTGGGCTGGCCAGTTAGCTCAGTCGTTTAGAGGATGGTGCTAAAAGCACCAAGGTCCAGGGTTCATCCCTGTACCAGCCAGCCACAAAAAAAAAAAAAAAAAAAAAAATACACACACAACCAAACATCTGAAGAACTAACACCAGTCCTTCTTAAGTTTGTCCAAAAAATCGAAGAGGAGGGAACACTTCCAAACTCATCCTATGAGTTCAGCATTATCCTGATACCAAAGGCAAAGATACTGCAAGAAAAGAAAACTACAGAGCAACGTCTCTCTTGAACACTGATGCAAAAATTCTCAACAAAATACTAGCAAACCAACAGCATATTAAAAGGGTTATACACATAACCGAGTAGTATTTATTCCTGGAGCGCAAGGATAGTTCCACATACAAAAATATAATGTACCTCATTAACAGAGTGAAAGGTAAAAACCAGAAGATCATCTCAATTAATGCAGAAAAAACATCTGACAAAATTCAACACCCTTTCATGATTAAAAAAACACTCAACAAAGTAGGAGTAGAATAAGATTACCTCAGCATAATAAAAGCCATTTATGACAAGCCCAGAGCAAACATCATACTCAATGGTGAAAAGTTTAAAGCTTTCCCTCTATGATCAGGAACAAGGCAAGGATGCCGGCTTTCACCACTTCTATTTGACATAGCACTGGAAGTTTTAGCCAGAGCAATTAGGCAAGAAACAGATATAAAATGCATCTAAACTGGAAAGGAAGAAGTAAAAGTATCTCTGTTCACAGATTATATGATCTTATATGTAGAAAATCCTAAAAATTCCACGCACAAAAAAAACCTGTTAGAGATAATAAGTGAATTCAGCCAAGTAGCAAGATATAAAGTCAACACACAAAAATCAGTTGCATTTTTATACACTAACAAGGAAAAATCTGAAAAGGAAATTACAAAAACAATTTCATTTACAATAGCATAAAAAAGAATAAAATACTTAGGAATGAGCTTAACCAAGCAGGTAAAAGACTTGTACAATGAAAACTACAAAACATTGTTGAAAGAAATTTTAAAAGAGATAAATAAATGGAAACATATTTCATGTTAATGGATTGGAAATCTTAATTTTGTTAAGATGCCAATATTACTTAAATTGGTTTGATACAATCCCTATCAAAATTCCAATGATTATTTTTCAAGTAGAAATAGAAAAACCCATCCTCAAATTCATACAGAACCCCAAAGTACACCAAATAGCTAAAATAATTTTGAAAAAGACCAAATCTAGAAGACTCACACTTCCTGATTTCAAAACTTACTACACAGCTACACTAATCAAAACAGTATGATACCAGCATAAAAACAGACATATAGACCAATGGAATAGAACAGAGATCCCAGAAATCCTCTCATATATGGTCAAATTATTTTTGACAAGGATGCCAAGACCATTCAATGGGAAAAGAACAGTCTTTTCGACAAACGGTGCTGGGAAAACTGTGTATCTACATGCAAAGAATGACGCTGGACCATTACTTAACAACATATACAAAACTTAACTTAACATGGACCAAAGACTTAAATGTAAGACCTAAAGCTATAAAACTCTCAGAAGAAAACATAAGGCAAAAGCTTCATGACATTGAATTTGGCAATGATTTCTCAGATATGACACCAAAGGCACAGGCATCCAAAGAAAAAGTGGACAGGGTGAACTTCATGAAATTTCTAAATTTTGTTCATCAAAAGACACTATCAACAGAGTAAAAGGTGACACACAGAATAGGAGGAAATATCTGCAAATAGATATCTGATAAGGAATTGATATCCAGAATATATATAAAACTCCTGAAACTCAATAACGACAAAACAAGGAACCTGGTTCAAAAAACAGGCAAAAGACTTGAATAGACATTTCTCCAAAGAAGATATGCAAATGGCCAATAAGCACATGAAAAGATGTTCAACATTACTAAGCATCAGGGAAATGCAAATCAAAACTATAATAAGATACCACCTCATGCACATTAAGATGGCTACTATTAAAAAAATAAAGAGAAAGTAAGTTTTGACAAGAATGTGAGAAATTGGAGCCCTTGTGCATTGTTGGTAAGGATGTAAAGTGATGCAGCCACTGTGTAAAACAGTATGGCAGTTCCTCCAAAAAATTAAAAATAGAATGACTATATGATCCAGCAATTCCACTTCTGGGATCTCAAATATTCCCAGAAGAACTGAAAGTTGGGTCTCAAAGAGATATTTGTACACCCATGTTCATAGCAGCAGTATTCACAGTAACCCAGGTGTCTATTAACAGACAAGTGAATAAGCATAACGTGGTGTCTGTGTGTGTGTGTGTGTGTGTGTGTGTGTGTGTGTGTGTATGGAATATTACTCAGCCTTAAAAATGAAGGAGACTCTGACATATACTACAATGTGGATGACCTTGAGGACATTTTGCTAAGTGAAATAAGCCAGACACAAAAAGACAAATATTGTATGAGTCCAGTTATATGAGGTCCTTAGAGTTGTAAAACTAGTAAGAGACAGAAAGTAGAATGGTGGTTTCCAGGGCTGGAGGCAGGGGTATGCAGAGTTATTGTTTAATAGGACCAGTCTCACTGTTACAAGATGAAAAGCATTATGGATGGAGATGGACGATGGTGATGGTTGCACAGCATTATGAATGTACTTAATACCACTGAACTGTACACTTAAAACAGCTAAGATAATAAATTTTATGTTATGTGTATATTACCATGATAAAAAATGGGAGAAAAAAGACGATCAAAATCTAGTCACCAGGAAAGTGCAAAATAAAACCACAGTGAAATACCCTTGTACACCCACTAGAATGGCTAAAGAAAGAAAGCCTGGCCAAACTGGATGCTAGCGAGCACGTTAGCCGGAACTTTCACACATTGTTGCTGTGATAGACTGAATGCTTGTGTCCCCCCAAAACTCATATGTGAAAGCCCTCACCTCCAGTATGGCTGTATTTGGAAATGGGACTGTTAGGGTTAAAGTTAAATGAAGTCATAAGTGTTGGGCCCTGATCGGATAGGATTAGTGTCCTTATCAAAAGAGGGAGCAAAGAGCTGGCTCTCTCTCTTCACTCACACACAAGGAAGAGCTCCCTTGAGCCCCTGATCTTGGACTTCCAGCCTACAGAACTGTGAGAAAATAAATGTTGTTTAAGCCACCCAGTTTACAGTATTTTGTTATGGCAGCCCTAACTGACTAATACAGTTGGTAAAGTATAAAATGGTACGACCACCCTGGAAAAGGTCTAGCGGTTTCTTACAAAACTAAACATGTAATTACCCTATGACCTAGCATTTCCACTTGAAGGTTTTTACCCAAGAGAAATGTAAACATATGTTCACAAAAAGACTTATACAGGAATGTTCGCAGCAGCCTTATTCACAATAACCAAAATTAGAAACAGCCTAGTGGTAAACAAACTGAGGCCACCTACACAATGGAATACTACTCAGCAATAAAAAGGGACAGATTCCTGATACACACAGCAGCATAGATGTATCTAAAACATGATGCTGCGTGAAAGAAGGAATACACACAAGCCCCTGTTGTATGATTCCATTATATGGAGGAAAAAAATCAGCACAGCAGTTGCCTCTAGGGATGGGGCAGGGATTGATTGGGAAGAGGCATGAGAGAACTTTCTGGGTTGCTGGTAATGTTTTGTTTCTTGATTGGGGTCTAAGTTACATTGGTAGATGCATGTTTTAAAACTCAACATTACAGTTAATATGGATATTTCATTTTATGTAAGTTTACCACAAAGGGGAAAATAGTAAACAAATCCTGGATCCTGGTTAGTAAATTGCAGTGGAGTATTTAGGGGAGGGGTACTGATCGGTTTCTCTCTACTGCTCTCACTTGCTGCACCAACGTGGTCTCCTCCCGGGAGTCATGCCCGAGAGCTGTGCTTCTCATACTCTCACAAGCAAACCCACCACCTGGACAGCTTGCTAAGATGCAAATTCTGAGTCAAAGTTCTGGTCTGAGCCCCAGATTCTGCATTTCTAACAAGCTCGCAGGTGCTGCTGCCACTGGTCCTTGGTCCTCACTTTGAGGAGCAGGAACTTAGAATCTTACCTTTCCACCTCTCTGTCCCCATCATTTCTCCCCTCTGTGGCTTGGACTGCCTTACCCACCCCATGCACTCATCTCCCCTGTGCGCATCCATGTCTACCTTTTCCTCCAGCAGGCAATGACTGATAATCACAATCATGAGAGATGACAGCAACAGCAATCATTAGTGAGAACTTACTAGGGACTATGCCACATGCCTTATAGCATTATTGTGTTTAGTCCTTTTAACAGCCCCATGAGGTCAATACTAATATTTTTCCCATTTTACAGACAAGGAAACTGAAGTGTAGTGAGGTTAAGTAATTGCCCAAGTTCAGCTAGGCTCAGTTATCTGGATGCTTCTCTTGGTTCCAGCTACTGACAACTTTACGGTAACAGTCCTTGTGTAACACTTGTACACTTGCATGTTTTCACTTTCCACTGAGATCACACTGTCCTTGAGGGTAGGGACAGGATAATTCTCTCTCCCTCCCTCCCTCTCCTCCTTTCTTTTTCTCTCCCAATCAGAGCCTTTGCCAAACTAAGTCCTCTTCTTTAAAACAGGACACACCACTACACCCGAGCAATTCCCAGCTCATCTGTAACTGGGGCGCAATGCCCCACTCTCCCCACCCCCAGGGCTCTGTCTTGGGTGTCCCCCAGTTTGGAGATCCCTGCTCCCCACACCTCTCTACCAGTGACCCCTAGCAGCTGCTCTCTCCCCCTGCCATGGGCATCTCCAGGCCATACCTTCTGGTTCAGCCCATCCCTACTCCCAGATCATGCCTTCCAGTCTAGTCTCCCCATCCCAGGGAACCTGGAGTCTAAGCAGTGGCCTGGGAGCCCCTGACCACGAGGAAACCCCACAAAGGCTGCTCTACGCCCACCCCAAACACTCCTCACCAAGCTCCCTTAGATCTGGGTCGCTGCTATTCCCCCACTCCCCACCCCCCCACTGGGGGCAGGGACCGGGCCTTTTTTATCACAGCTGTGTCCCCAGTGCCTGGCATTTAGTCACAGTAGGTGGATGGGGGACAGGTCTCCCAGCCTTTCCTGGTCACCAGAAGGCTGGGCAGAGATCCTGCCCCATTCAGTCTCTCGTCACCCTCCAGCCTAAGCCCAGAGTCCACAGGTGGCGGACTTGATGTCCCACTCCACGCCCTAAGCTCTGTCAAGCAGTTCCGAGCCCTTCCCCAGCCCCCCATTCCCTCCCGCAGATCCTCGGCGGTTTCTCTCCACCCTCCCTAAGACCACTCTTGGGAGGGTATTTTACTTTCCAAAACAAGCTCAGCGATGCAATTTCTCCTCCTAAGAGGTTAGGCTAATTGCTCTTCCCAGAAGATAATCCTCAGAGGTTTTCCTTGTGGTGGAACAGGAGGTTTGAAAATTACACGTTCAGGGCAACCTCGGGTTACTATATTAAGTCAGGTTTCAGGATTGCGGCCCTGGAGTGCAAGCGCCGCCTGCTGGCCGGAAGCAGGACTCCAAGAGAGGACGTGGCCCAGCGACGCCTTCAGCGATGTGCGCACCAGCAGCTGCGCGGTGCACGGTCCTTGTGAGTCCTTGTGAGTGCACGGTCCTTGGCACCGTCGGGAACAAGAACACGGAACAAGTCAGCAATCCTCCCATGCAGCTCTGATTTTTCTCATTTTAAAAGCCCCATAACAGTAATGCCTAATTATTGACTTCCACATACATAAATTGTATGATTTGCAGGCATGGACTTAGAAAGTACCAGACACACACTTCAGAAACATTAGGAAAAAATTATGTATTTGTATGCACACATACAAACACACACACACACACTAGGACGTCTCTACCACTTATATCAAATTAAACAGCTTTTACTGTTTTAAACTCATCTTTGAACAAATGGGCTCTCTCAGACACTGACTTAGGAACATAAATTAGAAGTAATTTTCAGTCTCTTAAATTATAACAGCATGTACTCGTTAATGCAGCAATCCCATTCCTGGTAATGAATCCTACAGACACATCCATGTTCATGAATGCAATGACATATAGGTACAGGGATTTCCTCTGCAGCCCAGTTAATAATAGGAAAAAGAAAAAACAAAAACAAAAAACTGGGAACCACCAGTAAGGTAGGGACTAAATAAATCATGGTACATCCATGTGATGGAAAACACAGGGCCATTGAAAAGAATGAGAGGAATGGATACCTGCTGATATGGAGCCATCTCCAAGATGTAATGTCAAGTGAAAGCACCCTCATGAATATCTGGACTGTGGTGATGGCTGCACAACTTTATAAATTTACTTAAAAATCATTGAATTAGGGCCGAGCCTGTGGCGCACTCGGGAGGGTGCTGCGCTGGGAGCGCGGTGACGCTCCCAGCGGCCGCGGGTTCGGATCCTATATAGGAATGGCCGGTACACTCACTGGCTGAGTGCCGGTCACGAAAAAGAAAAAAAAAAAAAAAAAAAAAAAAAAAAAAATCATTGAATTATACTCTCAAAATAAGTGAATTTTATAGTATGTAAATTATACCTCAAAAAATATTTTTTTAAACAAAAGACCATAAAAGATAATATGTAACTTATTGTTTTCTATAAAACTAAACAAAAAGTACACATATAATCATATATGCTTGTATATGCATAGTAAAATCTAGAAGAATATATAAGAAACTCATTAGTGGTTGCTTCTTTGGGAGGGGAAATTTTTATTACACATACTTTGTACTATATATATATTTTACTATGAGCATGTATACTCTTTCAATAATTTTTTAATAGTTGCATCCATTATTCCATAGAATATCCATTACAATAATCGCCACAGCAGTATTTGACCCAAGAATTTAAACAGATTAAGAAATGATTTTAACATATTGATAACTTGAAGAAAAGAGGAATTTTTTTCACCAAAAGATGTAGGTTTTATACACGAGGTACTTTTATCTTCATAAATAGAATTCAAAGAAAACTCTTTTTCCATTGTGATAAGACCCTGATTAAACACACACACAGACACACATCGTGGGGTTTTTCTCTGCTTATAAAAATAAAAGCTGTCTATTATAGAAATTTTAAAATAGAGAAAAATATGAAAAGAAGAAAACAACAATCACCTGTAATCCTACCCATTTACAACAATTGTTACCATGCTGGTGTATTTTCAGCCTGTTCCTATGTGTACATATCTTCTGTTTTACAATGTTATGAATATACTGCAAATAATTTTGTATCCAATTTTTTTCCACCAATTCCCATATCATGCAAAATTTCCTAAGTCCTTAAAATATTCTTCAAGAACATGCTTCAAGAATAGGATACTACATCCCATGGACATTTTCTAATGTATTTAACCAATCTCTCTTGATGATTGCTTCCATAAATTTGCTTTATAAATAGTGGTACAGTGACCCTGAGATATATCTTTGTTCGCATCTCTGATAACTTTCCTAGGATTGATCCTTGAGCTGCAATATCTGGACTGTCAAAGAACAGATACATCTCAACACCCAGGAAGCAGATTGCCAATGTCCCCTCCGTAAAGGTCATACCTGTTGGATGAGCCAAGTGCGAGAGGAATGGCCAATACTTCTGCCAAGGAGGCAAATTTTGCAGTAATAGCAGCAGCAGCTGCTATAGTCACATTTATTAAATACTTGCTAGGTACAAAGCACTGTACTAGGCACTTATACCTATTATTTTACTTAATTCTCACAACAAGAGAGGTGTTGTTATTATCTTCATTTTGTCAGCTAGGAAAGAAACCTAGAAAGTCTAAGACACTTGCCCATGAAATGTCTCCCAGTTAGATCTATTTTCCATGACACTTCAGAGGAAGAAGAGGGGTGGGGGACAGGAGGGTAGGAGAAAGTCAGAGAGAACTTGCTTCTGAGGCCTTCCAATGTCCTAAGGTCAAAGTTCTCAGCAAGCCAAAGCATCATACTTTGGTGTATCATGTTCTGAACCCCAATAAAAAAAAAAAAAGAAACAGGTGAAATTAATTTTAACCTATTTTATTTAACCCATTATCTCCAAAGTATTATCATTCTAGCACATATTTAACACAAAAATTGCTAATAAGATATTTTTAATAACTTTATTGAGATATTTTACATTCTCTTTTCCTACTAAGTCTTTGAAATCCAATGTGTATTTTACACGTACAGCACAGCTTAATTTGGACTTGTCATATTTCAAGTGCTCACTGGCCACACACACAGCTGGTGGCTAAGGATAGGACAGCACAGATCTAGGTTCTGGCCCAACCTGTCTGTTAACATCCCTAGAACATACCCAGTCCTATGTTCTGGCCCTGTGAGCCTGCATGGTGTTGCTGTGTCTCTCTTACAGAGTGCACCGAGAGGCTGCGCACTGAGCATTTGCCACGCAGGAAGAGCAGCCGCTAAGACTGACCTGGGATCTAGCTGGGCACCTATTAGACAGGAGATGCTGTCAAGACACTGTCTATCCTAACTCCGTTTCCTCATCCATAGCGTGGGGAGCCCAGGGTTTGCCCTGCTTCCCTCCCAGGCCCTGGGGTGGAAAGGATTCAATCCAAGAGCTTGGTGACATGCTCTAACGGGCCTCCTGGCAGGGTGAGGGCTGGACACACGGCCAGTTCACTTTCGCTTCCCATCTTCTAAGAGCAGGTGGGCTAGTGGTAGGCTCTGCGTACCTGCTGGGGCTCAGCTCTGCCCCAGGAACTGCAGAGGAGACCGGAGAGGGAGAAAATGGTTTCTCAGCCTCGTGGATTCAAGACAGATGCTGACAGAAGCCAGAAACCACAGGCATACCTGAGCCCCTCAAGTACAAGCCACCCAGCGGCGGCAGAATATGAAAAGGGACTTCCTAAGTGGGGCCACTCAATCAGCAAGAGGTTATTATACCCTCCTATATTCCAGAGGCATGAAAACCACAAATCAGAAGAAAAACAATTACTGCATTCCATCAGTTCTAAGATGTACTTTAAAAAATTTTTTTTTTACATTTTATCGTCTCTAACATCTGGGTACATTTTATAATTGATGGTGGGCCAGTTTATTCAGCAGCTTTTTTTCTTTCTTTCTTAGAAGAGCACAAAGTAAATGTGCCTCTTAAAATTAATGGCATGTTAGATCCAGTGAAATACAGTATTATTAATTGAGCCCTAATTATGCTGCAGGCACCATGTTGGTTAATTAGCACACGTCCTCACACAACTCCAAGAGCCCTACATTACAGATGAGGAAAGAGGCTCAGAGAGGTTAAGTAACTTTCCCAAAGTCACACAGCTAGTAAACAGTAGACACAGCCTTTAAAACCATGTTTGCTGAACTCCCATGCCCCTATCCTTCCCATTTGTCCTAGTCTCCTTTCCTTCTCGATAAAGTGATGGGGGGACAAGGCCAAAGCCAGTTTGTTATTTCTGTCCTCAGGCCTGTAAGTCCTGGGTAATTTTCCAGGATAGGTCACTGTCCTGTCAGCTCTATTTGGAAGCTTATGGCATTAGATTGAATGCTTACATCCCCCCAAAATGCAGAGGCTGAAACCTAACTCTCAATGTGATAGTATTAGGAGGTGGGGTCTTTGATAGGTGATTAGGTTGTGTGGGTGGAGCCCTCGTAAATGGGATTAGCACCCTTATAAAAGAGACCCTAGAGAGCTCCCTCACCCTTCTGCCATGTGAGAACACAGAGAAGGCACCATCTATGCACCATTAACGGGGTCCTCACCAGACACTGAATCTGGCAGCACCTTGATCTTGGACTTCCCAGCCTCCAGAACTGTGAGAAACAAGTTTCTACTGTTTTAAAGCCACCCAGTCTATGGTAGTCTGTTATAAGCAGCCTGAACGGACTAAGAGACACTTATTAGTCTGCTCTGAGCTCAGAAGCTTCTGGGAAGCCCTGGTTCTCAGCACACGGCTCACTTGGTTCTGGAGCAGCTCAGTTACTTGGCCTCCTGCCTGTCTCTACCTCCCACCCTCCAGCTCTACTTGTGGGTTTCCTGTTGCCTTCCCAGGCCTGCTCTGCTCCTCACCAGCCAAGCCTGCTCCTCCACCCACCCAAGGCCCTGGGTAAAGAAGCCAAAGTTCCTCCCGAGGTGGCGGTTTGGGGAAAGACACTAATTGCAGGTTCTCTGGTCAGACTGGAACTGGCTAGTACAGTGGTCAGGCCAGCGCTCCCACATCAAAACAGCAATGACAGAAGGTGCCATTGGAAGGTTTCAGCCTGGGGGGACACAGGGGTCAGCAGGCCAAACCACGGTCCTTGTCCCCCAAAGAGGCAGAGGGCCACCTCTCTTTTCTCTTCCTCTGTGCTGCAACCCCTGCCCCCAAGGACTGGCTGTTCTCCACACCTGCCCTCCCTGGCTCTAGCTGGCTCTTGCCAATCGCTGCATGTACAGTTTCTCCCTGCCGGGCCTGCCCGCTCTACATTTATGCACCACGTCCCGGCTGGGAGCCCAGCGCACCCTCCCCACTGCCCCGACACACTCCCCTGACAGCAGCTCTCATGCCACCCCGTGGCTTTGCTTCCTCTCGCGGGCTCGACAAATATTTGTTCTTCTGACAACTGGATGCTGCTAAGTACAGAAGACCCCATGGAGGGAATGCGAAGTCGTAGACAGACACTCACAGCTGAGTATAGGAATGTTCCAGCAGCGCCCTGTGCAGGAGCTGCTCACACCGGATCGTGAGCACCGACGTGCGTGTCTCTTCTCGACTCTGTTCATTGATGTCAACTTGGTGGAGGGAAACTCGCCATGGTGGGACTATTTACACCATGGAAATCAGCGAACTGCCACCAAGGCTTTTGTTTTCTCCCCTGGCTTGGTTTGGGTTCCCCCTAAAAACAGACCCTGAGACAGGATTTGAGAGCAAGGATTTGGAAGGTGATGCAAGGGAAAGGAAGTCATATCTTTTTCTCACCCACCCCAAGGTTCATGGCTGACACTCCTATAACATTTACAAGAGAAAAGCACACAAATTTAATTCATGTAAGTTTCACATGACATGGGAGCCATCAGAAAATGAACACCCAAAGAAATGGGGAAATTTGCATATTTTTAAGGAGTCGTGCAAAAGTATGATAGGACAAAGGGTATGACTGGTAATAAACTGGGGGGAACTTAGCAAAGTCTGCTTGTTCCGATTGGTCTATGTTTCCTCGTGTCTTCAGAGATAATGAGGGTTGTGTGAAGAAAAAAAACACAAACTGTTTTTCCTCTGCTCCCACAGCACATCAACATCAACGTGGAAGACAGACTTCTGTGACCAAATGTGTGGGGATGTCTCCCCACTAGCAAGCCAGCCGTTCTCCAGCAGACACCAGCTGGGTAGCCTCTAATTCAATTCAATTTCGACACTATCTACCTGAAGATAGCATCAGATCCCACAGGGTGAGGGCTCAGCCCCCAAGACTGCCCATCAGATGCCAGTCGCAAGCCCAGGTCTCTGGGGCTTCTGACCAACCAGCTATAAATCAGGGTTCCCCATACCCTCTCCCTGGGTTCAATTAGTTTGCTTGAGCAGGTCACAGAACTCAGGGAGACACGTACTTACGTTTACTACTGGTTTGTTATAAAGGGTATCATAAAGGATACAGATGAAGAGACGCACAGGACGAGGGATGGAGGAAGGGCACAGAGTTTCCATGCCCTCCTGGGCACACCAGCCTCCAGGAACCCCCATGTGTTCAGCTTTTGGGAAGCTTCCCGAAACCTGTGCTCTTGGGTTTTTATGGAAGCTTCATTATGTGGGCATGACTGAAGCACAGACAACCATGTAGAAACATGATTGGACAAGAAGGGTCTGATTAACACCAGTAGACTGAGTAGGAAACCCAGCAAGGCCTATCTGTTCAGATTCTTCTCAGACTCTCTGTACAGCATTCCTTTCTCCTGGGCATGGGGCAGGACCCCTTCTGCAATGGGGGTCTTATGACCTACAATCAGATAACATAGGGCAGAGGATTTCTTTATGGCCAGCTCCAAGACAGAAAGGGAGGGGGGGTTAGAACTAGCCATGGAACCGTGGATGAAAACCAAAATATACATATCATAATGTCGCAAGGCTCTTAAGACCTACTTCAGGGAAGAAGGCAGAGAGAAGGTCAGAGCGACAGTCCTGCTTCTGCAGTTTTCCCAGTTTCCTTCAGCTTATAATACTCAGTCTGCCAAGGTGCCATATTTGGGGATAGCATGTTTCGAGCCCCATCAGTGGTCACAGGGAACAACAGTGAGACAGGGAAGGGAAGGGCCTTAGTTAAGGGGGTCTTATCAAGCAAGACGTTTTACCAACACGGGCAGTCAGAGCGCAACCCTGCTGCAGTGGCAGACAGTGCCGGGCAGACCCCAGTCACATGCCGAGCATGAGAAAGCAGGGGTTTATCCACCAGCATCGTCACCCTTTGCTTGGGCGTTGACCCCCTGGCACTTCCAGCAGGCTCTGTGCTCGGGCCCAGCTTGCTCTTGCCCCCAGGGGGAACTCTGCACCTAGGTGTCACTGCAGGCAGCCTTCCTCAAATAGAAGTGGATGCCAAGAAGCCCATCACAGGGGGCCCACCCAGACTGGAGCCTCAGCCTCTCCTACACTAAATTCCCTGAGAGCAGAGACTATGTTATTCTTCTAACCACGGGGCTCCTTCATACCCTTTCAGGAAATTCATGATATTATTGGGGTTCAGTAATGCTACCCCAAAATATGGCACCTTGGTGTTTGAGACCTGGGAAGGTCACTCTCTTACCTTCTCCCTCCCTCCTCTCCTGAAGTTGGTCATAAGACCCTCAGTAACATCCTCATCTCTGAAGACACAGGAAACAGAAGAATCTCAACAAACAGCCTTGCTAAGTTCCCCCAGGTTCATCACCATTAGGCCCTACGATTCTGTCCTCCAATCACACTTCTGCATGACTGTCCATGAAAATATACAGGTTTCCCTGGGTCTTTGAGTCTTAATTTTCTGAAGGTTCCCATGTCATGTAAAACTTATATTGAATAAATTTGTTATTCTTTTCTCTTGTTAATCCGTCTTCTGTTATAATGTTGGCCTGTGGATCTTGAGATGGTCGAGGAAAAGATATTACTTTTTCTGTCCTGCAAGCTCAAAACTATTTTTATAATAATACTAAGACATCAGTATTTTGCCCTCTCATTCTCTCATGAGCGTACCATAGAATTACCCAGAGGCTACTGATATGTGATATTGCAGCAGGTTGAATGTAGAAGCAAATATGAGAGTCCAGCTGTTTTCCATTAAGCCGGATATTAAAAAGGTTTGCAAAAATATATTAAAAATATTGATTTTTCTCACTATTTTTTTTGCTTTGGAAGATACATTTACTTTTCTTTAAAAAAAAAATTTTATTGTAAATATAACCATATTTCCACTCACCGTTATTTTTACTTAAATACTAATTTAATTTTTTTTTATTTCTGGCATGGTAAACATTGATAGTGTTGGGACTCAGAAAACAATACCCCAAAGTATGGTGCTTTGGCATGCTGAGGACTTTGACCTGAGGAGCTTGGAAGGTCTTAGAAGCAGCCTCAGAAGCCAATCTGAGTGTGGCCCATGAACCTGTTCAGATGACTAACTGGACCCCACCCAAAATGTCCTAGGGACAGATTCTCAGTTCTTTTTGCCCCTCTTAGACCCGGTTAATCAGAATCTCTGGGGACAGGGCCCTAGACTCTGCATCTTTAACAAACTCCCTAAATAATTCCTGGACATAGCAAAGTTTGAGAACCACTGGTAAGGTGGTGGATAAAACACAGCTTCTGGCGATTGAAGAAACCTAGGTTCAAATCCCAGCTCTCCCCCTAACTTGAGACTTTAAGGCCTTGGCTTACTGTTTTTCTAAAATGGAGATAATAATAGTGTGCCTGAAAATTAAAAGCAGGTAAATTGCTTAAGACTTAGGCCAACACAAAGTAAGGCCTCAACAAATGTTAGCCACTGTTTTTCTCCTGCTTAATGCGCCCGGTTGCTTCTGCTGTCCCTCTGTGGCACGGGTCCAAGCCCCCTCACCCTCCCAGGAAGAACCCAGCGGGGCGCTGGGAGCAGGTCAGTGAGGCGAGTGAAGCTGCTCTGCTCCGGGAGGGGTTTGGTTTTGCCTCCTGGGCTCTCCCACGGTGAAATACTGCAATGGCATACTTGGCCACTGGGGGGCAGCATACACCTAGGTCATTTTTAAGAGCATCATTCTAAAAAGAAGCGTTTTCCAGCCCTAGTTGTGGGCAGCTTGAAAGGGAGACTTCATGGGGCTTACTGGACACTGGGTTAATTGCTTTACCCTAGTATTCGTTTACATGCGCCCTACTCCAGGCAGCCATTAGTGAATAGGTATAACCTATATTATAACCTATAATAGGTTATATAAAATGCAACCTATAAAATATAAGCTATAAAGAGATGTTTCGCTTAAAGAACCCTGTTTTCTCATTGCCTTGAATTATAAGAATTTTGTTCCTAAATGTAGGGTCTCCCACAGGTGCCCAGTGACAGTTTACTGGCCCTTTTGCTGCCACACGCCTGCCCACCAGCACCGTGACTCCCCCCTCGGGCACACAGGAAGCTGCCTGTCTTCCCACCCTGCCAGCTGGGGCTGAGCATGAAGGAACTTGGAGGCAGCTGAGGGAGGGCTGGTGACTCCTTCTCTAAACCCCTGGTGTCCCCTCCTCAACACAGTAGCAGAGATAGTTTCTCCAACCTGTGGATCTGAATGTTCTAGCACTGTTTGAGGACTGTGCGTGGGGCTCCCTTGGAGCCCATCTGAAGGGTCCAGACCAAGGTACCCAGCTGAAGTCTCTCCCCAAGCAGGTCCCAAGAGTGGTCTTTGTCTTAGTTTGGGTTACCCCCAAAGCCTCCACTAGATGAGGATTCTAGCACCAGTAGTTTATGTGGAAGGCGTAGGGGATGGAAAAGGGGAGCAGACACGGGGAAGGGCAGGCAGCTTATGAGGCCATGCTATGAGCTCGGCTTCCACAGTGGGCAGCTGGGCTGAATCACATGGGGGAAATGCCGAGAAAGTCCAAAACGCGTGCCCCAGAATCATCCCATCCGAGTGGTAAGGCAGTCTCAGGGTTGAGAGCTGCTGCTAGTGGCTGCTTCCCCAGTAGTAGCCCCATCCTCAGGCAGAGTGGCCTTCTGTGGTTCTGGGGGAAAAGCCCCTAGGCACAGAGATGCAGATACAATTGTGCCTCAGTATCCATGGGCATTGGTTCCAAGACCCCCACTAATACCAAAATTGGCAGATGCTCAAGTCCCTGATATAAAATGGTGTAATATTTGCATGTAACCCATGCACACCCTCCCGTATATTTTAAATCATCTCTAGATAACTTAGCACACCTAATACAATGTAAATGCTACATAAATGGTTATTGCAGGATGAGTATTCATTATCCCAAATGCTTGGGACCAGAAGCGGTTTGGATTTCAGATTTTTTGGATTTTGGAATATTTACATTACATATTCATACCTACCTGTTAAAAATCCCTCATCCAAAAATCTGAAATCCAAAATTCTCCAATAAGCATTTTATTTGAGTGTCACGTCCGCACTCAAAAAGTTTGATTTGGGAGCATTTTAAATTTCAGATTTTCAGATTAGGCATGCTCCACCTATATACTACATTGTCTTGTTATTTGTATTTTTTTAATGTTGTATTTTTTTTAATTGGTTTTGGTTTTGTTTTTGTTCTTTTTTTGCTTCCAAATATTTACCATCGGCTGTGGTTGAATCCACGGATGGGGAATTTGTGGATAGGGAGGGCAGACTGTACTGGCAGGTAGAAATTTGCTGGAGCAAACTGAAAAGTGGGAGGGTACAGGCAGGGCAGTGACAGCAGCTGGCAGAGGCTGCATTCGCCTCTGACTCAGGTGCTGGCTGCCCATTGACCCAACACCAGTTCTCCCTTTTCTCTGGCAACAAACAGCCCCTGAGCTGGGGTGTGTATCCGTTCCTCCCCCACTCTCACGGATGCCTGTCATTGACCAGTGTCAGCAACTGGAGAAGCCCACTCCCTATGGGTTCTGGTAGGAGGCAGAGACGGCTTCTATTGCTTGCAATAAAGAGCACTCACACTGACACACCCACGCTGAACCCAGGTGGCCTGAGTGGGGCTGCACCCTCCACTCTAGGGCGAGTGCATGACCCAGGCCAGGCCTAAGCCAGTGAGCAAATCCCACACCCTGCCTGGGGCCACCATGGTGCACACCTCCAGTGGATGCCCCTTTTTCCAATGGCATCTCTTTGCTAGACTTGCAATTGCAAGGTGAGGAAGCTGGAGCTGCTGGCAGTCACTTAGCCACCCCAGAGGGAGAGGCTGTTTGAGAATGGAGTCAAGCCAGAGAAAACAGGTCCTGCTGGCATCATTTGAGCCCCGACCTTGGCCATCTGGGAAGCCAGCGTACCTCTGGTTAGTTCAGTCATTTGAGCCAGTAACTCATCCTTCTGGCTTTACTAACTCAGGTTGGGTTTTGCGTCTCCTGCACCTAGAAGGGTCCTAACCAATATACAACCTACTAGTTACTGAGCATCATCCACAAATGA
Source organism: Cynocephalus volans (assembly GCF_027409185.1). Taxonomy (NCBI): domain Eukaryota; kingdom Metazoa; phylum Chordata; class Mammalia; order Dermoptera; family Cynocephalidae; genus Cynocephalus; species Cynocephalus volans. The sequence goes on from NC_084462.1 coordinate 150,438,088, forward strand.
CGCTGGGCTGGGTATATTCGTGAATTATCATGTTTAATCATCTCACGCTGATTGTATATGAAACCACAATATCTCCACCCCATATTTTGACATTTATTTGTACATATTTGCGAGGAACAGTGTTTGGGTTTTTTTTGTTTTTTTGTTTTTTTTTAATAAAGATGACTGGTAAGGGGCTCTTAACCCTTGACTTGCTGTTGTCAGCACCACTGTCTCCCAAGTGAGCTAACCGGCCATCCCTATACAGGGATCCGAACCCATGGCCTTGGTGTCATCAGCACCGCACTCTCCCAAGTGAGCCACGGGCCGGCCCCACAGTGTGTTGTTTTAATGCATGCACATACTGCACAATGATTCATTTCGGATAAACAGCATAGTTTTGTACCTATTAGTCCACCGCTTTTTCTACTTCTCTCTCCTCCCATCCACCTTGGCTCCACACTTTGCTGTTCTGTATAGAGCCCTAAGCTATGTATGAGTCAGGATACCTGGATTCTCACCCTAACTCTGCCTCAGCCTACCCTGTAACCTAGAGCCAGGCAACCAGTGCTCCCAGGCCTTGGTTTTCTCCTCCGTGGAACGGGAAGGTTCGACTCCATAACCACAAAGGTCTTTCCAACACTGACATTCTACGCACATGCTTCTCCTTCATCTCCCAGATTTGGCCAGTCACCGAGGCCCACTGAAGTTCCCTTGGAAATCTCTAACCCATTCCTTCTTCTCCATTCCCCACTGCTGTTACCTTTGCAGTAAGAATGGGTTCCTCCCTTTCTTCTTTAAATGCTACTTTCACCACGGGCTCCAAATTTAGAACCAGAAAATATCTTGCAGTAAGTAGAGGCTGGGAGGGTCCCCCACCCCCAGAAAATTCTGAAAGGACATGGGAAGATTTTCATTAATTTTGATCCTCAGAGTAAGTCCCAAGTGAACCTCAACCCGGGATTTTATCAGACAGCCTAGTGTCGTTGGTTGTGTCCTGCTTTTAAGTTGCTTTACCACACTGTTGACCTATATTTAGAATCTTTTCAGTCTCTTTTCCATGTGACCTTCTCATATCTTCACACCATGGAGTCGGGTTTTGTTTTTTTTTTTTTTAGACCCAGTTTCAGAGTTTTACATTTATTCCCATGAAATGGAATCTTGTAAGATTATCCCCATTACTGTTGCCCATTAAGGTCCTGTTGGACCCTAATTCTCTCATTTACCTTATTGGCTTCATAATGACTGTGGGTTTGATGAGCCCAAGTCATTTAGAAAAATGTTGTGCAAGAAAGAACCAGCAATTCGGCCCTTACAGCATGCAGAAACTTCCCCACACATTGTCATTCATAAGCCAGCACACCCTGGGCATATTCATCTACTCAGTCACTTAGACCTCTAGTGGGATTCTCCATCCCCTCCCCTTCCCCGTCATTTCCACTAGGATTAGAGATGCTGCTTGTCTGTATTTCAGCAAGGACTGAGACATCTTTATGTTGCTCTTTCTGTAGAGCTCGGAATCCAGCTCTGAGAAAAGACAGTTCATGAAGCAGAGCCCAGTTCTTGCAACTGGGCTGGGCCCAGGGATCCCTGTATCCTTTCCCAAGTCTTCACAAGCCATCTTTTAAATAGCTTGTTTCCAGAAGCCAGTTCCCCCAGATATTAGAGTGCTCAAAATCTCTCTTGCATTGTTGTGTTGGAGAAGTAGGACTCAGGAGATTTCTAAGCAAGAAAGCAAGACTGGAAAATGGAAGATGCTGGAGGGGGCAATTAGAAAGTAGATGTTAAAGATGTTAAAGAATGAATGTTTTACATGGCCTTTGGCTCTCTCTGAAATTGAATTAAATAGAGTGAGTTTAGAATAAATCTTTCTCTTCCTCTTCCATCAAAAATAGAATCCAAAAGATTTGGGGGAGTTGACAGGCAATCCGATCAGTAGGCCATATTTCATTGAATCTGAGATACGACCAGATTTATAGATGCTTCATTATTTTATGAGACATTGAGAAAGAGTGTAACCAATTAAGCTGTAATACAATGTTTGCATATTTAGAATTTGATTATGTACTTTATGTACTCATTTATGTACATTATTTTATACTTATGGGAAGAGCTCATTTAGACTTACGTAGACATTTTTATCATGTGCATTGATAAAAAGGAAAGTATGAGGAAAACAAATTTGCTAAAACTTCATCAAGTGCAGAGTCCAGCTCTTCTGAATCTCCTGTCTGTAAGCGCCCGTTTCCCACACACCACTGCCGTGCTAGCAATAGCATTGATAACGGGATTTCTCACATGCTACACTATGATCCATGGGATTTTCTTCCCGGGTGCCTATTCTTTCTGAATACACATTCTGCAAGTTTTGGTATAGATTTTACCAGAAAATATTAATGAAATTAATATTTTAATTTAATGGGGCTAGATTTTACCAGAAAATATTAGAAAGTTTTTGACACAACAGCCGAGACTCACATTCCTCTCTCAGACAGGAAGGAATTATACTAAGTCATGACTGCCACCCGGCCAACAGCAATGTAAGACACCATTAATTCTAAAGTGAGATCAATTGCAAGCTGCATCCCAATTTCAGATACTAAAATGTGAAGATTGATGAATTGAGGTAGTTCTTACAAGGCCATCTTTTGGGTTATCCCAAAGGTGATACCCAACCTAGTCCATGAGCAATGGCCCAGCCTCGCACATTGGTAAGCATCTTTATATCAGACCAGGTCAGACTGGGCCAAGTGGAATTGGGAATGGGGATTTGCTACTGGGACTGGGCTTTTGTGTACTGGAAATGTCAACACTTGACACTGTGGGGCCAGCCTCTGGCACCACCAGGAGTCATGAGAACAGGAGGCTGGGATGCAGGGAGAGGAGAGAAGCCAACACACAGGGAGGGTTGAGAGAAGAGAGAGAGATGGATCTCAGCTTTCTGGTTCCTGGGGCTGGTCCCTACCTGGAGCTGGGCTGCCCTCTAGCTCCTGTGTTCTGTGAGACACCCTTAAGTCTTATCATCAGTTCCCCTGTCTTTAACCTCACTAGCTGGTCCCTGTTACTGACAAGTGGTCCCACCAGCCTAGCTGGTCTGCTCAGGTCTTAACTGCATTTCAGACAGTAGCTTCCCCACCACTCTTGGGGCTTTGAAAGACTCGATGGTCACAAAGCAACTTCTATAGTTGTTTAGCTGAAGGATCCTATAAACCATGGGCCCTGCTACTGCTCATGTTCTGTCCCTCTAAATTTGGCCTAGTCTGTATGGGGCCAAAGGAGGGGCAGCCTGTGACCTTGGAGACCTCCACATGAGGTCACCTAACCCATTCAGGGATTAAGCCCACATCCCTCAGCCCAGTGCCGCTAACCAGTGGAGCTAACCTGCTCACCCACCTCCTGCCGGGCCCAGCCATTCTGCCTCTTTTGGGGTTTTGGAACATTGTAGCTTTCATCTCCCCCCTCCGTGGATGGTGGTTTTAGGGTAAGGGCCTCTGGCCCAGCAGCCTCCCAAGGGCCAACACTTTGAAGCTAGGGTGGTTTCTCCTAAGCCTCATGCCTGTGACACTGGTCATTGATGTCAGGGAGGCAGCTGGGCCTCCCAGAGGCCTGAGCAGCGGAGCACATGTTAGTTTTCCCACAGCTGCTGTAACAAATTACCACAAATGTAGTGGCTTGCAACACAAATTTACTATCTCACAGTTCTGGAGATTAGAAACCCAAAATGGGTCTGCAGGGTTGCATTCCTTCTGGAGGCTCCTGGGGAGAATCCATTTCCTTGCCTTTTCCAGCTTCTGGAGGCTGCCACATTCCTCAGCTTGTAGTCTTGCATGACTCCAACATCTGCTTCCGTAGTCACACCTCTGCTGACACTACATCCTGCTCGCTCTTATGAGGGCCCACCCGGAAAACCCACAATAGTCTCCCCATCTCAAGATCCTTACCTTAATCATAGCTGCAAAGTCCCCTGCACCATGTAAAGTAACATATCACAAGTTCCAGGAACATGGACATGGATATCTCGGGGGACCATTATTCAGCCTACCACACAGCACAAAGACCAAAAGAGGGCTCCCCTTAATGGTATTTTTCCTGCAATCAGGCCTTTTGTTTTAAGAATATTTAAAATATCGTAACAACAAAGCACTGCTGATTTTTTAAAAATTATAGTATCAATACTCACTGCCAGTTAAACACCTACGAGCTACGTGCCAGAGACAGAAGGAAAGTAGCGTTATCAGCACCACTTGAGGTCATTTCCCTGAGGACTCCGCTAGTGAGCAGCGGGGCCAAGCCCAAGTCTTTCTGCCTTGCCAGGCGCTGATGTTGAAAGAGGTCACATTTCTTCCCTCGGTGACCGTAACGCAGACTCTAGTCTGTGATTCTTGCATCACAGACTTCAGAGTCTTAGATTCAGAGGAAGCCAACACCACTCTGCCACCCATGGACGCACCAGAGGGCCTGGCATAGACCCACCACCTCAGGAAATCTAATTCCAATCCTGGTAACTCACTCGGCCAAGTGACTACACTTTTTGGGCACTGACCCCACATCCAAGGGACAGGACACAGCACACTGCTGTGATAGGTCTGGTACTCAAAGCAGTCACAAGCGTTTGGCTAAGGGGCTGACGGGCCAAAGAGTGCGAGCAGGGAGCTGTTTTCACAGACTGGCCTTCATGAGGCTGTCAACAAAGTCTCTTGAGAGTTATGGTCAGAGGTAGATAAAAATACAAAAGAAAATGCACAGTCCACACAGACAAAAAGGAGATGCAGTGAATTTATCCTACTGATGCAGCAACAATTAATTGCTGCCTGGGTCAGGGTAGAGAATTGCACCTACCCCATCATTTAAAGCAAGCTGGAATAGGTTACTTTAAAAAAATTGGTCAAGGGTGAAATCCAAAGGAAGCCCAGGGGATGAACGATGCAGTGAGTTACAAAACAAGAGCCAAATGAAAGGAACGGGCCCAGGGCCCCTGGTGCCAGAGCAGAGACAATGTCTATTACAGACAATGCCCACCTGTACCTTGGATGGAACTGCCCTGGAAGTGTGTAAGCACCTCATTTTGTGTCATGGTTTAGAATCGCCAAATGATATATATCCTAAACCTTTGACCCAAAAAACCAGCAACAAGTAGTAAATGACTTTTAATGTCCTATTTAAAAATAAGTAAGAAGATGAGGTAAATCAGATTCTTAATACTAACACTTTAAGTTGTGTTCGGCAGTTTTGTACGCATCATGACAACCTGTGGATTAAAGTGCTTAAACACATGAGAGAAGCTGGCAAATACTCGTCTTGTGGTTTTACTCTGAAATGTGCAGTTGAAATTACATGTGATTTAATTTTGGAGGTGTAAGGAAATTGTTGGTAGACGGCATTGGACTGCTCAGGGAACTTGATTTACTACATTTATTAAAATTTTCAACTGCTTTGTGCTGAGCAAGACTTTGCTGCTTGGATTTGAATATGCCTGAGTCAGAGGTTTGAATTATTAAAACTTGTAAATATGGCTTAAAATGTTTAAAGGAATTTAATGAAGTTTGCAAAGAGGATTAATTAATTGTTTGGGGGAATTTAATCTGTTAAATGTATAAATGATTAAAGAACAAGCGTGTTTTTATTTTTACAGAAAAAATTACATTATCAATATAATAAAATGTGTTCTATGATCTTAAAAGCTTCAAAACCTAGATTTTTAATTTTTTACCCATTTAACAGATTGAAAGTTAATTTATGGAATAACATGGTAGACATGTTTTTGCTCAAATGACTTACACATTTTCAAAAGTGAGCACTGATAAGGGTGCTGATTGATCATCTCTCTGGAAATTAAAGTGCCTGCACCCTGGGTTTAGAAACCCTCTCCTAAACTCCTATACCCCTTTGCCCTTGTTTAGACTTGCATGTAAATAGCTAAAACAAGTGTGTCAGATTCTCTCAAGAGACTTCAACCCTCTAGAGACCAGGTTCGAGCCTTGTAACATGGTTTTCCCCACCGTGACTCAGCCACAGCAGACCCACATTGAGCATTTACTGAACTTCTTGCCAGTCAGTGGCAAAATCCATAGGAATGTTTCCCAAAGCAAATGCCAACATCTCTGTCCATATCCTTCCTCCCCAGCAGCCCTCCTGCCTAGTCCCTCTTTCCTAGGGCTATAGGTGTTCCCGAAACTCACTGAACTAATCCCTAAACATGAGGGCCTCACACCAAAGACAGTCATCTCTGGTCCCAGTCCAGTAAGTTATGATTTAGTATTAGTCCTATTCATTGAGGGAACATCATGTTGATTTTTAAGACATCTCTCAACCAAATGAATCCCTTGAAACTTAAGATTGATCACAGCTAACATTTATACATACTAATGTTCTATGAGCTCCATATTATAACATTAATTTTACAATAGCACTACTATCCCCACTTGATAGATAAGGGAACTGTAGTGCACAGTTGACCCATTTTAGAAAGGACAGTCATGGATTTGAACTCTTGTCAGTCTGACCCCACACACTCAACTCCCTGTAACCCCTACACCACAGTTTTAATTCCTAAACACAGCCATAACTTGAACATTTCAGTTGCTAAATTACATTTCTGCAGGCCACTGTGCTGTTCATGATAGTCTTTACAAATGCATTTTCAGTAAAAGGTAGTCTCAGGGAGAAGTAACAGAAGAAAAAATGGGAGAAACTACATCACTATACAGAAATCCCTTGGGGATTCTGTTAAAATGCCGATTCTCACTCACTATTCTGGGGTGGGGCCTGAGATTCTGCATTTCCAACAAGGTGCCAGGTGATGCTGGACAGCTGCTATCTGTAGGACATTTTGAATAGCAAGGGGTAGAATGACTCTTGCTGAGACAACTCAAGCTGTTCCCTGCATCAAAAATAAAGGAGTGGGCGGGGGGGAGGGGTAGAATACAAATGCCACAGAGCTGTCTGATGCTGAGAACAACCGAAGGTGGTTCATACATCCATGACCTTATTTTCAACTCACGGGAGAGAAGAGTAAGGAAATCACCTTTTCTTTTTCAAAATGAGGAAGCTGAAGTATAAGAAGACTAAATACACCAGTGTCAAAAACCTCTTAGGGGTGGGTAGATTCCCCACACCTCCTTGACCCCACACTTTCAGAAAACTGCAGGCCAGGAGCAAGCAAAGGGCTTTCGTGGGAGCACTGTTGTTTTAGTATGGTTTGAGCCAAGCAGTATCAAAGCTGTCCATGCTCTCCAAGTTTGTCCTATTTTTTTTTATAGGCAATATTAAAATCTTTTTAAAAACTGCATGTTGATAAAGAAGCTAGTCACACCTCTGAGGGGACTTAAAAATGAAAAACCACATAAATTTTCTTCCTTAAAAAACAGCCATTTCAAAAGATTTTCTTTAATATCATAAAATATTTTCATGGACAAGTGAGCTAGCAAACACACATGCACCAATGTGCCTTTTGACAATACCCCCTACCCCCACTCCCCCACCAGGGTGGACATGAGATTGGAGAAATGAATACAGCAGATGGAACAGATAGAAGGAAAAAAAAATCAATAAAAAGGATGGCATATAACTTTGTGCTTGGTTATTTCCCTACGTCACAACAAAACAAAACATGTTGGTGCAAAAAGTTAATTTTTCCTCTTTTCCATTTAAGTCTGGTGGAGAAAAAAATACTTTTTCTATAATAAAATATGTAGTTTTTTGGTTTTTTACTTTTTTAACGTAACTTTTTTTTTTTTCTTTTTTGCAGAAAATAACTTTGTAAACTGTCACTTTGCGGGAAGGGAGACTCGATGCCACGTGGACCCCAGCTCGCCTGGTGAGAGGCTGAGCTGAAACCAACCCCGGGCGGGAGATGGGACGGCGCAGGCGCAGGGTGGGGCGCGCACGGCGTACGGGGGGGAAGGCGGCAGGGCCGGCGGGCGGGTTAGAGGTCACTCTCGCCGTACAGCGCTGTAGAGAAGGACATGTAGTCCAGAGCACCGGGCACGGCGTCGGGGCCGGTGTAAGGAGCCATTCGCGCGATGCAGTACTCGGCCTGGTCGGGCGGCAGCTCCCGGCGTAGCTCGTCCACGGTGATATAGTTCTGCGGGGAGAGCGGGGTCAGGGCAGCCGCAAAGCCCGACGGCCATAAGGCGGGGCGACACGGCCGTAAAAGGCAGCGGCCGTAAACCTCCTCGTGATGCCAGGTACACCGTACCGTCCCCCATGTTCACCCCCTGCCAGTATTTCCGGATGTCTGTTATGCACATATACATACAATATGTATTTTTTAAATTATCTCATGTTTTCACTTCAGCACTTGCTTTAGCCTTTTTCCACACTAATTCGATGTGCTAATGACACCTGTAATCTCATGTATCATTTTAGTCTGCAGTAACCTCATGCTGGAACACTTATAGATTCCTGGGGGCCCCCACACCCACTCAGTTGGGTTCTCTGAAGGCCTCGGCCAGAGAGGCTAGTTTTAATGAGCCCTCAGCAGGTTAAGATGAGCGTCCAGGTTTGGGCATCACTGCTACAGATGGCATCCAAAATCTGGCTGAGTTATCTTAACCAGAACTGTTGCAAAAATGTGGACCTGCCCCACCACAGCCAGCTCCCAGCAGGGGCCTCTGCCTTCCTGATACCCCTCCCCCGCCAGACTCACCTATGATAGGTCTACTTGGAAGCTGCTTCTTTCAGGAGCTTAAGGGTCCAAGGGAGCTCTCAGGGGCTCTGATCCACACCCAGCCCCATGCCCTACCTCTGCCAGAGTGTCCTAGGAACCAGTTTGAGGGAGAGTGGGGCTGCCCTCAGGTCACTCCCAAAGTCAGGAGACCAGGTCCCTTTCTGGCCCTCAGTTTTCCTTTTCTAAAAACTAGTCACACTTCAACGAGATGGTTTCTGAGGATCCTTCCAGCTGCAAGGTGCTATGACTGTAATGAGGGTGTCCTTGAACTTAAATCAGAACTTCAGTGACCTCTTTGTAGGTTCAGCTTTTATTCCCTTATATGTGGGTACTTCAAAATGCTCATGGAAAGATTCGCATTATCTTTTAATTCTATTTTTCCACAAACTTCTTGAAGTACTCTTGAGGACTGAGACATTTCAGATACTGTACTCCCTGTTGGCTTTCACTTTTTGTAACTGAATCTTTTCCATTCTGAAGGAAGGATGAATTTTACAGAAGGAAACCCAGCCCACAGGCATCCCGCCCCCCAATTTCCTCTGGATGCTCTTTGAGTCTTTTCTATAATATTAGAAGGATCTGTTGCTCCTACAGATCCCTTTAGGTCCCTGGGCTAAGATGGTTGTGGGTCTGAGTGACATGTGAGTCCACCAATGGTCATCTCATATGGCCAACACCTGCACTGGGCCTCTGATATCCACGAAGGCAGCCACACTGCATCCCTCCCACTTCTCTGCTGCCTGGTAGGGCGCTGCAGGGTACTTGGGAGATTTGGAAACCCAAAGTGGACCACTGTTCAGGATAGAAAAATGAGATATGCTTCCTTCTGCCTCCACCTGCTTTCCATGCTTATGCCTAAGATGACGTAAGGGTGAAGTCCCAGAGGTTCTCAGATGGACTTTCCATCATCCGCTCACTCACCCTCATCCACTCTACTGCTCTCCACCCCTTGTCATTTCATCACAAACATCACTGCCTGCAATGTCCCTGGCAGGGTATCCCCAGAAGCTAACTTTGGCTGAGCCCAGGTGCTGTAGAATTGGGTAGAGGTGGGCCACAATGAGAGGTCTGATGGGACCCCAGAAGAAGGGGCAGTTGGAAGAAGGTGCTCATGTCCCAGCCTTCTCCCCTCCAGATAAGAGTCCAGCCAATGCCTGCTGCCCCAGCACGGTGCCCATGCATAGCAGACTCACCTTGTCCCCGGCCAAGATCTTGAAGGAAGCCATGACTTGGTCTGCCGTATCTGTGTCAGCTGTCTCTCGGGACATGAAGTCAATGAAGGCCTGGAACGTCACTACCCCCAGGCGATTGGGGTCCACGATGCTCATGATGCGGGCAAATTCTGCCTCTCCCTGGAGGGAACAGCCATGCCCAGGCCTGTCAGCATGGCCTGCTGGGAATATCTCATAAGGACCTGAAGCCTCTGGGGGCTCAGAGTAGCCTGTGATTGGAAGAGGCAGGCTCAGGAGCCCCCTGACCTAACCTTGGTTGTCCTGAGGGTATGATGGGGACACAACACTACAGTGGAGACCTAGCTCAACTGGGTCTTTTACCACACTTACAAATGCCTGGGTTCTTTGAACAAATAATAATGCTGATAATAATTATAATGACAACAATGGCCAACACCTACATAGCACGTACCATATGCCACGCACTACCCTGAGTGCTTTGTATGTTTTAATTCATTTAATCCTTACCACAACTATATGAAGTAGGTATATTACTTCCATTATACAGATGTGAAATCTGAGTCCCAGACAGGCTAAGCAACTTGCCGAACGTCACACAGCCAGGAAGGAGTGGAGCTGGCATTTGAATTTGGGCAGTCTGGCTCCAGAATCTGTTCTGTCCCCACCACACTGTATTTTCTATGTGCCAGACACGTACACAGCACTTACATAAGTTACTTCATTTATCCCCTACAGCAGTTCTGCAGGGCTCCCTCACTTCATCTGAGGCCACGAGCTGGTGATGGCAGAGCAGGGATCACTGCTAAGTTCACTGTTCTAGCCCCTGCCCTTGTCTCTGTGCTTTGCACCATGGCCCAGTAGTCATCTGACTGCTGGTCTGAGAAGCTAAGCCCCCTGCCCTGCTGAGAAAGTTAGGGAGGGCCTGGGGTAATGGCAGAGCTGCAGCAGACCTGACTGGAGCTGGCATCAGGGTGGAGATAGAAATCTAAATTTCCACACCTCATGGGAGATGAAGGGAAGCCAACCCCAAACCCGGAATTTCCCAAACCACTGGTCCTTCCAGCCTCGGGGTAAGCCTGGCCATCCACATAGGAGTGAAAAGGCCCGTTTCCACAGCAAGTACCAGGAGATAAACCGGCACAGAGACCAAGGTGGCCAGGCCTCTTGGACACGCACAGGCCCCATGGCTGGGCCCGGCGTCCAGGGTGCCACCTTCCCCAAGGACCAGAGACTTGAGGCTGCTCTGGAGAAGGCAGCCCCTAGCCTGCGGGCCTGCAGCCGGCTGGCTGCCTCGTCACCAGGCAGGGCCGAGGCCCGGCAGAGGGGGTTTACGTTACCATGTTGTAACCCATGGAGATAAGGCAGGCGCGGAAATCATCCGTGTCCATCATGCCTGTCTTCTTCTGTGGGGGCAGTGGCACGAGACACAAGGAGGGCACAAAGGTGGGAGGAGGAGGGGCGGCCCAGGGCCAGAAGACAGGGCACAGACGGCCACAGAGGAGGATGAGGTGCATGGTTTGGGGGTCGAGAAGGGGAGGAGAGCACAGCAGGAGCGGATGCAAATGCATCCAGGGAAGTGGGCACAGAACGGAGGAAGCCGGGGCAGGGAGATGCAGAATCCACGTGCAGGACGAAGAGTGGCGAGGAGAGGGGAAGGCGGGCACCGAGTAGGTTCCCACAGAGGAAGACGCAAAGGGCAGGGGGTAGAGAGAAGGGAGGAGGAGCATGACACAGGGCAGGTGGGGACGGCAGGAGAGGACGAGCCCCACGGCCCACACGAAAGGGGTCAGGGAGATCCAGACAGAGAGAAGAGAAAAAGGAAAAACGCGTTATTCCTCGCCCCGGATGCCACCCCTGGCCGTGCTCCATGCAGGAGGCGAGTACCTGGGGGTCGTTGCCAATATCATAGCCCAAGCTGATGAGGCAGGCTTTGAACTCCTCAGGGCCCAGTGTGCCGGAGTGGTCCTGGGGCCGTGGTGCGCCAGGCAGCCAGCCATGCGGTGCCAGGGAGGTGGAGGCCGTGGGAGGGGCATGCCCCGGTGGAGGGTGGCGTGTGTGGGGAGACATGGGGACAAAGGCATGCGGTGGGCAGGATGGGAGTGGAGGGGGCAGGGAGGAGGGAAAATAAAAGTGCACACGGTTAGACACACAGACAAGGTTCCAGAGGGTGTCCTCTCCCCAGCACACATGGCCCTGCTCCAGGAAGCAGGGCCAGAGGGGAGCACGAAGAGCCATGAGGGTGAGAAGCTCCCCCAGAAGTGCCCCAGCCCACCCAGGCATTAAGGGCTTCTCCCACCCGGGTGCCTGGAGGGCAGTGAAGCAGGCAGGGGCGGTGGGCAGCATGCTCCCACCCCTGTGGCCGCCCCCAAGCCCCAGGGCCCCAGGAAGGGGCGGCCCACTTAAAACACAGGCTGTCCTGGAGCTGGGATGAGAACCCAGGCCTGGAGATTCTGGTGTCCCCAGCAGTGTACCCAAAGCCGCCTGGATGGGGGTGAGGGCACCCCCTCCTCTACTCCTCTGTCCCTGAGGCAGGGGTGAGAGCCAGTTCCTACAGCCAGGGGCAGTGGCCTTCACTTGAGGGTTGATTCTTCATGGTAAGACAGCAAGGGTTAGGGGCCACAGGTCATCCCTCCACCCACAATATGAGCTCTCTCTCCAGGAAAGCAGGAAAGCTCCTGGGACACTGGGACAGGCTTCCCAAGGCCGGCCTGTGGGTCATACTGAGTCAGGGAAGACTCCCTCTCCCTTTTCCTCACTTGCCCAAGAAGTGTCCCACGTGGCAGCCCACACCCTGGGCAGTGCCCTCCAGGGCCTGGGGCAGAGGTGGGGCTGCTCTAGGCAAGCGCAGGGGTGGGGCCCTCACCCGGTCAAAGTGGTTAAAGGAGGCCCGGAACTCATTCATCTGCTCCTGGCTGATGCCTTTGGCATCCCGAGTCAGGATCTGGTTCTCCACCTCGTTGATGGTCCTGGCAATGGTGGTGAGCAGCTGCTCCCAGCCCACACGGATGTGCTGGGGGTGACGGGCAAAGGGACTGTCAGCAAAGCAGCCCCAGGCATGGCCTCTAGGCCATCCCAACCCACTCCTCCCCCAACCACCAAAATGGCCAACGCAGTCAATCTTGGCCTTCTGTCTGGGTTCACAGTGTCACGAGAGGGAGAAGAACCAGGGCAAGGACAACCCACCAGGACAGAGGACCCTGGATGATAAAGGGGGCAGGGCGGTGGCCTCTGCCTGGGACAGCAAGGAGACCAGGGCTTGCCAATGGGAGTCAGGTCAGGAGGGAGGGCAGATTTGGTAGTAGGAAAGATTAAAGGACAAAGAGCTGGGTGATTCCCTGAACCTTCAACCCACACACACGCACACACACATACACACTTTCCCACTCAAAACAAGTAGTCATTTAGAAAATGGGCCTAAGCCAGTGTTTGCAACTCATCAGCATCTGGGGGTGCTTGTTAAAAACTGAGATTTCTGAGCTCCACCCCAGAACTACTGAATCAAATTCTGGAGGTGTGGCCTAGGAATGTGCATTCTCAACAAGTTCCTTGGGAAATTCAGAAGTTACTGAAGACACAGAGCTTCAGGGATGAAGAGAAGTGAGAGTTTATCCTCCAGCTATAACCAGTTTCCTTGGCAGGCGAGAATTCTACCACTGAACCACCAATGCTGACTATAACCAGTTTCCTTGGAAGATGGGCAACCACCCATGCCCCGAACCCCCACCCAGCCAGAGGAAGAACAGGAGGAGAAACAGGGAAGCAAGGCCAGCCCCACCCACCTCCATGGTATAGTTGGTGTGCTTGTTGTCGAAGATGAGCGCCTCCTGGATGAGCTGGTGGTCGCCCTCCAGCTGGTCAATCTTTGGCTTGTAGTTGACAATGCTCTTCTCGTACTGCCGCAGGTGGTTGAGCTGGTCCTCCAAGGTCCCGTGCATCTCAATGGAGATCCTCCCGATCTCCTGCTCATCCAGAAGGGTGCACTTTGTCAGACCACCCCACTCTGAGCCCATGTGTTGGGGACTGGGGCTCCCAAGGTCATTGGTTAACCCCTTGGATGATTCTCAGCTCCCATCCCAGTCCTAGGAAGGCTGTCACTGGTAATTACTAAGACACATTCAGTGTGGATGCTCCTTGGTATGGAAACAGCATCATAAAGGTACACAGCAAGTATCATCACTGGACAAAATACCTTCTGTCTCTCAGGTACCTGTCAGCCTCAGGAAGGCAATGCAGGGTCAATTGCTAACCCAAATGTTCGCTCCTTTGATTGCCATTCAAATCCCCTTCCCAAGCCTTGTTCCCAACCATGGTCCACCTCAGAGACCTGCCCCGTGCCCACTGAGCCAGGATGCCTGCAGCCTTGGCATACCTGGCTTACCTCCTCACGGGCCATGCTCCTGCTGACCTGCCTCCTAGGATGCTTGCCCCGGCCCAGCCAAATCCCACCCATCCCCACAGGCCGGGCCTACTGCCCATCTCTGTCTGTCGGTCATCCACGTAAACAAACCTTGTTTGTGAAAGCTCTTCTGTCCACTCAACCCAGCAAATACTTCCCGAGCGTCTACTAAGTGCAACATGCTGGGCGAGCAGGTGGAGGGGGAGCGGGACACAAGAGTGAACTTGACATGGTCTCTGCCCTCAAGCAGCTCCAAGGCCATGCTCTGGCCAAAGAATGGCCCTCCCCAGGTCTTTGATAGCACCCCACTATCCAGCTCACACAACTCAGCAAAAAATTCTATGCTCAACTGGGGTCAGTTCTCTTTCTGGGAACAGCATCCACCTGACTAAGCCCATTGCTCAGGAGGGGGAGTAACGGAGGAAGGGAAGCCTGGTCAACAAGAAAGCCAAAAGGGTTAAGCTGAGTTGGAATCCAGGAGCTGATCCTCCTGTGGGACTTTCATGTGGCTTCTTAACAGTGTCCTGTGTTGGTCTTTGCTCCCAGATCACCCACTGGGACCAAGCCATGAGGCCTTCCTGGCACAGGCCTCTACACCCCCCTGTAGGACAGCAGGCCTAGCACGGGCTCAGACCTCCATCCTTCATGGGTCCTGCCCGGGAGCAGACAGCAACCTGGCTGGCTGGGCGGTGCTGGGAAGGGTGGGAAGCCCCCTGCTCTGCTCCCCGTGAGCACCCACCTCCATCTTGGTCTGGATCCAGGGCCCGATGACGTTGGCCTGAGCCCCAAACTGCTTGCGCAGCCTCTCGTTGTGCTGCTGGCGGGCATGCTCCTCGGTCAAAGCCTGGTCCCTGCGTGGCACCAGCTGCCTCACCTGGGGCGGGAACAACCATGGGACTTTGGGGATGGGCCAGCCATCTGCTCCATTAGCCAGGTGAGGACATGGAGGACCCATGAGGGAAAGGGACTGGTTAGTAACAGAACAGGGGTGAAGATATCAACCTGCTCCAGAAAGTCAGTCATTTGTTATCCGGACAAATAATTAGTGCTTACTACATGACAATTAAAAAAATAAAATCGATGAAAATCAATCAGTGAAACTTAAAACCCAGCCATCAGCCCAGCCCTTTGACTCACATGGTCCCATTTGCCATTGATCTCCTGAGGCGTGATGGTCGTGTAGGGGTTGGTGCCTGCCATGTTGACATGATAGGTCTGGACAATCTTGGACACCTCGTTGTGGATGCCCAGGATGGCCAGGCGCTCCTTGTCGGCATCAGGGAGGGTGGCCTTGAACTGCTCGTGGGCTGTGGTCAGTCCCTGGACAGAGATGGGGATGCAGGAGGAGCACAGTCACTCAGAGGGACTGGGGCCTGCCCTGGACAAGATGATCAAAGGGGACCTGGAGGCATCGAATCAAAGATTCTTGGGGCCAAAAGAGCCGGGATGGCAGGGGTGGCCACAGGTAGGTAGAGGCAGAGTCATCAAAGCAACGGCTCCATTCTTGGGGTGGGAAAATTGGCAGCAAGCACCCTGGGATGTTCACTATCCCACAGTCAGATCAAGGACAAGAGATGCCCCAGAAGTCTGTCCACAGGTGACCTCCCCCAACATTGGCTTCCTTAGTTCTTTGCAAAGCTTTTATTTCTTTTTGTTTTGGTTTGATTTAGGTTTTTAAAATTTTTTTTTCCTTCTTTGTAAAACCTTTTATTTTTATTTTTTTTTAAAGATGACCAGTAAGAGGATCTTAACCTTTGACTTCGTGTTGTCAGCACCACACTCTCCCAAGTGCGCCACAAGCCAGCCCCTTTGTAAAACCGTTTAAATAGAATACTCTGTGGCTGTATAAAAGACCGAGGAAGCACTTAATTGATATGAAGTGAGCTCCAAGATAAATATTAAACTAAAAATCAAGGTTCAGGATACAGTATATAATAAAAGCTACTTTTTGTGTTTAAAAAAAAGGGTGTGGAGAAGAACATGTAAATACAAATATTTGCTTGTGTGTGCAGAGATGGTATGGTCACACTGCCTGCTTCTGGGGAGGGGAACGGGGGGCTGGTGGGTAAGGGGTAGGAGGGAGACCTTATCATAAACCTGTTTCATCTTTGGAATTTTATACTATGTGCATATATTACCTAGTCAAGATAAACAAAATACAAAGGCTTCAGATCTATAAAATCCATGGGTTGCTCTTCCTCAATCCTCTGCCTACAGGGGCAGTCCTGCAGGAGTGTGACCTGCAGAGTGTGGGCCATGGGTGGCTAGGGGTGCGTGGCACACCTGGATCTCCTCGATGGTGTGCACGATGAAGGTGTCCTGCAGGTCTTCCATGGCCCCCTCCATCCAGTTGTTGAAGGGCGCAGCCCGCTTGGCATACTCCAAGTACAGCTGGTCAATGGTCTCCAGCAGTTTCTCTGTCCTCTGGGAGTGCCAAACAGAGTGGGGATGTTAAGCAGAGTGACAGCCACAATCACCCCCCATTCAATCAAGATCCTCCTGGTGAGCTCCCAGGGGCGCGGGTCTAGAAGCACAGACTAAATCAGGCAGGAAGAACAAGCTCTCCCTGGGGCACTGGGTCTGATGGGCATATGGACCACCTTGCACTGGAATCATCTGGCCTGGCCCCAGAGAGTCAGGAAAGTTCCCAAGCAGCTGGGGTTGGGCTGTTAAGAGCACCAAACACGGTTAGGGCAAGAGAGGAGGTATCTTTATCAGGGCAAAGTCCACATCCTATGCCAAAGTGGATCTTCCAGTTAGGCCAGGGGTGAGGGAGGTCCAGGGAACCCATGGAGTTCTTTAGCCCAAAGCTAAGAGAGTCAAGAAGCAAGAAGGGGCACACACAGAAGCTGCTAGATGCGGGCCTCCATCTCCCTCTGGACTCCTCACCTCCAGAGCCTCCCTCCGCTTCTGAGTCAGGGCCCCCAGATTGTCCCACTGGTCACAGATCTTTTGGCAACGGGCGTTGACACTGGGTGAGTCGTAATAGTCCAGCTCACTGGGGAGGGAGAAGACAAGGAAGTCAGATGACCCAGGTTAAATCTATGGTCCGCTCTCCCTTTTCCTGGGGCTAGGGGTAGCAGTGGCACCAGTGGTGCCGAAGAACCAGGGGTGCTCCCTTCATGAGACCCTCCAAGCACCCCTCCCACCCCCACCTCCTTGGCAGATTTGGGCCATAATTCCAAAAGATACAACCTCAAACACTATAATCCTAAATGTTGAAATCCACAAAGATCAAAATCCTGAAAAATCAAAATCTCTAAAAAATCCCTAACATCTTGGGCCAGCCCGTGGCTCACTTGGGAGAGTGTGGTGCTGATAACACCAAGGCCACGGGTTCAGATCCCATATAGGGATGGCCACTTCGCTCACTTGGGAGAGCGTGGTGCTGACACCACCAAGTTAAGGGTTAAGATCCCCTTACCGGTCATCTTCTAAATTAAAAACAAAATAAAACAAAACAAACAAACAACGAAAAAAAACCCTAACATCTAAAATCTCGAAATTTACAATCCCAAAAGATTAACACCCCAAATGTTGAAATCCAATTTTAAGTTTTTTCCCCCCACTATTTTAAATTGTTGAGATTCTTTTTTACAATTTGCTATGCTAATATACTTCTTTTTTGCATCATTTTCAATACTGGAGGTATAAATTATGTAAAGACTTTGAGTTCTAAATCATCTTATGCATTTTTTGCAAACTTAACTCCACAGAAGTGCATTATCATGGCACTGAATTTGAGTGTAAGCATTGTGCATGTAAGTAAAATAGTGGAAACTTCCTCAATAAAAGAAGAGATGTCTTTTCTGTATGTCTGCATTTGTGAAAGATAAAATTCCTCAAGATCTCAGCTCTTTGGACAACTGGATATGTGGTCGTGACCCATCGTGGTTTTTGATCTCATCATCAAAAGACTGAGGTTTCAGATGACCACAGTCATAAAGCTGGGTGCACACAATTACCAACCATAGTGATGAAATACGTTTATACGTTTCACTTTTTCACCTATTTCTCCATGAATAGTTTGTCTGCTCATAACTCTTATATCCATACAACTGTAGCTAGTATACTTGAGTGTGCTTGCAAAAATGTATGTTATAATTGCCTATTTTATTGGATAAAGTGGCCTATGTTCTGTCAAGTTTTTATGTCTCTCAAATAAATCCCCTTTTAAAAATGTAAATAAACATCTTTAAATAATTTTTTTAAATTACTTTCCAGAATTTTATTTTTGGGATTTTGATCTTTCACTATTGTGATTTTCAGGATTTTAGATTCTAGAGATTTTGATTTTGGGGATTTCAACATTCAGAAATATAGCATTTGAGATTGTATCTTTCAAGAGACAAGCAGGTAGGTGACCAAAGAAGGCCAGTCCTCCTGTCCAACGGTCCCAACCCCAATGAAGGCTGGAGGTGATGCCAGCCTTGACCCCCATTTCTCATGGCAAGGAGCCACCGAGGCCCAGCGAGAAACCAGGCTTGGTCATCCTCTGGTCCTGTATGAGTTACAGGCGAGGACTGAAAGCCTGCAACAGGAAGGGAGTGGTCACAGACTCATTCCCCATCAGGAGGGACATTTGTTATCTTCTGCCTCAACTCCCTTCCTGCCCAGGCACCCTCACTTCCACAGCTGCACCCCCACCTCCCACAGCAGCTGAGAAAGCTGAGCCCAGCCCCTCACCAGCTGCCAAAGTGTGGGGGTCGGGGGACGGGCCTACTTGAGCTCCTGCGCGATGGCAGCGATCTGCTCCACGCGGTCCTGGTGAGCGGCCAGGTCACTCTCGAAGGCCTCATGCTTCTTGAGCAGAGCCTTGATCTCCGAGAGGGTGGCTGTCTCGTAATCCTTCTGCCGCAGCATGGCCTCTTTGCCTGGGATCAAAGAGAGGGGCACACGGCTGAGCAGGAGCAGAAGATCTTCTGGGCCCTGACCATCCACCCCACAGGGCCCAGGAGCTCCGCTTCTGGGGGTATTTGCAGGAGGCATCCACCGTACAGTGATCTGCAATGTGAGAAAGCAGGTGTGCAGCCTGAACATCCAACCACAGAGTGTGATCAGGAAAGTCACTACTCTCAAAATGGGGCATTTCCAGGCCATTAGAAGTGGTTACATGTGAAGGCTCTGCAGAAATATGTGGGAACCAACAGGGCATAACATCAGCTTTATAAACAGCAGGAAACACAGCCATCTGTGCCCTCTGGTAAGACCAGAGAAAAACCAAGCCAAACACCTCAGGGGTACCCCATCTTCAGAATTCTTCCAGTCATTGTCACTGGCTCCCAGCAGCCCTGCAGGGACCCCTCCCCCAGTTACTCCCAGTGCCATGAGCACATCCAGTGTGCTCTGCACAAAAGCCATCGGGCCAGAGCCTTCCTGACCACTAGTGCACTGCCCTTTCCCTTTAGGGCAGGAGCATGTCTGGTATTCCTTGGATTTCTGTTTCCACCAGAGGAAAGCAGGGATGAAAAACAACTTCCCAGGACTGTTGTTTGATGATGTTCCCCAGCTACCTATGAACCACGGGCACAGGACACAGGCATACCCTCTGCATTTGCATCATCACAGAGACGCGCAACCACCTCAGTAATGAAGGCAGGGCTGCAAGGCCAGGAGCTAGTCCCCACACAGCATTTCTTCCTCTACTACTTGTTTTTGGTGGCTGGACTATACAGGGATCCAAACCCTTGACCTTGGTGTTGTTAACTCTGTGCTAACCAACTGAGCAATCAGCCAGCCCTCCTTTAGTCTTTTTTCTCTAAATCAGAATAATAATATAACAAGTTTAGAAAAAAAGTTACAGATAAGCCTATTTATGTACTTCTATTCATTCATACCTTACATAAATATTATGTTAAAAACCCTGGGGAGGTTGGTCATGGGTGTGGTTCTGTTGGTTTTAAAAGGAGAACACATGAGAGTGTCTACCCCCCCACTTCCTTTCTTGCAGTGTGTGATATCCTATGTCACTGAAGTCACCACCAAGGCGGCCCTCGCCATAAACGTTTCCTGGACTTTGCATTTCCCAGCCTCTGAACTGTAAGCAATATATATCGTTTCTTTACAAATTACCCAGTTTCAGGTATTTCTGTTATAAACAACAGAAATGGACTAATATAGAAAATTGGTACTAGAGAAGAGGAGTGTTACTGATAAGAACTAATTGAAAATGTGGAAGTTCCTCCAAATTCTTCCAGCTTTGGCAGAGGCTGGAAGAATTTGGAGGAACAGACTAAGAAAAGCCTAGATTCTGGTGAGGAGAGTTTAGAACATCTTAAGAGACTGGTTAGACGGTGGTGATCAGAATGCTATCAAAAATATGGACTATAAAGACCATTCTAGGAAGGTCTCATATAGAAATAAGAAAGCTTTTTGGAAACTGGGGCAAAGATCACCCTTGCTGTGAACTGGCAAGGAACTTGAGGAACTTGGTTGCATTCTGTTCATGCCTGAAAGTTTTATGGAATGTGGAACTTCAAGGTGCTGACCGAGGGTATCTGGCAGAAGAAATTTCTAAGCAGCAAAACATTCAGGAAGCTGCATGGCTCCTTGCCACAGCCTATGCTGAGTTATGGCAGAAAAGGCATAACACAGAGCCAGAATTTATAAGTCAAAAGAAAGCAGAGGGCAAACAATTGGAAAATTCTCAGCCTGGCCACATAAACAGTGAGAAAGTCAGTTCAACAAAGGAAATCAACAGTGTAGCCTGGCAACTGCTTGCTAAGGAGATTAGTACAGAAGAAAGGGATTATCAGGAGAAGAGAAAAAAGACCTTGAAGGCATTTCAGAGATCTTCAAGGCTCTCCCCCCCATCACAGCCCTAGAGGCCTAGGGAGACAGAAGAGTCCTGGGTAATAGGCCTGCAGTGCCCTCCACGGGCTTGCCGCCCAGGGCCACCTCAGGATGCTTCTCATACCCCAGATGCTCCAGCCTTGCCTTAATTGGCCCCAGGCATGGCTGGACCAGCAGTGGAAGATACAAGCCAGAAGCCTTGGTGGCGTCCACGTTGTTTTAAGTTTGCAGGTTCACAGAATGCTAGAGCAGTGGAGATTTGGGAGCCTCCACCCTAATTTCAAAGGATATATAGAAAAGCCTGGGGAACCAGGAAGAGATCTGTCACAGGGATGGAATTAACGTATAGAACCTTCCCTAGAGTAATGCCAAGCAGAAATGTGGGGGTGAAGTTGCAGCAGAAAATCCCCACCAGGGCCATGCCTGGTGGAGCTATAACAGCAGGACTGCTGTGGAGACCCCAAAACTTTAGAGCTACCAGCATGCAACACCAGCCTGGGAGAGTTAAAGCATGAATTGAGACCAGGAAAGCCATAGGAACAGAGCTGCCTAAGGATTTGGGGACCCAACTACCACACCAGCATGCAGAGGATGCCTGAAATGGAGCCAAGGTAGATTTTTCAGCTTTGAGATTTGAAGCCTAACCTGCTGGTTTTCAGACTGGTTACTATTTCTTCCTTTTTGAATGTGAACGTGTACCCTATGCTTGTCCCATCATTATATCTTGGAAGTAGATAACTTGTTTTGATTTTACAGATGGGACTTTGGAATTCTGAACTGGGACCAGTTGACTTTCGGGCTATGGGAATAAAACGAATGTATTTGTATGTGAAAAGGACATGTGTTTTAGGGAGCCAGGGGCGAAATGCTGTGGACTGAATGTCCCCCCAAACTCACTGAAGCCTAATTCCCACTGTAACTGTTCCGGGTGAAAGGAAATTCCTATTACGATCATGCAAGGTGGGGCCTTGAAGAGGTGATTAGATTCTAAGGACATGCTCTGGTAAATGGATTATTTCACTGATGGTTTAATGGTGTCACAGATGTGGTTCTGTTGGCTTTAAGAGGAGAGCACATGAGAGTCTCTCTCTCACTTGCTTCTGGATTTTTTGCAGTGTGCTACTCTGCATCACTGAAGTCACCACTAGAGAAGGCCCTCACCATAAATGTTTCTTGGACTTTGGACTTCCCAGCCTCTAAACTGTAAGCAATAAGTATTATTTCTTTGCAAATTACCCAGTTTCAGATATTTCTGTTATATGCAACAGAGACAGACTAATACAGTCCCCAGGCCAAATTTACACTGCTTTTAAGGGGCAGAGTCAGGATTCAATCCCACCCTGACTGATGCAGGGGAACAGAAACAATAACAGTGACAAGAACTATCAAAAATTAATATTCATGAAAAAAGAATTAACACTTACATAGCACTATACTATACCAGGAACTCTTCTCCATACTTTGTATTAATTGATTTAATTCTCATAAACCTCTATGAAGTTGGTGCTATTACTATCCCACTTTACAGAAGAAACTGAGGCAACTAAAAGGTGAACAAACTTGCCTAATTACACCAGACAACTAGTAAGAGACAAATGAAGCAAACCAAAAGCAAGACAAGAAAGGAGTTGTGCCTGGTGGCTGGGTGGGGGAGCAGGACAGCCAGGAGGCTGGGTTGGCCTTACCATCGGTCCAGGCCTCGTGGATGGAGGCCTTCTGCCGGAACTTCTCCGCCAGGTGGTCAAGCCGCTCCAGCCTCCGGATCTCATTCAGCAGCCACTCCTCATAGCCCTTCTCCACCTGCTCCAGGCAGCCCCAGGCGTTGTTGATGTCCTGTAGGGAAAGAAGTGTAGGCTCAGGGCCCAGTCTTGGCCTGGACCCCAACCCCTTATCCCCGAGACCCCTGCAGCTGCTCCATACCTTCCTGATTTCTGCCCCATTTCCACCCCAGCCAAGCACCTCCCCAACTCCCAGCTCCCATTGGTATTTCCCTCGGCTCCAAAGAGCCAGGCCTTGTGGGCAAGGAGCAGGGACTGAGTCCACATAGGTCACCCAGCTATGGGATTTTGAGTGTGCAGTCCTCTGAGGAAAGAGCCCAAGGCCCTCCCTGCCCACGACTGGCTTCCAACAGGTCTCGAGCCAATCACAGAGGTCGTAGAGCCAGGGAAACAGAGCCCCGATGAGGGAGGCGAGCAGGTATGGGAGCCACCAGCCTCCCCACATTCCCGGATCCACTCGTGGGCCTCTGGGCAGTAGCCTGGAGCTTGCAGGGACCCAGGCCTGGGTGAGCTGGCCCAGATCCTGAGAGGACAGACACTGAGTGCCAACCCACAAAATGCTTCAGACAGGGCTGCCTGCAGTTAGCGCAAGGGCACCCAGCTGAGCAACACCAGGGGCCAAACCCGCCAGCCTGTCACCCTCCCCACCACGTGCCATGGCCAGGCTGCCTCTGCACTAGGGAAGGGGCACTTTTTCTAGTTCTCACACAGCACCCTTTGGCTAGCAGTGGCTCTGGCCACCTAAAGCTACTGATTCAGCCTTTGAGCCAGTAAAAGGACTGCAGTTTTCCAAATTGCACATGTAATGTCAAAGTCCTTTTTTTTTTTTTTTTTTTCCTTTCAAGACTCCCTCAGACCCTGCCTACTCCCAGAGCTGTCTGTGCCCCCTTCCTCTACTAGTCCTGCCATACTCGCCTGTCTTCAATTTAAGGAAGAAAAAAGCTCTGCCTCGGTGCGTTTGTTAATTTTATTCTACATGTTTCTCTGGCTTATAAAACTTTTCCCTAAGTCCTGAGGACAGGAAAAAAGGAGATGAATAACAAAAAGTGACATAAAAGAAGAGTATTCTATGACATGGAAAGCTAGTCACAATATAACAATAATTTTTTTAAAGCAGATTATATAAAAAATGTTTTGGGATTCCCTTAAAAATATATTTATGTAGAAAGACTAAAAGGACCTTTTCAAAAAAAATTTTTTTAAGTTGATACTGGGTAGTGAGATTATGAATAATTTTTATTTTTTGTCTTTTTGCTTACTTGTATCTTTGAAATATACTATCAAAAAATTATTTAATAAATGTTTTTTTTTTTTAAAGTACTTAAGATTTCATGGAAGTAAAAATTAACTTTGCTACTGAGTTATGCTCTGCTTGGTTCTATCCATCAAGAGCCATCTTGTCTACAAAGATTTTTTTTTTAGGGGGTTGGTTGGTGGTGCTGGGGAGGTCAGGGGTCCAGAAGGACACACCCCTTCTGAATGGTGAGGGGAGAGGCAGCCGCCCCAGATCACTGAGTTTTGGCTCGAGTCTGGGCTGAATCTGGAAGGGAGAAGTGATTCCAAGAGCGGTGTCCATAGGCAGAAGAAAACACGACCCCCTCCCTCCCCTGCCCATGGCACCACATTTGGTCATGACTAGGAGCAGCTCAGGGATGAAGGTGATGCAGGCTGAGGGACCAGGCTCATTGCCTGGTGCTCACCGAGACCATCCTGCCCTCGGAAGGCATGAAGGCAGGCCGGTTGCTGAGCCGCAGCTTGGTCTGCAGGGTGTTGAAGTTGATCTCTAGCTGGCACTTCTCCTGCACCTTGGGTGGCTTGTGCAGACGCCGGTAGTCGCGGAAGTCTTCCAGCTTCTGCTGCATGGCCTGCATGGTGTTCTCGGGCACTCGGTTCTCCAGCCACGGAATGGTGCGGCGGATCCACTCCAAAAGCTGGGGGTGGGGGGCAAGCATGCTGGGAGTGTGCAAGGAAGGCTTCCCTGTGCCCCCAAGGGGGTCTCTCCTGATAGCATGCTCTTTCCCAACTATCATCCTAGGGCATTCCCAGGCCACGAGGCAGGTTCCAGGGTGTTCCCTCTGAGAACCGCAGGCTTGGTGAAGCCTGGCTACCAGGGTATGCTAACTCACAGCCAGCATCACCCAACCTCCTTGCTCTGCCACAGGAAGAACCTGGCGGGAAGATGGCTTGACTAAGAGGCAGGAGACCTGAGTCCTAGTTGTAGGTCCTAACCAGCTGGGCCTCTTTCCCCATCTATACCACAGAAGGGATTAACAGCTATTCCCTGAGGTCCTTGTCACCTGACCTTCTAGGATTCTGGAATGTGGGTTCCCAACTGGCTCCTGGGGCAGGGAGCTGGCCTGGAGCACAGGCAGGGAATAGTCTGGGTTGTTTCCCTTGAGCCAGGGTGATGGTGGTGCAGAAGACGGAGGAGGAGTGGAAATGACAATAGGAAATATTCTGAACACCTACAAGGTGCCAGACATGTTGCATGAATGAACTCATCTGAATAATGCCAGGAATCCTATGGGGTTAAGTGCTGTGATCATCCCCACATTATGGAGAAGGTAAACAAGGCACTGCCAGGTCATTTGGTGTGCCAAGGTGACCTGACTGGAGCAGGAACTTAAACCCAGGCATGTGGGCTCTAGAACTTGGGTTCTGACTATGCTGGATGGCAGATCCACCCAGAGGCTGGGCTGAGCAGCTCAAAAGGCTGAGTTATTTTAAGACAGAAGTGGAGCCTTTACCCAAATGTAGCCAATGGCAGAACAGCAAAGCCAACACTGTCCCATTCTGTCTCCAGATGGATCCAGCCACTAAGCGAGCTGCTAAGTGAGCCAGAGTAAAGCACAAGCTGCCCTGGGTTAACCATGCTGGGAACATGAACTACACTCAGCCCGGGACTATGCCCCAGGGATGGATTTGGAGGTACAGGCTCTGGGGGCTCTTTTTCTCTCAGGGTAGGGTGGGCAGGGCCTTGCGAGGCCAAGTCAGGAGAACCCGGGGGTACCCACATCACTGGCCAGCTTCTCATAGTCTTCCATAAGCTGCTCATTCTCCTGGTTGACGGCCAACACCTTGCAGATACGATTGGCTGCGGTCTCCGCCTGGCAACAAGACAGACAGTCGTGATCAGCCAGCCCCGGCAGCACCTGGTACACAGCTGCGTTGACAGACCCCTCCCCACCCCTGTAGGTCCAGATGGTCGGAAGGGAGCTCCCTCCTCTCCCTTCCTCACCATCATCATCGCCAGCCCATGGCCCAGTCCCCTGGGTCACGTGAGCCTGGATAGAAGTTTTGGTGGCTAAACTGGACCCCTGGAAAAGGGCTGAGTTTGAGGCCCAACATGTGAGTTGGGAAGAAAGGAATCCAATGACTGATACAATGAAAATGCTCGGGTCAGGCAGAGAGGTGAGAAAAATCTATGCCCACCCTACAATTCCAAGTGGGAACATTGGGATCCCAAGGCTCAGGACCTCGGGCTGGATTTGCCAGGATCTTGGAGATGCAGGAATTCAAATCTGGGAGTCCTGGGATAAGGTGCTGACTAAGCAGCAGTGAGCCCCCCCCCACCACCACCCCCAGGATCCCTGCAGAGCCTCTCCAGGCTTCTGGCCCAAAGCCCAAAGCAACTTTAGTGCAAACCGAGGAGCCCACTACTACACTAAGGGTAAGACTTAAGTATCAACCCAGCACAGGAAGGATGCCCGGAAAGCCCAGAGGAGGCACCTCTGGAAAGCTCAGCACACATCGCACACTGAGGGCCAGGAAGAGACCTGAGACGAGCCTCAGCCTGAGAGTCCCCCAATGAAAGGGGACTGAGTGGTGACCAGATGCAAGGGCCTGGAAGCCCCAGAGATCTCACCCTCCACGACTGCAGAGGAACTGTGCACCTAACACCAGTGGGGACCTGGCTCTCCTAAATCTAGTCGGCTCGGGTGGTTTTTAAGTCCATCCATGTTCTCGTGCGTGTTCTAACCCCACACTGAGGGCCGGTGAACTCGAAGCCTTTTGGGGGCCCTGGGGTAGGAAGGAAGATAGCCTGGGGATGGGAGAAGGTAACGTCTGCGAGACGGATACGCGTCCTGCGACCCTGGGGAAGGGTGACCTGCAGGTGATAAAGGATCCTGGTTTAAAGGACAGAAGGAAGGGTGGTTGATGAACACCTCTCAGCTGGTTGATGAGCAAGACCAAGTGGGTTTCAACTGCAGCAAGACGAACTGAGGTGGGGCGGGGGAGCTTCCCAAAACGAGGGTGCTTAGAATTGGAAGGAATGACTAAGACAACACAAATGTTTTTTCTTTGAAGAACTTTTTAAATAAGATGTACACCCACCAAATTATGTGCTCCGTGGGGGCACATGATTGTGCTGGGGGATGGGGGGCGGGGGCAGAATGAGATCATCTTAAAGGTCCTTTCAGGTGCACAGTCGAGACTGTAACCTACAGGGCGAGGTGTCCGAGTGGGCTGGGACTCCACAGGAGAACGTGGGAATGGCAGAGGGTGACCTAAGAGTCCTCTGGATGGGGACTTCAAGCTCCAGGTCTCAAGAAACTGAGGCAAGGAGTCACACCCTTAGACCCTCATCCCCTGCCCCCAACTATGTCCTGGAGATGCCAAGACCTCTTCTCACACAGAACTCCAGACTGATGGTCATTCCTCTCGAGAGCTAACAAGTAACCTCGGGGAACCTCCAGGGGCAGTGAGGAGGGGAATTTCTTCCCTGGAGCCTGTCCCAGAAGATGTGGGGCCCCACAGAGCAAGCAGGGCCATGGGAACATGAGGCTGGCTGGGGTAGCAATCTGCCTGAAGCACCAAAACTGCCACTTCTGCTGAAGGCTACAGCAGGGGACCGGGGAGAGGCCACGTGTTCTCCTCTAGGCTGACACTTATGTGAGGGTGTGGGGGGCTGCAGACCTTGCCACAAATGTGCTTACCAAG
Source organism: Cynocephalus volans (assembly GCF_027409185.1). Lineage (NCBI taxonomy): Eukaryota > Metazoa > Chordata > Mammalia > Dermoptera > Cynocephalidae > Cynocephalus > Cynocephalus volans. The sequence continues at coordinate 150,465,835 of NC_084462.1, forward strand.
CAGATAAGACTCATAGGTAGCCACTCATCATAGGCAAGAAGCAGCTGCTGCTGCAATTTTTAATGGTTAAATCCCACCTTAACCTTGTTTCCTCCTGAAATCCTGGGCTCATTGGTGATAAACTTTGATGTGTCAATTTATCAAACTGATGGACTGAGTGAGGTCCATGGGATTTTAGGAACTGTGTCCTGTGGGCCTCAAAAGCCCCGCCCATCCCCTAGAGGCTGTTGACTGTTCCAGGGTCAAAGGGGGCTCCTTTTGGATGAAGTCTGGGGGAGATTCCTGAGCGGGTCTCCTGGGACTTTTCACAGAGATCCACCCTCTTTCCCAAGCCCCTGTCTCATCCTGCCCCTTCCCAGGCTGGCCTCGCCAGAGGGGACTGACAGAACACCGACCACTATAAGCAGCAGACCTGCCTTTGGAAATGACGCACAGGCTTTGTGGAACAAAAAGATGCTCTCTTTATGAAAGGTCTGTCTACAAACTCCACCAGGGTTCCCTCAAGGGACAGCCTGGTCCCTCCATTACCTTTCATAAGCAGGTTCCTAGAATCCAGATCTGACTTTTAGAAAAAGACAACAGGCAGAATGCTCAGAACCCTAACCTTTCCCTAGAAGCTGGCACTGCCCAGCCCCCTCCCACAGGCAGGCTGCACCCTGAAGAAGACTGCTGGGAGGGGGATTAAGCTTGTTTCTGCAGCGGTCCCTTCATGAAGAAGGTTCAGTCACCCCCCAACCTCAGCCCAAGAGGCAAGACAAGATCAGCTCAGAAGTACAAGCTCGGTCAGGCCCACAGGATGTAATCCCCAGACTGGAGGGGAAAGAAGACTGTCACTGGTGAGAGCTGGGCCTACTCCAGTCACCCCAGTTTTCTGGCTTTCTAGCTTTTCTCTCCCATGACTACAAGAACCCCATGCACTATTGGGGATTTAGAAGAGAGGCACCAAGAACCACCAAATACATGAAGAATCTCAGAGACTGCTTTAGTTCAGAAGCTCAAAGGAGACATTTGTTCTAGGCGAGGAAAGATGTATTCCCTGAGAGGACCTCAGAAGAAAACCCTCCACAAATCCTGGCTTCAGACTATTCCCGCAAGAGGAGATGGGCTGCTCTGGAATTCAAGCAAGAAGAACCAGAATGCCCAGACTTTTCTGATGTTCACAGAATTTGCACGAGATAACGAAAAGTGAACACAGATAATCAATGGGCTGAGAAAATATTGCACAGTAATAGGCAAAATATTTACTTCCAAGTGCCAAAGGAAAAGACTACTAGAAATTTGTTTACTATTCCTTAGTTTGTTATTTATGTTTTTTATGACCTACTTTAAAGTGTACTATTATACAACTTAACATATAACAATACACTTAGTTTCATATTAAAGAGTTATTTTTTTAAAGTTATGGACTATTATCCCCAGACTACTTAGTCATCCCACACCAAACTGCTGCCCTAATAATCAGCATCACATTACCTGGTACAGGTATATTCTAGAGAGGAACTGTCCTCAACTAAGGTGATATGCAACATCCAAATGTGGACAAATGCTACACCATGGTTCTGCAACCCACAGATTCATATGAATGTCACATTTTTAGTCAAACATGTCCCAAATCTAGCTAGAATCGCCCAATTCCTTCCTCCCACAGCTACCCACTGCCTAGTCTTTTCCCTTGTCCCAAGTCAGCAACCAAGCCTGGTGGTCCTTCTAACAAGGCCTCCAGATCGGCGAGGACCTCAGACCATGGATCCGAGCTTCCCCATGGTGGCGGGCAGGGCTGGGTACCAGACAGGGGAACTGACACCCAGGCCATGCAGCCCCTCTCTCCACTTCTGGTGGTCCCTCCAGGACGCCCTGCCCCACAGGCAGCCTGGACACTGCTAACTCACTCCCCTGCCGCATGCTTCACTCTCGCACCTTGAAACTTCTGCATGAGCTGTAGCCACCTTCCTCAACAACACCTGCCCTTTGCCATTCCTCCCTGAGCCTTTCCCATGTTGACCCCCACTCAACCCTAAGACCCTGGAGCTCAAGTGTCTGCTGCTCAAGAAAGCTTTCTCGGTGTCCTGCAGTCCCATCTGGAGCACCAGAGAGTGCTGGTCAGACAGCAGCTGTTGGAGGCTTCCTTTTTTATAGGGTTTTCCCAGATGGACTATGAATTCCGTGAGGTCAGGAATGGGATTTCCTTCCCTTAGAAGACTCACAATAGTGAATAAGGTGACTGGTGGACAAATGTATGGCTGCAAACAGCACCATCTACTCCTAAAAGAATCCAGAAACACCTGCCACATCAAGTTCATGCCTTTGAGGGTTGTTTCTCAGAAACTAGACCATGACCATGAATTTTAAAGCACAAACTACATAAACAAAATCTTGATGCTCCCTACCCATTCGAAATCCCTGCAGGGGAAGAGGGGAGGAGAGGAAAGCAGAGAAAGAATCAGAATCAAAATCAGCCTGTCTAACAGTACTTGGTCCTCATGACACAAGGAAAATCAATCACACAGACCAGAACCCCATATGCATGTGGGGGCACGTGTTGCATACACACATGCACACAAACATGCACACGTGCATTGGACGCTGCTGGCTTTCTAGTTCCATCAACCCAGGTTTGGTGAGAGAAAGACAGAAGAGAGGATGAAGGGCCCTGGGCATGGGATTTGGAAGATCTGCCCCCATCGGTGTGTGGGAGACAGTCATGACAAGAAGAGTGAGTGAGAGAGAGTCCTCTTGCTTTACCAGCCCCCTCCCCCGGCCTGCTCTGCTCTATGTAGTTGCCTTAGAGGTGGTTGGGGGCAACTCTGGTCAGGTAGCCCAGGTCAGGAGAGGACCACCACCACCACCGCCACCACACCCAGCTGGTGACCTTGTCCTCAGACATGGATGAAGGAAGCATGAAATGGTTGCAACAGGGATGAGTGAAGGGAAGAGGGCATGGGGGAAGGTGATATGAGATCTGGGAGGGAGAGCAGGCTGCCACACGCACACACACACGTATGCGCACACACACACACGTATGCACACACGCGCGCACACACACACACACACACACGTGCGTGCACCACCCTCCAAGCATTATCACCAGCCGGGACACAGAGGTGGCTTCAGAGACAGGTAAGGCCCGTGTCAACAGGCATGAAGCCCAGGTCAAAAGCCCTGAAGAAAAAGAGGAGAAAGAGGAGACAGAAGAAAGAGAGTTGGAAAGACCACAGCAGAGCACTCAGCCCAGCCATGTACATGGGCTAGCAGACTGTCTGGGGTTATCAGATTATGAGGCAGATCCAGGCAAGTAGAGGGACGCTGCTCATATCCCAGCTAAGAGGTGGGGAGTAAAGGGGGCCATAGGAGGTGGACGAGAGAGAGCAGCAGTAGAGGTGGGTGGGACCAAGAGGAAGCAGGAAGCAGGCCACAGAAGGGACTGAAAGGGGCTGGCAGCCGGTGGGGCTGGGACACCTATGAAAAGGAGCTTCCAGATGGGGCTCCTCTCCTGTCTTCAGTACAAGCCAGTGAGCCCTGGAAGGAAGGTGAGGAGGGGCTTAGGACCCCATCTGGTCAGGGAACAGGGCTGCTGCTAGCCCACATGATGTCTTTGTGTGATTTTGTAAAGGTGCCTCTTCCCCAAGACACTTCTATCAGAAAAATGTCATGCTGATTTTGCTATAAGACACTTTCACTGCCATCTGCAGGATAATTTTAGTAATAAATTCTCAGACCTTCCTTGTCTATGGCACTCTTGTGTGGTATGCAACCTGCACAACTATCCATGGTAGGCCTGGTTGGGAAGGATCAGGCAGGGCTCTGGCCTGGACACCAAGGAGAAGGCAGGAAGACTTCTCCTTGCCCTGGCTGCTGGTTAAATTTGAGACAATGTCCTTGCTCAAGCAGAAAGGAGGAAGAGAGAGAAGTGAAGGGGTCCCGGATGTTTAAGGGAACGGTGAGGCAGTGTAGCCAAGAGCTGTGCTACTTGGGATAAGGGCTCTTGATACAGGTCCAGGAAAGAAGCTGAGACCACAAGTCTCCTCCCTGTTTGTGGTATCCACTGCCCAGTGCACAGGGACAGAGACACAGGAGGCCCTTCAGAAGCTAGGGTTTTCTGGCATCTTCGAGTGTCCTATCCAAGGTGCAGAGAGGATCCTGCCCCTGCAAGAGGAAGAGCTTCTCTAATTCCTCCTTTCATTCCAGGGCCTGCTGCTGGAGTGTCCCGGGAGGACAGAAGAGATGGGCAAAAGGGCAGCAGGGAGAGTGGGCAAGGCCAAGGGAGAGCTCACCTTCTGCGCACCCGAGAGGGCGTGGCAGTGACATGAAACATTAGGCCACATGGCCTTCCCATCCAGCCTTAGCGTGCCTACACATCTGCACAGAGAAGGAGAAGAGGTTGAGAGGAGAAAGTAGGCAGCAGCAGCAGCACAGAATAAACCCAAACAGCCACGGCAGGCAGAGAGAGAACACAGGACAGAGAGACACACAGAAAAGGAGGGAATGAGGAGGGAGAGGAAAAACGAGATGGTGCAGGAGAAAGGAGGTGGGTGGGAGTTGAACATAGTGTGAGGCGAGGCAGAAGACAGACCGGGAATACAGAGGACACACAGCAGAGGAGGCTGGGCGGGGGGAAGGGGGTCCCATCATGCATTTCAAGACTACGATGCCATGCGGAGGGTGGGACATTCGCATGAGTACATGACGGGCCCACGGGCCAAAGCTGTGAAGGTTCTGTGGTCATGGCAATGTTGTGCTTCTTCTGGGGTCCTGTCTACAAGGGGGGTCTGGGTGAGGGGCGTCCACTGCCTGAGCTAAGCCTGCTGATGAAAATGTTCAAATCCACTGCAGCTTGGATGGTGCCCTTCCACTGTGGTACCCATGTGTAGTGTGGAACCTGCATGACTGGACTTTAACCTCAGGCTTCCCTGAGCAAAACTGGGCCAGGACACTTGAAGGGACTCACAGCTGCCCAATCCCTCTCTCCCTCTTCCCAGGATTGTGCTTATGCCTGGGAACACAGAGTGCAGAGGGACCGCATGGGGGTCTCAGGCAGGATATAGGAGCGAAGGAACCAGGGCCGAAGGGGCTTTGAACAGATTTGCTAAATCGTGCCTGTGAGTGGGAGAGAGGGGAGGGTGTTATGATGCCTTTGCAACATGGGTACGTGAAGACAGATGTCTCCCCAGATCTGCCCCGGCTGGTCTCACGCACACAGCCCCTCCTGCATAAGCCACTCATCTGGCTCCCAGAAGGTGAGCTCTTGTCCAGTTTTCTCGGTAACAGCAGAGGAAGATGAGAGAAGGAGCAGAGGTGTGGGTGGGAGAAGAGCCAAGCCAGAACAACTAGGGGCCAACTCTACCAAGGAGACCAGGCCATCCAGATACCTGTCACCAGGGAAAGGTGGGGGTGGGCAGGAGGGCATGGTCTGGGATCTGGCATGAGGTGTGCTGGGCATGGAAGGAGCAGGGGGCCCCAGGTACCTTCTGGGCTCCAGAGAAAGCGTGGTAGAAGCTGGACACATACGTCATGATGGCTTTCTCATCCGGCCGTGCTGTGCCGACGATGTCTGTTGAGAAAAATCTGGAGTTACGACCAGCTGGTGAACACACGGCACACCTCCTACTGTGATGCACAAAGCAGCTCGCGGCACCAGGAAGTATTCTTGCCAAAATGTTGAGCCTAAATCTAACCAGCCTCTGGCATCAGCTGGCACTTATAGGAGTATGAGAGGTGGAGGAAGGAGAGAAACGATGCCCAAGGAAGCAGACAGATGCACCCAGAATAAGGAACGTTCTACAGGACTGCAGGCCCAGTTCCTGCAAGTTCAATGGCAGGAATAAAAGGGACCGAGGGGAGGAAAAAAGTGCTACAGATTAGAAAAGATGCAAGGAATGTGACAACTAAATGCCACATGTGCACCTTGTTTGATCCTGATTAAAACAAACCAACTCTCCAAGACACGTTTTCAACAACTAGGGAAATTTGATTATGAACTGGTCAGTAGATGTATCAAAGAATTATTATCAATTTGCTAGATGTGAAAATTGTTTTATGGTTACATAAGAAAATATCCATATTTTTAAGGTATGCATTATGTAGTAGGGAAATGATGTGATGTCTGAGACTTGCTTTAAGATATTTCAACAAAGAAAACAAAACAAAACAAAGTAAATATGACAAAAATCTCAATAATCATTGCATCTGGATGAGGGGTATATAAAAGTTCATTGTACTATTCTGTTTTTGTATGTGTTTGAAAACTCTCCCCCTGGCATTCTGAAATTTAAAAGCCGCTGGTGGGCCGGGGAGCAGAGGGAAGGGGTGGTCCTGGATCCCACCACAAACCTTTCCCACTCCTCGCACTGAGCAGGCGCACTCCAAAACAGCGCCCGAGCAGCTGGGGCCAAGGAGGGCACCAGAAAGAAAGTGGCCATGGTGTGTCAGGCTTCTCCCGACAGGCAAGGGCAGAGGAGGGGACAAGAAGACCTAGACTGATCCCGGCCTTGAGGCAGCCCACGGGCCCCTCCTGAGATGCCTCCCTTCCCCTACAACCTCCGTTCCCCGCGTCAGAGCTGCTCTGTATGCTGAGGTGTGAGGCTGAGTTTCCAGCCCCAGGACCGTATATTTGGTAAGGTGTTCTTGAGTCATGCTCTGAACCTGTCCCCATGTAGGTGGCCTGGTTAGCAGGGCCTGAGACACACAGGCCTCAGCGAGAAACAGAAAAGTCAACACCAACCTGGGTCCCCTCCTTCCCTACCTTGCATGAGAGCCACTTGCTCTGCCAGGATCTACTAAGCAAGTGGATGAGAGGCAGAAACCTCCAGCACCAGGAAAGTCCAAGCCACGGCTCTATAGCACCCTGCTCAAAAGGCAGGGGAAGAGGGCCAGTCCCCAGGGTTGAGAAGACTTTGAAGATGTCAAGAGCAAACACACACCCAGCCCCCAGTCACAGCTGGGGCATGGAGAGGACACTAAGCTCAGCAGTCTACAGACCATCCAAGCACTCAGAGGGTTAGGACAGTGAGCCTTGCAGGGTCCCTCTCAGCCAGTGGCCCCTCCTGTCCCAAAATGTGTGCAGGAGTTGGACAACAAGGGAACACTCCACCCCAGTCCAGCACCCACTTCCCAATGCCAGGACAAAGATGAGAGCCACCCTCGGGCCACCGAAGCAAGAACAGCCTCACAGCCCTTTGCATGATCAGCTCTCACCTCTCCCTCCAAACCTCAGGGAACTACAGAATCCCTGACATGCAAGTGACCCCCAGGCTTCTCAAGTGAGGTCCTAGAAGACCAGGCCTTCTCCCTTCCTACCTCAAGCTGCTGGGGCCCCCTCCTAGCTGTTGGGTGGCAGGTGGGGGAAGAGCTGGAGGCACAGAAGAGGCGCTTTTTACCTTCAGCATCCAGCATCTTGGGGATGTCCAGGTACTTCTCTGCCACATCAAAGGCCGTGTTCAGATTTGTGAGCGGATCATCCTGCGAGGAGAAGAGGAGGAAGGGATGATAAAGTGACAGTCATGACAGTCACAACAGTCACTGGCTACTCTCAATTGGGGGGTAGAGGGGACTTTGCACCAGCCCCTCCCAGACTCAATCCTCAGGGCACCTCTGGGTGTAGAAGGTTGGTCTCCCCACCAGGGCTCACTGGCTGGGGGTTTAAAATGTTCTCCTTGGGGTTAAGAATAGTGGTCTGCAGCCCGAGTAGGGGTAGTGAACAACTGCTGAGAATTCACAGCAGCCCCGACCTCTGGTTTCAGCCCTGCCTGGTTCCAGCAGGATGCGTGGGTAAGGAACCTGACACCACCTGTAAATCAAGAGTTGGAACAGGAGCCCCTTTGGTGTTCAAATTCCATAAAGTTTTGGAGATCCTTCAAATAGCCAAAGCATTTTGACTATTCCAGCTTTTGCTACCTTCTCAAGAAAACTTAACGGGGAATGGGCAAGGACGTGGAGACACTGGAACCCTTGTGCACGGGAATGTAACATAGACATAGACAGGGATGTAGAATGGAGCTGCTGCTGTGGAGAGCAGTGTGGCGGCTCCTCAAAAAGTGAACACAGAACTACCACATGACCCAGCAATTCCACTTCTGGGCATATACCTGAAAGAATCAGAAACAGGGTCTTGGACAGATATTTGTACACCCATGTTCACAGCAGCATTATTCGCAATAGCCAAAAGGTGGAAGCAACCCAGGTGTCCATCGATGGATGCCTGGATGAGCAAAACATGGTCTATCCTTGCAATGGATTATTATTCTGCCTTAAAAAGGAAAGAAATTCTGATACATGCTACAGCATGGGTAAACTTTGTGCTAAGTGAAATAAGCCAGACACAAAAGGCCCAGAACTGTATGATTCCAGTTTTATGAGGTACTAGGAGTGGTTAAATTCACAGAGACAGAACACAGAGTGGTGGCAGCCAGGGGTTATGGGGGAGGAAAGAACGGGGACTTATTGTTTAATGAGTACAGTTTCAGCTTTGTAAGATAAAGAATTATGTTTGAAGCCAAGGTAAATAAAAACAATTTTAAAAAGAGTTATGGCGATGGATGCTGGTGACAGCTGCCCAACACTCTGAATGTACTCTCTCAGTGAATAGAGCTCATTTCTGGACCCTCCACTCTATTCTCAGTTTCCCAGACTAACCTAAAGCAAGCTGGTTTTGTCAGCCCAGGACTCAGTTTCCCTGTTTGCTAAAGTAAGAATTACAGAGTAAAAAAATAAATACATTCATTTTAGGATGTTTTCAGGAGGAAATTGCTCAAAACAGAGAAGTGGAGTCCTTCTGGGAAAGTGTCTGACAGCAGCCAGAATGATAAAAAAAAAAGCTGCCAAGCAGGGAAGGTCGTTTGCGTCCAAGACTGTCCAGCAGCTGCCAGTGCTCAAGCACCAGGAGCACATCCGGCCGCCCCCTGTGAGCCCGCCCGCCCCCCACACCCACCCCACACTGGTGCACAAAGGAAGAACTTCCCCGGCTCTCCCCTGTTCCCAAGCAGCAGTCAGCTCTGGCAAACTGTTTTCTGGAAAGTATTCATGGTTCACTGGGACTAGGTCTGTGCTAGCATTAGGGCTGGATTTTAATGATACTGGATTAAAGATAGGGGTAAACAGAGACACACTGAAACGGGAGAAAGGAGAAGGGATAAATAAAAAGATGGAGAAGGACAGAGGTGGAGAGAATGCTAGCTCGGTATCAGACAAGTCCCCTGGACTCTCACCTCCCAGATGGGTGAGGCTCCAGAAGCCTTTGGAATGAGGAAGGGGACTCTAGAGCCATGGTCGGCAGAAGCCCCACTTTTCACGGAGGTGGGCAACAGGTGTGGATTAACTGGCCACTGCCACCCCAGCACACCCAAGCAAGGACACAGATCCACACATACCTGTCACTAAAGCATATCAGCTTGACAGGAAGGGGGTAGGTGATGATGCCTTTAGAAGGAAAAACTACTACCTCTAATTTCCAACCCCACCCACCCCCCGGCCCTGTTTGATTTGACCACACAGCTTTCAGGCGGGGTCGGGGGAGCTCTCGAGGTGATTTTTTTCCCTTATAGAGAAGCTGAGTTAGAGAAATAGGAAGGTCTGGCCCCTGCTGTCCACATGGACCTGGACACAGCCACACCCAGGGCCAGGTGACGGGCTCCTCTCCTTCAGCAGATGGGCCCTTCCAAGCAGGCAGAGGCTCCAGCCCCCTGCTGCAAGTGACTAGAGGGTGGGAAGCTGCTCCTTTCCTCCCCCACAGTCCTTCTGGCGGCTCACTCACTCACACCCTGGAAACGGAGGACCTGCCACCACAGGAGCTGCCAGAGCACCTCCTGCACCGGCAGCATCAGGAAGCAAGAGACCTTTCCTGGGGACGCAGGCCAGGCTGGGCCTTCACTGAACACTGCATTCTCCAAGTATCAAGACAAGGAGAGAAACACAAGGCCGGTTACTCCTAGAAGCCCCTCACCAACAGACGCGTGTGTAGACGGGTGACGTCCCCCTCAAGCACCAGATCGACAAGGGCTGTGGGAAGGCTCCGGGGTGGCCTCTCCCTACCTGCCTGTGCCACATTGACTTCTTGGTGCTGGGGTGGGCTGAGAGGGAAGATGGTGGGTACAGTCACGGTGGCCTGGGACAGGCCTCTCCAAAGTCAAGGCTAGTGTCCTTTAACCATTTCAGACACCAAGAACCACCAAGACACTAGAAATTCAGCTTCCACCTCTTCTGCCTCCTCCACACACATGCTCAAGAAAATCACCCAGCAGTTTCATGCAAAAGCAAAAATGAAACCAAGCAGCATCAAAAGAAAATCCCCCAGCCAAACTCTGGCAATGAAGGAAACCAAATCCATGGGAGGGATAACCTGCCCAAGACCACACAGCGGGTCGGGGACAAGGGTGGGATAAGATGTCTCTTAGATATGCAATATTTAAAAGAATGAAAGTAACAGCTCCACCTTACAAAACACGGGAACAGAGCGAGCACCGCCACCTACATTCCCTCTCTATAACAAAACTGCCACCACGGTTCTGCTGTCTTTGCTGGCGGGCTGTGTGTGTGCGAGTACACACGTGCTGAGCACACAGCAATGCAGTGGCCCTGACAGGGGAGGAGGTGTTCTTCTGCTCACTTCTAGATGGGGCAGTCTGGCTGGTCCAAGAGGCCAACCCCCCTCACGCTGGGCTATGGGCTCTCAGCGTAGCAGGTCTAGTCCTGCCCACCAGGGACAGCGGCAGGAGGCCGGGCGAGCTCACGTACCTTCCGCAGCTTCCCATAGTCAATTAGCTCGGGCCGGTGTCGGTGGATCAAGGCACAAAAGCCGAGGCCATCCTTCCAGCTGTCCAGGAGAAAGAAGGTGGGCCAGGTTGATGAGTGAGGCCTGGCAGCCAAGCACTAACCCGAGCAAGGCAGCCGGTAGGGGCTCCTTTACCCCAGAGATGAATATGGAACTCTTCACGGCAGCAGTTAGATGACAGGACCGAAAGGGACATTTCTTCCTGCCACAACCCCAGGCACTGGGGTCAAAACTTTATGGGGGGTTGGCAAGTTGAGATAAACCTGCCACATCCAACCCTGTCCCCCACCACAGTCTATGGCCCTAGCGTGTGCTGTTCTGGCTGGGATTTCCTGGACATTCTCCTCGGGGGATCTTCCCAGTAACACAAGCATCAACCAAAGGTGTATCAGGCAGTAGCTGTGTCCAAGACACTGTGTGAAGGGAGAGGGGAAATTCCAAGGGACAGGGAGACCCCCTTTTCAGGAAAAGCTACTTCTTCCCCCAAGGGAAGCTCTCGCTCTGTTCTAGAGCTGAGACTGACCCAGCCAAGGGGGCCTGGGGGTTCCTGGCGGAGGCGGCCTGGGTTCTGCAAGAGCCCCTCAGCGCCCCCACCACTCACCTTATGTGGAAGTTCTGGATGTTGACATTTTTGTAAGGGGCTGTCTTTCTCTGACACCACAAGAGCAGCCCTTCCTTGGCCGAAGTCTCTGTGGGGAAGGGGACAAGTGGAAAGGTCAGTGGCTGACTCAGTGAGGGGAGGGGCGCTGGCTCACGGGAGGCCTCACCATGACCCCTAGATTCCCATCTTGAGGCTACCAAGGAGGGAAGAAGCCATGGCCATCAAGTCTATTTCTTTGACAAAGTTTGAGAAGTTATTTGAGAAACAGAAAAGCAATCTAGGAAGGTTCTCAGAGCTAGTCACATTACACATTGAAATTCTGAGATAATAACCTTTCAACTTTTCGGAATTATCTCCCCCTACTCCCTTTTGTTCAATGAAATGGTAGTGATACAAAATGAGTTGGCAACCTCTGTCAGGTGGCCACTATGTGGAGGAAGGTTTGGCCTGGGAAATCTAAGCATCTAGGAGTCTGCAGTCAGGGGATCGTGCAGCCTGCAGAGTACACAAGACTGAGTGGGAAAAAAGCGTTAGGACTTCTACCCAGATTTTGTTGTCATCTAAAAAATACAGTTTCTTCACATTCACTGCATGGATTGAGACTGGTGCCCTCCACTGCTATGTGTGGAGCAGTCACGTGTCTGGTAAGGCAGGCTGAGGAGACCCGGGCAACTCCCAGCTCAGAAAGGCTGCAAACTGCACTGCCCTCATGTGTTCACACCTATGAATTGCAGGTTCGGATGCCCAGCAAAGTCGGTTCATGGATGACCTCATTATCAACTCACAAAATGGACTTATGTGAAAGGGTTCCTAAAACGTACTAACAATTCAAGCACAAGAAAACAATTTCAAAATTGGTAAAGCTAATGCTTCTCCTTAGTTCCAGCTCTTTGTCAGCTATATCACAAAATTAAAACAATGATGATTTAATCAGAGCTGAAAAGAAGTCCGCCCAAAAGAGTAAAAGTCCAGAAGGCTATTTGAAAAGTGATTTACATACACCATCCCTAACAAGAACCATGCCCTAAGTGACTACTGTGAGGCTCTTTACAATCACTTCAGCCCTAAGTACTGAGTACCTACAAACCAAACTTAGACCTTCACATTGCTGTGTCAAAGTGTCGAACCAAGATTTCTGTAATAAAACAATTTAATCCACATTGTTTTCATTAGGAAATTCCTTTGACTAGAAATATTTAAGATTTCTATGCCATTACAAAGTGAATTTTTAAAATTTTTAAAATGTTACCTGCATCTTATCTTTAAAAAATTTGTTTTGGTTTGTGTTTATTATCTGCATAGTAATACAGAAATATTACATAATAAATACATGCATATCAGACATAAAGCTCAAAAACTGGAGGAGTGGGGAATCAAAAGCTGAGAGAGCTCACTGCCCCAGACCATGGTGGCCCTTGTAGATCTATGAAGCGGCCACCAGAGGGTGCTATGGGAGCGAAGTGGAGGCCTGGGATCAGCTCCCCCGCCCCTCTCTCCCTCCTGGAGGCTATTGCCCCACCCTTAGGGATTAACAACCCAAGAGCTAGATGGGGTTTCCAATACACTTCCCCACAGCAGCCTTGGGGACTTTCTGTGGGGCCAAGAAGCCCATGGGAACCAGCACCGCAAATAGTTCTTCCTTTTCTAAAACAGGCTAGGAGAGAGAGCAGATGCCCAGAAATGGACAAGATGCCCAGGACATGGCCCATGATCAAGCGTCCATTGCCCCAGGTAAGGGAGTTCTCCCAGGGAGAAAGATGAAAGGGTGAACGCGGCGGGGAGCTGTGAGCTTGGGGAAGGAAGGGACAAAGCAGAAACCCACCTTCAACGGAGATGTCCTGGATGGCAAAGCGAAGGATGATGGTCCAGATCATGCCCAGGGTCATTTTCACGTTCCCATCCACAATTTCTGCAGAAACAGCAGCAGGACACATTAGGATAGGTCTTAGCAGGGACAGAATTCACATTCCAGGAGCACCCATATCACTCCATGCACCACATTAAGAAGCAAAAACTACAGAGCTCTACTTCCAGAGGGAAACAGAAGGTTTTGTAAGTTGGTGCCATAAACTGTGACAGGTGCCAGTAAAGAAGTCTATTTGGGGCACAAGGAAGTCAATTCTACTTGGAGACAGTGGGTACATCAGGAAAAGCTACTGAGAAAGGGGTGTCTTACAGCCTGAACTGTGCTCACCACCCTGACAATGACGGGAAGGAATTCTAAGCCATCACAAATATCCTGGCAACTCCGTGAGCTGGGGGCCTCTGGGCAGTCAGCTCTCACAACAGCCATCCACACACAGAAAGCCAGTGCAAGCAACACAAAGTCACAAACTTAAAGTTTTGTAAACTGCCATCTTGAATGATCCACCAACCTACCTCATAATGCCATGAGTTTGGGCATTAAGTTCAGAAATTAAAAAAAAAAAAAAAAACAACAGCTTCAAGATCTCGACTAAGAGATACCCAGCGTACTCAGTCTAAGTACTTTTTAGACTTTTAAATGCTATAAACCCTATCTAGTAAATTTTTTTCTGTACCAGGCCTAGAGGCAGGGAATACAAACACAAATAAGCCCTGTCTTTAAGAAGCCTATGAAATGGAGCTATTTATGGTCTTGGTGGCTGATGAGGTGACACTCAAATGTAGACTTCTGACCCTCACCTGCTTCCAGATCAGGAGACAGTAACCTGGCCCACACGGTAAGGTACTCTCCATTAAAAGTAAGGTACGCAACGGATGGTCTGTTAGCTCAGTTGGTTAGAGCACAGAGTGTAACACCGCGGTCAAGGGTTCGGATCCCCTTACCAGCCAGCCACCAAAAAAATTATTAAATAAATAAAAGTAAGGTATCTAACGAACAACGTAGTTTCTCTCACCCACAGCACTAATGTTAGGGGAATCACAACAGAACCACACACAGAGGCAATTTCCAGGGAGTACTGATTTCCTTAGCCTTCATCCGCTAGGCTTTGCCTTCCACAAACCCCTGAAAAAAGAGTGGATTACCATTAAGGAAGTTACACTCAAACATTCTAGCCCTTGAAAGTGAGGGCAAAATCTCATGCTGCTCTATGCCCACCAAGGTACAGAGCAGGGAGCGGTGACACAACTGCTTCCGGGGGCAGGTGACACTGCAGGGTCTGCTTCGGGTGCTGACAAAGGAAGAGCAGTGTCCACTGGGGACACGGGATGGGATGTAATTCTTCCTACTAATGGGGAGGCTCAAATGCCCCTCCAGAGCTCCAGACAGCAAGAAGGCACAGCCCCACGTCCAAGGGCATGGGTTAGAGAGAAACTGAGCTGTGGCCGCACACAACCATTTTCATAAACAAGTAACGCAGCACTTTGCAGAACGCACTGTGGGGAGGGAGAATCACCCATTAAGAATCAGTTCACAAAGCTCTGGTATTTTAAAAATGCACTTTCATTCATGATTTCCAGTGGTTTAACATCTGGAACACTGAAAGAGTTTATCTAAGTTGATAGAACAAGTCTAAATTCTCAAAATATAAATAGGCAAAAGACATGAACAGACATCACAAAACATGAAATACAGATAACTAATTCACAAGAATGTTCAACCTCACTTGTAATCAAAGAAATTAGATACCATTTTCCCAGCTGTTAAATTAGCAAAGTTAAAAACACATGCAACACCTTGATGCTAGCAAGGCTACCACGCTGCAGCTAGAAGTGTAAATTGGTTTAAAAAAAAAAAAAAAAAAACTTGCTGGGAAATAATTTGGCAACAGCATCAAAAAGTTGCTCAACTTTTTGACAGTGAAATTCTATCTCTAGGAACCTATCCCCCAATGACCTAAAACGCAGAGTAAGGTTTCTGTATAAGTGTGCTTGGTGCGAGGCTATTTATCATGGCCCCAAATTGGAAATTGGGTGAAAGTGAATGTACGAGGTATAAGGAGTGACTGAGTAGATCCCCAAACCTGTCATTCCTCTACTCAAAACCTGCATGGCTTCGCACCTCACTCAGAATCAAAGCTGGTGGCCAGTGAAACCCTTGTGGCTCCTTCCACTCACACTGGCCTCTGCAGCTCCCTCTCCCTCAGCATCCACATGGCTGGTCCCTCACTTCCCCCTCAGTCTCCACTCACATCTCGCCTTCTCCCTGACACCTTCCTTGACCACCTCCTTCAATCACTGCTTTAGTTTTCTCCATCTGACATAGGTATGTGTATTTTCTCTTTCCCCATTTCAGAACGTAAGCTCCACAAGGGTGAGGATTTTTTTGTTTGCATCACTGCTTAGAGCCTGGCACTGAGAAAGTCCTTCATCCTCATTTGCTGAATGAATGAATGAATGAACACTGACAGGCCCTAACCACAAGTGGGTGAATGGGCACAGCCTGTCACTGGTCCGCGAACACAACAGTGGCTCAGTATCTTCCAGGGCAGGGCCCAGGTCTGGAACAGAGCCCAACTGTGCTCAACAAATAGAAGATTAACACAGCCATTAAGAAATTACATTCATGAGTTTTTAAGGACTGGGAAAAATCTTTATAATACAGGAAGCAGGGGCTGGCCGGTTGGCTCAGTTGGTTAGAGTGTGGTGTTATAACACCAAGGCTGAGGGTTCGGATCCCCATACCGGCCAGCTGCCAAAATAATAATAGTAATAATAATAATACAGAAAGTGGAAAAAGCAGGTACGAAACTGTATGGACAGCATTTCGAATATAAAAGGAATATTTTTAAGCCTAGAAAAAAAGCTCCCAGTGACAATCTTGCAGCATGGCCTTTCTAGGAGCAGGGCTGCAGTGCTGGCTGTCCCCTCTGTGAAGGCCAAATCCCTTGGCCTCCCAGTGGCCTGAGCTCAGTACCTGCAGATCTGCTCTCCTGAGAGCCCGCCCAGCACTAAGGGAAGCGGTGGCTTCTCTTCCAGCTTTTATCTACTTACTCCTCTCCTCCTTCCCCCAGCACCCTCCAGGAATTTTTGCTTACTGAATTCTCACATATACCAAAAAAGCAGTTTCACTCCAAAAAACAGAGTAGCCAAGCACAGGCAAAGAGAGTGGGGTATGTTCAATTAACTGCCATGCACCCCAGTCCAGTTCCCGCCTGACTCTCTCCCATGCTCAGAGGGTAACCCTCCCAGACCGCTCTCCTTCCCTGCTCCCCAGAACAACAGGTCGTTTCTTCAAGGCCTCTCAATCTCTGCAACAGGGACACCCCATCTCAGGCAGCTTTATGTCAGGGGGCTGCTTGGCCCACATGGAGGATTCCAAGGCCACAACTGGGGTCTGGGGGAAAACCCGTGATAATAGATTAACAACGTCTGCCATGGGTATGGGAGAAGCAGTGGCGTGTGTCTGCCAGGCCTGGTCTACAGCTGGCGACAGAGCTGCTTGCATCCTGTGTTTACTCAGAACACACTTCTCCCTCGTCCCCAGTCTAGAGACGGAATCAATCTGCCCATCCGTCAGACGACAGAATGAATGAGGCTGCAGAAATTCCTCGTGACAGAACCCGGGGTCCACCACCTCCTAGACCACTGCTTTGGCTACTGTAATCACTGCCCCCTCCATCCTGAAGACAGATGCTAAATCATCAAGACCACCCCCAGGCTCTCGGCACCCAAATCATCAGGCTTGCCCTGCCCAGAGATCTTAAAATGAAAAATCCTTCTCGGGTCCTCTCCCGTGGTTAAACCCCAACCACTCACCCAGGCCAAGTCTCAATTCCGTGCAGTCCAGACATTGTAGAAGCAAGTATTGTAGAAGAAATCATGAGGATCTGTTCTAATCCTTCCCTGATGAGGCCTCCAACCTCCATTTGTTTTTTGGGTTTTTTTCAATAAAGATGACTGGTAAGGGGATCTTAACCCTTGGCTTGGTGTCAGGACCACGCTCAGCCAGTGAGTGAACCGGCCATCCCTATATAGGATCTGAACCCGCGGCCTTGGTGTTATCAGCACCGCACTCTCCCGAGTGAGCCACGGGCCGGCCCTCCAACCTCCCTCTGAACACCTTCGGGGACAGGCAGTCCTGACCTTCCCAGAACACCCATTCCATTCCCCAAGGATCAGCATGTCACCCAGAATCGGCCTGCCCAAGGGTCTCTCTTGCCAGCCAGAACAGAGATCCAGTCCTCGCACCACATGATGATTATTCAAAAAGGGCCAGACCACTGGGCCTGGTCCCCACAGCACAGACTTTGCAGCCCCGGATGCCCTCTATCAGGGCAACCAGCAATGTTCCCCCACCCCCACCCTCCACAGAGCTTGTTCCAGGTGATCGCTCCCCTGCCTTTTATTTTATAGTCTACAGCAGTAAGCTTCATTTCATTAAAAATGACAGACCCATTTGATGCTTCTTTTAGTTTCTTGGTTCAGCAGAACCACCACCCCAGCATGATCTTGGTGCTCAGCTTGACGTAGGGTTGATTATCTCAAACCAGGAAGCCTCCGCTAAAAACACCAGCTCACGAGGGCAGAGAAAGTCAACGACATCTCACTTGAAAGGAGCCTGTGAAAATCGTTCAAGAAGCTAGACCTGTATGAAAGGAACTGGGAAACCAGAGAAGCTAGGTTAAGTGACTTCCCTGGCACCGCAGAGGTGATAAGATTCAAGTTCGTGCCAGTGTCCCTCTCCATTCTGCAGAGGCAACACCACAGACTTGACCTGCCATTTTATTACTGAGGAAAATCAGACATAAACGTTCTGTCTGGGACCCACTGGGGGAGGCAGCGATGCCCAGAGGTGATGGGGAAAGTCCTCAGTGCGAATCCTGTGGCTAACCCTGGCTCTGCTGCATATGAGCAGTCTAGTTCACAGCCTGGGTTCCACTGACCACACTCTTCCACCCTAGTAACCTTTCTGAGCCTCAGTTTCCCTTACTATAAAACGTGGCTGGTCATTCCCATCCCGCAAGCCTGCCATGAGGGTAGCAGTAGCTAATCTAGCCAGGCACAGAGCTGCTATGAAGTAAGTGCTATCCTCGTCCACTTTCCCCCTTCCTTCTTTCCCTTTGGTCTTTTTACATTTTTCTTTTTCTAAGTGAGCTGCCAAATTTTCCTTATGAAAAATCTGGACTTCTGGCTCCTTTTGAAAAACTGGAAGACATAGCAATGCTGGACCTATAGTCCCACACTGCAACAACTGATTAGATCTACACGGCGCCTACCCTGCTTAGGACATGCTTTCTCCAGTTCACCACAGTCCCCACCCATCCCTATCGCTCACCCCAGCCCACTTCACACATTCTCTACTTCCCTGCCCTGGCGGGCATCTGTGATTGACCAGGCCACCTAAGCAGCATTTTCTTTGGCTTCCCATGCCTGCTTAGCTCAAAGTCTTTCTGCCAAGTCTATATCTCTCCCTAACAGAACACTCTTTTCTTCTTACTGCAGAGTACACTGCTATGTGCAAGTCCTTTGAACATTTACTGAGCACCTACTGTACGCATCACACTGCTAGGAGTCAGGGGCACAGGATGTAGAAGACATGGTCTCTGTCCATGAGAAGCTCACAGCCATGGGGTGTCAGGGTCCATAAGGCACCGTGTGTGACTACCTCAGGTACCAGTCTAAGTTCTCGATAGGACAGGAGTCAGCAAACTTTTTCTGTAAAGGGCCTAACAGGACATATTTTTGGCTTTGCAGGCCACATGTCATCTGTAGCAACCACTCAACTCTGCCACTGTAGCACGAAAGCAGTCACAGATAATACGTAGACAAACAGGCATGACTATGGTTCTGGTATCTACAAAAACTCATGTCAGCAGATTTGACCCCATGCATTGTAGTTTGCCAACCCCTGGGCTAAAGTTTCTCAGTTTGAAATACATTACAAAGAGATACAACAATCACAATAATATGTTGAACTTTCAAAAGGAGAGAACAGAACTGAGGTTATCAGAGGAGGGAAAGGGGAAGGACAGGGGGTAAAGGAGGAATGGGCCACAAAAAACGATTATACTGTATAATGTTGAATATACTAATTATCCTGATTTGAGCATCGTATTGCACACAGGTACTGATATTCAACGCTATACCCCACAGATATGTACAATCAACTATGTTTCAATAAAAAAAGAAAACACAAGTTTCTCAGTTTGATATATCAATGTAAAATCCCTCAGTTTCTAGAAGAAAGGCGACTCAGCATCAACCCAAGAAGAGATCTGCTCCTATGGACTTACCAGGAGCAAGACTACTACCCTCCCCAAGGAAAGGCCACGCTCTGGGGGCATTTCTCTGGTGTCGCATGGATCTGGATTGGAGTTCTGGCTTTGCCACTTACTGAGGAGGAAACCTTGAGCAATAACGTAATCTCTTTAAGCATCAGTTTTCTTATCATAAAAGAGGAGTGATAATTAGAGCCATGTCACAGGGTTGCTGCAAAGATTAAGTCACTGGGGTAAAGGGCTTCGGCACAGTAGTTTGCACAGAGTGCACGCTCAATACTCACGGCCATGGTTCTGTCCTTGAATGAATGAATGAATGAATGAATGAATGAGACCGTGTCTTATTCATCTTTAATCTCTGGCATCACACAGCAAGTGCCCAATAAATACTTGGTGCATCCATGGGTCACATTACTGAAGGGACCTGGTTAGAGTATTCTAACCACCTCAATCCACCCCAAATCCTCAGAGCCACCACAATGTACATAAGAAATTGTGCTACCTTCTTCTTTTAATCATGAAGAAAATGCTAATGGTTCAAACAGTTTTAGGAAAAGTTTTTCTAAGTGAAAGGAACAGAGCCAAGAAGCTACACTGCAGGGAAATAAATGCCACTAACAATGTTGCTAGAGGCTTCTGGGCATCAGTCTTCCCAGGCCCCATGGAGCCTCAGGGCAGCCTCCAGCCCCACCCGCCAGGGTCTGCACACCATCCCCAGCCCACAGCATTCTCTGCTTCAGGCAGCCAAACGCGCACATGTAGGACTCCACAGTGCAAGGATTTGGCCGGGCGGGGGTGGGCAGGAATGGGACTGGAAGGAAAGTGCTGTTGTTAAACGAGAAAACCACAGGCCGGCCACATGGAGGTGCTGGGGACACACCTCCAAATGCCCCAGACATATGTGCGCCCCAAAGTCGGGGAGGAAAAGGCCAAGGAAACCAGGAGGACACAGAAGACCAGACTCCTCAGGGCAGTCAGGGGCAGACCTTACTCACCTTCGGCCCCAATGGACACCAGTTTGACCCCTTTGCTGGCTATGAAATCCAGGGCCTTGTTGACGTTGGAGATCTTGTGCACCCTCATCTTGCCTCTCTCTGGTTTGGCCAAGCGCTCGCCTGATTGGATCAAGAGGAAAGAACAGGAAGGTGAGATGCTGGTACCCAGGAGCCAGGGCTACGTTCACAACACCTTCATCCAAGGCACATCTTAGGTGTGCATGTGTGTGTGCACACATGTGTGTGCATGCCTCTTAGGTGCTGGAGAATGCCACCATGGCAGGGAATCAGAGGGAGAATCTATCTGCATTTTCTTTCTTCCACTTCTCAGATCTAAACCTGCTTGCATCTGCTCAACATATATTTATGAAGTCCTTAATATATGCCAGAGATTTAGCTGGGTGCTAGGAATATGGGGGTGAAAAAACAGTCTCTAGCCTTTGTATAATTACAGCCCAGTAGGAGAGGGACCTTAAACAGAGAAAAACACAGATAAATGCATACAGTGAACAAATACCAAGAAGGATCAATGCTCTTCAAAAGAGGAGCAGGAGGAAGAAGGAGGAGGAACTGAGGAGCGAAAGGGAAGGCCTGAGACTTTGCAGCCAGGCAGAGACCGCAGTGAATGGTGATCAAGGCAGAAGGAGCCACACACACAAAGACCCTGAACTCCTTCCAGTCCAGCCTGTTCTTGCCCTGGGAGGGATGTAGGTCACCCTAGAGTATTTTGAAAAAGTTCCCTGGTGTTTAAATGGAGTTGCCTACAGCATCCCCTGCTCCTGTCCTGCTACCCTGCGACCTGGTGAACACCCGTGGCTCAGCTCCAAGTCAAGCCTCCACCCTCACTCAGCCCCCATCCCCCCACCCCCATCTCCTGCCTCCACAGAGGAGCTTCTGCTGCTCAGGTTTCAAGGTCAGAAGCGGCAGGGAACAAGGGGGCTGGTTCTCCAAATACCCCATTAAGAGCACTTTTACCCCAGAACAGAACATTCAGGGATCTCCTGAAACAATGTGAGAAATGTGTAAATGCAACACGCATGGCCATACCAAGGAGTGGGGCACACAGCTCTCAGAGCTACTGTGGGGTCAAGGACCCCAAAGGCTGAGAATTCCATCCTAAAGCCTGAAACTCAGCATCCTTGTGCCTGCCATCGTGTCCAGACCAGCCAGCTGCCTCCCTAGCACATCACCTTCTGGCCAAGAGGACTCAAGGGGCCGGCAGCTATGATCCTGGGCCAGGCCCACCCTGTCAGAGCAGTACTTCCCTGGGTGGCCTCCCAGCGGCCCCCCAGCTTCTGGAATAGGGCAGACTTCCTGCCACAGATGTGATTTGGCTACTGGCTCCCAAGGAAGCACAGCTGTTTTTTAATTAAATCCTGACTCTCCACTTGTGGTTGTCCCGAGGTGGTGGCCGCTGCCCAGCAAGGTACTCCCCCATTTCCAGGGGTGATGCCATAGGATGAACAGAGGCAGCCCTATGTCCCTCCCTAGAAGGCTGCTCCTGCCTACGCCCCCGGCCCTGGGGTCCTGCTAAGCCCAAGCTCCCAGCCACTTGCCAGCTGTGCACAATGGCTGGAATAGGACTTCTTCACAAGGACAGTGGAGGGGAAAGGGTTAAGCACAGGAGCACAGGAAAAGCTTCCCTGGCTGGGCCAGTGGATCTCCGACTTTAGTCAGCACAACATCACCTGGAGAACTTGCTAAACCGCAGATGTCCCACCCTCTTCCCCCTCCCCTTAAGTTCCTGATTTAGAAGGTTTGGGTTGGTGCTGGGAATCTGTATTTGACAGGCAGTCCTGCTCATTCTGGTGTGGGTGGTCCAAGGACCACACTGTGAGAACCTCTGTAGGCAGTACTCCCTTCCTCCTTCACACTCCTGGCATCCTATTCATCTCCAAAGACACTCAAGAGGAAAAGGCAACATCTGGGTGACTAGATCTCCAGCCCCGGGAAAGAGACACACACGCTTCACAGAAGTTCACGCGCTCCCCTCGGGCACAGGCTTCACAGAAGTTCACGCGCTCCCCTCGGGCACAGGCCAGGCCTGCTCAGCAGGCACACACTGGGGGTCGTGCGGACATGCCCACCTCTGGGCATCCAGTCATTCCTGTTTGTGGAGCACTACCTACATGCCAAGTACCAATCTAAGCAAATGGGACACAGAGATAAGACAGTGC
This sequence comes from Cynocephalus volans, assembly GCF_027409185.1. Taxonomy (NCBI): domain Eukaryota; kingdom Metazoa; phylum Chordata; class Mammalia; order Dermoptera; family Cynocephalidae; genus Cynocephalus; species Cynocephalus volans. The sequence continues at coordinate 150,488,514 of NC_084462.1, forward strand.
ATGCCCCAGGAGCTCAGTATGGAGTGGGGAAGAAAACAAGTGAGCCAAAATGATTATACCTTGGGGTAAATGACATGACAGAAGAATTAATGTGGTTTTTTTTAGCACTGGGGGGGGGTGGAGGGAGAACCAACTCGGATTCGGAGGAGAGGGGTCAGAGAAGCCTTCCTGGAGGAAGCCCCCACACTGAGTTTTGAAGAATGAAAAACAGTAATGCCAGGTTTGTTTGTTTTTAACTGGGCAATGATGGAGAAGGAGGTAGGAAAGGACATTCTTAAAGGCAGTTAGAAGAAAACAAGTTGGTTCCTAAAAAAAAATTAAACAAAGAATTACTACATGATCCAGAAATTCCACTTCGGGGTATATACCCAAAAGAAGTGAATGCAGGGATTCAAAAAAGTATTTATTTGTACACCCATGTCCACAGCAGCATTATCACAAAAGCCAAAGGCAGAAACTGCCCAAGTGTCTATGGACAAAAGAATGGCTGAACAATACAATGGAATATTATTGAGCTTTAAAAAAAAGAATCTGAGGGCTGGCCCGTGGCTCACTTGGGAGAGTGCAGTGCTGATAACACCAAGGCCGCGGGTTCGGATCCTATATAGGGATGGCCGGTTAGCTCACTTGGGAGAGCGTGGTGCTGACAACACCAAGTCAAAGGTTAAGATCCCCTTACCGGTCATCTTTTAAAAATAAATAAAATAAAATAAAGAATCTGACACAAGCTACAACATGGATAAATCATGAAAACAATATGCTAAGTGAAAAAAGCCAGACACAAAAGGACAAATACTGTATAATCCCACTCGCATGAGGTAACTAGGAGTCAAATTCAGAGAGATAAAGTAGAATGGTGGTTGCCAGAGGCTGGAGGGAGAGAGACTGGGGAGTTACTATTTAATGAGGGCAGAGTTTCAGTTTGGGATGATGAAAAAGTTCTGGAGATAGATGGTGGTGATGACTGCACAACATTATAAATATACTTAATGCCACTAAACTGTACACTTAAAAAATGGTAAAAATGGTAAATTTTGTTACGTTTTACCACACACACACAAAAAAATACCCCACACACAGACACAGGTTTCACCTGAAAGCAACTATAAAAAAAACAAAAGCAGTTAGAGTTTGTGCGAAGTCACAGGGACCAAGGGTACATGTCATGTGCGGAGAACGTGGCAGAGGGTCTGAGGTCTGATACCGTTTGGGGAATAGTTAGTTGAAAACACAGCAGATGCCGGCACTCGAAGGGCCCCGCAGGCTACGCTGAGGAACGTGGGCTGCAGGCAGCGTTCTGAGCGCCCGGCTGCATGACCATATTTGGGCTGGTGCACAGTCCCTCTGGCTGCAGTGTAGATGATGGACTGCAAGGGGAGCTGGGAGGCCTAATGCCTTTGTGGTGTCATCTAGGTGAGAGGCGACACAGGCCCACACTGACACCACAGTAGTAGAGGTGAAAAGAAGGACTGTGAAGAAGGAAACAGAATGAATAGAACAGGAATGCTAAGCTGGAAGGAAGAGCACAGGAAGAGCCGTCTCGCACGTTAGGTTTGGGAGAACAAGACAAAGGCTGCAGGAGGAAAAAGAGGTTTGCCAAATACAGTTCTGGACGTGCTGAGAGGACCCTGTGGAACAACTGGGTGGAGATGCCCAACAAGGCTTGGTATTTAAGAGGGGGTCAGAGGGAAAGGTCTGGGCTGAGATTAGCTCCAAGACTCATTGGCTTTCAGATGGAAGGTAAAATGAAGACAGCAGCTAAACTGCCAGAGTATAAACCATGGCCAGACTCTCCGGGACCACCCACCTTTAAGGTAATGGTGGAGGAAAGGTATCCACGAGAAAGCTGAGATGTCCTTCCAGATATCTGAACAACCTAGGGGCTGGGTAATGGACTGGGGGCACCTGGATTCAGGGAGATAGGTAGCAGTGGAGCCAAGGTTTAGAGACGGTCTCCCATAGTTACATTCCTGGTCACAGAACCCTGACACTTTTCAGGAGAAGGAACCATGGAGATCATCCTTCAAATCCTTCTTTTTTTGCAAATGAGGATGCTGAGACAGAAAGACAGAGTGACTTGTCCGATACAACCAGATGGTCAGCAGCAGACCCAGAACCGAGACCCAGTCCTCTAGTCTGAGTTCACACATGTCACCCCGAGCTTGTTTCAAGAGACCCAAAGCTGGCTATAACCACAGGCACAGCAGAAGCACGGGTGTCAGGGTGGAACTCAGAAGGCAGCACCTTACCCTGCGTCAGGGGTCCACCTCACCTGAGATGACCTCCAGCAGCAGCATGAGCTTCAAGCCATCCCGGAAGTCCTCCTCGATGTTCTCGATCTGTGTCCCCGCCTTCCGGAGGTGGGAGTTGCACCATGCCGTGAACGTCTGGGCAAAGGGAAGAAGAGCAAGTGGTCAGTCTCCCCACAAGTCTCAACAGGGGCCTTGACGGACCCCTCTGCCCCATGCCATCTTTCCAGCTGTTCTGTGTAAGGTACTGGGGGGTAGAGTTGTCATCCTCATCAGACAAGGCACTTAACAGGGCCAGGGAGGTGGACTGTCACTCAGTACAGCCCACAGAACCTCTCAGCATGGTTGTCCCACACAGTTGTCTTCACCCCATCAACCAAGCAGTGAGCTCCCCACAGGGCAACAGTGGAGGTGCCCTACACAGAGCCCGCAGCACAGGTGGGCACCAGTGGGCTGGAGGAAGCAGCACCCTCCCTTAACTCCTCCCCTCCCAACCCTCTTCCACAAACATCATCCCCACCCACGTTCAGAAGCACCACAATTCCATTCTTAACAATTTGCCTCTTAGGTTAGAAGACTTAGTTTCAATCTTCACATTTTAAGGCAGAGTAACCCAGAGGTAACATATTAAGCCCCGTAGACACCATTGGGCAAATTAGTTTATTGAATCCTTTCTCACTTAGCAGCTAGGATTAAATTTAGAAGTTTTGTGGAGGACAAAGTTCAGCGACACGGGGTCAGGCTAAGAAGGAAAGGTAAGTGCTCCAATGTGTATATGTGTGGTTTTTTTGGGGGGGGGGGCAGGGGCACCTTAAGCTGCAGAAGCATGAGGAAAAATTCCAGAAAGGGAATGTAAGAAGGTTAAATGCAAAGACCATCAACTTTGTAGCTACTTCCCTATTAAGCAGATCATAAGCAGGCAGGACACCAACCAAGCTGTCCTGTGTCAACAGCACCACCTCGTGGCTCAAACAAAAAACAGAATAACTCAAACATGAGAAACCTGTGCACTTCCATTTCACACCTCTAGCTAAAATGCTGTGACCATGGCAACCAGAGAGAAGAGCTCTCTTGCTTCAGATCCAAAGCATTCTTTGGCAACTCCATATTTCACTGCACCCAATGGTACTACCAATTACATGGGGCTTACCCAACAGCAGGGCCACCCAGCTCTCTTCCTGCCTGCCCTGCAAAGTGCCAAAGGTAAGCAGTATATTATTCATCATAACAGCTGTAGCCACACTAGAAATACCACTCCCCCTACGGAAGGTCACTAGACTCATGACCCCCACCACTTCCTCCTGCCCTGGGGAACTCCAAAGTCAATGAGTGGACAGGGGGAGGGAGGAATACCACACCAGTGATTATTAGGAGGAAAGAAATGGCTGCTTAGATTTACAGGCAAGAGTTGTGAGCGAGAGGAGGGACAGAGATGGGAGCTATTACTCCACACAGGTGGGGAGGAAGGGACACTATGATGACACCCCCTAGCTGTGGGCCTCATCCTTAAATCGTGTCTGACTAGTAACTTACCAACGCAGGATACCTCTCCCTCCCTGCAACTCATCTCCACTCTGTAGGCCATACCACCCCCATGATAAAGAGAATAGGGGTACATGTGCTAGCCCAGAGCTTTGGGAAGACTGGCACACAGACTGGAGATGGGCAGGGGGCATATACTGATTCCTCAGCCTGGAACATCCTCTACATCTTGCTTGGCATCTTTCAAGACTGGGCAAAGACATCACCTCCTCCAGGAGGCCTTCCTGACAGTCATCTGCTCTGCCTGGGTTGGGCACACAGAGCCCACAGTACCCTGTACTCACCCCATCATTGCCCATACCCCACTGCAAGGTCATTTCCTGGCCGCTTATCAGCTCCATGGCCCAGACTGGGGGCTTATGAGGGTAGGGACTCAGTGATGGCCTTTATATCCTGAGTCAGGGACAGAGCAGTGAACAGCAAAAATCTCTGCCTTTGTGCAGCATTCTAGTGGGTATAATCGGGCAGCTGGATAAAGGGACACATAAAGAAGTGATGCAAAGCTAGGAGGGTCCTGGGACATCCAACCACACCCTGCGGGTGATGCTACATGGAGGGTAGGGAGTGACGGGAGAAGCAGCGCCCTCAGGGACCCTCTGGACACAGAGAACAGCTCAGAGGAAAGGGGCGAAGCAGGGTAGGAAAGACTATATACTGGGCATCCCTCCTCTTCAGCTGGCACTGCAAACCTGGCAGGAGACAAGGGGGTCCCTAGCTTTTGTTTTCATTTTGTCCTAACTTTTTTTGCTTGTACAAAAATATTAAAGAATTTTTCAATCTTTAAAATCAACAGAATTTACTTTGGCTTTGCATATTCTCTCCTGGCTGTCATCTGTCCACATGTGCACATTTGCCCAGTGTCACCAAATTGTACCTTCCCATAGGGGTGGGGGAGTCCGTCCACCACCATCTTGCATTTCCACAGCACCCTGCTCTAGCAGCCCTTCCAAGCCCACACCAAACCTTCAGCCTCAGGTGTTCTGCTGCCTCAAGGGAAACTGGGTCAGCCCCAGCAACTCAAAAGGACACTTTCAGGTCCAACATGGCCAGGGTCCTGGTGGGAAGTGCCCGGCGGCGCCCACCCAGCTGGGGGCTGTGAAATCTCACTGTTTACTGCCAAGTTGTGGAGGGGGTTGGGGGTGAGAGTAAGGAGGAAGAGGCTGCTTTTGTAAAAAGACACCGCTTTTGAAAGAGGAAAAGTGCTGTTGAAGGCAGCCAGCCGCATTTCCTGGGGAAGCTGGCGGTCTGGGAGACGAAAACACACCTGTGTTTGCTCAGGTCTCCCAGACAAAGCCCTGGTTCCGAGCCTCCTCAGGAACCGAGCTTTACTAAAACCCCCAATCCCTGGGCCCTACAGGTTACTACCTTGAAGGGGACCCTGAGCACGTCCCAAATGAGAAAGTTCCACCGAAATATAAGCACCCTCCATGAAGTTCAGGCATAAGTGGGAAAGGGTGATCCCGTGATGATGAGCAGGCACCTCGGGATGTATCGGATTAACCTCCCTAAACTTCAGTTCCCCTAGCTGTCAAAGGGGGATAGTAATAGCACTTCCTAAAAGTCAAGATTAAAACATTTTTATAAAGTACCTGCCACTTAGTAAGTGCTCAATAAACTCTAAGAATAAGAAAAAAAAGACTAGTTCCCCAAATGTTCCCATGGATGGCCCTGGAGGACCCGCTCTGCTGTGCTGCACCCCACACCCCCTCCCTGCCTCCAGCATCCAAACTCGCCTGTCCTAGGGTCCACCTCTCCAAGTGCTGAACCGTTTCAGATGACAGCTTGTGTGTCTGAGAACTTTTTTCGAACTGGTGCTGATGCGCTAATGGGAGAGGGCTAACACTGTGGTGTGGGTGCAGAAAATGGTGATTTTGGCAGTGGCCTTGTGCATCCCCAGCAGAAGATTCATGGGCCCCATGCACATCATACAACCATATTCTCTCCTCCAGCCTGGGGCAGGCCTTGGTCTCGAGGCTCGAGGTCCAGTTCTCCCACTGTATGACAGAGGCGGCACAGAGGTCCAGAAAGGAGGGGAAAGCCAACAGCCACAAGCAATGCGCAATGCGCATGGCTAGAGACCCATAGCCTCCAGCATGGTGGGCAGTGCTACACCCACCCCACCCCACCCCCACCCCACCCCGCAGGTTTATGGTCCAGCTTTATTCAAATCAGGGGCAAAGGGCCATTTTATTTTATTGCCCCAGTCCCAGCCAGGCCCTGCCCTATCTGCCTTGCTGTTGCTCCAAGAGCTTTCTTCAATAGCCTCCTGAGGCCATGCTCAGGCTCACAGTCTGACAGAGGAAACGAAGGGCCTTTGGTGGATCCAAATCTAGAAATGGGCTCGGGGAAGCTGAAAGGTATCAGGAAAGTATGTGGGACCAAGGAGGATGCTGGGAGGTGCTCGCAGAGCTGCAGCCAGGGCCAGCTCCCATCTCAGCAGCGCCCCCCACACTTCCCCCACCCCCAGCCAGCTGCACAGCCTGAGGGCCCTGGACAGAGAGGGAGGGGCTGGGAGAGAAGCTGGCCCCTGCTCCACCTCTCACTGACCTGGAAGCATCTGCCCGTGTCTAATCTGGTGTAGAGGTGGTTTTAGGAGGTGAAGAGTGGAACTGCCCAGCCCTGTAGTTCAGGGTTGCAAAGAAGGGCCTGGCCAGGCCCCGACAGTGGGGCTCCAGCCCAGGCCAGGGTCCATAGAGTCGGTTGGTCACGGAGAGAGAAGCACCCTTGTCTAACTTCTCTACAGGTCTTACCGTCTTGCTTTCACAAATTCCTCTAACATCTTTCCATTATATCTTTCACAACTGTCACAGCAATACATTTCCTTTTAAATGTGTCGAAAAGCTATATGGCTTTTGAGAACATGCACTCCTGGCTCCCCAGCTCAGACACCCTAGAATGTGACTTGAGCTACATAGACCTCTCCAAGCCTCAGTTTTCACATCTGTAAAATGGGAGCACAATAGCATCTACCAGGCATCACTGAGAAGAAGACTAAATAAGATAATACGAACATAGCACCATTGTTTGTCTCTATTAATGATAATAGTGTGCCTGGAACATAGTAAGTGTGCATGACGTGGACACTATTTAGACATTGTTATTGTCTAAATTTTGGATACTAAAAGGATGTTGAATAATCACACTCGGCTGGGACCTAGGTACAGAGGACTACTCCTTAAGCTTTTAAAAAGTCAAGTGTCTTTCCAGTCTTGATCATGGTGGGAGGAGGGAGTGGTAAAACAGGAGACCCCAAAGCAAAGGAAGGTCACAGGACTGGCTCAGGATCACACCACAGAGCAAGAATCCACGGAACTGAAAGGATTCAATTGCTCCAAAGCAGACAATGCAAATCCAGGTCCATCAACTCCTAGCCAGGTGATAACCTTGAGCAAGTGCCTCAAGGCACCCAGCTGTAAAACAGGGGGAATGATAGCACCTGCCTGTTTGGTTGTTGAAAGATTCAATGAGACAGTCCACTTAAAACATTGAAAAGAGAAATTAATGACTGCTCAATAATTACTTATAATTATTACAAGTTCATGCAGTTAACACATTACATCAAAGAATGTGAGAGCCAGAAGAGATGTTAGGCACCATCCAAGTCAAACCCTCTCTTTACAACTGAGCACACATGGACCAGAGAGGGTGAGCAGCTTTCCCCAGCCATGCAGCTGGCTATGTTCACAACCTGATCTCCTGTCTCCAGCCCCTCACACTTTCTGCTCCACCAGGATGACGTGGATTTCAGGTGCAGGCACAGGTGGGGTGCTGAAAGCAAAAAGCAGAACCAAGGCCAAGATTCTAAACGACCAGATGGGTGTGTCAAATCTCATGGGGTATCACTGAAAACGGGTCACTGTGAAGTGAAAACACCAACCAGATGGAACCTGGGGCACTCTGGCCAGCACTGGCACAGAGAGTCTGAGCTGACAGAGCATCAGCAGAGTTGGCAAGAGACAGGCAGCCTCTCTGGGGCAGCATGGTGGAGAGGGGCGAGGGAGACAGAGCCCGGGTGCAGGCAGATGGTTGTCCACAGTGGGGAGATCATTCTGGATGGTAGGCAGACCAGAAACGCCTCTGGGGGGAGAGCTTTGGGAACTGGGGCTCTTTGACTGGGAGGAGAGAAGAAACGACTGATTCACCTCAAATATCTGAACAACTCTCCCCCATGAATAAGTGGACAAGCTTGGGGCACAGACCCAGGCAGAACAAGCCAGTGGCAAGGACTGTGGATTCTTGAGCAAGGTAGACCTGGATCCAGTGCCAGCTCTGCCCCTGAGTGACCTTGTGCAAGTGACTGCCTCCCTTCTCCAACCTTCAATCTCCACATCTGCAAAATGGGTATAACAGAACCTACCCTGCAGGGTGGTGAGGATCAGTGCAGTGACACATGGAAAGTGCTAAGTACCGTCAGCCACATATGAGGCCCAATAAGTGGCAGCTGCTATTATCAGGATGAAGGACAGGAAGTTTCAGGGAAAACTTGAGTTCAGCATAATAAAGGACAGACCCACAGATGGATGTACAGGGTGTTAGCTGCCACTTAAGGTAGGACTTGGTGAGGGTACTGGGGAAGGGATTCAAGCACCCCCTGGGGCTGAGCTAAGTAAGGGCCCTCATAATTCTGATTCTACGATAGCCCAAGGCAGCCGTTGAAAATGCTGGCTTAGAGACCTGTTTGAAGGCTTTAGTCAGACCACGTGCCACACAGTTCACTGTCTAAGCTGGCTTCTGCGATGTCAATATCATTGATACTTGGAGTCACAAAATGCTTTGTTGGGGTTGGGCTGTCTCAATGCCTCACAGAACATTCAGCAGCATCCCTGACCCTGCCTACTAAATGCCAATAACACCCTCCCACCCCAAGCTGTGACAAGCAGAATCGCCCTTCAGTTGAAAACCTGGTCTAGAGGAGACAAACACATAAGCCATAGATAACAAGAATAATTAAAATGGCAGCTGACATTTATTGAGCACTTACTATGCGCTAAACCCTCTTCTGCGTGCTTTACCTCCTCTAACTCACTTCATCTTCACAATGACACCATGAGGCAAGTACTGTTATTCTCCCCAATTTACAGATGATGAAACAAAGGCACAAGGAGGTTTAATAAATGAGCAAAAGGGCCCAAGTGTAGTCCTCACTTCCATGGATTCTTATGCATTTTTCTTGAAACAGTGGCCCTCTCAGGCTATCCTTTGTTTTTCCACCCACAGGATGACATGGCTACAGAGAAATACTTGCAAGCGTACAGATATGCTCATGAGCTACTGAACCGCAACCAGAACAGAGCCTCGGTATCAGGCAGGAGGTGGCGGGGGGACAGAAGCAGCCCCTCCCAGCCTCTGCATGGGAACATGGGGCCCTCCGTTGCCACGCCTCCAGAAAGCTGGACTTTTATGTGAAATCCCATTTTTAAATGCTGCTACAATATCAAAAATAAGACATCCACAGGCCCCCCCCAAAATATGTTGGCAAACTAACTCTGAATTAATTAAGCCTCGCTGGGTCTCTGTTTCCACAGTGGGAAAACATGAAGCTTTTCTAAGTCTCCTAACAAAAACGAGTTACACACATAATAACGTATGGCGAGTGAAAGCAGGCATTCAGCACACACCTGTGCCTACCCCATTAACACTCCTCACAGACCTTCGGTGGTATTAGCCCTTTGGGACTCTGGTCACAAAAGCCGAGAGGACTTCCTGTGAGGAGTAAAGGGGGCTCCTCTCATTTGGGTTCAATCAACGACCAATAGGCATCACAAGGGACACTTACCACCACGCCTTATGAATGAAGACAATGGTACCAGCCTTCATTTATTACATTTGCAAAATAAGTTTCTGCTAATTCCCTTTGGTGGGGGGGGGTACATTTGACAAAAGTCCATGACACGCCACTGCAGGCGGGCTGATTTGGTACAACCCCAGTAGAAAACAACTCGCCAAGGTGAACTAAAATGGACATAAAACCCTTTACCCAATTCTGGGACACTATCCTGAATAAATAACGCTAAATAAAGAAAAGGCTGAGCATGGAAGCCTTCTTGCCAGCATTACTTGAGGGGGAAAGAATAGAAATAGCCCCAAGTTACATTAATAAGGTATTAGTTAAGTAAATTATGGTGTATCTATCTAATGGAACATCATAAGGCCAAAATGATGTGTTCCAAAACTATATGATTATTGAAAAATGCTTATACATAATTTTTTTAAAAAGCAGGAATCAAAATTCTGTGTACTGCAGGTTTAAAACTACGTGAGCAATCACACAAACATGAAAAAAAATGACTAAAAACAAAACACATCAAATTGCAATACAAAGTTTGTGCTCCAGTAATTGAATTGCTGGTGCTTTTTGCTGCTTTACTTGCCCAGTTATCCATAAATGTTGGTTTTCAATGATCTGTTCCCTGCCTCTTCTCCCTGCTGGGGCTCTCCTTTTTGATGTTTACTTGCTCAGTACACAATCCAGGCCATCCACTCTTGGCTGACCTCACCTCACTGACAAAGGTGCTTTTCTATCCATTGTGCAGCAGAGTAAACAAGATAACCCACCTGCAGCCAGATGAGACTGGCTCGGCCATGGTGGGACAGCAGGGCCACCTCACCCAGCCCCAGGCTCACATGCTGACCACACCTCTCCCAAGCACAGCTTCCACTCTCCTAGAATCAGGACACCGGCCACGGTTCACTCCAGGGAAGTTATTGTTCAGAGGATGGGGTCAGGAAAGCTGGGCCCTGCCTTGGCTCAGCCAAGCACATAACCTCGGATAAGTCACCTCAACCCCTTCCAGTTCCTCTGTAACTCCAAACGAGTCCCACATACATTGCAGGCTGGGGCCCAGCAAATTTTCCCGTCACAACATGCCTAAAAGACACAACCAAACAGAGCACCAACGACAATCTTTTGTTCCTGTGCAGGGTTTATTCCCGTCGGTGGGCTCTGCTCCTCGTCAAAGGAGGCCAGTACATTCCACAGGGACAGTTTCACCTTAATGGCCTCAAAGCATGATCAGTGTTTCATTCTCAAGACTGCCAGCTGCTAACACACAACCCTGACATTAGTTCACCAAACAGTCCCTAAAAGCTTTACACCAGAATATCCTTGGAAGGACATTGCAAGGACCTGGAGCAGTGGCTGTCTCCAGGGAGGGCAGCCAGGAGGCTCCAGACAGGGGAGGGAGGGACATTTGCTTTTCACAGAATACTCTGTTTCTTTTGAGTTTTGTACCATGTGCAGTCATCACCCATCTTTTGAAGAACTATGCAAATGTAAGAAAAGTCTATCTGGAAGTGTGTACATTTAACTGTGACGTCAGGCCCTTAGGATGAGATAGAGCGGACTTCCCATTTCTCTGGGATTATTTGGGAGGCAGGAGGCAGTGCTCATGCGTTATCAAAGAGAAAAAAAGGATGTTTCCAAAACAAAGTATGAAAAAGGAAAAACTCAACCCATTATTTAAAAGAATGGGTAAGGGACGGCCCATGGCTCACTTGGGAGAGTGTGGTGCTGATAACACCAAGGCCATGGGTTCCAGTCCCTATATAGGGATGGCCAGTTAGCTCACTTGGGAGAGCGTGGTGCTGACAACACCAAGTCAAGGGTGTCAAGGGTTAAGATTCCCTTACTGGCCAAAAATAAAATAAATAAATAAAAGAATGAGTAAGAGAATCGAATAAGATATGAGAATATGAGTATAGAGAAAAGGCTCTGAAGAACTTTAAAGTGCCACATCAGAGTAAAATATGATAAAGAAAGTCAGAATTAGGAATCGGGACATGAGGATAAACCAGCAATCATGCACACATCACCCCAATGGTTAAGATGGCAAACAGTTAACTGTGGGGAAAGGTCAAGGGCACACTCTGGCCAAGTGGCCCAAGAAAATCCCCCAAGCAAGCATCTAAGCCTCTTGAAGGTGTTGCAGGATTTCCCATACAAGCCAGCTTCTCATCTGCAGGTCTTCCTCTCCCTGGAGTAGAGCAACCAGGACCCTGGTCCAGGCTCATGGAGTCCAAAATCAACTCACCCCCTAAGAGTCCTGCAGCTTCCCCGGGCAAGCACCCTGACCTCCTGAGATGCCCATGGCAGCTGGTCAGAGCCAACCCCCTACCATGCTGGCCTGGTGTGTGAACCTCAGGCCAGGACCCCTTGGGAGGGCTGGGCCAGCACATGTGCTCAGGGTTGAGGTCACTTCAGAGCAGCCAGAGAGCTCGGCCACCCTGTAGTCTCTCTGAGCCCTGCACATGTGCAGTCAATCTGGCCAGGGCGTGGGCCCTGGGAGGTTTGTCTAAGCAAAGACCTGCCCACAAGTGATCTCAGATGCCCACTGTTCTGGTAAGGTAAATAGGAGTATCTTGTTAACACATCAAGGGCTGACTGCCAGTCCTTCAAAGCCAGCCATCAGTTGGTTCATACACAGATGAAAAGCAGAGTCCCCAAGAACATCTCCACCCACCTGGGAGTGGCTGCCGAAAAAGCTGACAACCACCAGGCAGTTTCCTCTGCTCAGAAAGGGCAACTCTCTAACAGCTTGTCCCCCAGGACCTGTGAATGCTGGGGTCCTGGAAACAGAGGCAGGCGGCCAGGGGTGCCCGGAGGAGCTGGACTTTGCAGCCAGAGCTGGGCTTTAGTCCCAGCCTACACCTCTCATTATACCTGTCTCCTTAGCTAAATTCTTAATCTCAGCCTCAGGATACCCATCTGTAAAATGGGTATAACATGACCTACATTGGCACAGAATGAGAGAGGACCAAATTAGATTTTATGTACTTGAAGATTTATTCCAGTGTTGTGCTCACAGCAGATGCTTAAAAAACTGTTAACCCAGCGGTCCTTGCCACTCAGTGGCTGTATGACCTTAGCTAACCCGTCGAGACCTCAATTGCCTCAGCTGACAAGGGGGAGAAATAATATCACTACTTTGCAGGGTTGTTGCCAAGACTAGGACAATGGAAGCAGAACAGCCAGCAAGAGCCCAGTAATTTCCACTGTCATGATGCCGTCACTTCCTATCCCTTTCTGTTTAATGAAAGTTAATCATTCACAGAGCACTATGGATTAGCAAGAACAAGGTCCTATTATTTTTTCCCCACTGATAAGGAAACTCTGAGACAAGCTTCATCCAGGAGGAGGATACTGGCTGTGGCAGGGGAGCCTGGGATTCCCGGTTTACACCCTCAACAGCCAACTTCAGGAGACAGCGCCCGACACCCAGAAGGTCACCAGGGCCAAGGAGCAGGGGCCCAATGGCTCAATGAGGAAGGCTGTGTGACCTAATGAACCCTGCATTGGAGAAGGCTCCCAAGCCCACCATGAGGCCCAGGCATGGCCTTCCTGCCAAGGCCCCCAGAAGGCAGACCTCTGCCCAGGTGGCTCAGCACCTTCCTGCCCAGTGTGGGTGAAGCCTGTGGGCTTCCATGAGAATTCAGAGACATTTTCAAAGTTACGTGAACATATGATCCCAGTGAAGAAACAAGGTCTGTTCCCTTAGCTCCTGGCCAATGAGAGTCAACTGCCCCCACCAATCTGCTACCATCCACAGCCTCACCTCTCCCAGGGACCAAAGAGCCCACAGCAATTGCCCAGCCATCGTCAAGCTGTCAACTATGGGCTCTGTAACCCTGGACTCGTTAATTGGCCTCACTGCGCCTTGGTTCCTGCATCAGTGAAACAAAGACAGAAATGAGTCTCTCTTCCACAAGGCTGTTGTGAGGAGGGTTATGTGAGCTAGCGCAATGGGCTTAGTCCAGGGCCAGTCACGAGATGTTAAAAAACCAAAAACACCGCTTCTCGGCCTTTTGGCTAAGATCAAGTGTAGTATCTGTTCTTATCAGTTTAATAAAAAACCAAAAACATCGATAGAGATAGAAAGTAGATCAGTGGCTGCTTAGGGGTTGAGGGCACAGGAGAAGAGGGGTGATAAGCAAGGGGTACAGGATTCTTTACAAGGAGATGAAAATGTTCTAAAACTGCAGTGATGTTGCACATACCTGTGAGATAAGACCTTTAAGTTGTACAATGTAAATGAGTGAATTGTATGGTATGTGAATTATATCTCAATAAAGCTATTATTTAAAAAAAAAAAAAAAAAAACTAAAATGTTCCAGGATCCCAGTAAGTCTTTTATATCAAGATTTTCTTTTAACCCATTTGACCCATTGGCAAAAAACAAGTCTCAAAGGCAAGCCCAGATGCTCACCCTCCCGGGACGCTGATGTAATGAACTGAGCTAGCTCAGCTACTGAACAGTGGCCTGTAAGCAAACTGAAAAGAGGATTCCAAGTTTGGTCCTGCCTGAAACACCTCCCCCATGTCTGAAGTCCAATTCTGGCCCTTGCAGGTCTGACAGCTAGCACACATGCCTCAGCGAGCTGCAGCTCATAGGAGTGGCCCACACATTCCTTTCCCAAAGAAGGCAAACCCACCAAAAGTGAGGTCATTTGGCTTTTTGGCACAGATGCTGAGATCTGTGGGTCACCCAATTTCATAGAGAACTTCCCAGATGAGAAGGATTTGGCTCAGCTTGGTACTCATATAACATGGGGATCTGCAGTCTGACAGACTCCAGCTCCTAACCTGACTCTTCCATGCAGGTGAGGTGTGACCTTCAACTTCACAACTTGAAGCCTCGATGATCTCTTCTATGAAATGGGAATGATCAAATCTACCCCTCCTGGGGTTGTGCTAAGAATTAAACAGCACAATACTTGGCTTATGGTCGGGACCCAAAAAATAAAATACAGTTAGCTTCTGTCCTTCCTCCAGGGTCATTTCTGCTGAATTTGCTTTGCTGACCAGAAAGGAAGAGCTTGCCTAGGCTGCAAGCCCTGTGTGGAAGCTCCTCCTGTCAAACAACTTATTACAAATCTGCAAGAAAGAAAGAGGTACTGCTTGGACAAAACAGCTTTCCAGGTCTCCTCACTGTGCCTCTGAAATAAGCTCCCAGACTGGAGCTTATGTTCCAGTCTGTTCCACAGTCCATCCCTGGTCATCGAGACCCCTTGAGGCACCTCGTTTGGCACAGTGCCTGGGAACTCTGATCTCCACAGAGGTCACTGTCTCAGGCTGGCAACTGGAGGCAGCTGGGGCATCAGCTCTGTCAACTGCTTTCAGGGACCTGGGAGGACTTCTGGAGGTCCCAGACCCAATAGGGACAGACCACTGCACCTCTTTGTAAGGGGCATGGAGCCCCTGAAGAGAGTCCAAGCCCAAAGTCTGGGCTCACACTGATGCAATGACAGAAGCAGGGCAGAAAAAATAGAAAAATGGCAGAATAATTCACTGCATGGTTCTTAAACTTGAATGTATATCAGAAGCACCTGGAGAGTTTGTTAAAACACAGATGGCAGGGTCCCATCACCAGAGCTGGATTTCAAAGTTTGGGCAGGCAGAGAAACTGCATTTCTACCAAGCGAGCTGATGCTGCTGGTCCAGATATCACACTCTGAGGACCCCAGGCTTAGTGGCCATGAGGATGGGTTTGGGTGCAAAAGACCTGGGTTCAATCTGGGTCTATCACTTACTAACACTGGGACCTGAGCAAGTTCTTGACCTTTCTGAGCCTTAGTTTTCTCCACTGTAAAAATGAGTATAATACCTTTCTCACTGGGTTGCTATGTTCTTTCAGTTAGTTAGATAATCTATGCAAAAAGCCTAGCACATCATAGGTAGTGAATAGTGTCTAGAGTTTATTACTAAAATACAAGACTGCTCATGGAAAGGGGTGAGACAACAGGAACTACTCCAGAGTCCATGGACTTGCCCTTGTATACTACATGGTCCCTGGCACCAAGGAGGGGTCATGGAGGCACCTTGATATTCAGTGTGTTCCTGCTTCTGAGCCAGCAGAACCCAGTGCCTTCAGGATGGCAAAGACACCCAAGCAGAAAGCAGGGGTGGGGGCACAAGCTCAGCGCTGCGGAAGCTTCACAAGCCAGTGATTTGCACCCTGGGGGAGAGACCAGAACAGAAACTTCCTGAGGGAATCAAGGCATTAACAGGAGGTATCAAACTGCCACTCCCTGGAGAGTGGGGGTTTTCTTCAGGGGATCACCATGGTTCTTGACTGTGACGGCCAGTGCCCTATGCCCAAGAGGAAGTTTCTGGTTCCAGGAGGGCTGAGTGGAGGAAGGGAACAGAGAGGCCTGGCACTTCACGGGGATGTACGGGAGAATGTTTATCATGCATTCTTTGTGCTGGCAGGGGAGAGGTTGGGGATGGTCCGCAAGTTCATCGTGGGGATACTGTGCGGTAAAATGTGACAAATGCACAGTGGTCTCACATGGATCTGCAATGACAGTGACCATGAACTGAAGGGCCAAATTTCCCAATTCCCTTCACCTGAGATCCAGGGAAATAAAGTCTCTTTTCCCAAGACACACACACACAGATCAGCCCATCAGAAAGTAGCATGGAAACCCAAAAGCCCCTCTATTAAGGAGTGACAGGCAGCCTGTGGGCCACAGAAAACCCCACCCATACCCAGCTGATGTGGCCCAATGCCATCACAGCCCTCCCAGCCCATGCACTAGAGCCATCAGTAGTCTGGGTGTCAGCAGTCCAGTGCCACAGGCCTGCTGGCCAGGCAGCCAGCCAATCCCTCAGCATGGCCAGCCCAGCTCAAAGGATAGCGCAGCAAGGCGATCAGCAGCCAGGAGCAGGGGAAGCGGCACAGGATAGTGTCTGTGGAAACTTCCACGTTTCCGGATGGGTGGGAAGACATGCAGCTGCAGGCAGATCTGGCGGGGACACTCCAACTCTTCTGGGAAGCCCAGGACCTCTGGGCAGAGCAGGACAAGGGGCTTCCACCTGAGGGTCAGTGCTCTGGAAGCCCTTCTCGAAGTTTAGAGACCCATGCCACTCTGGTCCCCACCAGCACCAGGCTCCTGGGCTTAACCTCAGAAACTGCAGCAGGGAGCCCAGCAGTGCTTGCTACCACCACAGCTCCCCCAAACCATGTTTGAGAGGAAATACAGCGTTATGCCCCAATATAAAGATGGGAACAATGAAAGCAAAGCGGACCTCCGGGAGCTCCAAGGAGGAGGGGGAACCCAATCGTAGAGCTGCTCAAAGACGTTGGCTATTATGTCAACGACTCTGAGCTCCTACTCTCTACTATCACCACAATAGAGATGGTGTGCACCATCTCAGCAAATCCACTTAACATCCTTTGCTAAAGGAGAAGGAAACTGAGGGTCAGGAGTATTACACAGGCTTCCCACAGTCACACAGCTGGTAAGAAGCAAAACTGAGATTTGAACTGGGGTCTACAGGACATCAAAACCTGAACCCTTTCTACTCTCCTGGGGGCTGAGGCTCATCCAGGCAAGCCTTCAGCCTCTGCTCAGACCAGGGAACAACGCACTACCAACCCCAACCATCCAGCTCTGCCCACCATCCTGCACCAGTCCCGGGTCAGTCTAGAGCCACACGGGAACCATTCAGTGTCCTCAGGCAGTCCCTGGGCCTGGATTGGGGAGGATAACTAAAGGGCAGCCCAGGACCATGGGACACAAATCACCTCCAATGCTCACATCCAGCCACAAAAGAAAGCTGTGGACAACTCTGGCTCCCTGGGGATGCAGAATGGGCTAGGAAGGTTTTTCTTCCAAGCCCCAGTTTGGGGAAAGCAGAAAAAGGGTTTGACTTCTTGTCTCTTTTGGCTTTCTGAACAAAAACCCATTGAGAGCGAGCATGAATAATTAAAGAGGTGGCCATGCCAGTGGTGTGCATGTCAGAGTGTAGGCACACGGCTTGTTCAGGCTCGGACTGGCCCGGTGTCAGCAGCCTCCCTCACGGCAGGCCATGGCATATTCTCCCGACTCGCCCAGCGCCAGCTGCCCCTGCCAGGGGTCTGTAGCCAGATCCATCCATTCACTCCCTCCTTCAGTAAATACTTACTGAGCACTGATTCTGTGTCAGGCACTTGGGTGACATGATGGGCAAATAAAGGCACAGTCCCTAAGACACAGAGCCTGATAGAGGAGACAAACGGCAATTGAAGATCATATCAAGGAGTGTGTAATTGCACCCTGTGCTTAAGTCCATACAGGAAAAGTCCCAGAAGACGTGAGGCTAAAACAGGACCCTGACCTGGTCCTGGGGAGCTGGGTCTGACCACTGCCCCGGGGAAGCCACTGAATTTTCTAAGGCTGAGGAGTATTAGATGCAAAGTTTGTAAATGGGAAGGAGGACCATACGATCTATCATCCAAACCGGGGCACTTGAAAATAAAAAGGGGTGCTATTAATAATTACATTGGGACAACAGGTGCAAACCAAGCTGCATATGCACTGGTAGTGGGTGGTCAGGAGGGTGGTGCCACCCAGACAGAAATAGAATAGCAAAGGCCCCAAGGAGAACGGGATAAGGCCTGTTCAAGACACTGAAAAATGCCACTGGTGTGGAGCAAAGGACAGGGTACTGAATGCCAGAGGCTGGCAGGCCACAAGGTATCTGGGCACCTGCAGGATGTTATAATCATGTCTCCTGAGAACAATGGAAGCCACATTTCAGCTGAAATAAATGAATGGGAGGGTTGGTAAGGTGGGTATGGGAATCAGGTGTTGGTTATCACATAATTGCACCTGCATTCTGGAAAGAGACTTCTCATGACAGTGTGAAGGGCAGGTTAGCGGTGGGCGAAAGTGGCAGCAAAGAGGCCAGTTAAAAGACTGTGCAAAGGTCCAGGCCAGAGAGGAAGATGGCTCTGCCCACGGTGGTGGTGGTGGAGACAGAGTGGGTGGATACAAGAGACACTCAGGGAATGAGGGGGAGGGAGCAGTCAGAGGTCCCAGACAGATTCTGGACCTGGGCCGACAGATGAACGGACGAAGTTGCCATCCACTGAAATACAGCTTTCCACCCCACACCTGCTCCCCACCCAGACACCCACAGCAGCTCAACACAGTTACAAAAGGTCCAAAGTGCACAGCCTGAACATCTCACTCAAAGGTCGGAGTGGAAGGACTTAAGAGACCAGGAGTCCCTCCCCAACCCACTGTCCCAAGTGCTCTACCTGCATTAATGCGATTAGTCCTCCAACCTCCCTATGAGGTGGTACTATCACTGGTCTCATTTAACAGATGAGGAAACAGGCACAGAGAAACTCACACAGTCACTCAAGCACACAAACAGCAGGTAGAGGACCCAGAATTCCACCAGGGCTGCAGAGCCCCCTCTTCTAGCCACAGGCTCACTTGGCCTGGACCTCCGGGCTCCTTCCTCTCTCCTGACCCTCCTCCCACAACTGCCCAGGAAGGGGCTCCTCCACGCCCCCAGTCAAATCACCCTCTGGGGGTGGGGCCCAGCAGATGTTGCATCATCCTTAAGAGCCTCTTAAGGGTAAACTTGAAAGTGGGGTGACAGAGAGGACCTGAAAGAGTTTTTCTCTAGTAAGTCAGGCCAGCCTTGGGAATAAGGAAGCAGGCACAGCAGTGGACCCCTGTGCCCAACAAGGCCAGCTGACCCCGGCAACACCCATTCCTCAACTCCCCCATCTGAACAGGGGAGCCAGCCCTGCCTGAGCCTCTAGAAAGCTCCCCAGACCAACAAAAAAGAGGGGAAGAAGACGATGCCACCGACCCACAGGACCTCCAAGACCTCACCGCCAGTCTTGGGAAGGTGTTCCAAGCCTGTCCTCCAGGCCCATGACGTCGTGCCTTCCTAACCTCCTTATGCTCTAACACCTGTGGATTCCCGGCAGCTCTGGGAGGAAGCCTAAGGCCTACCCGCTTTTGGGGCCCGGTTTTCAGAAGGCACACCTGGGGAAGCGTCCCGGTGGGGGCCAGGACTCTGCCCCACCATCTGTCCCCACACTGGTCTCTGCAGGCCCCCACGCCACCACTGAGGCAGTGTCACTCACCTCCTTCCTGTCACCCCATCTCTCTCTATCCCCCACCTTTACCATGCTTTAGCGGAATGTTTGCAGGCACAAGGGACACACAGCTGGGAGATGTGAGTTCGAAAATTCAGGTTTCACCACAGGAAGCTGAGGGCCTGAGGCCAGTCCCTTTGACCAGCACAGCTCGCCTGTAAAGTCCCCCACTTTATGTGGAGCCACATCTGCCTCATTTCAAAGGGCACCTGTGAAGAGCAAACAGTGCAGCCACCAGGAGAGCAATCTGAGGGAAGTGACATTTCCCAAACTGGCCCGACTACAAAAATGATGGAAACAGAGACCCCACCCTGACAACCGCCATTCTGCTGCAAGAGTTCTGGAGTGGGGCCCATGAATTGGTATTTTAACAAGTAACAAGCACTCGAGGTGAATCCTATAATCAGGCAAGTTTGGGCAACTCTGGGCTAGAAAAACGTCTGGAAGTCTATATCACCTCACCTAAAGGAAAGAAGGGTTTGCCGAAAGTGCTCCTTGGTTCATCCACACAAAAAGTAACACCTGCCCCCACACTTAGGGAGCCCACCAGGTGCAGGTCACCAACCTGGGGGCTTTACATCCACCACCTTGTTGGGTCCTGGCAACAACCCTACAAAACAGACTTTTTTTTTTTTTTATAGATGAAGAAACTGAGGCTCCGAATAAGGATCAGCTCAAGGATAAGATACAGATTCTAAGATGGCAGGACTTCCCTCCACCCCAGTGCTGCTGACTCCAAAGCCGGGCTCTCCCCAGCTCTCCGCAGCCTTTGCAAGATCATCTCTCCACAGGGAGAGGCAGAAGGCAGCTACTGGCGGGACTCTCTCTCCTATCCCCCGCCCCGAGCCTGGACAGGGCCCACAGAAGGGTGGTCTCCATCACCCTGCAGGAGAAAGGGGCACCCTACTGCATGAAGACGGAGACCACTATTTTCTGTCCCCAAATATGAGGAAGTCGGGGGTCCCGCAGCCTGCACTCTAGAAAGGGAAGTAGTTCCCACCTATGAAACAGTCAAATGGCAGTCCAAGGCAGGGGGATTTCTGAGTCAAGATGCCTGGTGCTGGAGTGCAGGGCTCCAAGAGGGTCTAGTAAGAAAGGGCACACAAGATCAGAGAACACAGCCCATCTAGAACGAAGCCGAAGCTACCCTGGACCCACCCCCCGCACAGAATCCCTGCTTAGAGCATAGGCCAGCCCCATGCCAGAGTTTAGCAGCTCCCGTCTCCCTGGGGAGGAATCAAGGTCCTCCTGAAGGGGAAGCAGCTGCCACCCAACCAGACAGCCTCACATAGCCCCTCCCCCTCAGGCAGCCTCTCCAGGGGTAGACAACTCAGAAGCAGAGGAAAAGCATGCGCTGCAGGGGGTGCAGGGGAAAGGGGGGGCAGTGCAAGAAACCTCACCTTCCTGCACGGGAGAGCGCACAGCAGTGACAACAGCTGACACTCACTGACACTTAATTATTACACACTTTATACTAGCAATCACGTTTACTCTTCACAACAAGCTTATTAAAGGGTAGGGTTTTTTTGATCCCCATTTTAGAAATGGCAAAACTGAGGTGCAGGAGGGTTAAGTAACCCAGCTAGCAAAGAGCAGGCCCCAAACCAAACCGCAGGAGTTCCCAAACACCTAATCCCAAACTCGTTCTACTGCTTTCTCTTTCTCTCTCACTGAGCAGCCACTAAGTACAGGGGACCAGACCAGCCACTACCAGGCCACAAGAAAGAACAAGCAGCAGCCCTGCCAGTCTCAGGGAGCTATGATCCAGCTGACAATACACACACTACAGTGAGGTATGTGCCTCCTGAGAAGCCCAGAGTGCCCAAGACGGACCACAGCTGCCGGGGGTCAGGAAGGCAGCTCAGCAGAGCCCACACCAGTGAGCAGGCAGAGACTGGCGTGTCTTGCATGGGGCAGGGCTGTACTTGGGGGCCTGACTTCACACAGTAGCCAACTGCAGGGTACAACAGACTTGGTGAGAGCAGGAATCAGGACAGGAGATCCTGCTCTGTGAGCAAGAAATAGAACTTTTCTCCAAAGGAAACTAGGAAGTTTTGCATTAGCTCCTGTAACACTATCCAAAAATCTATCACACACTAACCTTCTGGGAGAGCTTCTGAGAGAAACAGCCTAGGGCAGGAAGAACTGGAGGCGGGAAAGGGGGACAGTGTGGCCAGCAAGCTTGGGGTCCCCACTCCAACCCAGTGTTCTCACGAGGCTGCAGCCCCCTCTCCTGTGTCCAAAGCAGCAGGAGGCTGGAAAGTAGGAAAGGCAGGGACCTGGCCCATAAAAGCCCTTCTCCACGAGAAGATGACGTAACTTCTCATTAGTTCCGTGGCTCCAACCATCCCCAGAGCTGTACCGGTGTCAATGCCAAACATGGTGTACCCTCGGGGACCCAGATGGCCACTCCACCAGCCTCTGCAGACAGCTACTGTGGCAGGCCAGACCCTGGGGGAGGGAGAAGGAAGGAGGGAGTGTGTCCAAGGCCCTCTGCTGACCGCCAACCCTGCCTCTGGGGTTCAAAGTGTCTGAGAGTTACAATCAGTAAACACATAAAATATAGCAATTCCACTTCTGGGTATATACACAAAAAATTGAAAGCAGTGACTCAAACATGATCACAGCAGCATTATTCACAGTGACCAAAAGGTAGAAACAACCCAGTTGCCCATCAGCAGATGAATGGATAAACAAAATGTCATTAATACATACAATGGAATATTATTCAGCCTTAAAAAGGTAGGAAATTCTGACACATGCTCCAACATGAATGAACCTTGAGGACATTATGCTAAGTGAAATAAGCCAGTCACAGAAAGATAAATACTGCATGATTCCATCTATAAGAGGTACCTAGATTCATAGAGACAGAAAGTAGAACGGGGGCTACCAGGGACTGGGGGCAAGGGAGAACAGGAAGTTAGTGTTCAGAGTCACAGTTTTACAAGGGGAAAAGAATTCTGGAGGTGGGTGGTGGTGATGGTCACACAACAATGTGAATGTACTTAATGCCACTGAATTGTGCACTTAAAAATGGTTAAAATGGTAAATTTCATGTTATACACAAATTAAACATACAACCCTCTTAAATGTGGCATAGGAAAATAAACGTTACTGGTGGGGAGTTGCTTTTTATTTTACCACAGGCATGTCAAATTTTTATGATAAAACAGACATTGAAGACTTGTAAACCAAACACATTTCAAATCACGATTGAGGGTGTGTAATCACTCCGGGTTAGGGTGCGGCAACGTTATCACCAGACTCCTCCCCTTGCCACCAGCACCAGCCTGCCTGCAGAGAAGGACAGCAAACAACCCTCCCCCCAGACAATGAAGTAGCTTGGGTGGGCCCAGCCTTAGCGCACAGGGCCTTCCCTGCCCTCCGGTCTTGGTGAAACAGCAGGAGGGAGGCACCCCCCAGGGCCAGAGGCGATGGGTGGCTGATGGCCTCTCCCTGGCCCTGATTTAGGGCAGGCTTTGGTTTCCCTGGAAGGAAGGGAGCCAGTCTGCCCTTTTTCCCTTTCTAGGAAGGCACAAGGGAGTGACAGGGCCCAATCCCAGAGGCCCTGCCTTTCTACTCAGACTGTTCTGGGGAAGCCACCCCACCATCCACCACCCCAGTGGGGAGAGGAAGCCAGAGTGAAGAGGCAGACGAATGGCCCGCCCAATTGAGGGAGACACAGAGCAGGGCAGGCACAGTGGACATTGTACCCTCAACTCCCACCAAAGTACACAGGGAGGGGTGCAGGGAAGCTCTGGAACCTAGCAGACTTGGGCTCCAGTCCTGATGTTCCCAGCGACTAGCTGTGTGGTCTTGCCTCAGTTTCCTCATCTGTAACTTTAAGGAGATGGGACATTTGATATGTAGGCCCTTTCAGCTCTGAAGCTCTATGCTTCCATGAGTTGGGTGATGTGCTGGGCCTGAGAAAGGCTGCAGAAGGCAGGACAGGGCCTTGGAACAAGGAGAGCTTCGAGTGCAGAGACTTGTGCCTGCTACTCCTCCCAGAAGCAGCGGCTGGAACTACAGCACCCCCACCCTCAGGCCAAGCAGCCTGTCCTTCACTCATTTCGTATTTTCTAAGCCCTCACCCTGTGCCAGGTGCCATGCTAGTGCTGGCAGACAGTGGTGAAGAAGCCCAGCCTCGGAGGCACTCACAGCCTCGTGAGCTTTCCCACTGGCCTGAATCCTGAGTCTGCCACTGATCTGCTGTGTGTCCTTGGAGGAGTTTCTTCACCTCTCTGGACCTCTGTTTCTTTATCTGGCAGAGGGGACTGGGTCTGGTTGTCTGTGGGACTTTCCATCACAGACAGCCTGGGCATCCTAGGGATTGACTCCACCTCTCAATCCTGGGATCTCAGGAGGGAGACCTGTTGGAGCCCAGCCTCAGGCAGCAGTTTCCTGCAGTTTCCCGCAGGCCCATGCTTGGGCCCAGAGTACCAGTGACCCACCAGGCCCTGCAGGCTGCAGACAACCGAGCTGACAGATGGCCAACTCTGGGGACTTTTGAGGCACCAGGGATAGAGCTTCGCCTGGCAAAGTCCAGCTGTCCGAG
Organism: Cynocephalus volans; assembly: GCF_027409185.1. NCBI lineage: Eukaryota > Metazoa > Chordata > Mammalia > Dermoptera > Cynocephalidae > Cynocephalus > Cynocephalus volans. The sequence continues at coordinate 150,512,741 of NC_084462.1, forward strand.
GCTGTATGAAGGCAAACATCTCGCTTTAACTTCAGGGATAAAACGGATGTCATGGTCTCTTTAAAGTTGGAACCCTTTGGTTTGGGATAGGGTGGAAGGACAAGGAAGCTCTGTGCACTGTCCCTGTGCCACACTGCCTAGTCGGGAAAAGCGGTGTCCCTCCTGCCCTCATCTCTGCCGGATTTTAACCATAAACACAGCCCTATTCTGAAGGGAATAGTCTAACACAAACCAGATGCGGTAGGGACTTTCCCCCAACCCCCGCCTTGGCCTTAAAATTAAACGTTCAGTATCTCTTCTGCCAAAACTCACTTGAAGGCCCAGCCTTAAAGAGCCAGAGCCTCCGGTTCTCACCCTCACACGTTCTCAATCACATCCCCGCTTAAACAAAATGTCAAAGTCCCCCAGAGGGAAAGTGTGGAGGGGGCGGCCCCCAGGAGTGCCTGGCACCCATGAAAGGGCAGGGACGCATTTGAAAGGAGAGGTCGCTGGAGAAAAGAATGTTGATCCTCCAACACCAGTGTCACCTCTAGCCCAAAGGAACCAAAAGGGCATGGTTGGGGTTGTGCAGGGGGTGGTTTCCTGAGCTTAGGGATTTGCCCTTGGAGTGCAGCCAACCCATGCATGGGAAGCCGGCCTGAGCACCACCCCATCCCTGTGGGACTGTGGAGATGCCTGGAAGAGTTCATTTCCTGGACTTCAGTTCCTGGTCTCTAGAAAAATGGGGTGAATAACAGGCATCTTATTTAACTCTGAACTCGCTCAAAGCTGTGATGATCTGAACAGAATCCATCTCATAAGGACTGGACTCTGCTGATCTTTCTACGCTTCTCCGATTCCAGGCTAGTTGCTTCCCTATCCTGAAAGCTCTCCTGGTCCTTTCAACCCCGGATGAAGGTCCAGACCACCCTACCCACCTCCCACCCTCAGCCCTCTCACACCCCACCCCGCACCAGGGCCATGACTCAGCACCCAGCACTAACCAGCTTGCCCAGCACAGGGGCATCGTGTCTCCCCAGCAAAGGCACACATCCCCTGCCCTTGAGCTCCGGGAACCCTGTCATACACTCTCTGTGTCCTCCACAGAGCCTAGCAGTGTGCAGCACACACTGGAAGGAGAATTAAATCTCACCAAGCTGCTGTTACTCAAAAAAAGGACAGGTGATAGCGGAAAAATATTTGAAGAAGGATAATGCTTTAGAAAGAAATTCCCTGTTATAAAATTTAAATACGATTTTTTTTCAAAAAGTATTTAATCTTACAACCTTAACATAGCCATTTTCATTTTTGCATATTATCTTCATTATTTACACTTGTTTTACTATTATAACGTACATACTATTTAGTGTTCTACTTTCAACAGTCTATTGAATATTTTGTTCCTGTATAACCATCCTAATTATCATTTTTTAAAGACTGCAAAAATATTCCACCACCATAATGTAACAGGATAGTTTAAGTCCCTCCCCTAAGGTGAGTTAGATGTGGAAGAACTTTCCCCCCCAGTTTTGCTCTTAGAGATCGCACTCTGAGAATTGTTTAAGCATGTCTCTGTTTTGGTTGGACAGTTTCCTTAGGACATAATCCTGGGGGGTGGAATTACTGAGCTAAAGAGTATGAACATTTCTTAGCGTTCGCTTCATAGAGCCATGAGGCTACCCCAAAGGCTGCACCAACCTGCAACGCCTTTAGAAATGAGCACATCCACTCACTCTATAAGAACCCTACCACACAATCAGACTTTTTTTTTTCCTGGCTGCAAACTCAAATGTTAACAAGGTTCAGAAAAGTAATGCCCATGATTAAATCTCTCTCTTATTTTAACTGCAACAAAATAAAATAATATATAAAAATAAAAATTGTTTCTCAGTTAAATTGCTTTGACTAGATTTTACCTTCTCTGGGCCTCCAGATTAAGCACTCTGGAAATCTTTTTCGTAAATATTAGCTCCAAGTCCTCCCTCCTGTTTACCAATCCTTCCTGTAATCCTAGTCCACTCTGAGTGAGGTCAGCAGACCATTACCAGCCCCCCTGGTACCCCTCCCTCCACTGCTGATCTCCCTGATCCCATCTGCATTGTGGCCCCCACATCTCCCCTGCAAAGCTCCCACCAGGCAGAGAGGCAGCCAGAAGGTTTCTTGGCCTACAGTCCCAAAAATGAACGATCAGGGTGTGACGTCATTAGGCGATCACCTGTTCAACCCAAGTCCTCCAGGCTCCTAGGCCTCCCACTGCCAGGACCCCCCTCCCACTGTGCTGCTGAAAGACCCTAGGCTGAAATGAATCAGTCTCGTGACAATAAGGAGGCACTTCCCAGAATCTAGCCAACTCAAATCTTTGTTGTCATGCTCTCTGGATGGAAGCTAGAACCCAGGCAACAGCCCACAGTCAGAATTTGGCTCAACTGAAACTAGAGGATCAGAGGTCACTAAGGTGGGCCAGGGAGGAGAAGCAGGGTGAGCAAGGATGCAGAAAGTTGGAAGGTCCTCTCTCCACAGGAAACAAGCAACAAAGCTGGGCAGGTCACTGAAGGACACAGATGTTTGTGCTTGGTGGTAGTGGAGGGCCCACTGAACAGGCTGGGAGGGACCAATGGGCAGGGTGGGCTGCCTGCCTGATACAGACGGCCCCTCAGAATCTCCAGGAAGAATAAAACTCATCAAGATGGCCTCCACCACTATCACTGCCATCTTGCTTTAAAGCAGCCTTGCGGAGAGCCAACTGGCCCACACAAGCCAGAAGCAATTTACAATCAGGAAAGCAATAACAGATTTCCTTTCTTTTCTAAGCAATGGAGTTTTGGGGTCCAGAGAAATGTATGAATCACATTTGGGGGAAGCTAGTGAATTTACAGTCTAAATCGCAAGGAGACAAATCTTCATTAGAATGCCCTGGAAAATAGAAGTGAAGGAGCTGGGTCTGTTTAGCTGAACTCCACCCATTCAGACGGATGCAATAATATTCCTCAATATAATCCTCCATAGAGTTCTCTAGCTTTATCTGAAAGTTAAGTAGAGCGCTTGCTAGAAATGCAGATTCCTGGGCTCTGACCCAACCATTTGGTTTGGTAGGTCTGGAAAGGCCCAGGAGCTAGATTTTACACAAACTAAGGTGGCCCACAGACCACCCTGTAAGGAATACAGTCTTAGAGTGAAACTCTCCACTTGGGTGGCAGAGGGTGGACAAGCTCATAGAAACTAGAATGCCTACAGGGAAGTGGTCCCCTGGAGTGGGCAATCATCTAATACAGGCTTAAGCAAAGGGCCTTTAATTGTGTGACCTGCCTCCAGTCCTCATAGAAAAGGAATCTCTCCTTCACAGACCAAAGCATGAAGTCATTGTTTCCTCCAGAGGCCCTCTCTCTTTCCTAGTTACCATGAATCTTAATTGGACCAGCCTTTATAGTTCATTGTGATTTTCTGGGTGGGGAGAGGCAAAGAGCATAGAGTGTCTAACTGACTAGACGGAACAAATCAATCCCAGCTGGGCCACGTGGCCACAAGCTGGAGGCATTATGAGGCCCCAACAGGGAGCTCTTTACCCAAACAACTCCAACAGCAGTTGAGACATTCCAGGGGCTTCCCCTTTCCCTACCCCCAAGGTAATGTCCCAAACCCAAGATTCTCTCTGGAGAATCCCGTGGTTCCAAAGTTCTGATTATCCACACCCCTAGAAATTGGAATACTGCTCCCAGCTGTGCATCAGATGGGAGGCCATCGGATCCACAGCACCAGGGACATCAAGCATCCTCAAGGTGCGTCCCCAAAAGAGTCAGAGTTCCACACATGGTACAAGGGGCTTGGATAACTCTAAGATGCCATCATTTAAGTATTCATCTCCTCTTCCCACAAGAGACACCTGTGGACCTCCATCTATGGTCTCTGCCAACTCAATGAAGACAGCCAGAGTTGCAGAGAGAGAGGCCTTCCGTGCAGCAGCTCCTACACACTGAAGAACGACTCAGCCGTCCAGGTGTGTCACTGCCATGTGCACAGCACCAAGAGCGCCCAATATATTCACCCATTTTGGCATTTGAGACCAGCTAAGAAATCTTCAGTCAGTTCTTGGAGTTCCTAAGGACTGAGGCTTCACTCTCTATTTGAGGTCAAGTAATTCCACGAACAGATCATGTTCTTCTTCCTGTCCTAGTTTCTGGGAAATTCAGACACACATGTAACTGCTTGAGTGACAATGGAGCTACCCAGTAACAGAAGGGACACTCTGGATTGGGGGATGCCAGCAACCCTCAGCCCACAACCAGCACCTGGTCAAGAGTTCAGCAGGGCATCTGGCCAGTGCAGAATGAGGTCTCTCCCTGCCCGGAGGCTTCCTCCTGAAGAACCGGGAGTAGGTGAGAGTGGGCCCAAGGGTGTTTGATTCAGAGAAGTGAAGAGGGGGAAGTGAGAACTGGGTACAGAGACGGCAGGTTTAGGTTCTCATTTATGACTTCTCCCATTTCCCTTCAATTTTACCAAACACCTCGGCTCTTCAACAAGCCTCACAGACAGACAGGAACTTGAGGAATGAGGTCAAGCACGAGATCTGGGCAAAATGTTCTCAGACACAGAGTCCACTTCTTGACCACTTCACCAGCCTGGTGCCCCATCTCTTAGGTCCTGTGCCTGGCATGTAGTCTCTGTTGAGGAATCTGCTAAGGTGCCAGTAGGTGATAATGATTTAACATCTTCCTTCCAAAGATTTTAAACATTTAAGAGTTTTCTAAACCACCTTCTATGTACTTAGCACTAGATCAATGTATTAACAGGGCATCCAGAACCTTAGAAATATTAGCCACACAGGTCAGTGGCTGAGATGATAGTTTGGGTCAGAGGAAAGTCTGGTGCTCCTCCCCTCGGTAGGAGGGCACCTAGGGACAGCCCCTGACAGGGGATTGTCCCAAACTCAAAACCCTTCCTGACAAGAGACAATAAGTTCGCCACAGCAGCACACCAAACTACACACCTCTGTGCTGTTGGGGTGGTAGTTTCTGGTAGTCCTTATTTTCTTCTTTGTACTTTGCTGTAATTTCCAAATTTTCCACAATAAATATTACTTTCCTTTTTAATTAGGAAAAAAATTAATGTGTGTTGCTGGTGACACATTAAGCTAGTCCGTCTTTCAAAAGCAACTGATTAATATGTAAAAGGACTCAGAAATGATCACCTCTTTGGGAGACTGACCCAGCTCCTGGATATTGTCCTAAAATGCAGGAAAATGTCCACATGAAAGAACTATTTAGAGGCATTATCTATGAGAGCTAAAAGCTGGAAATCATGAAAATGTCCAATAATGGGAGAATGATTAGGAGAGTGTATGTCACCTGAGGCATAAGGCAGCCAGCAAGGGTGACGTGCCCAAGCCCAGCCCTAAATGACTACATTGTTTCCTTCCTGAAGGACCTTGGCCCTGTTCTGTGGCAACTGCCTAAGGCCAGGAGCACCTGCCCACATACAGCAGATCCAAAACTGCTTCTAGAAGACAGCTGTGGCTGCTGCAGCCGGCTTTCTGAAAAGGTGGGGTGGGCCAAGCTCTCATTTTCATTAAAAAATAGCGGCTTTTCCCCTCATGTGCTCAGTACCCAAAGCAAAAAGTTCTCTTCTCAGTAAAAGGCCTCAGAAAACTTCTGAACTCTGATCCAGGAGTCCACACAGCCTGCGCTCCAGCGCCTGTCAAACACTGCCACGCAGAAGTCTCCAGGGAGTGCTGAAGAGCATCTCCCAGCACTTACACCCCTCCCTGAGCTAAACCGCTAGACACAGTAGAGCTTGATTTCATTACTTGAACTCCCCACAGAAATGCCTTCACCCAAGTGTGATTTAGCACCATGCCTTTGGCTTTTACTGGGCGTTGATTTAAGAACAAAGTATACAGAAAAGGTTTCTGTGTGTTCCACGAAACTAATACTGACACATCATCCACGGCTCCACTCTCCTAAAATGGTAAAGCCCTCAGCTTCTCGTGCTTAAAAAATTGTATCTTTCCCATGGACTGGTACGTTTCCTTTTACAAGGAAATAAACACTGTAATATTTCCAATTTTCCTTTTTGCTTTGGCTGCCAGAAAGCTCAGAACTAGGGTCAGTGTTGACTTACAAAAACTAACCTCTTTTAATGTTAGGCTAAATAAAATAAGCCAGACACAAAAAGACAAATCCTGCACGATCTCTTTTATATGTGGAATCTAAAAAAGTCAGGCTCATAGAAGCAGAGAATAGAATGGTAGTTACTAGGGCTGGGAGATGGGAGAAATGGGGAGATGTTGGTCAAAGGCTACAAACTTTCAGTTATAAAATGAATAAGTTAGTAATATATTGCTTACTTGAAATTTGCAAACAGAACAAATCTTAATGTTCTTATCTCTCTCACACACACTATGGTAACTATGTGAGGTGATGGATGTGTTAATTTACTTGATTGTGATATCTGTATCACAATGCATGTCTATCAAATCATCACATTGTACATCTTAAATATATACAACTTTCAACTGTCAATTATACCTCAAAGCTGGGGGGGAAATTAAATTACATATTTTTAAAAACTAACTTCTTTTAACATTGTTTTTGCAAACAATTACCTCACCCCTACCTTAATGAAGTTCTAGATTTCTAACTTTTTAAATCTCTGTTACACATAAGCCTTTTAATGCGCTGCAAATGTTTTCTGGAAAAAGGCAGAAAAGTACAAATAAATTACAAATTCATGAAACAATCTCTATACTTAGATCTCACTTTCTCCAGGAAAGGAACATAAAGGTTATATAGCTATATAGAAAAAATGTTTTTGATAAAGTGCCATTTGGGGATATAAAAAAGCAGAGCTAGGACCGAGCCCGTGGCGCACTCGGGAGAGTGTGGCGCTGGGAGCGCAGCGATGCTCCCGCCGCGGGTTCGGATCCTATATAGGAATGGCCGGTGCACTCACTGGCTGAGTACCAGTCACGAAAGAAAAAAAAAGACAAAAAAAAGAGCAGAGCTAAATTTTATATACAATATGATTACCACTATCAAAATAAAGCAGTCATGAGGATAAAAACTGAAATAGGTTTCTGAAAATATGAATCGTTGTGTTTATGTGAAAGGGTTAAGATGGTCATTTCCCCCCAAAGTGGTTTATCTTCTCAAATGGAAATGAAGGCCCGTTAGGATGAAGCAACTAAGCCAGGCAGAAGCCAGAAAAGCAGCATTCCCTGCCTTCCCAACGTCACCATAGGCTGCTGCCCAGGGCAGAGACAGGCCATCAGCCCCCATTTGGATCCTCAGCCACTGGCCCCCGGTGGCAGATGGTGTGGATTTCTTAGGGTCCTGGGGAAGATGCCTGGTGCCCTAAAAATCACAGCTGTTTGAGATCCCTAGGACCCCCTGTCAGTGAGTTGACATGTTCTGAGCATTGCCTCACACCTGGGTGCATGGTGGACACAGAAGGAGGAGCCATGGGCCACGACCCCTGACCTCCAGGTGCCTAGGACTCAGTCAGCAAACCAGCTGCTCCTCAGCCTTCCATCCTCAGAGCCAATGCCACTGCCACCAGGAAGCCTTCCTCATCCACCTCCAGAAGCTACCCTCACACCCAGCCATTGGCTGCACTTCGTCGAAACCTCAGCACCCCTGACATCACACCCTCAGCAGCTGTCCAGACCCTAGACTGCGAGCCCTGGGCCCAGCACAGCTGTGGTTGGTGCCCCCACCCGCTGCTGAGGGCCAAGGTTTGGCAGACTGAGCTCAAGGTTCACAGGATCCCCATCATTCCCCAGTGATGCCGGAATGGCCTGGACTCCTCTCTAATGACTACAGCCCACACCCAGGGCAGGAAAGTGCAAGTGGTCTGGGGGTGGGGTACAGGCAGGGTCTGCTGCTCACATTCCCACCTAGCCTGGGCTCGCTAGCAGGAGAGGTAGGGCTGACTCAACACCTCGCAGGTGGAGTGAGCTCATTCCCTTCCAGGGCATCCTTGGAATTGGAAACCCACAGCAGCAATGGTTCCCATGGCAACGGGCCAGCACCTCCTCCACAGCCGCCTTCCTTGGAGCACCATTTGCCTGGGCCCACGGGTCACTTAACCGCCCTCCCAGCCAAAATCCCCAGAATGCAGAGCAAGGTGGGGCCCTGCAGGCCGGCCAATGTAGCTCCCTCCTCCCTCCACCCCCCATCCCAGCTTCAACACCTGAATCCACTTAAAGTCAAGGCCATGACACACACCCTAACAGTTTGCTCCTTCTTTGGAACGTTGACTATTAGAAATTCTATTCTGAGCTCGACTCCTACTCCACACAATTTCCACCGAGTCCTACATCTCCCCCTTGGGCCTACCAGCAGAGCCTCTCTTTTAAATGACAGTCTGTAGCCTTCTCCAAACAGCCCAGACACCTTCAAATACTCCCATAACTCGGTTTCCACCCCTCCTACCGCTACATGGTTTTCTCTACACAGGATCATATTGGTCTATAATCTCTCAGCACACGGAGTCCAATTCAGACAGCAGTCTGAGCAGGTCTCAGTCCAGGCCTGGCGCCCCAAAGATGACCAGAGCTGTCCCTCTGCTGACTCACCCCAGTAGTCACCGTCACCCACCCCCAGGCATCTTTCACTGCAGCTGCTCCGGCCCACTCCTTCACACTCAGGCCACCCCTCCCTCCTCCCCAGGGCTTTACACACCCTCTCTCCTGCCCCGGGCACACTCTTTGCTGGACCCACCTCCCCCCACCCTCCACCACCAACCCCTTTGCCTGACTCACTCTTACCTATTCTATTCTAGATTTGGTTTTAGTTGCATATACCTCCTGCAGGAAGTCTTACCTGTCTCCTCTAGGCTGGGCCCCTTCACCATACTGGATGCAGCATGTTTGTACATGACAGAGAAACTGCCAGTTCATGGGTCTCTCACCCACCAGCCCCCTCAGAAGCAGAGATCATGCACCTGGCCCTCATCTGGAAAGAGTAAGTGCTTAATATTGTTAAATCTGGGTGGCAAGCACATAGGTATTTGTCCTACTGTTCTTCCTACTTTTTCTTAGGTTTGAAATGTCATTTAAAAAAGAAAAAAAGAAGATCCACAGCAGACGTAAGCTGAGTGGGTGAACTCTGGCTGGCTGCAGGGCCTTCAGCCCAACGTACATGTTTGAGAACTTCCCCTTCAGATACTTCCCTCCCACCCTGGGCTGGAGCCCAACTCCCCCTGGCCAGTATCGAGTGCAGTTAAGTTCAAACCCCGCAGTGAGCACCTGCCACCTGCCTGGCACAGTGGCAACACAAGGACGAATTTTTATTCATACTATAATATTTCACCTCCACTTACCCCTTTTTCACTTGAGAAGTTCCTAGCAGTTCATACTAGCACACTAATCTCAGTGTCAACAAAATAACCCAGATGGTTAAATATTACAGGCAGGTTCTGTTGCTAATTGTTGGAGCTGGGTAACAGGTACAAGGGATTTCACTGTACTATTGTCTCTACTCCTATGTGTGAATTTTGCATAAGTTTCTTTTTTTAATTCATTCATTCATGCAACTCACATGCATCGTGGATAAAGAGAGAAAGAAGAATCAACACCCCCTATGAATTGATAACTTTATTAAATTCTAAATTACTTGCTGTCTTATCCCTTCCCAAGAGTCACATACCTAAATGGCGCTTGTGACATAAAAGCAATGCTGACAGCCCCAAAGCCATGAACAGCTAATGAGAGACTTCCAGCAAAGCCTCTCCTAGGGAGCACTGCACCTTCCCAGCCCTGCCTACTCCAGCTACACCTGAAGTCTCCCCATGGGAGACTCCCCGCCAAATAGTAAGTGGCTACAGAAAGCCCAGGGGCCCCAGGACTGCTGCTGACCTCGCACAGCCGCAGGACACCATTACAGACAACTTTCCCTCAAAGGGCAGGATCCAAGTGCCCTCCATTCCATCATTCTAGTTTTCCAAGGGCCCACTAGGTACCAGGTGCTATACTAGCTTTGGGGATAGAAATAAAGTCCACATGGAGGTCCCTGTCTTCAAGAGAATTATGGTGCTGGAAATCCTTGGATTCAAATCCTAGCTCTGCCACTTATTAGCTACAGGACCTTGGGCAAGTTACTAGACCTCGCTGGGCCTCAGTTTCCCCACCTGTAAAATGGAGGCTACAAGTGCCCACTTCCCAGGTTGTGAGGATTATAAGGGCAAGTACATGGAAGGCACTTGACCAGTGCTGATATGTGAAAAGCTGAGGACAGCACCACACATAGCTGCAGAAGAGTTAGCACCTATGACACTACTAGTATCATTGTTACTACTGTTCAGCAGGCTCCCACAGCTCCTGTAAACAGGTTCAGGTGACAATGGGCACTGAAACTCTATTTGAAAGGGAGAAATCACAGAAGCATGGCCAGATTCGAGGGACAGGCTTGGACTGGCTTCCGGCTGTGCTTGCATCATTGTGTTCACCTGCCTGAGCTTTCCTGAGCAATGGCCCAGCCCCAAACCCAGCCACAGTGTCATAGGCAAGAGGTGCCCACAGCCTGGTAAATGATTTCTCTCTGGCCTCTTTTCCCCAAGGAGGCCAGCCATGCTCCTCCATCAGGGAGACAGCCCCAGCTCTCCCAGACCCAGGAGGCTGAAGCAGGCTGGGAAGTGCTCTGTTGTTGTTTGGGGATTTTGCTTTTGTTTTTCTGAGCCAGTGGCCACTCTCTGCTCACTCTGGGCATTAGGTGGTGTGGCACTTTAGCCCTACAGACCTAGGTGTAGACCTCAGTCTGCCATATATCAGCCTCAGCCAGTGATTTAACTTCCCGAGGTTCTGATTCCCACACCTGTAAATAGTGCTACTACTCCCCACCTTGTTGAGAGGATGAGATAAGATAGATAATGCCTGCGAGACAGCCAGCACAGAGCAGGCAACATGAGCAGGCTCTTCCAGAGGCTAGAGGCCTGGGGCACCTCCACAGACCACGATCAGCCCAACCTCAATGCAGCGAGCGAAGGCAGGGCCACACCACGGGACTCCCAGAAGGCAAGGCCCAGCACGGCCTCACTCCCAAGACCACCCTAGGGTGGCCAGTGCCTAGGGTGCCACTGCGGGGCAAGAGAACAGACAAGGGGAAGAAAGGAGGAGAGCAAAGAGAAGCATGCAGGGCTGGACAAAAGCCCCTAATTGACCCTGAGCCATCCCCACCTCCACTGCTCAACACAGCACTGGGATTCAGTCTCCACAGACAAGGGCCACTTCCTGGTTCCTCAGGAATGTGCAGGAATGTGCATGACAGGAGAGAAGCATGTGGCACCCAGGGAGGGTGGAGACTCAGCTCATCTGTAAGGAAGGCTTGCCTTTTCCAGTCAGGGCTGACAGCTGGTGCTGGCCACCAGCAGGAATGACCCTTCCTGGCAGGGAGGAAGTGCCAGGGCTGTGCTTAGGAGTGGGGCTCTGGCCAGGCATCCCTGGGGGCAAAGCCCAGCTACCCTACTAAGAGTTGCGTGAGTTGGAGCAAACTGTTTAATCTAAGCCTCACTTCCTTCTGTAAAGTGGGAATAAAAATGCCAAAGCAGCTTTTCATTGATAAAATGCATGTAATGGACTGGGCACAGGGCTGGGTATGTGGTAATAAGCATTAGCTGTTAATGGCAGGACCACTACACCAGGTGGCCTCTGTCCCTCAGGCTCATTTCTTGTTCTGCTCCTCAACTGCAAACTCAGGAGCCAGTCCCAGGAACATCCAAGCATAAGGGCCCACCTGCCCATCACTGCCTCCAACCTGGCAGGGCACAGCTCCCCACACCAGTGAAATTTACCTGAAATGGACCACCCTCACACTAGCAAGAACCCCAGTGGCTTTATCCACCTTCAGAGCACAGAGGCTCAACCTGTGTATATCTATCCACAGGTGTTCAGGAGCCCACCTGCAAGAATAACTTGAGAAGATGGTTTATGTGTACCCAGAATAAAGAATCCTCACCAAGTCCTGCCCCACAAAGAACAAACTTATGGTAGAGTGTCCTTGGACAAATGAGATCACCACCAAGGGCCTCAATCTCTTCACCTAAGCAGGGGACAATGTAGGTCCCTTTTGGCTTGGGCATTCTATGATTTGATTTTTCAAACTGCTGTAAGGGAGAAAAGGGCTAGAGCTGGGCTTTGAAATTTGAAAGTAAACAAGTAAAAGACAAGGCCGCCTATTGACACCAGTCCCTTGGGCAGATTCCAGGCTGAAAGCCTTGCTCCCTGGCTCTGGCCAGAGTGTCTCAGACCCACTGAGCCCACAGGCAGGAATCCTCCCTCACACCAGGCCTGTGGGTCAGCCAAGCCCACACAAAGGACCAATTATATACAGTGCACCTTGCAGGGGCCGAGATGCTCTCCCACTCCTCCTGAGCTGCCCCGCAGCACCGCCCCCCCCCCACCACCACACCTGAGGCATCCAGGCTGGAAAGCAGAACCCTTCACCAACATCCAGCACAGAACCTAGGGCACCCTTCACCAACCCTAAACAAGGCCTCCCCACCCCAGGCACCTGGTTTCCCACATGGAGCCACACCCTAAGCAGGCATTTCCAGAGTCAGGAGGGTGACTGCAGGGCCCAAGACACCCCAGCACTGGCTTCTAGGTCTGTCTATGAGAGAAGCACAAGCACCTGGCCCCACCCACGCCCTCCAGGGAGGGTGGGAACAGATTGCTGAAAGCTGAGGACACAGAAGTCTCCTAAAGATGAGACTGAGTTTGCAGAATAGTGAGCTTCAGGGCCAGTCTAGGAAGCCCAGGGGACAACCACCAGGTCACCTGAAGAAGTGCTTGTCTCTACTGAGTATCCCCCAAAGAGGGCAGAAACACAGAATGCTGGCATTGCCCCAGACCCTAGAGATCATCTGCATGTGATAATCCAGGGAAGGCCTTTAGAACAGAGTCATCGCCACCATACCCTCATTTACAGTTGATGCTCAGGTATGACTCACCCAGCATCACACAGTGGCCACCAGCAGCATTAACACAAGACCTCGGGGCTCCTGAGGCCCTGGGACATAACATACAACCATTTTTCCTGTTCCTAGGACACAGGACAGGTTGCTGCCAAGCAGCTGTCTGGTCTAATAGTTCAAAAAGGACATTCTGAATGGAGCAGGTGGCAGGTGAACAAAGGGCCTACTGGACATCACATCCTGGTGAGCTGGAGGCCCCACCTTTCTGTCTAGATCCCACCCCTGGGATGTTGCAGCTAAGGACGACAGGCTGCTGACGTCCGACACTCAAGCAGGTGACTGGATGGAGAAGGAAAACTGAGGCCCAGGTTTTACTTCCTTTAAGGTCCCCAAACCCACACACGAGGACCGGAAACTCCCTAAGATTTTCTGAAGCAGGGGCCCCAGCCAACACAATCACCCCCTTCCAGAGAGAAGGGGCAGGGTGTGCAGGGCAGGTCAGCATGGCCAGTGCCATGGGCAAGGAGTCTGAAGTGGGCAGCTGGCTAAAGGAGGAAAAAACGCAGCTGGGCTGCATGACAGGGAGCTGCGAGACCTATGCTGGTTCCCCACCACCCCAAAATTAGACACCAGGGGAGGGGCGCCGAGCGTGTGGCAGGGGCTAAGGTCATCCTCAGCTCTGACCCCATCTCAATCACAAGGCTGGCTCCCCTGGCCTCTGTACCCCTGAGTCCTAGGAGCCAAGCAGGCTTCTGCCCCAAGCCTGGGAATCAACCCCATCGCTGGAGCAGCCCTTGGTGACTTGAACTATTGCCACGCAACCCCTCAGCATCAGCCAGACATCCCCTGCTGGGCTGTGGCTTCCCACTCCCCGGTCTGTAAGGCACCCACCAGTTCATCGACATCTGATATTTGGTGAGCACCTACTATGTGCGAGCTCTTGCCTGCCTGCTCTTTGGGGAGCTGGGATGAACTGGTCAGGGAGATTCCAGAGGGTTCACACTTACTAGGGGGCCCCAAGAGACCCCACAAACCCACCTTCTACCATCTAAGGAGCCTCGGGTCAATCACAGATCAACAACAATCCCTGAAAATCCTCCAAATGTCTTGAGAGCCAAGAGTTTCACAGCGCCAGAGGAAGCACAGTGAGGGCTGCCGACAGGTCCGTCCCTCTCAGCTCTCTCCAGCCCATCCTCTGGCCCAGGCGCTAACGGGGCAGGGCACAGCGGAGCAGCCAGGCCAGGGGAGAAAGAGGCCAAGGCAAGAGCGAGGAAACCAGGTGGGCACAGGGACAACACAACTGTGACCCCATTGGCTGCTCTTGGGGCCTGGGAACCGGCCTGGCCGAGAGGGGCACATCATGGCTCCCCACCTCTGGCCTCCTCCAAAACTCTACATGCAGCCAAGCCTCGTATCCGAGCACAGCCTCTGTCCTGTAGACTACAACAAGCTTCCAAATATAGCAAGACACCACTGTGAGACATAAAATACAAATTCATTTAGAAGCATTCCCAAATTCACAGTAGCTCTTTGTCATTATGTATTTGCTTTGTCAAGAAGTAATAAAAGTACAACTGCTACCTTGGGAGGAGAAAAAATGGCAAAGTAGTGTAGGTCCCCAAGAAGCTGACTCTCAAGATCCAGGAAAAGAGGGCAGCAGGCAAGGGGGCAGGCTCCATGGGGAACGAGACCCAGATGATAACCACACCCGTGGGAAGAAAGAAAATAAGAAACTGAGGCTGGCTTGTTCTGCCTCCCTCATCAAATACCACTAAGTCCTTGAACTCCAACGGGACGCAGAGCAGATGTAACGTAGGAAAGCCTCCGCAGAGGCGGGAAGCCAGATTCCAGTCCCACCTGCCACCTGTGAGGAGCTGTGTGACCCAGCAAGTCCTGCAGGCCTCCATGGTCCCAACCATGAAATGGGGATGCAGAGCTCCCACCAAGTCCATCCCAGCTCCAGGGCTCAGCAGAGGTGTGAGCAAATACAGCAGAGCAGAGAGATGCATTTGGTATGCTACCATTTCTATGAAGTTTCAAAACAAGCACATACAGGCGAGAGCCTGGATAAACCACCTAGGCGAGAACTGGATAAATATCTGCTTAGAAGCAAAGACACCAAACTCGGAAAAATGTTAACTCCAGCAAGGGAAGGGAAAAACGATTGGGGAGAACGCCATGGCCTCACCTCTATAATGTACTATTTCCTTAAAATAAAAATCTAAAGCACATGGTCTTGGTGAACTGCCTGCAAGATCAGGAAATCTAGAAACATCTGCTGTAACCACCTGAACCTTTCAGGTCTTTCCCAATACCTTCAAATGTCCTTTACCTACTGCTAAGCCATCTCGTATGGGTGCTGTGAGGAGTAAATGAATTAATATCTATAAAACACGTAGAAATGTGCTTGGCCCACAGGACACGAGATCAGTTCGGTTCATGCTGGGCTGGGGCAGGACAGGAGGAAGAACGGATACTCAGCTCCTCAGTTCAAGACATAGTCCCTGGGTTGGCATGGTTAGCCTCCTGAACCAGCAGCTTCTGTGGAAAGAGAGTCAGGACAAGTCCCCCATCCGGGCACCCTCGGGCACTAGTGTGGCCTCACTGCCCATGCCAAGCAGCCTAAAGGGGTGCCAGACAGGCCCACTGAATAACTGAGACCCCAATGTGGCATTCCTTAATTTTTTTATAATACTATGCAAAATAAACCTCTAAATTTACTGTTACTTAATGAAAGAGAAAGAAAGAGAGAGTCTTCCATTTGGGGCTAACATTGGAAAAATACACAAGTTTCTAAAAAGGGGCCTCAGGACTTCATGCATGCAAGATCCCTCCAGACAGTCCCAGCCACCAGTATCCAGGATGAAGGGCAGGAAACCCGGGGTCTGGGCCCATTTCCCTGCTTTCAGGAAAATACGATTCATAACTGCCTCCTCCAGCTCCCAGCTTCCAGCTCCCAGCTCCCAGGGCCAAGTCTGGAAAAGCACTTTGGGTTCCTGGAAAGAAAGGCCCTTCCGAAATATCGGGAACTCGACTGGAAAGTGCCATTACATATTATCTGGAGGATGTCTGCGGTGTTTGAAAGGCAGCCACTTCACTGCCAAAGTCGAGGCGGTAGCCAAAAACAACAGAGGGGCTTCTCGGAACCAGAGAGACACACACACGTGCCTGCACTTGTGCTGACACATTCAGGCAGACACCGACAGACACACACCCACGCTCACTCACAGCCCTGGGCAGACACAGGCATGACAGCTGGACCTCGGCAGAGGCTGCTGCTCCTACTTTTGGGGGCCAGGCCCTCACATTGGGGGGTGGTAAGAATCCTATTTCCTGGTGTTGGGATTTGACTTAGAAGAATTAAAATCTCCACTTCTCTCTCGATCTTCAAACCACAAGCTATCATGCATGGACCTCTCCACATCTGACTGAAGGAGAAAAGACAGTGTCTGATTTTAACAACCCCCCCCCCCCACCCACATGCAAGGCGTGGTGCCGCTCTCCAGCATGGAAAGCCAAGTTCCATTAGGAGACCTGCCTGAAGGAGGCCACCCACCTTGAAGTTCCCTCTCCTTGTGTCATTTCACCTACAGATGATTTCATAACAGAGCTCAGCACCACTGGTCTTAGCGCCATCAGTTATAATCAGCCCTGCAGATGGCTTTTAAAAAAACAGATCTTCAGGTCCATAAAATGCTCCCCTACAAGTCTTGGCCTGGTCTCAAATCACAGGCCAGTGACCATGCTCCAAACAGCCCCACAAGCACCAACCACCAAGAAACAGGAAAGACAAGGTAACAGAGAGGAGGCTCCTTTCCCCCAATGATTGCTTTTCTGCCCTGAGCTGAACCTTCTGGGGCCTCTGATTTAGACCCTCAGTCCCGTAAGGTCCAAAGTTGCGGGTTAGAAAACAGCATTGTTCTCCCACATGGTGCTGTTCTCCAGCCTGGCTCAAAAACTCCCCAGCCCCTTGGTGCTAAAAGCCAACCTAAGCCCCAAGCTTTCCCTCACCAACTTTCTTAACAGTCTCAAGGCTTAGACAAGAACTTCAGACCTTCTGGGTTTCATGTGCACAGGCTTTTAAAATCAAAATAAACCAGAGCCTTAGCTACCTAGTTCAAAGCCTGTTTGACTCCCAGGTGACCGCAAAGGAAGACTCTCCAAACAAAGGAAAGGACACAGCAGGTGAAATGGAAGCACGTAAAATAGCAAAGAAGGGAAGGTGCTGTTGAATCTTAAAGCAGGGGAAGCCAGCTCCTAAAAGCTGGAGTCAGTGCTAGGAGAGACCACCAGGAACACACGGGGCCCTCCAGGTCAGGAGACCTAAGTCTGTTCCTGACAGTTTACCCCTTCTACTGAAAAACACAGAGAAATACAACTAGCAGCCTCCTGTACCTTTTCAACCAAGAAAAGTAACTTCAGAAAGACCTATGCCCACCCGCTTAGCCTCACAGACCCTCCAGCCAAAGACCTGGATTCAAAACCAATCCTACCCCATTCAGGCTGCAGCAGCGACCCTGGTAAAGTCACATAACATTTCTGAGCCTTACTTTCCTTGTCTGTAAGATGAGGATAAGACCTCACAAATCTGCTCATAGTGATTAATGGAGAGACAACCACATGCGAAAGCATAAATGTTAAAAATCATGACTCATATAACGAGTACTTAATTATACACCATCACAGGTTGTTCTTCTTATTTCACTTATGTATGATCCTTGTCTCCCAATTAAAACATAAATTCCTAATACCAAAGGGTATGTCTGTGCTTTTGGTTAAAAGGAGTTCTGACAATTTGCCTGGGTTCATTCATAACCCGGCTTACTAGCTGGTCCATCTTGGGCAAGTTACTTAACTTCTCTGAGCCTCAATTTCCCTGTCTATAACAAAAAAATTAACAGTTCCTTCCTCAAAGTGTTGTTTGACAGATGGAGATAATCTAAACCATTCAATCTTCAATCAGTGTGAACTATTAGTCTTTTTACTTATTTGGAGAATCAAGACATTGTTAATAAATACTGGTTGGCTGGCTGGTTGGTTGGTTGGTTGTTATAAAACAGATAACTCTCTTTTCCAGTCTTCCTTCTCTCATCTTCTCTTCCTTCCCAGGCGGTGAGCAGTGTTTACATTTATCTCCCAGAATCCTGGGCTTGTGAAATGCTTTGAACCAAAATGAACAGTTCTCTTTAAGGGCTAAGGGTACCAGCACCTTCATTTCCAGCCCTTCCTTGCTGTGCAGCCATGAGCATGTCACTCTGTACCTCTAAATTCAGGATCCCCATCTATAAAGTGTGATCATCCCACACACCTTACAAGGCTGTTGTGAACCTTACATGAGCCACTGACAGAACATGACTAACACACATCCATGTGCAAGAAGGGTTTCTCTACGTCCCACCTCCAGCCCCAGGAAGGACCCCACTGCCACTCAGTGGAGAATGGATCCCAGCCCCAAAAGTAACCCTCTGTAGCCAAGGACCAAGCAGGCAGTTTCCAGGGAAACGTCATCCTCTGCATCATTCCCCAATTTCCATCCTCGGCTGTCCTGTATTCTCCTCCCGCCTCTGTAGTGGGCTAAATCACCTTGCCCCATTATTGCTAGGCAACATCCACGATTAAGGCTGCTGCCTCCTTGGAGGTACCCTGGCCCTCCCATTCCCATGCCTCTCCACTGGGACTCCCACTCTGACAACCTTGTGGGCGGCAGACAGACAGCAGCAGTCCTAAGACAACAGGGTCTACAGACGGAAATTTCCCCAAGGACTGGGACGTGGGGAAATGAGGAAGGCCACCCTTGCCTCCCCCTCCCACCCCAGTCTTCTATCTGTCTGTGCTTATCTGTGGTCTGTCCTTAGGCAGTTTCCCAGAAAAGGGCCACATCACACACATCATTCTTTAGAAAGCTGCAGTTCTTGATTATTTTCCTCCCCTAGGCTCCCCTCGAGCACCATGAACCCAGGCCCCTGACCCTAGTCAACAGTGAGCAAGACAGAAAAGGGGACACACAAACCAGAGGAAGAGGGACAAGCATGGCAGAAGCCATCAGAAATCCTGTGAGTGTTGACCTCTGGGAGGTGTGATGACAGGCAATTGTCATGTTCTTTACCTTATCTAGTATTGTCTCAGGTTTTTAAAAATTGAGACATAAGGCTGGCTGTTTAGCTCAGTTGGTTAGAGCGTGGTATTATAACACCAAGGTCCAAAGTTCAGATCCCCTAACTGGCCAGTGCCATAAAAAAAAATAAAAAATTGAGATATAATTCTTAAACCATGAAAGTCACCCTTTTAAAGTGTACAATCCAGGGGTTTTGAGTCTATTCACAAGGTTGTACAACCATCACCATTATCTAATTTCAGAACATTTCCATTACTGGGGCTTCATTTGTATACGTTTGTCTTTGGTTAAATGGTCCTACACATGCAAGCATCTTTAAAAAAAAAAAAAAAAAAAAAAAAAAGACTGGTAAGAGGATCTTAACCCTTGACTTGGTTTTGTCAGCACCACGCTCTCCCAAGTGAGCGAACCGGCCATCCCTATATAGCGATCCGAACCCGTGGCCTTGGTGTTATCAGCACCACACGCTCCCAAGTGAGCCACGGGCCGGCCCTGCAAGCATCTTTATAAGCAATGAGAGGCGCAAACGCTGGAGCCAGACTGCCTGGCTGTGGGTCCCAGCACCACCACTTGCTGCCATATGATCCTGGAAAAGTTCTGTGACTGCTCTGAGCCAGTTCTCTTATCTGTAAAATGGGATAACAGCAGCACCCATCTCACAGGGTTCCACATGTCTGTGGTGGACAGTCATCAGGATAGTTGCTGATACTTAACACGTGCTCAGAAGTGGGGAGCCACTATCACTATTACGAGAAAAGAAAATTTTTTTTAACTTTTTAAACAACGCAGTCCTGGGCTGGCTGGTTAGCTCAGGCAGTTAGGAGGTAGTGCTGATAACATCGAGGTCCAGGGTTCAATCCCTGTACCAGCCAGCTGCAAAAAAAAAAAAAATCCAGTCCTGCTCCTGTCTCTGGTCTGTGAAGATGACCCTGCCCAGGCTGCTGGGGACAGCCAAAGCTTTCACTCACTTGACTGGGAAGGGGCTGGGGCTGGACTAAGCCTTGCCAGTACTGCCTATCCCCTCTGCAACCAATGACGCCACTTTGGGGTAGTTGGATGGGGCAACAGGAGGGTCAGCTTGGGGTCATGAATGTCACCACACATGGCTTTGGGTCCTGCACATCACTAGAATGGACTCCCAGTGTTCACACATCAAGATCCTGCCATATAACCCCCAGGCAGGAGAGGACAGGAGGGAAAAGCGGGCGAGGCAGGGATAAAGGGCCTGACCCAACCTCTACATCCAACTACACCCCATCTGCTAAGCAGGGAGCTTGGACTTGACGCCCTGCCTGGGTACAGGGGGGAAACCTGAGGAAAGAAGATGGACTTCCAGGGTGGCTCTGAGCCCTGGTTTGCTGGGTCTCCTCCCACCCGCATCACTCCCAAGGCACCTTCCTCAGTAAGAGCCAGGTTTGGCAGACAGTACTCAGAAGAATGCCTGCACCGCAGCAGATGGAAGCAGAACCCTGGGCCAAATCATGAGCCAGTCAGCTGACCCGTCTGACCAGAACTAAGGAACAGGCTAACGGGGTTTCATCTGCCTGCATCTTCTCAGCCACAAGCTCTCCAGGGAA
Organism: Cynocephalus volans; assembly: GCF_027409185.1. NCBI lineage: Eukaryota > Metazoa > Chordata > Mammalia > Dermoptera > Cynocephalidae > Cynocephalus > Cynocephalus volans. The sequence continues at coordinate 150,533,315 of NC_084462.1, forward strand.
CTGCAGACTAGAACTGTCCAAACCATCTCTAGGACCCTAGCAGTACCCTTGGTGAGTAACTCAACCCAGCTCTTGGTGCCCCCTCCTGCAGAGATGTGGGCCCACTGACCACTCTCAAGAGGGGATGAGTGGGGCCACTGGGGAAGGTGCCCCTCAGCTCCACACCAGGTCCTGGGAAACTCTGGGTGAGTTACACGTGGGGACAGCTCAGGCGGGGTTAACTTGCTGGTATGATCTCAACAATACCTAGCAGAAGTGTGGGCCTTGAGGGCCTGACCTGTGACCTATAGACAGCCCGGCCTGGCCATCCCTCTCAGAAGGGCAAGAGATCAGCTCTGGGTGGGACAAAAAGCATGGGAAAGCAGAACAGTGAGGGAGGACGATGGGAAGGGGGTGTCCCCAGCAGGATTCCTCGCTGTTGCTCTGCTCTGCCTTGCCAGGGTTCTCCCCTCCCCTTCCCTGTCCTGCTGTCCTTTACACAGACACAAAGACACACAGACACACACAGACACACACACACAGAGAGAGAGCCTAACTTCCAGGGAACGGTGAGAGGCTTCCCAGCAGAACCTTCTTCAAACCCTGTATCTCCTTTGAGATGTAGTTCAAATTCCACCAGCTCCTCACTTTCTCCACCACCCCAGGCCGAACGCTGGCTCCTGCCCTACAGTGGATACAGCATTTGTCTTGGCCATCCCTCTGGCCATTATCGGCACAGCCTGGTGTCATTCTGTCTTTCTGATTCCCTCTCCACCTAAACTGTGATTGTCACAACTACAAACAGCAGGTAGAGCATCTGATACCTAAGAAGGGTGCAGTGAACATCCACTGATTGACTCCACAAGGAGAAGTCGTCAGTATTCTCACACTGTTAAGGGGCTGGGCTCTTTCCTAGAGACACATAGCAGCACGTCCATGACTAGGTCACAGCTCGAGCTCAGGCTGCCCCGCCCTGGCCAAGACCCACAGGAGGCACCAGGTCTTGTGTGACAAGTCCTCAAGCCAGATTTATGTGGCCACTAGCCAGGCACCCAGCCCCGGGCCTTCCTTGAGAAGATGGAAAGGGCGGGCCCAGATCCAACACAGCCTTGCAGCACCTCCCCAAGAAGTCACACGTAAGGAAGTGCATTTCCTCCTCTCCCTCTTGAGAAGGCCAGTGACCGCACACCCTGCAGGAATCTGCCAGCCTCTTACTCCTCCAAACCCAGCAATCCCAACAGTCCCTAAAGTCCCCACCATTTCTCAAAACTGGAAAATCTGGTTCTCAGTACACTCCAGGCCTTCTCACCTGCCTGGTCCGGGGCCAGCAGCCCCCCGCCCCACTCCTGTGTCCATCTCTCCTTCGGATTTTGTTAGTCACTTCACCAACCAGTGGGGCATCTGTTCTCAGCTCATCCATAGGGAACAGGATTTGGAGAAGGAGCTGACTGGGGCCCTGGGGTAACGTAGGGCAGGACAAGCTGCTGGGAGATGCTGCGGGACCCAAAGAATGCCCTCAGCTATTTAACAGTGGGCCTGAAGACCCTCCTGGGCTAAACCAGAAGAAATTCATACCATGAGATCATTTTACCTGTACCGTAACAAGCCGACACAGTTTTCAAGCACTTTAACATCCATCCCTTTATCCTGCGTATCCAGGAAGTAGCAAAAAAGTAGGCAGCAAGGGAGTCTCCATCATTCTACAGGTGAAGAGACTGAGCAATTGGAGAGGTGAAGTGACTTAGAATGAGCCAGAGCTGAGTCAGGGTCAAAGGTCAAGGATAACACAATTCCCATATGCCCCTAGCCAACCTTAGCTCCTTCAAAGATGAGTTTATATACTATGTCTTTTAGACCCATATGTCTATGGGTTAACATACTACATCTGGTCTCAGAGCTTATCAGGTAAAGGCCATAGAAACTCTGGTTCCTCCAAATTGTTAACATTTATTGAGCACTCACTATATGCTAGATGCTACATTAAATCCCCTACACGCTTACTTCATTTAAACCTGCACACAACTATAGCAGGCAAGAACTATTATTATCCCCATTTCCCCATTGGTATCATCAGGCACAAAGCAAGCAAGTGACTTGCCAAGATGTCACAGCTAGTCAACAGAAGGGCCAAGATTTGGACCCACTTGTGCCCAGAGCACGTTTAGCTGCAGAGGCTGGAGCTGGGGTATAGCCCCATCCCCCAGCCCAGAGTTAGGAGTCATGCATGATGCTATTTATCCAATTTTTCAGCAATATTTCTCGACCAGGCCACCCACAGTAGGCCTGCCCCTGTGTTAGGCACCAGAAACTCAGGAGAGCACAGGACAGGCTCAGTCCCTGTCCCCATGCACACTGGCATGGGGTGAAGCAGGCAGGAATGCAGAACAGTGAGTGGTCTGATGATGGAGACCAGAGCCAATTTTCTCCTCTTTCCAGTTTTATTTCCACCATTGCCCTGGCTTTGGATGCCCTGTCCCTCCCTAGGCAGACCTGTCTACGGCAGGCCCTCCCCTCTCTGCTGTCCTCCACCTTAACTGATGGCCCTGGTGAGCTCCTGTGACAGTCTTGCTGTCCAGAAGGAGTGTAAACAAGGCAGCCCATCTTCCTGTGACCTGCCCTGGTATGGGAGCAGAATTGGGATCCTTATTCACAACCACCTTCGTTCACCTGCCAAGGCTGCCTCTCCGTTTCCACATCCATTCGCTCCACAAATAGTCAGCTCCTACATGCAAAAAGCCCCAGGACTGGCACTTGTGGGAATACACATTAAACCAGAATGTCCAGGACTTCAGAGAGAAGAGAGAATAAAATTTAACAACAGAAGCTGCCATTTTGCATATCTTCTTCTGTCAACCCCGTAAAGTGGGTATTAGCTCCTTATTATAAACAAGGAATTGAAGGCTCAGAGAGGAAGTTGCCCAAGGTCACAGCCTGAAAGTACAGAGCCAGGATCTTACTCCAAGCCGATGCTCTCTCCAGCCTGCCTGACACAGGCATAAACATACACAAAAGGGCATGGACAAGATCCACGGGAGGGAATAGACTGGGGCCAAGGCCCTCCAGCTGCCCCTAGAAAAGGTAGCTTCAGAGCTCAGCCTGGAAGAAAGATGGTGAAAGCTGGAAAAGCATGAGAAACTCCTCTAACCCACGTGCTCTGTCCATCAGATAAATGCATTTTGTGCCTAGAGGCACAGAGACCAGCCTGATGAACTCCACACTGAAGCATTCTTTGAAAAAGGACAAGCCATGGCCAATCTAATGCAGGTTTTTGACTCATGCCTCCTGCCTGCATAGACTTCTACCTGAGTAAGCATCAGGCCTTGCCTTCACCAAGGAAGCATTTCCTGCGGTGTCATAATCTGATGCTCGTAAGAGCCTGAAGAGACGAGCAGGGCAGGAACGAGTCCTGCTTACAGATGACAGAGCACGATGGAAGCACCCCAAGAACAGGGAGCTGGTCTGACCTGCTCAATGCTCCAACGCCAACACCTGGAATCGTTCCTGACAGAGCAAGTGCTCCCAAAGTACTGGCTGGATGATCTAACAAAAGCTTGGAGAACTGAAATGACTCGCCCCAAGTCTCACAGATAGCCGTGGCTCCACCAGAGCTAAAAGCAGGGTCTTCTGCCTCCCCCGCCACCCCCGGGACCTTTACATCACACTGCACGTCCTCCCCCTCCCCTCCTCACACTCATCCCACCCACTCTCTGCACCGGTCAGCCCCTGCCCAGTTGTCGGCTCTGGTCTCACTCAACCCCCGCCTCCCACAGTCAGTGGGAGAGTATCAAAAGCAACAAGGTAGGGCCGGCCGGTTGAGCGCAGCTGGTTAGAGCGTGGTGCTGATGACACCAAGGTCCAGGGCTCCATCCCTGCACCAGCCAGCTGCCAAAACACAAACAAACAAGTAACAAGTTACTTTAAGTCTTATCTGCCACATGTATACCACCTCCTTATATCCCCACCACCCTGCTGAGAACCAGAGAATCAGGCAGGGCAGAATTTTGCAGAAGAGGAAACTGAGGCCCATGAAAGGTAACACAGAGAATTAATGACAGGGAAAAAACTTAGACCAGATGTTCAAAGTCAGGCCCGGAGCTCCTTCCGCCCTCTCCCCTTCTCTATCAACCCACCAAAGCAGGTGTTGGGTCCCCTGGCCCAGAGATCCCCTGGCTCTGGATGCCAGGCCCAGCTTTCCTGCTTCCCTTGCCAATGAGGGACAAGTGTCCCAAACATGGCTGCATCCCAGCCCCTCCACACACCAACCCGAGAGCCTGGGCTGGTCACTTCCCTTCTCTGGCCCTCGCTGCCTCATCCTCACATGTGTCTGGTTCACAGCGCTTCTGGGGGTAACAAGTGAGATGATCTGAATGATCAGAACAGTGCCTGGCACTGCTACATTTGCGCCTAGATAACCAAATTCCCCAGATGACCTGTTTCTTCCTGGTTGCCCACAGGCCAGGTGCACACTCACCACCCCAAGGGCAGAGGTCTGGGGTCTATATTTTTCTCAACTACATTTTAATACATAGATTCATTCATTCAGTAATACTGAATGAATTGGTGCAGAGCCTGCACCCCAAAACTTGGTCTCACAGTCCTTCTCAGGCCTGGTTCTTGAGCAGCTCTGTCACTTCTGCCCCTCCCAGGCACAAAGTAGGTGCTCCCTAAGCAGGGATTTCTCCTCCTTTTCTACTCCTCACGGAAGATCCCAAGTCAGCCACTTTCCTAAAACCACTCCTCCTGCCCAATTTAAAACCTATTCTGAAGGAAACTTCACCTGAAATTTTTAAAATAGCCCCCATGTCCTCCAAGGGAATCTCCAAATTACCCACTCGATTTCCAACTCCACGAACAGGCCAGTGGTCCCAGGAAATAAGCAGCCACGTGAGTGGGGGGCTACCACGAGCCCCCCAGATCTCCCTTAGGGACCGACAGGAAGAGAGAAAGAAGGGGAGGGTGTGTTTAAGCAACTGCCACAGTACAAAGAAGTCATTTCAAAGCCAGGGAACCTGCGATGTGCCACGTGCCGTGCCCGGCCCAGCGGAAGCCGCGGGCGCCGGTGCCCCAGGTCACCTCGCTTCGAGGAAGCCCAGTGTGCGTGTGTTTCAAATTACCTCTGCGTGTCTGATGAAGTGAGTAAAAGGGCGCCGTTTCAGGGCTTAGGATTCCTGAGTGAGCTAATACAGGATGCCTCTGGCTGAAAAAAAAACTTCAGTCGGCTCTCTAAACTCCCCCCCTTTTAAGTTTAAAAAAGGGATGAATGTTACCATTTTTGGACATGAGCGTTCTCCCTCAAGCCCAACCCTAACCGCACTATCCAGAGGGACGCGCCATCCTGTCCCCCCCATTCCCAGATCAGCGGGGACGTGGGGGGGGGGGTATGAAACGGGGAGGGACCGGATGGGAGCGGGCAGTGGGGAGGGGCGGGGAGGGGGGAGAGGAGGGACGTGGCCGCCCGGGGCAAGGGCTCACCGCGCAGGCAGGAAGCAGAGGCAGGGTTGGGGCGCCCTCTCCCCCCCGACAAGAGCGGTTTCTGACCTCTTCCTGCCACCGGCCACTGTGCCCATCGCCAGCTCAGAGCCCAGCCTCCGCAGCGGGATCCCCAACGACTGACCCCAAATATTCTTAGTGACGGTCCCTCGCCCTGGAGCCCCTCAACTCGAAACCAGCTGTCCAAATTCGCCTTTCCCCGGGAAAAGAGCGGGGACCGGAGGGACAGAACGCAGACGCAAGACCGTGTGAGGCTTGCAGCTACCAGCCCACTGAGTTAAGCAATAAAACGGTTCTCCGTCCTGACCCCGCCCCCGCCGGGCCCGCTGCGGAGCCCGCATACGCCCCCCGGCTCTCTCGGCCCCAACCGCACTCCTGCGGACCCGGAGGCGGCAGTCAATCCCGCCGGCGCCGGCTCTCCCCTCGGCCAGCGGGGCTGGGTGCGCAGAGTCCCGGGCAGCTGCCCCGTCAGCGTGCTGCCACCGCACGCCATATGGAGAAGCGGCCAAGGGGCGGGGAAGGGGAGGGAAAATCGATCCCGAGCAAGCAGCCACCGAGCGGGGGGCTCAGCCCCAGCCTCCGAGCACCGCCCCCGCATCCAGCCCACGCGGGCATGGTTGCGGCAGCAGCAGGGTGGCCTGGATCACGGGCCCCAAGGCGACCTGCCCGCCGGCGGCGCCACCTCCCCGCGCCGGGGTTCGGCGTTCGCGGGCTCTGAGGCAGGGGCGCTCCCCCTTCTGCCCCGCGCCTGTAACCCAACACCCCACCTCGCAGCGGCTGCGCTGCCCCCGCCCCTGCCGTGCGCGCCCGGAACCCGTTCCGAGCCGAGAGCCGGGAGCCGAAAGCGCGGCGGGCTCTGCGGATCGGGCTGGGGGCTGCGGCGGGCGGAGGCGGCTGCTAACCTTTCTCTGCTGCTTCTCCCACGCCGGGTCCAGGAGCAGGTCGCGGTCCCAGTCCTCTTCGGGCTGCATGTAGTCGTTGGTTTGCTGGGAATCATAATGGTCCATGACGGTGTGCGCGTGCTAGGGGCTGGATTTCTTCCTCCACCTTCTCTCCGGGCGACGGCGGCGGCGCCGGCTGTAGCTGCCCCGGCGTGGGGAGGGAGTCGAGCCGGGCTGGGCTGGCGGGACCAGGCTGGCTCCCTGCGCCCGGTTCCGCCGCGGCGCTGCTAGCGAAGGCTGTTGCTGGCGGCGACGGCGGCGACGGCGGCGGCTCGGGCTGGCGGACTGGCTGCCCCGGGGCCGGCGCTTGGACCTAATCTCCACGCACACTGAGCGAGGCGGACACACTCGCGCTGCGGGAGCCGAGGCGGGCGGGGGCGGGAAGAAGGGGCAGAGCCCTCCCGAGGTTCTCCATTGGCCAGGCCGAGTTGCCCAAACTTCCCCCCATCGCCTCTCATTGGGAATTCCTGGCATCCGTCAGCCCGGCTGCGGCTCATATAGGTGGACTGGGCGGACCCCTCCCGGCGCGCACGCCCCCGCCCACTCCCCCGGTTCCCACTCCCCCGTGGCTCATGTGACACCAGCTTAAGCTGAAGGGGACCGAAGCTGGGGCCGCTTCCCCGCGCTCGGGAGCCCCAGGAGCGCCGACGATTGGACCCGTTCCCCACCCGCTGGAAGGCCCCGAACTCGGGGGCGCCGGCTTCATTGCGCTCCCTCGCGCGCTGCAAACCCGGGGGCGGGCGGGGGCTGCAGAAGGGACGCGAAGAAACCTGAAAAGCATTTCATTTTCTCTTTCCTTGAGAATCTGGGTCTGGGCAGGTCCGCACCCTAGGAAAGGGGGCGGGAAGGGGCCGCAAAGGACAGGAATTTCCTGGGAATTTCCTGACTCCGCCGCCCCGCCCGGCCCCGCCCGTGGCGATCCGGCTGATCCCTGCCCTGCTGGAGCCAAGTTTCTCGCCTGCAAACGGCCCTCAGAAGCCACTGAGCGTTCCCGCCTCACCGCGGGGTCCTTTCCGTCCTGTCCTTGGGCTCGCAGGACCGGCACGCCGCGGGGCTTCTCGGGCGGCGACTGAGTCGCCTAGCTTCCCGGTATCCTCGCTGGCACGCCTGGCAGGCTGGAGCTGCCCGAGCTACCTTCGCGTGGCAAACGTCCTACGTCCCGCTCACACACCCCACATTATTGTGAAAACCGGGAGGGAGGCCCTAAGTAACCTACCTACTCCACGCCCTCCTCCCACGTAGACGCACCTGACAGATGGGGAAACTGAGGCTCAAAGAGCTGAGCTCCGGAAGATATTTAGCAGGCTTTCTGGACTCCACAGCCCAATCCTGTAACCTTCTGCCTGACAGACAAAGCCTTACTATCACTGGAGGACGATGGAGGGCAAGACTGACTAAACACTTCAAACCTGCTTAGTACCTGCCAGGTCTTTCTTCCTCGGGCTTAGTAAGAGGAGGGTCTAACGCGCTGGTCCAGCAGTGGTAGATCCCTGGGTGAGGCAGCCTCAAGTCCTGGTGGGCTTCTCTGTAGGATCCCGGGTCTGAAGAACAGTAAGTAGCAAGTACACCTCCAATAGGTTATGCATTGTGCTGTGGACGACAGATGTGCCAGTCTTGCACCCCAGTGCCTAGCACGTGGTAGTGCTTAATTTATATTTGTAGGACAAATGGCTGAGTCAACTGCAAAAACACGAATACGTCAATCCAGAGGTGAGTGAAGGACTTGGAGGAAGAAGTTCTCTGACAGGAAGGGCCCTGAATTAGGATGCTTGAAAGGCCACCCATGGAAAAGATGAAGAAAGAGCCTCTGGTTCTCAGAAGAGCCAGCTGATGCTGTTGTAAGCAGACATCAGTGGTGGTGTCGCTCCTGGCACCATTATTCAACCACACACGTTTCTGCAAGTGTTACCCGTCAGCACTGTGCCTTCCACAAGCCCCTGGCTGAGAAAGCACTGCTTCTGAGCCACAGAGGCAGCAGATTTATGGGCTCTTTGATAACCACTTCTAAACTGTGGTTCTAAACCTAACAGAGAGGGTAATGATAGTGGTGTATCCATTCATTCACTCAATAAATATTTGCTGAGTACCATCTGTGTGTCAGGGATTGTGCTAGATGTTATGTATATAGAAATGAAAAAGCCACAATCCCTGCCCCACACAGCCCAGCAGAGACAGACACAGAAGCAAAAATATGATGCAGTGAAATCGATGGAGGGAGAGAGATGTGGTGAGGGTACTGCAGGAACACAGAGGAGGAGCACCGAGCTGCATGGGAAAGGAGGCTCCAGGTTTAACTTATTGGAGGAGGTGAAATTTGAGTGAGCCTTAAAGAATGAGAGTCAGCCAGCTGAAGAGTGTGGGAGGTTATCCGGGCAGAAGGAACAGCATGAGCTAACACACGGGGGCAGGAAACTGCCTGGTAGACAGAGGAACGCCTAGTGTCTCAATGCGGCTGGCTAGAAATCCAAGGCTGGGAGGGACAAGAGATGGGGCTGGAGAGGTGGGCAGCAGTCAGACCATGAAGGCCTGGTGTGCCATACAAAGTGTGGATCTGAGGAAGACAAGGCTGGCTGAAAGCTGTGAGACTATTTGCAAAGCTGTTGCAATAAGCCAGGTAGGAATGGAGAAGGGTGAATACACAAGAAATATTTAGGAGATAAGACTAAGAGACCTAGGAGTTTGACTGGATGTAAGGAAAAGAGAGGAGTTTTTGTTGAGAGATCTAGTGCGGGACAGACCATGCACTTTCCATATATTTTTCCTATTTAAGCTCTGTATATGAGGTGAGAACTGTCTACATCTTACAGAGAAAACAAACTAAAGCTCAGAAAAGTAGTAACTAGTTTAAAGATACACAGGTATATGTGACTCCTAGACCCATACCTTTAACCTAGTGGTTCTCAATCGTAGAATATTTTGAACCCAGCCCTGCCCCGGGGAATTTTTGTCAATTTCTGGAGTCTTTTTTTTTTTTTTTTTTTTGTCTTTTTCGTGACCAGCACTCAGCACACTGGCCATTCCTATATGGGATCCGAACCCGCGGCCGGGAGTGTTGCCACGCTCCCAGCGCAGCACTCTACCAAGTGCGCCACGGGCTCGGCCCTCTGGAGTCATTTTTGATTGCCACAACTGGTGGGTTACTATTGGCATCCAGTGGATGTAGGGATGCTGCTAAACATCCTTCAATGGACAAGGCAGCATCCCGACATCAAAGAATTATCCAGCCCAAAATATCAGTAGTGCCAAGGTTGAGAAACCCTGCTTTAACCATGGGTTTACAGTTTAGATGATCTGGAGTAGTGGAAGTTCAACCAATTGAGATACGATAGAAGAGGAAAAGGTTTGGGAGCCAAATCATGGATTGAGTTTGAACACATTGAACTTGAAGTGCTCGTAGAATGTCCAGAATCAAATGTCCAGCAAGCAGTTTGACTGCGTAGCCTCACCTCACGGGAAACAGATGTGAGTCATCTGCACATGGGGTGGTTCTGATACCATGAGACCATCCGTGAAGCATGCCCACGTGGAGATGAGAAGAGGACCAAGGGCAAAACCCTGATGAGCAACACTTAGAAAGAGAGGGTAAAGAACAGGAACCCCTGAACAAGACAAAGAAAATGGTCATCCAGAAACAAGGAGATCCTTGAGCTTATGCTGGTGCAGAAGCCAAAGGAGTGAGGTTTCAGCGACATCAGATGTATCAGAAAAGTCTGGAAAGTAAGACCTAAAAAGTGTTCTTTGGATGTGATAGTTGAAAATTCGTTGGCGACCTTTGCCTGTGAAGTTTTGAGAGAGTGGCCAGAGTTATGAGTTTTAGAGACATTCGAAAGTAAATAAAGGGAGACAGTGGACATAGAAAAGAAAATATTGCATGGTAGCTAGAGGGGGACTGGGGTCAAAGGAGGATTTTTTTTAAAACAGGAGAAACTTGAGCTGTTTGTAGTCTGAGAAGAAGGATTCATTTGAGAGGAAAAGGTGAAAGCAAAAGAAAGTTGAGGCACAGTACGAAGTTCTTGAGGAGATAGGACCATGGGAGTACAAGACACAGGCTAAAGGATGGGCCCTAAAGCAGACAAACCCTCATCTTCTGAGAAAGGAGGAGGGACAGCAATGATGTAAGGATGTCTGTAGTGTGTGGGAGGAGGGTAGGAAGTGGGTTGGAACAGTAACTGATGACCTTGTCCCTCTCCATAAGGGGGGAGGCCCTGAAGGATGGGCCAAAGGTGATGAATTGACCCATCCTCTCACCAGTGGCCACCACACTGGTGATATGATACTGGCAATACTAGTCCCAGTATAACACAACCTTCTATGAAGGGAACACAGTCGTTAATGTGTTGGTTTTTTTAGGAATGCTAAGGTGCATGCATGTTTATAACACCCATTCTTTTTTTTTTTTTTTTTTTTGGTGGCTGGCCAGTACGGGAATCCCAACCCTTGACTTCGGTGTTATAACACCGCACCCTAACGAACTGAGCCAACCGGCCAGCCCTATAACACCCATTCTTTTTCTCTTTTAATTGGTGCATAACATACAGTAAAGTGTATCAATCAAATGAGTTAATCTTAAGCATAAAGCTCAGTGAAATTTCGCAGGTGTCTACACCCATGTAATCTCCACCCAGGTCAAGATATAAAACATTTCCAGCACCTCAGGTGTTCTTATGCCCTTCCCAATCTATACACCCAATCCACACAGGTACCCACTATTGTGACTTTGTATCACCAATGATTATTTTCATTTGTCTTTGATCATATAAATACAGTATGTATACTTTGGTTTCTGGATTGTTTGTTCAGTTTAATGTCTATGAGATTCATTTACATCATGGCTTGTATCAGTAGTTAATTTTTCTATATTCATTTTTCTTATGTTTTTATTTTTATTTATTTTTGCCGTATAGTATTTCATTGTATGAGTATCTCCTAAATAATTTATTCATTCTCTTGTTGATGGGCATTTGCATTGTTTCCAGTTTAGAACTAGTGTGAATGAAGCTACTATGAACACTTTTATGTGTGTTTTTGATGAACACACACATTCATTTCTCTTGGGTATGTACCTAAGAATGGAATTGTTGGGTCATAGGGTAGGCATATGTTTTATTTCAGTAAATGTTGCCAAACAGATTTTCAAATTGGCTGTAACATTTTACTCTCCAAGAAGCAGGGTATGAGAATTTCAGTTGTTCCACATCTTCCTGCCACCTGGTATTGTCAATTTTTAAAATTTTTTTACCATGATGGCAGGTAAGTAGTGGTCTCTTTTTTATGGGTTTAATCTTTTCATATGTTTGTTGACTAGCTGAATAAATAACATCCATTCCTGCTGCCATTGATTTTAATAGCAATTAATTTCCAATTTATTATCTGCTTTAGATAAGGGGTGATGACATACATATTTTATTAATTTCCCAAATATCATTCATTTATTCAAGAAATATTTATCAAGCAACTGCTCCTTGCCTAGCACTGTGCTGAAAGAAAAGACACAAGAGCAAACAAGACAGATGGGGTCCTATCCCTCCTAGAATAGATAGTAGGTGCTCCATAAATATCCAGTGAATCATTGTTTGGGAGAAGCTGTTTGGTCCTGGGTGGGAGCTGTATTGTTTTGGTTTGCTTTGGTGGGAGCGGGTCTATTTTATATGATTTTTCAATTAGAAGTTTAAGAAAAGCAACTTTTAAAAAATCCATGGGATTACATGTGCAGCAAAATTGGAGTGAGGTAAGATTGTAAAGGAAAATGGGCCAAGTGGGAAGATTCATCTGGGAAGCAATACTGATGCCTTTCTTTGCAAAGGCTCAGCCATCATGGTCCTTTTTTCATCCATCCTTTGGAGTTCTTTAGGTGCAGTGACAAAAGAACTGAGACTGTGGTCAGATTTCTTGCCATTATACACACCAATGAGTGTGAGCTGAGACTCAAGATGTTTGCTCAAGTCAGTGACAAGGAAGAGGATACTGAAGTCCCTTCTACCAGTCGGGCCTTTCTGTGGCCCTGTTCAAGAAATAAACACCCAACTCATCTGCACCAAGCTGAGACTCTAGCCTGCCCTCCAGGCAGCTGCTTCTGCTCCAGTCTAGCCAGTGATGAGTCACTCAGAAAGCCATAGGTGCTTTGTTGTTGAAAGAACCTAGCTCTGGAGTAGATGACCCAACTTCCCTTGGAAAGGAGGAATGATTGTGTCTCAGCTCTGGGAGTATGTATCAAGCACCACTCCATGCTAGGCAGAAGAGCCCTGGTCCTCCAAACCTCATCGTCTACCTGGGACTAAACCATGGGCTTTCTCCCCTTGAATCCATCTGTCCAACAGGTAGTTACCGACAGGCACAGCTTGAGAGGATCAAAACATGAGGTGACATAAAGCAGGCAGAGTGCCAGCCCGATGTCTGGCATGCAGCAGGCCACCTCAATGCTTATTTGTTCCTTTTCCTTTCCCTGCTGGGTGTAATTGACCACACACATCCCTGTGGGGAAACACAGACAAGTAGGATCTGCAAGATTCTGGAAACTAAAAACACTGTGGACCTCCCAACCCAGAGATCTGGGGATTCCCTTCATTGTGTCCTAAGTTCTTCTCTAAGCTTACAGCCTGATGGCAATAGGCTCCTTACAGGCTCTTCCTAAGAGCTAAAGGCAAGGTAGTCATTAGAGTATTTGTAGAAGGCTAGATGGAAGAAGGAAAAAAATCACCATGATTTCTTGAGTTTCTAGCTCAGGATGCCAGAGACCTCAGTTTTGTTCCCACTCCCAGTAGCGATCTTCTTAGTGGACTGGCTTTTTCCTGAACTCCCATAGCACACCATTTGTAACTAAGAAAGCATTCTTTGCTTTTAGTCCTTTGTCCACGTTTTCTGTCCTAATGTTCCTATGAGGTCTCAGCCCTCTTCCCCCACACAGGGCCTAGACACAATAGATGCTCCAGTTTAATGTTTGCTGAATGAAAAATGGCATTAGTCAAATTCCAGCTCTCTGCCTCAGTTTCACCATCAACACTTGGAGCCCCTGGGAGGCCAGTGCTTTGCCATAGTCCACATAAGCACTTCCTAAGTCCTTGGGCCTCTTGAGAAGCCAGTGCTGGAGAAATTGAGTTGACCATCTCCATCATATGTCCCAGCCAGCAACGCTCAGCCATTCACCAGGTCTAATTCCTCAGCCACCAGCTTCACTGGGGCTGTTTGCCATAAGGCCTATTCCTCCCCCTTCCACCAAAGACCTGGGGGGATGGCACGGGGTGGGGCAGGGCAGGGAAAAAGTGGACAGTTTCCCTCTTGCAGGATCTCTAATAAAATGCTGGCCTGGAGCAGGCAGAAAGTTTCTTTGTTTCCTACGCTCTGCCCAGCTGTCAGGTGATAGAATATCTGGCCTGGCTGGTACCCTCTTTTTCCCAGTGATAGTACATATATCTCTCCCCCAAATTCCAGGAGTAAAACCCAAGCATGAAATCTGCTTTCCCTGGTCTAGGGACCTGTCCCACTCCCAATCCAAATCCAGAACCCAGGGCTGCTCCTAGGGTGGGATAACTCAAGCCCCCATTTGCCTAAAGGCCCCTTTAGACAGTATCCTGGGCCTTCCTTACAGGGGCCACTTCTCTGTTAGCCTGGGTATCCCACCTCTGGGCCCATGTGTGTGCAGGGAGAGGAAGGGTGCAGCAGGGAGCAGGCTCTTTTTCCCAGTAATCATACATATAACTCTCCCCCAAATTCCAGAGGTAAAACCCAAGCTGGACCCTCAGAATTCTCACAGAATTCTCAGTGAGCTCTGAGAGCAGTTCTGTGAGCAGAGCTAGTCAGGCTTGACACCTGCCCAGCTTGAACCCTCCAGAGAGGGCTGGGAGCTCTCCCCCAGCTACTTCTAGTTTCCAGCAAACACCAGAGCAAAACACCCAAATCACAGCTGGGAAATTCCTGTTGAGTAATCCCCCCGCTTCCCCCCGCCGTGTGCTGGCAGGCAGATTCCAGGCTGCGGAGAGTGAGTTGCAGGGGACTTCTTAGCAACGGGGTCTCACTGGCCTTCCACAGCTCAATCCAAGAGGCCTGCCAGGTCACTTCCATGGAAATGATGAGATGGGTTTGGGGGGCAGATATCCTTATGTGGGAATCAGGATAAGGTCAGGGAACAAGCACTGGGGTCAGGAGAGCTGAGCTCACTGGGCCTCAGTTTATTCATCTGCAAAATGAGAGCTCTGGTTTCACCAGATGGTTTTTAAGCTCCTGGCTATTAACTTCTGAGCCCTGTTCTAAGAACATCTTTCTCAGACTCCCCCTTTATATCTTCGATGACAAAAGGGTTTGAATCTTCTGAAACAGTGTTTCTCAAACTTGAATTCTAAGCACGTTCCTTTATGAAGGATACAAATCCTCACAAACTTCCTTAGTTTTTGTTTTAAGATAGGTGTATGATCACTGGGAAAAAGACACTCCAGCTGTTCTGTCACCTGAGACCTGAGCACTGGGCAGAGTGAGGGAAACAGAGAAACATTTTCCTTAAATGTGTACAAACATAAAACTAGATACAAACCTCTAAAGGTTTTAGGTTTACAATCAATGATAAAATTAAAGCAAGCTTACAAATTCTATTTAAAAGAAACTATAAAACCAGTTAGATGCAAATTAGCCACATTAATGTAAAGGTGACTGTTGCTATTTGCTGAAACTAAATTGCTGCTCCCAGCATGATTTAGTTCTGACTGTGATCGAGCAGGTGGCTCTTCTGGCTGTCAGGACGCCTGTACTAGAGCATGCCAGGCGGTGACTCAGTCTCACACCACTTCTCTGTTTGAACTAGTGCAGCAGGGCATCATTTAGCCTTCACTTGGTGGGAACACACCGTAATGCATTAAGTTCCCCTCTGCTCTTTTCTCATTAGCACTCAACAATTAAAGTTGTTTGTTGTTGTCGTCATTGTTTCTGTTGTTTTTTTGGTGGCTGGCAGGTACATGGATCCAAATCCTTGACCTTGGTGTTATCAGGACCACTCTCTAACCCACTGAGCTAACCAGCCAGCCCCAACAATTAAAGTTTTTTTAAAAAATCTTTTTAATCTCTATGCCAACAGGATCCTACTCTCAAGTTTCAATGTCCTGATCTATAACAGAGGGAAGAGTCACCTTCATCCCACCTACTTCACAGGATGGCTGCGCACATTCATTTATTCATTCAACTATTATTTATTGAGTACCTACTCTGTGCCAGGCACTGTTCTAGGTACAGAGGTTGTGGTAGTGACCAGAATGGACAAAAGTCCCTGCCGCACAGAGCTTATGTTTCAATCAGAGAGACTGATAAATAAATAAGTAAAATCACACGATAGTGTTAATCTCTAAGGGAAAAAAACAAAGCAGGGAAGGGAAATAGAGAGTATGGGGAGAAGTGGAGGGAGGTTACATTTTTTAAGCCGGGTGTTTAGAAAGGGTTTGCTGAGTAGTAACATTTAAGCCCTAAATGAGGCGAGGAAGCAAGAGCATTCCAGGAACAGCCAGGAGGTCACAGTAGTTAGCATGGAGTAATGCACATGAGACACACTGAAAAGTACAAGACAAATGTGGGTATAATAGATATCGTTGTTCCACTGCCCAGCAACTGTATTTCCCTCCTGGCAACTGTACCTGGATGTTTCTCTGGGGAGGCACCTCCTCTGCCCCAGCCCCTGTGCTACAAGCAGAGATGACCCCACCCCTAACCACCAAGGCTGGGCAAATGACAAGCCTAGCCAATGAGAGCACAATTGGTTTAAGAACAGGCATAGGACCCAATCAGAATGAAGGACACACAACGAGACTCTGTTAGCACTCCCGGGGGAGAGGCACACAGTCTTTCCCCCTGGAGATCTCAAGCTGTGAGGATGACATGAGCCCAGAGCCTTCAGGAGTCACCACATGGAACCTGAGAAAAGAGTCCATGCAAAGGAAGACAGATTTAGGAGGTGAAGAGACACTAAGCCCTAGTAGCATCTTCTGACCCATTTCATCTAGTTTACCTCTAGACTTCTCACTTATATACACCAATTAATTTCCTTTCTGCTTAAGCTGGTGTATTAGTTATCTATTGCTGCATAATAAACTACAGTACTGCAAAACACAGCAGCTTAAAAGAACATTTGTTATCTTACAGTTTCTGTCGGTCAGGGATTTGAGAGCAGCCTAAGCTGAATGGTTCTGGCTCAGGATCTCTCATGATTTCAGACTGGACATTAGCAAGGACTCTGAAGGCTTGACCAGGCTGGAAGGATGTGATTTCACGATGATTCATTCATGCAGCTACATTGTCAGGAGGCTCCAGGTCCTTGCCATGTGGGCCCTCCATAGGCTGACTGAGAGTCCTCATGACATGGCAGCTGGCTGCGCCCAGGTGGGCTATCCAAGACAGGGGAGTGAAGAGGAAGCTTCAGTGCCTTTTATGACCTAGTCCCTGAAGTCACACGTCATCACTCCCATTTATTCTATTCATTAGAAATGAGTTACTAAGTCCAGCCTCCATTCAAGGGGAATGAGGTTTCACCTCTTGAAGGGAGGAGTATCAAAGAACTTGTGCACATATTTTAAAACCACCACATCTAATCTGAGTTTGGTTTTCTGTCGCTTGCAACTGATACAGTTCTGATAGATATTCAGGGCTTTATCACTATTGTGTTATTGCTGTTTGTATTCGTCTGTTTCTGTTGCTTATAACAGAATACCTGAAACTGGTTAATTTATAAAGAAATGAAGTTTATTTCTTACAGTTTTGGAGGCTGGGAAGTCCAAAGTCCAGGGACCACACCTGGTAAGGGCCTTCTTCTGGGTGGTGACTCTCTACAGCAACTTAGAGTATCAAACAAGAGCTCTTTCATGTGCTCCTTATAAAGCCATCAGTCCACACCCATGATAACTCATTACTCCATGAATAGGTTAACCCACTCATGAGAGCACAATCCTCATAATCCAATCACTTCTAAAGGCCCCACCTTCTTTTTTTTATTTTATTTTGGTGACTGGCCAGTGCAGGGATCTGAACCCTCGACCTTGGTGTTATAACACCACACATTAACCAACTAAGATAAACTGCCAGCCCCAGCCCCACCTTTTAAATATTATAATCTGAGTTTCTACCCTCTTACCACTGTTACAGTGGGGATCAAGTTTCCAACACACAAACTTTTGGGGGACATGTTTGACCTATAGCACTGTTATAATATGGCTCTTGGCAAAACAAACAAAAACCAACAGCCAAGAAAGTGCTAACAAAATATATCTCATAAATGCCAATTTGGTCCTGTCCTACCTTAGCTCAAAAACTCCCAATGGCCTGCATTGTCCAAGGGTCCAGCTTTCTCTAAATTGGGCACAAGACCCATCAGAGCTGGGTCCAAGGCCCATCACCACCGGGTTCAGTCTCCCCTCCATCTCTCTCTACACACCGGCTGCTCCAGAGCCTCCAAGCTACTCGTCCTTCTCTGGATCTTCATGTTTCCCTGTCTCCAGCCTTGCCCATATTGTTCTGTCTTCTACCTTTAAAGCTCTGCTCATCTCTCAAAACCCAACTCAAATGTCACCTCTTCCATGCAGATTTCATGGATTTCACCCAAAAAATGATGACACTACTTTATTGAAGCCTACTGAATGTCAAGTGCTTCATATTTATTTTCTTCAGTTCATAGATTTAGAACCCTGCATTTTTGTTTTGTTTCATTTTTGTTGGCAGCTGGCTGGTGCAGGGATCAAACGTTTTACAGATGAGAAAACTCAGGCTCCTCTGGAGAGACTGAGGCACTTGTCACTGTCCTCGGCTGCTGGGGGGTGCAGCGAACGTGGGTACACCCCAGTCACGGGGCGTGACTCTGCCCTCCGCTCATGCACCGCTTTCTTCACACACGCTGAGTGGGCTTGTTGCTGAGTCTGGCCTCCGAGAGATCATGAACTTCTTGAAGGCTTAGCCCCTCGTCATGTACAAGGGTACTTCAAAAAGCTCATGGAAAGACCATATTATCTTTTAATTCTATTTTCCTGGGAACTTTTTGAAGTATCCTTGCAGAGCCACCTTCCATGGAGCACTCACTATATGTGTTAGGCACAGGGATCCATGTGCCCGCTTTCCAGATGAGAAGATAAAGACTCAGAGGGATTAAGTGACTATGGTCTGACCCCAAGCCCCACATCCTTATCCCTGCTGTGTGACAGTGCAGATAAGTAGTAAGTGCTCAGAAACAGTTTGTCAGCAAGCATGACTGGAGTGAATGAGTCCATGAGAACTGGGTGATTCCCAGGCTTCCCATCCCCCCATCTCCAGCTGGGGGCTGTGAGGCAGCTGTCTACCTGCCTCAGGTTGGCTGTGGGGCCTGCAGACAAGGGCGAGTGGAACACTCCAACTGGAAGCCACCTCGGGCCCCCACTTCTGGTCCTGGCTCAGCCTCCAACTGACTGGGTGACTTTGGGCAGGTTTCTCCACTTTTAAGGGCCTCCTTTTTCTCATGTGAAATAAAGGGGTGGAATTGCTACGATCCCACCAAGCAGTACCAGGCGAGATTTCAGGTGACTCCAGACAGCAAAGGACAGCTATGGGGCCTCACAACTGCTAAGGAGCACAGAGCCCAGGGCCCCTCTTCTACTGGCCTGCCGCTTGCTCCGATGACTAAGGTGGGTCTTTGCCCTGAACTGAGTGAGTGCCCACTCCCTGTGGCCAGCCCAGCCTCTCAGGGCTCCACCCTAAGTCCTGCATCTTATAAAGGAAGCTGGGAGGAGACCTTACCTTGCATGTGTTCAAGTTACATTTTAGCTGCCACCGTTGCTGGGGCTGGAGGAGATCAGCCCCATCTGGTGCCTCTTACAGGCCTCTGCCACCCCGGCCAGCTGAAACGTGTTCAGACCAACAACAACCTTCATCAGCTCATCTCCGCCTACAACCCTTACTAATGCGTTAGGCAACAGGAGCCCCAGGTTGACCTTTGCAGTGTGCATTGTTATGGCTGTTATTATACACACAAATAATAGCCAGGTTAATAATTCATGGTTAAATGGTCCTCTAAGCAGAGGGCTCAGAGTACTCTGGGAACATTACCTCATGGCCTGCCTGACATACCCTCCCACACTCCTTTTCTTCAAGTCCCTCTTCCATGCTCCTGCCTTCTGGAAAGCCTCCCTCCACATTCCTGCTAACTCCATCTTCGCACAGCCTAAGACCTTGGTTCCCAGGTCTGGGAGCTGCCCTGAAGAGATGCCTCATGGAGGAAGCTGTCCAGGTTTCAAAGATCTTCTTATCTCCCATCATGGCTCCTGGCAAGTCCCTTCACTGACCTACTTCCCTACATGCTTGGAAGCGGGAAGAACTATCACTAGCACTGAATGTGTTGAAGTGTTTTTAAACACTAAGGACAAAAAAAAATTAGACAAATATGATCTTGTAGTTGACATGTGGCTTGCTGCAATTGTGGGTCCTTCCCATTCCTGGTTGTCCAGAGGCACAATTTGCAGAAGTTATGTGCAAATACAAGCTGTTCTTATGAAATTATTACCATTAATGTACATATAAACTTAATTGTTGGGTGTTGCTTTCTTTCTTTCCTTCCTTTCGTTCCACCATCTAAACATCAGAATACATTTGCTGTAACATCAGAACTACATCAGTCTATGGCCAGGAAGCAGCTAACCTACCCCAGGTATCTCCAAAACATTTTGGGAACCACAACAGACCGCAATGTGTAGACCAATCACCTTCTCTTGGATTGTTTTGGAAATAAACCTGCAGGCTAGAGGAGATTATCTGGAGTGAGAAAGAGTGTACAAGGTTGGAGGTCAGGGGGGAGGGGAGAAATGGAGAGGAAAATGACATAGTCTTTTGAATATATAGGCTTCTCTCCAAAACAATGGCTGTGGCTTGACAACAAAATGGAATAATGTGGGTTCTGAAATATTTTGAACTTAAAAAGGAAGTGATTATAGAACCAAGGAAGGCCAGTGACTGTGTTTAACTCACCTATGAATGCCTATTTGCCTGGATCCCTGTGAAAGAATCAAGGAAGAATCACAGATCCTAGATCCAGGCATAAGCAAGCCTCGTGGGGAAGTGGGATGGAGATGGAGCTTCACCTGGACAAGGTGAGCTGCAGAATGCACAAAGACAGGGGGAGAAAGGAGGGAAGGAGCACAGCACAGCTAGAGTGAGCAAAATCCAGGGGGTGCATTAGAGAGGGTAAGATGGCTCATACCTGAACAGGCATCGATGGCCCATCCTCAGGAGAGCACATTTTCATCAGAGCCAAAAGTTGGGAAGGACCTGAAGCTCAGAAGAAAAATATTCAGTTTTCTCAGGTTCCTCAGGATCTGGAAACAGCTGACCCTAAGCCTAGGAGTAGCCCCCTGAGGGTTGGGGTCTCAAGGACAATCCTGTACTTGAGAAAGGGAGCAACAGTGGGAATTCCTAGAAGAGACTACGTAATTTAATGTACTTAACCCTGCTCCCAAGTCCTTGCTCCACCAATGACAAACATTGACCTCAAACAAGTTATAGAACTTTTTTCAGAACTGGCCATATTCTGCAACATTTTCTCATCTGTAAAATGGGGATATTAGCAATATCTGTGAAGCCAGGTATATTAGTCAGGGTTCTCCAGAGAAACAGAATCAGTGGGATGTGCATGCACGTGTGTGTGTGTGTGTGTGTGTGTGTGTGTGTGTGTGTGCACGTGTGATGTTTATTATAAGGAATTGGCTCATGTGAGTATGGAGGCTGAGAAGTCCCAAGATCTACAGGGTGATCCAGCAAGCTGAGACTCAGAGAGTCAGTGGTTTAGTTCCAGTCTGAGTCCAAAGGCTGGAGAACCAGGAGAGCTGAAGGTGTAGTTCTAGTCTAAAGGCTTGCAGGCTTGAGACCCAGCAAGAGCTAATGTTTTCATTAAATCCCAAAGGCAGGAAAAAAGCTGACATCCTGGTTCTGAGGCCATCAGGCAGGAAGAATTCTCTCTTACTTGAGGGAGGGTCAGCCTTTTTTGTTCTATTCAGGCTTCAATAAACTGGATAAGGCCCACCCACACGAGGGAGGGCAATCTCCTTTACTCAGTCTACTGATTTAAATGTTAACCTCATCCAAAGGTACCCTCATAGACACCCCAAGAATAACATTAGACCAAATATCTGGGCACCCACGGCTCAGTCATGTTGACCCATCATTCAAGGTTATTTTGAGGATGGACCAAATGAAATTGCACCTGTGGAAGCACTTGGCAAACTGTACAGATGGTGATCTGTTGGGTTAATCACAACTCTGCCTTGCTCTTGGCCTGAAATTCCCTCCTCTCTCAAAGGTAAAGTATGTTCTTGAGCTGATGGAAGAGGGTGGGGGTACCATAGAAGGGAAAAGTAAGAAGAGTAGCAACCAGATAAACATATCTGTGAGTACAGCCAGGACCAGAGCATTTTTAGGAAACTTGTACTTGAGAAAAAGGACAACCTGAGAGGCTGAAATATGGAGTTACTCAGGGAGAAGGAACCAGGCAAGGCCTGAGGAGCCACAGTGGAGACAATCCCATGCAATCCCTGTTGTGCTCTCTTGTCACCTGCTATTCCTATCAGTCTCTTGCAGGAAAGATCCAGGGCCAGGAGGACATCTGTCTCCTCATGTCCCCAGCCACAGGCTATGAGTGCTAAAACTCACACACACACACACACACACACACACACACACACACACACACACAAACACAATCCCTACAAGGCTAGATTAAATTAAATTAGATGAGGTTCAAAATCTTAACTCCAGCATGACTCCACAAGCTTCCTTTGGCTCTCAGAATTCTGGAGGAGGTGGGGAGGGGGCACCAGCCTTGATTCCTGGAAGGTAGGATCTCATCAGAAAATTGTGCCACTACCCTATTATAGTAGGGTTTATATCATAGCTCTAGAAGAATTTACTCCTAATAATCTATGTGCAAATCAAGAGAATATTCATGGAAGTTTTCTTTTTTTTTGGCAGCTGGATGGTAAGAGGATCTGAACCCTTGACCTTGGTGTTATCAGCATCACGCTCTAACCAGCTGAGCTAACTGGCCAGCCCAGAGAATGTTCATAAACACGGGCCTCTCCTGTTTCTGGACCCCACTCCACATCCCCAGGACCACATCCTCACATTGGGGCAAGCAGAGTCAGTGCCCAGGAGTCCCTGACCAGTATCTGCACCCAGCTTTCCAGCGAGCACATCCCCCTGCACGTGCCCTGTCAAAGGGAGCTATATGCTGTCGTGGTGATGAGCAGCACCTTCGGAGCTGGTCAGATGCTGAGACAGCTGCTCCCCTGGTGTCTCTGCTGGGACTGTGTAGTTATGGACACCACCTGTGTCAGGATGCAGTGAGGGGCGTTCCCACACACCACTCAGCAAGCGTTCACTGAGCACTTGCTCAGTGCCTAAGGGTCAGAAGGACTGTGGCTCAAAGCCCAGCCCTGGCACTGGCTTCCTGTGACACCCTGGGCTAGTAACTCAGCCTTTCTGAGTCTAGATTCTCCTCCCCCCCTCCTTTTTTTTTTTTTTTTTTTTTGGTGGCTGGCCAGCACAGGAAACCAAACCCATGACCTTGGTGTTGCAAGGTGGCAATCTAACATCTCTTCCCTTCTTAACACAGTGGTCCTCAACTGGCTAAAATCACATGATGAACTTAAAAAAAAAAAACAAATAAACCATACCTGGGCCCCAAACTGCACTGATAAAATCAGACTCTGGGAGTGGAACCCAGGCATAAGGTAGAAACTTCCCAGGTGATTTTAATATGCATCTCTGTCCTTTCTAATTTGGCCAGCTTGGCAAAGAGAGAACCAAGCTTTTTAGGAAGGAGTAGGATGGGGAGAGGGGCAGTAAAGAGGCCAATTCTATGTGCCTCCAGGAATTCCAATGGGGGTCACAAGGGCAAATTACAAGGAGGCAGATTTTGGTTCAGACTAGGAAGAAATTCGTAACCATTCCTGAAATGCCTCTTCAGGAAATGCCTTCATGACCAGCCTATGAACACACAAGATGATCAGTTTTGTGAACATTTATGTTGAGCAAGACTAATTTTACCAAGCTGGATGACTTACCTAGTTTAGTAGACTTTGCTCCAAATTGCTCTTGGCTGTTTCCAAAAATCAAGTCCATTCCCAAGAGTTATCGCAGTGCCACTTACTGGCAGGTTCCTTGACCTCTCTGACCTTCCCTGGCTTCCTCCCTAAGAAGGTCATAATGATCGCCCACTAGCCTCACCATGCTGAGATTTCAGTGAAACAATGAAGAGATGCAAAAGCTCCAGGTTCCGCTGGCTGAACCTTATCAAAGGTGGACTCCGTGCCAGCAGTGAGGATCTGAAAGGACATGTTTCTTCCCTGACCCTGGGATGGAGGGTTTTGAAGCTAGATGGCCTGGGTTTGACTTCAACACCCAGTAGTGATGTGACTCTCTGAACCTCAGTTTCCTTTTCTGTTATTGGGGCTGGAAGGGTCAAATGGAATAATACCCATAAAGCTCTTAGCATAGAACCCAACATTTGGCAAATGCTCTGTAAATGTTGATACCTGTTATTATTATCAACCTTGAAGGAAAACCATTACATACCTAGGTGACTACTAAGAAGGGAACAATGCTTATTTGGATGTGTAAGTCTGGAACGTTTGTTATGAAACCAGTCCCACCACTCTGTGGCCATAGCTCACCGTAGGCTCATTGCCGCCCATTCAAGTGCAGGTCGTTGGCTCTGGGAGCCTCACTCCTGCGGAGTTCATCTGGGCGTGAGAACAGAAGCCAAGGGAAGTGTTTGCTTTGGAACAAACAAGGGACAAGGATGGACTTCTGGAGACGCTCACCATTTCAGAGAAAGGAGTCATCTGTTTCTCATAAGCTAGAGTGCAGAGAATGGATTCTATTATCCTGAACTGTCTGGGATAGCTCGTTTCTAGTCTGGCCTCAGCTCCTGCGGTTAGGACCAGTCCCCACCAAAGCCAGGCCTTTACTTTGAAAATGGACTTGAACTTCTTTTGAGTCTTCAAAGCTTAGGTTGCAAGTCTTTCCAGTGCTACAACCTCTCCTCCATGACTGGATGCGGGTGTGCACATGTACATGTGTGTCTGGATTGGGGGACATTGGTGGGAAGGGGAGCAGTCCTCAATCACTGGCTCTGGACAAGACTGCTACGGCCCTGATTTAACCTTCTTTTTTAATTTATTTATTAGACATATTTCTGGGGTACAGAGATGACTATATAGTATACTATATGCTATACAGTATACTGAATAGTACTATCTATACTATATAGTATTCGTGTACAATATGTGATAATCAAATCAATATTATTAGCATGTTCATTATTACAAATTGTAATTATTCTTTGTGTCCCTTACCCAGTTACTCCCTAACCCCTCTCTCCTCCCCCTTTCCCACCTCTAGTAACCTTAGGTTTGTTCTCTCCTTCTGAAAGTTAACGTATTCTTGTGGTCTTTCTCTTTCTTTTTTTCTTTCTTTCTTTCTTCCCACTTCTGAGTGAGGACATGTGGTATTTTTCTTTCTGTGCCTGGCTTACTTCACTTAACATAATTTTCTCCAAGCTTATCCATGTCGCTATGAATGACAGAATTTCATTCTTTTTTATGGCTGAGTAGTATTCCATTCTGTATATATACCATGTTTTCCTTATCCAGTCATCCATCAATGGACATTTAGGTTGGTTCCATAGCTTGGCTGCTGTAAATACAGCTCTAATGAGCATGGAAGTACAGGTATCCCTTAACTTTCCAAGGGCTTTTAGCCTCTGTACTCCCTCTCTGTGGGATTCAAGAAATTGCTTTCTTGATGCAGCTAAATGGATCAGTCTGGTTGCAGAAAACCCCACACAGAACCACATCTCAGACAAACGCAAGTATTACTAGCAAGGGAAAGGTGCTTTTCCATAAGGAATTCGTCCCTCCCTTTTGAGGTTTCATGTTCATGGTTTGCTCCTAAACCACCACCACTTTATTAAAAAAAAAAAAAAAAAGCACCCACAGAAAGAAGACACAACAATCACAACAATTTCTTGATTTTGTTAAGACAAGTGAACAGATATGATGTTGATGGGGGCAGGTAGAGGGAGGGAGGAAAAGGAGGAATTGGTAAAGGGACATGAAAATCAGCTATATTGTACATTGATAAAATAAAACAAAATAAAATAAAAAGCACCCACAGCTCAACAGAGTTTGGTTTTTATTTATTTGTATTATTTTGTATTTATTTTGTTTTTATTAGAGTCATGGCATGGATCAAGTGAGGTTCAGAAGCCCTACCACATGCTAATATTCCCAGATGTTTCTTTGGGCTTCTCGATGCTGAGGGGCCGGTTCAGGATAAATGCGGCAGGTAGCTCTCTCCCCTCTCAGCAGGATAGAGGCCAGTTGGTGGTGGTGGGGTGTAGAAAGTGGAGTTGCCACAGCTTGTTGCAAATAGAAGGTGGATGTCAGCAGCTGTCAGTACCATATCTTTCAACAGCCCCAAATTACTGCTCCAACATGTGCATGAAATGCAACAGGAAGTGTGGAAAGACAGAAGTCATAATATCTGCTGCTTAACAAGGACTATGTGCCTGCTTCCATGAGGAACTGCTGACCTCATTGCTACACCCAGAGGTCCATGGGAAGGTCTGCTCAGGTGGACCTACCTGCCTCTGCCAGGAATGCACCATCTTGCTAGGTGCAAGGAGGGCAAGACTAACATTTAATGAGCTCCTTCCATGAGCCAACATTGTGCTGAGAGTTTGATATATGTTCTCTTGTTAATCTTCACCACAACCAGGCAAAATAAGAATTATTATCCCAGACGACAGGAAATTGAGACTCAGGTTGTATATTAGGCAGGATAGGCTAGGTTGTGCTGCAGTAACAAACACTTCCAAGAATCTTCTTGAATTTACACAAGAAGTGTGTATTTCCCCTCTCCACACAGCCACCCTCCAAGCAGTGACTCAGTAATCCTGGCTGCTTTGATCTTTTGGCCCCCTGTGTCAACACAAGGCCGCCTCTACAATTGCTGTGGTAGAGGAAGAGAGAGACTGGAGAATCATGCAGGAGTGTTTCACTAGCCTGGAAGTGAACTTCCTCTGCCATTTCATTAGCCAGAAATAGCCTCATGACCCCAAGAAATAGTAAGGGGGCTGAGATGTACAGTCTCTCATATGCTGGGAAGGGGAGAAGGACTGGATGTTGGTGAACTAAGTTCTGCCTAAAGCCAAAGCTTAAGCTCTGTTTATGGACCAGTGAGAGGAATCCCAGCCAGCAAGCACGTGTGAACACATCCCTTGTGTGACTCTGCTGGGCATATGTGAAGTCATCAAGTAGCAGTGCTAGGCACTTGTAGTTCCACAAAACAGCACCATCGTCAAAGCTTTTTAATGTACTTTGGCTCACCAAATCCACAAAACACCATAAGGAAGAGGGCAGGGCAATTATTTATAGCCCTGTTTTATAGCTCAAGAAACTGAAATCAGGAGGGTACAAGACTTGACATGCTCAGAACTAGTAATTGAAATGCCCAGACTAGGACCTAGTTCTTCAAAAGCCTAATTTGAAGCTCTTCCCAACATATCCAACTCTCTGTAATTTTAGAATCTGGAAAGAACACCCTTTCCCCAAAATTATCTCCTTCACCTGCTTACTAATGCCTAAAATTCTGCCTTTGAGACTTCATGCCTTCACTGGACCCTCCTCTGGAAGACATGGCAGTCTGGGGGAGGTCACCATTCATGCACATTAAACAATTAAAGAGTCAAGTCATGCAGCCTTAGGTTCAAGAACTTTTTAGATAGAATTTTAGAGAACTGAGAGGTCAGGGTGCTTGGGGGAGTCAAGGAAGGCTTCATTGAGAAGCTGCTGGCTTTGGTAAGATAGGGACAAAGGGGAACTCCATTCTAGATGAACATTCCTCCCCAATTCTCTTTCCTCTATTCTGTTGCATTCAAATATTTGCAGAGTGCCTTCCCATTTACTATTTTAATTCCCTGCATAATTCTGTTAGGAAATTGGAGAAGTTGAATAGATTTTTCTTCCTGTTTGACAAAAAACTAAAACATATGGAGGCTAAAGTGACTTATCTAACATCAGAGCAAATCAGTGACTGAACATGAATAAAGAAGCAAAAATGTTAAAATGTGATGATCATTCATACTCTTTAGTATGTGGTGAAACTGCCACTTTATAGCTACATGGTGGTATATATATTAACACATTTTATAAAAACCAAGGTTTTAGATGACGAGGGCTTCCAGCCAAGATGGCAGAACAGATGGTCCCCAGCGTCACTCTCTCCCACAAATCATCCAATTTACAACTATTAAAAAGCAACGACAAATAAGCTGGGGCCACTAGAGCTCAGGGGAAGAGGAGGAGAGACCTACAGAGTACGTGAAGGCAGGAGAAGCCACAATGAGAGAAAGAAAGGATCGCTCCCACCATTTCGAGCCCCAGCTGCTTCAAGTCTGGCGCTAGTGAGCACGCGGAGCAAGATCTGGCAAAAGCCACTGCTGTGCCCTTCATAGGAAGTTGCTTGGAGGCTGCAGGGGAGAAGAGGGCCTTGGTGGCCCTCAGGCCAGCAAGACCACTAATGGGGTTCCCATGGATCCACATATGAGCAAAGAGCAACAGAAAACTGAAAAAAGAGCCACTCAGAGGCCAGTGAGTCACCGCAAGGAACTGGTGCATGTCCCATCCCATGGGAAGTGTTTGGAGTGCAGGCAGTAGGGGAGATGGGCCCACCTGGGGAAACACTGGGGTACAGCAAGGACAGATGATCTGCACCCCACTCAGCACAAGACCACTCAGTGGAGACTGGTCAGAAATACAGAACCGCAGGGGGAGCAGTTTGCTGAGAACACTGAGGCCCAGACCAGAGTTTCCACACAACCCAGGTGTACCAGATCTCACAAGACCTGGAAGTGCCTATAAAATCAACCATTAAAACCTGAGCTGCACCAAAAGCCTTCCCTAGGGAATCAGCAGGAAAGCAGCAATTTAGCTTAACTACAGGGCTCAAGTGCTGGTCCCCACAGGAAGTTCCCCCATTTTAGAAGTAAGCAAAGGACAACAAATTAGTTCCAGTGCAGAGTTTTAAGTGGTAGGAACAGCAAATAGTCTAACACAGAACTGAAAGAAAAAACAAAATACCCGCAACCAGAGACAAAGTTTGATATTAACTAGTAAAGGTCTCACATCACCAAAGAACACCTATAGAACCTAGAAGGCCCAGAAGCCCCCTGGGCTCCCAAACCAGGGATGGGGGAGGGTTATGGTCCTCAGCCATGCCCCCTGACATCAGCAACCAGCACAGCTATGACCACCAGCCACAATGGGAAGCACCCAGGGCTCTCGATCTGGGGCAGTGGGGCTGCTGAGGGCTTCAGCCACACCACCCCTGACATCTGCATCCAGCCCAGCAACAACTGACCCACGGCTGGAAGCCCCCTGGTCTCCCCTGCAAGAATGAGGGGGGTGCCATGGGCCTCAACCATGCCCCACCTCATTCCTTTTTCTCCCACCCTATTTCCTTCCCCCTTCCCCTCTACCCCTCCCCCAACTGCTCTACAACATCTTAGAATGTAAAAAAAATTAAAATAATAATAAATAAATAAACTTTAAAAAAAGAATGATTAAAAAAACAAGGTTTTATTATAAAATATTTCACATACACAACAGAATTTATATAATACACATATATTTAGAATCATAAAACACCATTTACCACCCCGCTAATTACCAACACTCTAAAACATTCAGTCTCTTTAAGTTATCAAAATGATACAGGCTCTTGATAAAAAATTGAAATCATGCCGAAGATGGAAACTTTGAAGTCCCCTTTCCCATCCTGTTGACCAACGCATCCCATTCTCAAGGGATAACAACTGTTAACAACTGGTCACATTATATATATTCATTTTGGAATGCAATCTGGCAATATATATCAAAAGTCATAAATATATCTATAACATTCAGTCCTGTCACCCCATCCCAGGAATTCATTCCAGAAAAAGACCCCTCAGTCTTCCCTCCCTTCCCAGAAATGGCCAAATTCATTCCCACACAAGTCTTTCCCCTCACTGTTTCCTTTGTCTGGAAACCTGTTCCCTGGATTTGCTCCAGTCAGGTTTCTCAAACGTCACCATCTCTGAGAGCACCCACGGTCACCTGTCTGTACTTGTTCCCTCCCCCCACATCACTGCTTTTCATTTTGCCCGCATTATTTACTCTGATATCATGTCGTTTAACTGCTTGCTAATTTTTCCTGTGCCTCTGTCCCCCATTATAAGTCCCCTGAGAGGGGCCTTCATCACCTGCCTTCTCTGCTGCATCTGTGAACCTGGCACACAGTAAGAATGCCTGTCTTGGTGAAGAGGATAAATGTGTGTGAAACCACCACCTGGTACTCAGCTAAGAGATATTATTTGACTTACCTGGGAACCCAAGCAGCTACTTCTCCAAAGAAACAGGTCTTGCTGGCCTTTGAGACTCTAAAGAACCACCGTGTGGGAAGTCAGGTGGGCCCAGTGGCCAGTCTGTCATCTCTTTCAGAAGGATGGCCACCTTTCACATGTAGACACTGCAAGGCCCACAGTCATTCCTGGCTTCTGAAACAAAGAAGAGGTAAAGAAAATTCACAGCATGAGATGCACTGTCAAAATAACACCCAGGCCTACTTAATTATGATGAATAATTTTAAGACTCTCAAGTCAAACAATGGAAACATTAAGAGTTTCCACTGAAACATAAACTTGGTCAAGTGGCCTGGGTCTCCAGAAGGCTTCAAGAACATTCTCTGAGACAGAAAGGGGGTGGGAGGAGGCTTCTTGATTAGCCTGGGGGTGGGGAGTGAGAGGTTGGGTAGGAAGAAGGTGGGAGAAAGGAAAGCCTGGGTCCTAAACCGAGCTTCACAAACACATGCTAGGTTGTTTGGGCTGAGTGATTCTCCCTAAATTTTTTTTCTTTACTATAAAGGAGTCAAAAGAAAAATCGAAACCTTACATAATCCTATCATCCAGAAAGGCGATATTTTTGTACTGTCTCTTTGTAGTGTTTTTTTTTTCTTAGCATAAATATACTTAAAACAATAAAGATATGATATTATACACTGCCTTATAAATTGCTTTTTGTTTGCCTAATAATATATTGTGAACATTTTCTCATGCCGTTAAATACAATTCAGTAGTGTCACTTTTACGGTTGTGTAGTATTCCATTGTATGGCTGTATCACACAACCAATCCCCTATCACTGGACATTTAGGTTGTTTTTAATTTTTGTAAGCAGCATGGTAATAACTATTCCTGAAATGCATATATGACTATTTCCTTAGGACTAATTCCCAGAAGCAGAAATTCTCTGTTAAATAGTATATAAAATTCTAAGGGTTTTTATATATAGCAGCTTTGGACAGAACATTTATTAGTTTGTGGAACATTAATAAATGTGTTCTGCTCTCTTATTTTTTTTTTTATCTCTTCACCTATATTTTTACAGAGTGTTGTGATATTGAACTATGAACAATACACAAAATTTATATTCAAATGGGAATTCCTGTCTCCAAAGGAGCTTGTATTTTAAAGAAAACCTTTTGATTTTTTGATCTGAACAAACATAAAGTGAATGAAATGGAAAAAATTACCAATTAATTGATCAAATCAATTAATAGAAAATTAATAGAAGACCCTGATCTTTCCTGTTTCCCACCATTGAATAATTAGTTAGCTCCTTATAACACCAAGGTCATGAGTTCAGATCCCTGTACCAGCCAGCTGCCAGAAAACAAAAAAAAAAGTTAGCTAATTACTTAATAATTTAATTTAGTAAGTTTGCCACATGTGCATTTATATCATTAAAATATGTGCATTTTATGGCACACACTGATAACTGGCTACCTATTCACCCTTTCTAACCCCCTTCTCCATTTTCTGCTTCTTACTGTAGAAAATGAAAAAGCCAAAAATTCACTTTCCCAGATTCCCTTGCAGCTAAGGGTGACCTGTCTTTGCTTAATGAAAACCAAGGGGACATCTGTTGCAAGGATTGTGGGAAAGTGTTTTCCCTGCCTGGTGAAAGGAAAGAAGGCACAAAACAAGCTCTCTCTTACAACCTTGGACCTGTGCCCTCTTCCCAACCTTTAAATCTTGTCATGTGAGTGTATGATTCCAGGAGCTATGGCAGCCATCTTATAACCACGAGGCAACAAGACTAAAAATTTAAAAAAAAAAAAAATCCTGATAAAAGTGAGTCCTCCCTTACATCCTGGGTCTGCTGAGCTACCCTGGAATCTAACTCCTGGAGCTACCCTGCAATATAACTCCCAAGTGAATGTCTTCATGGGTTTAACTTTTTAACTTAGTGGTTCTCAAGCGTTTAAGTCAGCACATTACAATCACCTGGGAAGCTTTTAAAATTCCTGATACCCAGGGCATAGCCCACACCAGTAAAATCAGTATTTCTGGGAGGGTTGGGGAGGTGTGGTAGTACTGTACTCAGGCATCAGTGCTTTTTAAAATTCCCTGGATGACCCCAAAATGCAGCAAGTTTGAGAATGTGGCTTAAGCCAGTGCTTCTCAAACTTTAGTGTGCATACAATTCACCCAGGAATTTTGTTAAAATACACACTGATCAGTAGGTCTAAGGTGGGGCCTGAGCTTCTATATTTTTAGCAAGATACCAGTTGGTATCAGTGCTGCCAGTCCAGGGACCACACTTTGAGTAGCAAGGGTCACTGTTCTTTTGGCGGGAGGCATAGTAAAGGTACATCCTTTTTCTGAATGCAAATGTCCCCTTCATATTTCATAGGTGGGGGTAGAGGAACCCCTCTGGGAACACTGAGAGAGCAGGAAGGACTCCTTCCTGCCAGAGGTCCATTAGTCCCTCTGTGTCACCAGCCCCCAGCTGCAGCCGGTGGGCTCCTATGTTAATGCACCATTCAGTGGTAAGTGAAGTCTTGGGTCATGAGGTTGTCGGCTGTTGGCTGATGTCCTGCCCTGTGCTCGCTGCCTCCACCTTGCCAGCTTTTTGACCAGGCCCACCCAGGCAGACTCCATCTTAGGCCCCAGGGGCTCTCCCTAGAGCTCTTCCTTCCTTTCAGATCCTTCTGCCACCAGCCTTCATCTAGGCTGCAGTCTTAGCTGACAATCAGAGGGTGGCAATTCAAGTAGCGTCCTTCTCTTCAGTTGCTATTCTCCATGATTCTAAAAGCCCAGCTTCCAAAGGCAGTGACCGTGAAATTTCAGGCCAGCAAGAAAAAACACTGGTAGAGACCCTCTGTCTCCTACAGAGTCATGGACACCTCTGCCTGTCATACCTCTTTCCGTCCACTCTCAGGAGGCCACACTGCCTCCTACTGACATGGCATCCCACAATCTATCTGCTCTGCATCTCTGAAACCTCCTAGTGAGGCCATCAGTGACCACTTGGGTGCCAAACCCAGTGGCCTCTCCTTCTTCTCCCTGCATGACCAACTGGTTAGCCCATTGCTCCGTTTCTCTGTTCCCTTTTATAGCAAATCCCTCAACTCTGCCTGTCTTGCATCTCCATCCCCATCCATTCCATTCCCCCCACACCCTTACCAGATCCAAGTCCCTACCACCCTCTGGAGCTGCTCTGGTCAAAGGTGCCATGACCTAAACCACACCAATCTGAATGGCTCCAGATTGTCCCTCTTATGGGGACTCCCTCCTGCCTTCTTCTCTGTGTGCCCTTACACAGGACACCTGCTCACCTGGCTTCTCTCTTACCTCACTGGCTGCTATGGAGTCTCCTGGGCTGGTTCAACTTCCTCTTCCCGACCTCTCCATGTGGGAGACCAGGCTCAGTCCTGACTCCCGTTCCCCTCCCATCTGTTTCTCCAGGGGATCCCATCTCTTCCCAGCTGTCAGTTCCACCTAAAAGCTGATGAAATGTGTGTCTCCAGCCTCCCCTCCCATCCAGAGCCACCCTCCCCAGATCCAGACTCATATACTCAGCATCCCCATGGTGTGGCTAACGTCACATGTCCCAAACCAGAAATACTCACCCTCCTCACCTCCACCATCCACTCAGAAGCTCACGCCACCAAAAACCTAGGTTCGCTCTCGACTCCTCATTCCTCACACCCACTTCCATCCCATTATCAATTCGTGCCTTCTAGCGACCTCCAAAGCTAATATCCTACTGTCGCCACTCTCCATGACCTGCCACAGTGGTCTCCTGGCGGGTTTCCCTGGTCCCTAGTTACCCCACACCTGCCTCTGTCTGTTCTCCACATAGCAGCCAGAGTGCTCCTTGTAAACCTAAGTCAGAGAGTGTCACTCCTCTGCCCCAAACCTCCATGGCCTCCCATCAGACACAGAGAAAAAGGTGGATGCCACAAGCCTCAGTGACCAGCCCTGCCTGCTCCTCACCCATTTGCCACAGCTCTGTCTTTATTCCCTCCACTTGGGCCCTTTGGCCTCCTTGCCATACCTTGCACATGCTTCATTCCTTCTGGCCTCGGAACCTCTGTGCTTGCTCCTCCTTCTGCCTGAAATGTACTTTCCTCGAAATCCGCATGTTCCACGTTCATACTTCATTCATACTTCCCTCTACTCAATGTGTTCTCGTCAGAGGATTTTACTGACCCTGAGCAAAATAGTCCACCTCCTTCCACCCCAGTCACCCTCTCTTCTTGTATTAGTTTGTTTCTGTTGCTTATAACAAAATTCTTAGAACTGGGTGATTTATAAGAAAACAAAATTTGTTGCTTACAGTTTTGGAGGCTGGGAAGTCCAAAGTCCAGGGAACACATCTGGTGAGAGTGTTCCTTGGCAGTAATGCAAGAGTCTCACATGGCAGAACAGTGGAGCAGAGAGAGACTCTCACATGGTCTCCTTTTAAAGCCCCCAGAACCATGCCCATAACCACCATTATGAATCCATTCACCAGGGCATGGTCCTCACAATCTAATCACCTCTTCAAGGCCCCACTTTCAATGACTATAATAGAATTTCCCACCCTCAACAGTTACAATGGGGATTAAGCTTCAATAACTTTGGGGGGGCATTCGATCCATGCACTCCCCTTACCTTGCTTCATACTTCTTCCTAACACTTACCATTAGACTTGATTGTATTATATATTAACTTGTTGTTTCATCATCGGCCATCCATCTCACATGTAAACTCCATGAAGGCAGGGCCTTGTCTGCTTTGCTCACAGCTGCCTGCAGAGCTGAGCACAGTGCCTGGCACATAGCAAGTTGAATGAATGAATGAATGAATGAATGATCGGATATGTGTTGCCTCTGACACTCCAGACACATGCTGTGAGGAAGGTGCTTCAACTCAAGCTGGTCTTCCTAGCAGGCCGTGTGTCCCCCTCAGAGCTGCTTCTGGTAAAGGAGCTGGAGCCCATTCCAGGGATGGTTCCACTCTCACCTGAGCCATGGCTGCTGCCCCTGTGTCTGGCTCCCAGGGATCCCCTTGGCCAGCCCTACAGGCCATTTGGACACCAGTCTCTTTTGTTCCCATTCCTAGGTCTCCAGAGGCCTCCCTAGGTGGGGCTTCCACCACCTCATCCAGGTCGAATCCGTGGACTAGTAGCAGATGGGGTATGGGGCTGGACAGCAGCCCCACACCCTTTCCCACCTCGTCCAGTTTCCCTGAAAGATGGTGTGAGTCTCTACGTGGTTTTTTTAGCCAAAGCTGAGGAGTTAGAGAAGCCCACTGCTATGAACTGAATTATGTCCCCCAAATCCCTATCTTGAAGCCCTAACCCCCAATGTGACTGTATTTGGAGATAGGGCCTTTACAGAGGTAATTAGGATTAAATGAGTTATAAAGGTGGGGCCCTGATCCAGTAGGATTAGTGGGAGACACCAGAGAGAGTAGGCATACATGGTCTCCTCCCGTCCCTCCCTCTTGCCTTTTCTCCCCCTCTTGCTGCCTGCTCGCCCTCTCCCCCGTCCCATCCTCACAGAAGAAGCCCTGTGAGCACATGGCAAGATGCTGGCTGCCTGCAAGCCAAGAGAAGAGGCCTTAGAATGAAGCCTACCTTGCTGGCACCTTGATCCCAGACTTCCAGTCTCCAGAACTATGAGAAATAAACTTCTGTTGTTAAAGCCACCCAGCCTGTGGTATCTTGTTATGGAAGCCTGAGCAGACTAACACACTCATTTTGGAGGTTCCAGTTGCCCTAGGGTGAGCTGATTAACCCTGGGGATACAGCAAGAGTTAAAAATAAATATATAAATAAATCAATAAATAAATGCTTCTCCTGCTCTATTTACCCCCTATGAAATTCTACCCTTAGAAATTCACTCTTAAGGAATGAGAGGAATGTGCCTCTTTTTCATCCAAGAAGACTCCGAGTCCGGCCCTTCTCTGGCCCTTCTCTGGCCCAGCCGGAATGACCCCTCCCTCAGCCAAGGTCCCTCTCATGTCTCCCAGCCCTCACCACCTGCTCCTCCTCACCATGGCCGGGGGCACCCTCACCTCTCCCCTGCTGAATGCTGCACCCTTGGGCCACTGGCCTGTTTATTCTTCACAATGATTTTCTCCAAGTAGCAGAGGTTCCAAGTAGCAGAGGTTTCACCTTACTGTGAAAAAAGAAAAAAGAAAGAAATCCTCCAGGGAAGGGGGTTAAGGGTGCAGATGCTAGGACCCACCACCCCCAGGTTCTGATTCGTCTGGTTTAGGCCTGTGCCTGGAATCTGCATTTATTTATTTTATTTATTTGTTTATTTATTTATTTATCTATCTATCTATTTATTATTGAGCAACCGGCTTGTACAGGGATCAAACTCTGGATATTGCAGAATCTGCATTTTAAGCACTCTGGTCTTCTAACACGAAAGACCCTCAAATGACACTGTGAAAGAAACTGTGTAAGAAATGCTGATGCCAGGGCCTTCCCCGCACCCTGATTTCACTGGTCTGGGTGAGCCCTCGGCATCAGGACTTCACATTCCTCTTCCTCCTTACTGTCCCCACCCCCGCCCCATTGCGATGTGCAGCCAAAGTTGAGAGCCGCTGACTTACCGGGTTCTTGGGGAACAAGCGTTGACCTGAATGGAGTTGCTGGGTTGATGTAGGCATCTTCCCGGGAGGGGTGAGTCACTCAACCATGCTGCCAGCTGCCAACAATTCAGTCTGGCAGGCGTGTCCCTAGGAGCCCCGCGCCAGGCCCTTGCTGGTTGCCGGGGAAATACAAAAAGATGTGGTCCTTCTCAGAGTTTCCATTCCCCGTGAAAAGCCAGTGCTGGGAAGTGGTTCGGCAGCCGGGCAGGGTGCTGGTGACGAAAGGCAGGGTGAGGGTGAGGGAACAGCTGTCCCCTGTGCCAGCCGACTCCGGGTGCTGGTTGTGTCCAGCTGGTTCAGTCTTTCCAGCAAACCTGCAAGGACAGTGTCACTGGT
Organism: Cynocephalus volans; assembly: GCF_027409185.1. Classification (NCBI taxonomy): domain Eukaryota; kingdom Metazoa; phylum Chordata; class Mammalia; order Dermoptera; family Cynocephalidae; genus Cynocephalus; species Cynocephalus volans. The sequence goes on from NC_084462.1 coordinate 150,570,073, forward strand.
GAGGAAGCGAGGTCTGCGGAGCTGAGGTGTCTGGCTTTGAACCCAGGTGTGTCCTAACCATGACACTGTCCTCCCTCCCAGAGCTGTGCAGGGGCAGAAACAGGGCTCAGGGTCCACTATACCTGTCTGTGCCTCAGTGTCCTCAGCCATACAATAGGAGATATTCACTATCGCACCTATCTCATGGCATTGCCATGGTAAATTAATGAGGTAACTTGTGTAAATCACGAATAATTTAATTATTACTCTAACCATTGTTGTCCCTATTGTCATCATTATGCTGTTGTTATTATTATTGATACCTATTTTCCAGTTTGGCTCTGAAACAGCCCCAATTATAGATCTTCAGTTGTGAGGTGGGCTCCTGCCCTGGGCTTCTCTGGCCTTTTTCCAGTCCTGGAGAGGGTCAGGCCAGGTGACATTTATAGCCAATGACCTTGGTGGACATGGGTTTAATAACCACTAAACCAGAGTGCTGATGGGTACGTTGAGCCTTGGCTGCATGTTAACACCACCTTGGGAGATTTTAAAAATCCTAGTGCCCCATTAAGAAGCTCTGGGGGTAAGACCCAGGCATCAGTATTTTTTTGAAGCTCCCCAGGAGATTCCAGCAAGCAGTCAATGTTGTGCTCTAAGCTAATTTCTCATGCACAAGAAAGGTAATCCTTTGGTGGCTGGAGACCAGGCTTGGAAGTCAGACCAGTTTGCCTCTCTATCTGCTAGCTGCATGACCTTGGACAAGTTACTTAGGATCGCTCAGACTCAGTTTCCTCATTTGTAAGGTGGGGGATGGTACCCACCTTACAGTTAGGTTTTAAGGAATAGCATTAAGTTTAACAGAGTGCTGACACATAATAGACATTTAATATGTACATATTATTATAGTCCATAGCTTAAAGACCCTCACTGATTGGGTATCCTCCTAGCATATCCAAGGAGATGTAACAACACACACACACACACACACACACACACACACACACACACACACACACACACACACAGACAGACACCCCACATTTTAAATTCTGCTTCCTGAAGCTACCTAAATCCTATGGTAAGCCTTGTCATTTCCACTCTTGCCTCCCACCATTGCCAGCTAGTTTCTTGGGATAGTAATGTTTATAAGGTTGCCCCTGGGTACCATCTTAGAACCCCCTTTGTGTCATCCTTGGATACAATTTGCAAGGTGCTACTGCTACTGGAGAGTTCTGCAGGGCAAGACTTTCTCATTTGGAGTCTTCCAATCCCTGGGTAGGAATGTGGTGAGGGTCCCCAGTGCATTCACTCAGCAAAAGCTGAACGGCCTGATTAAAATATTATGTTTCCTTGCTTTGGGCTAAAATTATCTTACCTCATGCTGATTGGAAGCTCTGGCAACTGAATGCCTTTAATTAATTAAAATGCAGAAATAAATCAATTACTATTTATTAAATGCATTTTTTCCTCAACAAATCTCTCAAACATGAGATTTCTAAAGAAAAATCCTGGCAATACAAGGGATCACTGATAATGGCATGGTCAGGGACCCCAGATAGGATGGGAGCAATCAGAGGGAAATGATAGGACCACTTTAGTCAATTCACATTTGGGCCTTGGGGCTCAGGTTAAAACCAAGTGTCTGTGGCTGTTCTGGTGGGAAGGGCTGACCTTGAACTCCAGGGAAGTAGCAAGAGGCCACACCCACAGAACCTGCCTGCTGTCCTAGGCCAGGACCAATGTCTGAGGTAAGAGGGAAACCATCAAGGTCGAGCCTTTGTCTTCATAGACAAGCTTTTTATAATAGCTACCTCTTCTGAGCTCCCCCCATATATCAAGCATTTTACATATTCTCTTGCTAAGTTCTCCCACCAGCCTGAAGAAATGGGTATGAATATCCCCAGAGAGAGTATCTTCATTCATTTATTCACAGATACTTATTGAGCCCCACTATATGCCCAGGTCTTTTTGGAAGCTGGGCATTCAGCGAAGCCAACACAGCCCTGCCTGGTGGGGTACACAGTCTAGCAGAGGGGACTAGCAGGACTCGGATAATCCCAGATCAATGTAGCAGAACGCTTCTGGCAACATGACGGAGCTGTTTCAGATAGCTCCTCTCTCACTACCAGATAGAAATGCTGCAAAAAATACAAGAAAAACACTTGAAAATACACAGCTGAGCTCAAAAAGAAAGAAAGGAAAATCCCCAGATTCCAGATATAGTGCAAGAACTCACAGCCAGTAAGAGAAATGACGGCTAAGCCGAAGTTCATGGCTTTAACTAGATGAAGGCCTGAGGTCCGGCACCTAGAGTCCTGAGGCCCTTTCTAAGACAGGAGGCAGCCCCAAGCTATTTGAAATAGGGGAGCTGGAATGGATCCCTCTGATTATAGCTTGGAGCCTCAATGAGCACCCCAGTCAGGAAAAAGGAAAGCTGGAAAAACTGCCAACCAGACCTGCAGCAGAAGCAGTAAAACTATCCCACTCTTCAGGGCTTGAGTAGGAGAAAAGTCCCTGTGAAAGATGAAGGTCCGGGCCTGCCCCACATGGGGGGAGAGGTGGACTGCTCCCACTACACCCCCTTCTTTGGCATGCCACTTGTCTCAGGACTCCTATGCCTGGTCCTATGCCACAAATGTAAGATAAAAGTTAGTCTGGAACCTAGGGCCCTGACAGAGGCAAAACCCAAAGTACTCTGTAATGACATTTTCACAGCCCAGGGCTCACAGACACCCCATGGCAAAAACAATCTCCCACTAAAGATGAGTTCCCAATCAAAAATTGCAAACCACACAGGGAAACAAACCACCATAAGAAATAATCAGTAAATGCAAAACCAAAAACAAAACGAAACAAAAAACACAGAAGAATTCACCCCCTAAGAAGTGAAATAGAAAAACCTGAAAAATAAAATAAATATTTTATTTTATTTTTTATTTTTTTTTGTTTTTGCTTTTTAAATTTTAATGACATATTTTTTTTAATTTAATTTTATTTTATTTATTTATTTATTTTTTTAAATTTTATTTTGTCGATATACATTGTGGCTGATTATTGCTCCCCATCACCAAAACCTCCCTCCCTTCTCCCTCCCCCCCTCCCCCCCAACAATGTCCTTTCTGTTTGCTTGTAGTATCAACTTCAAATAATTGTGGTTGTTATATCTTCTTCCCCCCCCCCCCGGTTTGTGTGTGTGTGTGTGTGTGTGTGTGTGTGTGTGAATTTATATATTAATTTTTAGCTCCCACCAATAAGTGAGAACATGTGGTATTTCTCTTTCTGTGCCTGACTTGTTTCACTTAATATAATTCTCTCAAGGTCCATCCATGTTGTTGCAAATGGCAGTATTTCATTCGTTTTTATAGCTGAGTAGTATTCCATTGTGTAGATGTACCACATTTTCCGTATCCACTCATCTGATGATGGGCATTTGGGCTGGTTCCAACTCTTGGCTATTGTAAAGAGTGCTGCGATAAACATTGGGGAACAGGTATACCTTCGACTTGATGATTTCCATTCCTCTGGGTATATTCCCAACAGTGGGATAGCTGGGTCGTATGGTAGATCTATCTGCAATTGTTTGAGGAACCTCCATACCATTTTCCATAGAGGCTGCACCATTTTGCAGTCCCACCAACAATGTATGAGAGTTCCTTTTTCTCCGCAGCCTCGCCAGCATTTATCGTTCATAGTCTTTTGGATTTTAGCCATCCTAACTGGGGTTAGATGGTATCTCAATGTGGTTTTGATTTGCATTTCCCAGATGCTGAGTGATGTTGAGCATTTTCTCATATGTCTGTTGGCCATTTGGATATCTTCCTTAGAGAAATGCCTATTTAGCTCTTTTGCCCATTTTTTAATTGGGTTGCTTGTTTTCTTCTTGTAAAGTTGTTTGAGTTCCTTATATATTCTGGATATTAATCCTTTGTCAGATATATATTTTGCAAATATTTTCTCCCACTCTGTTGGTTGTCTTTTAACTCTTTTAATTGTTTCTTTTGCTGTGCAGAAGCTTTTTAGTTTGATATAATCCCATTTGTTTATTTTTCCTTTGGTTGCCCGTGCTTTTGGGGTCGTATTCATGAAGTCTGTGCCCAGTCCTATTTCCTGAAGTGTTTCTCCTATGTTTTCTTTAAGAAGTTTTATTGTTTCGGGGTGTATATTTAAATCCTTAATCCATTTTGAGTTGATTTTAGTATACGGCGAGAGGTATGGATCTAGTTTCATTCTCCTGCATATGGATATCCAGTTATCCCAGCACCATTTGCTGAATAGGCAGTCCCTTCACCAGTGATGGATCAGACCTTTTATCATTAAGTAGTGTCCCTCATTGTCTCTTTTTATGGTTTTTAGTTTAAAGTCTATTTTGTCAGATATAAGAATAGCTACTCCAGCTCATTTTTCTTTTCTGTTTGCATGGTAAATCTTTTTCCATCCTTTCACTCTTAGTCTGTGTGAATCTTTATGGGTGAGGTGGGTCTCTTGTAGGCAGCATATAGTTAGTTGGGTCCTGCTTTTTGATCCAGTCAGCCAGTCTGTGTCTTTTAATTGGGGAATTTAAGCCTTTTACGTTAAGAGTTGTTATTGAAAGGTGTTGATTTATTCCTAGCATTTTATTGGTTGTTTGGTTGTCTTAGGTGTCTTTTATTCCTTGCTTTCTGATTTACTGTTTGTTTTCTGTGTTTGTTGGTTCCTTAGGTTGTAGATAGTGTTTTTGTTAGCTTGTTTTCTCTTCATGAATGCCATTTTTATTATACTAGCGGGTTTAGATTTTTCTTGGGTTTTTATGGCAGTGGTAGTTATTTTTCAGGAACCAAACCCAGTACTCCCTTGAGGATTTCTTGTAAGGGTGGTCGTGTGGCAGTGAACTCCCACAGTTTTTGTTTGTCTGAGAAATATACTATTTGCCCCTCATTTCGGAAGGATAGCCTTGCAGGGTAGAGTATTCTTGGCTGGCAATCTTTGTCTTTTAGTATTTTGAAAATATCATCCCATTCCTTTCTAGCTTTTAGGGTTTGTGATGAAAAGTCTGATGTTAACCTGATTGGGGCTCCCTTATAGGTGATTTGACGCTTCTCTCTTGCAGCTTTTAAGATTCTCTCTTTGTCTCTGAGTTTTGCCAATTTGACTATGACATGTCTTGGAGAAGGTCTTTTTGGGTTGAATACATTTGGAGATCGTTGAGCTTCCTGGATCTGAAGATCTGTGATTTTTCCTATACCTGGGAAGTTTTCTGCCACTATTTTGTTGAATATGTTTTCAATGGAATCTCCATTTTCCTCCCCTTCTGGAATACCCATGACTCGGATATTTGATCGCTTAAGGTTGTCTGATATCTCTCTCAGATTTTCTTCAATGTCCTTGATTCTTTTTTCTTTCTTTTTGTCTGCTTGTGTTATTTCAAACAGCCCATCTTCAAGTTCAGAGGTTCTCTCTTCAACTTCGACAAGCCTGCTGGTTAAACTCTTCATTGTGTTTTTTATTTTGTTGAATAACTTCTTCAGTTCAGCAAGTTCTGCTACATTTTTTTTCAGGACATTGATTTCCTTGTACATTTCCTCTTTCAGATCCTGTATACTTTTCCTCATTTCATCATGATGTCTAGCTGAGTTTTCTTGTATCTCATTCAGTTTCCTTAGAATTATCACTCGAAATTCCTTATCAGTTATTTCAAGGGCTTCTTGTTCTATAGGATCTAGAGTTTGAGATTTATTAACTTTTGGTGGTGTACTTTCTTGATTTTTTGTATTTCTGGTATCTTTTTTTTGGTGTTTATTCATTGTGGCAGGGGGTTTCACAGTCCACCGGTTTGAGACTAATGACTAACTAGGATGTTGCTGTGGTTGCCAATTTCGTATGGCTCCCTCCGTGACTGCTCAGTTGGCCTCTAGTGCCTTGTGTGTGTGGTTGCCTCGGGTCTTGGGCTTCTCCGGGGAGCCACCTTTCTGGTCAGCTTGGACTCTGCTGGGCTGGTGGATCATGTACCACAGGGTGTGTGATCTCTGTTGAGCTTTCACTTCCTGTGCAGGACTTCTCCCTGTTCTGTGTGCTCTGGCCCAGGCTGTTAGATCGTGCAGTGGCGACCCCACCGGGTGTGTGGTTTCTGTCGTGTCTCCGCCTCCCTGGCCGCGTCTCCCCACTCTGTGCGCACTGTGCTGGGCTGGGGCGTGTCTTCTGCAACCCTCCTCTATCAGCTGGGCCTTCAAGACCCTGCTCGGCACCGCCTCGCCCAGGAAGTCTACCAGGTTTCTGCTAGACACAGACGACCGGTCTCTCTGGGTGCCTTTGTAGCACTATGTAGATCTTTCTCGGGTCTTGTTCACCTTTGTATCCCCCCAGTATAATCCGAGTCTAGCGCCCACCTGCAGCCTGGTCTCCGGCAGGTTCAAGCGGACCTGGGAACTCTCCTACCACACTATTCCCAACCAGAAATTCGTTAGGCTTTTTTCCAAACTGGTGGCCGCAGAGATGGTATCTGCCTCCCAGTAACAGGGAGTTTACCTGGGACCGGAGTCCAGGGTGTGGTGGAGTGACAGTCGGCCCGCCTGTACTTCCTTGCCCTCCCGCCACCAGCCCCGCCAGAGAACTGCGGAGGGAGTGGGAGGGGAGGCCGGTCCGCAGGCTCCGGAAAGCCCCGCGCCAGGCCAAGCAAGTGGGAGAGCTCAGTGATGGCCGAGCTGGGTGGGGCTGCCCGCACCTGGGAAAATGGAGGCAGCACCAGGGCGGTGAGTGGCCTGGTGGTGCAGGCGGGAGCTGGGTGGGCATCCACCCCCCGAACAGAGCTGTGCCAGGGGTCACTCACAGTTCTGTGCCAGGTCGGGCGCTCACTCTGTCTCTGGTTTGTTGCCTTCCCAGTTCTCGGCCGCTGCCGCCTCGGGCTGTTCAGTCACGGCGCGGCTCGGGCGCTCCCAGGAATCTTCTTTAATGCTGGCCTGAAACCTCGAATCCTGAATAGGGCAGCTGGCCGCCTTCAGCACGGCCCTGGCCTCCGGGATCCTGGCTGCATCAACAGCAGCCCTGGCGCCGTGTTCCCTGTTTAGAGACTCGCTTTTGCAGCTAAGAAACAGTTCTTTTCCTGCTCCACACTTCAAAGCTGTTGCCTGTAAATGAGGCAGCCTCTCCTGCCAGGGGGCAAAGTGGTGGTCACCCCCCACGACCGGCCAGCAGCAGCGGTCCTCCCTTAAGAGATGGCAAGAGGAAGGTCCACAAGTTTCCCAGCTGCCTGAGGCCCAGTGGCCGCCTTTTCCACCTCAGCTACTCCGCGCCAGCCGCCGCAGCCGCCGCCATCTTGAAAACCTAAAATAAATATTTTAAATGATTATAAAGAATCTTTTTAAATAAAAGAAGTAAATAACAGGATGATATTAAAAAAAAAAAAAAAGTGATGGAAAATAAGCCAAACAGAAGTTCTAGAACTGAGAAATACAGCTTCAATAAATTACTTATTAAAACTGATGGCTTAAGCAGTAGAAGGAGATAGAGCTAAAGAGACATTTAGCAAACTGGGTGATACCTCTGAAAAAAAAAAATCACCCTGCCAGCAGCACAGCAAGAAAAGGAAGAGAAGAAAAATAAAGAAACATGTAGAAGCATTCATAGCTAAAAAATACAGAACAAAAAATGAGAAGATCTAACACACGTTATCTAGCATTTCCAGAAGGAAACTAGAAAAAGAATGGAGTTGTATTAGTCTGTTTCTGTTGCTTATAACAAAATACACAGAACTGGGTAATTTATAAGAAAATGGAATTTATTGCTTACAATTTCGAAGGCTGGGAAGTCCAAAGTCCAGGGAACTGGACTGATGAGGGTCTTGGTGGTGATTTTAGTGATGGCAGGGTATCACATCACAAAAATGGCATGGCAGAGAGAGAGAGGCTAACCTCCTCATTCATTGTCCTTTTAAAGCCCTCAGAATCACACCCCTGACCACCATTATTAATCCATTCACTACAGCATGACCCTACAATCTAATTACCTCTTCAAGGTCCCATCTTTCAATTACCATAATAGGATTTCTCACCCTCAACAGTCACAGTGGGGATTAAGTTTGGGGGAGACATTCAACCCAAGAGAGGGGTGGAGCAACATTTGAAGAGACAGTGGCTGGGAATTGATCAAAACTGAAGGAACACCTAAATCTTCAGATTGAATAAGCACTTGGAGCCCTGAGAAGAATAAATAACACAAATTCACGCCTAAGGCATGTTTAAAGATAAAAAGAGGCACATTAAAATATTAAAGAGTTTATTTGAGCACACACCAATTCATGAATCAGGCAGCTCCAAAATGGAAGTGGTCCAGGGCTCCACCGAAGGGGCAAAGATTTTGAAAGGGTGAATGCAGAGGCAGTGCAAAGAAATTATTTGCTTACTTAAAGTTTGAGTGATTGCCTTTTGGACTATGGTGGGGGAAGTTCGAGACAATATAACTAATACACAGCTAGCTGCCGGTGATTGGCTGAGCTTAGGTTTTGTTTTCTTTTAAATTCTGAGTTAGGTTTAGGTTTGCTAATGTTGGAACCCAGGTCATTAGAGCCAACTCAGTCTAAAGGCCTCCAATTTAATTATTTTAACAGGTATACAACAGAAAATTGGGAGAATTGCAAAGGTAAGCAGATAAATATTACAGTGTCACAGTTCTATGAAGGAGAGGTACATGGTCCTGGAATAGCATGTACATGAGAATGGGGGACAAAGGGGGTGCTGATCTTTCCTAGAAGTCAGGAAAGGTGGGATGATTAATTTTGTGTCATCTCGGCAGGCTACAGTACACAATTGTTTGGTCAAATACTAGTCTAGATGCTGCTGCGAAGGTATTTTTCATATATGATTAACATTTACAATCAGGAGACTTTAAGTAAAGCAGATTGCCCTCCATAATGTGGGTGGGCCTCATCCAACCAGTTGAAGGGCTTAAGAACAAAGGCTGAAGTTTCCAAAGAAGAAGAACTTCTGCCTTAAGACAGCAACATGGACACCTTGCCTGAGTTTCCAGCCTGCCACCCTGAGGATTTTGAACTCAAGACTGCAACTTCAACTCTTACCTGAATTTTCAGCCTCTTGGGCTGGCTTATGGATTTGGGATTCATCAGCCCCCATAATCATATGAGCCAATTCCAAAGAATGAAAATTTCTGTGTCTCTCTGTCTCTCCGTGTCTCTGTCTATGTATATCTAGGCACCCAAGCAGAGGACGCCTTGAGGGGCTCTGAAGGCTAAGGAGGGGTTAACTACACAGAAGAAGGGGGAAGGAGAGCTTTGCAGAGAGAAGAGATGGCTGAGGTCCATGCCATGAGTCTGGGGACAGATGGCGCCAAGCCTTGAAAGAATGTGGGGCTTTTACCAGGAGCAAGCAGAAGTCTGATGGGGTTTTAAGTGGGGGTGTCTACAGCTGCAGAGCCAGACATACAGGCTGGAGCCTTAACCAGGTCTCCTCGGCCCCAGAGTCCATGCTCTGTTCCAGCACCACCCACGCCCTCCTAAACTGGATGGGATGTTTGTTGCTATTCACTGGTCCAGCATATGTTCTGCCCTTTTTTGGAAAGCAGCACCCAGATTTCATTTTTAGGAGGAGTCTCTCTCCCTCTCTCCTTGTGCACAGCCTTGGTGGGGTTGTCGTTCCAGTTCCCTCTCCCAGGGCTCTGAGTTTCTGAAGAGAGACTCAAAGATAGAATAAGGCTGGAGCCTCTTGACAGCAATAGGGAGCCCAGCACCTGCCATGGAGAGAGGTGCGAAGCCCCTTGTTTGACAGGTGTCATTTGTCCCCATTACATGTTAAAATAAATCTCTAATTATTAACCCTCTAGAGTGATTCTGTGTTCACTAAAATTTGAGAACCACTAAATGGGAGGAAGGTAGGCAGGTCCTTATGCAGAAGTCTGGGGCCTTCCCAACAACCATTCAATCTGAGCTGGTGTTGGTCCTGCTTGCTGCAGGATTTATTCCACTCTTTCTAATGTGAAGCCCCTTCAGCCATAATAGTTAATAGGTACATTTGTCATTGTGAGGCCCAAACAAGACAGTGGGGCCTCTGCAGTCAGGACTGGGGCTGAATTCCCTATGTGCATAATGCATCTGCCCTGGACTCCACGTAGGAACGTGTGACATGAGTCCCAGGCCCTCGGAGCACATTGCCCCTCTACCAGCACTAATTTGGCACCTCTACAGCCTAGCACTGGAGCCAAATTCTTCAGAAAATATCTCTTAGGAAAGTAGGCCACAAGCTCCCTGGGGGCAGGTGGGGATCTGGATTTTAAATCTTCATATTTTCAGTCACTAGTATGGTGCCTGGCACTAGAGGGCCAAGTACATAATGCAGGGGAGGGAGGGAAAGAGGAAGGAACGGGGGAGGAACTTCCTCATCTTCTACCTCTGGAAGAGTGAAAACACAGGAGTCCTTTCGGGGCAAGGCTGACATGCAGCCAGAATGTGCCAGAATTATTTAAATATTGAAATGCTTCCCTTCTGGTTGCTCAGTAGCCACAGTCCTGAGCACCCCCAAGTGTCCCCCATGCTCTGGCTGCTCCTCCTCCTCTCTAGGGGACCTCCCCTTCTCCAGGCCCCTGTCCCAGTCCCTCCAGCTGAAGTCACTTCAATCTGGGCAGTGTTGTTGTGTGCTAGTTGCCCTGTAGATTATCATCCCTGCTCATTGGCCTTCTATACCCAAGAGACCAGCCACTTCCTGGCTCAGGGGTTTGGCATGGGAGTGGGCGTAAGGACCACAGGGGCCAAAGCTTATGAGAACAGTCATAGGACATCAGATGGCACTTGGTACTCCTGCCTAGGTTCATCCATTCAAGTAGACGCTTGCACAATGCTTTGGGAGGTGCCATGCTGCCTGTGCTGTGGTAGAAAAGCCCTTGACCTTAGAGCCAGAAGAGCTGGGACCTGCTCTGGTTCTGAAAGTCCTAGCTGTGTGACCTTGAGCAACTTCCTGAGCTTCTTTGGGCTCCTGTAAAAATATCCCTTGCACAAGGTTTCCAGGGGGATGAACATATTGAAAACTTGGGAGCTCAGTCCCTTAACTCAAGGTCCTGTGCTAAATCCAGACCTGTAAATATAGCAGTGAAGGATCTGCCCCCGCCTGCTGCCTCCTGCTGTTCCCAGAAGTACTCCCAGTCCCTGGTGATGGTTACCAGGATGCCAGGCTGTAACCAGGTGCTCCCTTGGCCAAGGAGAACCTCCCTCCCCTGAAGGCCTGTGGACAAGCAGGGGGGTGACTGGAGGGGCTCTGTCCCGCATGCCTTTTCTCCACCCTGCCTGGTTCCTGGTGAGTGTGGTTCATTGCTGGGGAAGGGGGTCACCTCCCACTAGGAGTCATCATTATGTACACAGCTTAATCTTTCTCCAGCCCCGTCCTGGTCCCATGCTATGCTCAGGCACACACTCGCATATTCTTACACACACACATACCTGCTCACACACATACACATACTCCCAAGATCATGAAAACACCCAAAGTGCAGTACATGAAATCATTGAAGGTTGTTCACACATTTTAAAAATGTTTTAATAGAGATTTATTCTAATACTCATATGTAATAGAGAAAAACGACAAACCTATGAATCTAGGAATTTCACGGTAATGATTGTTTAGGATAAGGCTGAAGTAGGGAGCACAAGATTTAAGAGGAAAAAAGTGAGCTGCCTTAAAGGGAAATGTAGAGTAAATCGTGGCAAAAGTTCTGCAAATGACATCAGAAGACCCTTGGTTTGGGGAAATCTGTGGTGATGGGAATGGAGGGCTGGGGGCTCTTCATGGAGCTTGGGGGAGAGTGTTGGCACCTCGAGGGGCTGAAGGGTCATGCCAGCCACAGAGGGAGACCCAGGGACCCTCCTAGAAGGAGAGGGAAGTTTAATTTATCAAACTTTTATGTTTGTTATTTTCTGTGCCCTACCTTAAAAATCTTTGCCTACTCCAAGCTTGTGAAGATACTCTCCTATGTTTTCTTCTAGAAGTTTTAGAGTTTTAGCTTTTATGTCTAGGGGTATAAAAATTTTGAATTAATTTTTGGATTCGGTGTGAGATAGGGATTGAGGTTCATTTTTTCTACACAAGTTTTTTTTCAATGCAATTTGTTGACGTAACTATCCTTTTCCCGTTGAATTGCTTTGATGTCTTTGTCAAAATCAATGGACTGTATCTTGTATGGCTCTAAAAACTACAGCATACTACTGAGAGAAGTTAAAGACCTAAAAAAGTTGAAAGATACATCATGTTCATCGATTGAAAGTATCAATACCTTCCCTCTTTTGCATCTAATTCTCCTCCCCCCACACACGCATAAAGCATTGACCTTACAAGTCCAGGTTCAGGCAATAGCTGAAAAGTCACTCAGTGTCAGACATTTGGCATCTTTTATATATAAAATGGGAATTGGTACATCTGCCTTGACTAGCTCATTTATTCATTTAAATGAGCTGGACACTAAGCAAGCCTCTGGATTACAGATATATGCCCTTGAGAAGTTCATAGGTAAGTAGAATCCAGTGAAGTTCATACTATGAAGGTAGTCTGGCTAGATATGGAGAGGACATGGAGGTCATGGGAAGATAAAATATGTGAAATCATTTTGAATAATAAATAGAGTTGCTAGAATTTATTAAGCATTTAGAATGTTCCAGGCACCATGCCAACTGCTTTTCATACATTATTTTAACTAATTCTCACAACTCTATAGCAGTAGTTCTCCAAGTATGGATTGTTGACCCGTAGGAATCCCCACTACCCTTTCAGGGATCCCATAAGGTTAAAACTAATTCCATAATAATAAGATGTCTGCCTTTTTCACACTGTTGACATTTGCACTGATGGTGCAAAAGCAGTGGTGGGTAAACTGCTGGTGACTGAGCAGGAATCAAGGCAGTGGCACCCAAAGGTGCTAACGGTCATGTATTCGCCACCACACACTCACACAAAAAGCTTTCTAGTTTCACTTAAGAATGTCCTTGATGAAGCAGGTAAAATTACTAATCTTATAATCTCCACCTGACTACGTGTCTTTTCACTATTCCATGCAACAGAAGGACAAGTGCACAGAAAGCACTCCTATTGCATTCCAAAGTGCAATAGTTGTCTCAAGGAAAAGCACTTGCATGATTTTTTCTTTTTCTTTTTTTTTTTTTTTTGGTGGCTGGCAGGGATGGGGATCCGAACTCTTGACCTTGGTGTTAGCGGCACCACGCTCTATTCTGCCAGCCCCAGTACTTGTGTGATTAACATTTGAGTTGCCAGCTGCATTAGCCACTTTTTTCACAGAACATCATCTTTACTTGAAAGAATGCCTGACAGACAAATCATGGTTATTCAGATTTGGATATTTGATAGACTTTTTCTAAAAATAAACAAAATGAGCCTGCCACCGCAAGGAAAATAACTGACAGTATTGTTGCCAATGACAAGATTTGAGTTTCAGGCGAAAATTAGAATTTTGGGAAACTTGAATCTGCTAGTGTGAGCTTGACAGCTTCCTGATACTTAAAGACTTTTATGATGAGATTAGTGGCAATATTAGTCGTGTAAAAACCACACGTTGATAATGGAATGTGTAAACTTCTTGAAGATTGGCATATTCAGTAAACCAATGCTTCCTAAATGCCTAATGCACAAAGTTACAAAATTATGCATAAGTGAAAGATTCACTCAAAGTGCAGGATAAACCCATGAATTTTAATGTAACAGAGTTTGAAAAGTTTATTGAAATAGTATCAGATTTTACATGGCAACTGACCTCTGAGAAACTACCACTTGACCTTTAGTATAGTGTCAAAGAAGAATATCCACAGCAATTTGAAAAGGCTACCACAACACTCCTCCCTTTTCTAACTACAAATTTGCATGAGGTTGGATTTTCTTCATATACTTCAACCAAAAGTACACATCTCAACAGATTGAATGTAGAACAATGTGAGAATCCAGCTATCTCCCATTAAAGAAATTTGCAAAAATGTAAAAGAACATCATTCCTCTCACTAAATATTTTTGTTTGGGAAAATATAAATACCATTTTTTAAATTAAAAATAACTGTGTTAATATGTAATGTGTTTGCTCTTATTATTTTTAAATGTACAAATAAATATGTTTTATTTTCTAGTATGGTAAATATATGGATAAATAAGTAAATATATGGATATAACCTGCATAAACAAAAGCTCTCTGTGGTCCTTAATTGTCCAGAGTATAAAGGGGTCCTGAGACCAGAATGTTTAAGAACTGCTGCCTAAGAGGTAGAAGTTATTATTATTAAACAAAATCTGAGAGGAAAACTGAAGTTTAGAGAAGTTAAATCACTGGCCCGGTTGGGACAGCCAGTGGAGGGTGAAGCCAGAATCCAAGCTTTGCCCATTCCATCTCCACAGGCTGCCCGCCTGCCATGCAACATGTCAGCAAACGAGGGAAGGCCTCCCAAAGCGGAGAGCGACCACTGCAGGAGATTGCGGGCCCTGTGAGGCTGCAAGCACTTCTGGGGTGGGGTGGAGGATTGCACAGGTGGAGGATTGCACCTCTCAGAAAAGTGACACCCAAGCTGGGATTTGAAAGACAGGTAGAATTTTGACGGTTCAAAAATCATGGGCGACTCCACGAATCAGTTTGCTTTATCTCTACAAATCCAGACCTGGGATCAGTGAGGACACCTTGGTGGACTCTGGTTATTTAAAGGTGTGAGTACTCTGGCCAGTCTGAAAGATCAAGAATCATGCCCCTTACTTACACAGGCTGTCTCCTTCCATTTGTATGGGCTCTACAGCTTGCGAATCAAGACCTTCACACATGATGCTTAATTTGGTCTTCATAAAAGCTTTGGGTGGGAGGCTGGGCAAGTATCATTGTTCCCATTTTACAGAAGAGAAATTGAGGCTCCAAAAAGTTAAATAAGGGATTGATCATTGTAGTTAAGTCCAGTATGAGGACCAATAACTTATGAGACAGGGGTGGGAAGATAATTATTTTACTGTACATCTTTTTGTACACCTTGGATTTTATATATGTGCATTCAACATTCAAACTATTCAAACAAACATTAAGTGACTTTTGTAAATGAGGTCAAGTAACTTTCCCAAGCCCACAGAGTTAACAAGGGGTGGAACTGGGACTCCCGCTCCAATCATCGGGTTCCAGAACCACATCTTAACCATATGCTTTCCAGCCTCCTAGGATATGCTATTTTTCAGCTTTAAAAACTATGGAGGGGAGAGAGGGAGGGGGGAATAGGAATGAGTAAAGGGTCATGAAAATCAACAACAATGTACATTGCAAAGTTAAAATAAATAAATAAATAAAATTTAAAAAACTATGAAGCATGGATGTAAATGTAAGACATTTTTTATCATTATTAATAGTGCCACTGGATAGAGGGCCTTTCGGGAAGCTGAGACTCGGACCTGTCGGGAGCTGCTTTTGTCTAACTAATGTGCTACATCAGCCAGACAAAAGGAAAGGGATGCATCCTTGGACACTGCAAGGGACAAACTCTTTTTTAGCCCAATGCCAATCAAGTGGATAAAGCCAGCTCACAGAGAGAACAGATGAGAGATGATTGACCCCTGAAAGCTATGGGGGGGTGGGGGGCAGTTTCACCAGCCGATTTGCCAGGTACAAAATCCAGACTCCCTTCTGTCCTATTCACCACCACCTCGACTCGACTCTTTTGTCTTTGGACGGTGTGATGAGTTCCTGCTTTCTCCTCTGGAAACTAAGCCAGAGCTGGCTGGGTCCGTGCATTAGGCACTCACTGCGCCATGCACTTTGCTCTCATACTCGATGTGCTTCTCTGGCTGGGATTATTGCCTCCGTCTCCCAGCTGGTCTCCCTATTTCAGACCTTGTCCCTCCTTGTTTATTATCCAAACAGCAGCCAGGATGACTCTGCTAAAATGTCAGTCAGATCATGTCATTCTTTCTCACAAAATGCTCCAGTGGTTCCATCTCAATCAGAGCAAAAGACAAAATTCTTCCTACAGCCTGCAGGACCCTGAACAATCCAGGTCTTGACTCTGATCTCATCTTCTGCCACTCCTCCCCCATTCAGTGACTGCTATGCGAGCGAGCTTCGTTGTTCTGTAAACAGCACCAGTTGACTCCCGCCTCGGGGCCTCAGAACATCCTGTTCCCACTGGCTGGAACCCTCTTATCCCAGAGATCTGTGTGACTCACTCCCTCATCTCCTTACATCTTCACTAAATCATCACCTTCTCACACAGGCCTTCTATGACTAAGCTATTTGAAAATTGAATTCTGTCTTAGTCCATTCAGGCTGCTATAACAAAATACCATAGACAGGGTGGTTTATAACCAACAGACTTTTTTTTTTTACAGTTCTGAAGGCTGGGAAGTCCACTATCAAGGTGCTAACAGATGTGGCATCAGGTGAGGGCCTGCTTCCTGGGTCATAGGTGGCCTCTCCTTGTTGTGTCCTCACATGGTAAAGGGGGAACGGGAGCTCTCTGAGGCCTCTTCTATGAGGGCTCCAATCCCATCTGTGAAGACTCCGCCCTCATGACCTAAAAACCCCCCAAAGACTCCCCCCTCCCAATACCATCACCTTGGGTGTTAGGATTTCAACATGTGAATTTTAGGAGAATACAAGCATTCAGTCTATAGTATCCCCCAATGTTCTCAATCTCCTTACTTGCCTTATTTTTATTTAATGTAGCACATAACACCATGTAACATACCACGAATTTTACTTATGCATTATGTTTATTCTCCGTCTTCCTCTACTAGCACATAAGCTCTATGAAGATGGAGATTTTTGTCTGTTTTTGTTCTTTGCTGTACCCTAGATACCTAGAACAATGCCAGGTACATAGTGTGTGTTCAATAAATATATGTTGAATTAAAGCACTATCTCATTTCATCTTTACAACGACCTGGAGAAGGAGGCCTGTCACTTCTTAAAACCCATGGTTAAGTGTTATGTAATTGTTGGATTTATCCAAACAACTTGGATTACCTGATCAAAAAGTTTTCCCTATTGATCACCTCAGGAAGAGGTGAAAATATGTCTCAAATGCAAATATGTTTCCTGGACAGGTCATCATGAAAATATCATCAGTCATCAAACCCTTTGCAAACATTTGCTTATAAAATATAATTCAGTTTATTGAAATTTTTCTGTACTTTGCCTATAGGGATGAGCTAAGAGCTGTGGGAAGCCAAAAAATGAGCAGGATATGGGCCCTGCCTTCAAGGGTCTTAGAGTCTTTGCAAATTAGACAAGTCCAACATGCCCCCAGCTGGAATGCAAATGCAGTCTTTCTGAGCCCAAAGCCTATGCACTTTGCTGGTTCCCTCCTGTCTCCATGGTAGCGTGGAGAATGGGATATTGCCAAAGCTAAAGGTAGCACAGCTCCTCAAGCATTTTGATACTGTGCCTTAGAATAAAAGAACTGAAGCAGTCTTGGACTTTATTATTACCTGGGTTTGAGCAAGTCAGTCCCTCCAGATATATCTATTTTGTTCTAAAAACATTCTCAGAATTCCATTTCTATCAATTCTTAGAGTTATTAAGAATGTGCTTTATTTTATTACAATCTCTTATGTTATATGAAGCTAAACATATCTGGAAAAAAAGAATAAACACATTCATATGGAAAAAACAGTAAGTGAGGTGAGAACAGAACATTCTTTTTTTTTTTTTTTTTTTTGACTGGTAAGGGGATCACAACTCTCGGCACGGTGTTGTCTGCACCACGCTCAGCCAGTGAGCGCATTGGCCATCCCTATTAGGATCCGAACTCGCGGCCTCGGCACTACCAGGGCTGCACTCTCCTGAGTAAGCCATGGGGTCGGCCCCAGAACATTCTTAAACAAATAAAATAAAGTTGGAGTTTTCTTCTATGGCAAAATTAATAGAAAGTTTTGCTTCTGTCCATGAAGAATTAACAGTTATGGGGATTGGCCTCCAACCATAAACAACTAGAAAAACTGGACAAAATACATGAAAGAACTGTTTTCAGACATTGGACAACAAACAGTGCAGAACTGTGATGCCTGAGAAAAGCGAAAAAAGGAGGCAAGCCCTGATTGCTTCAGCTTGACTGCCTAGAGGCAGTTTCCAGGCTGCAGCATAGATAGGAGGAATCTCAGGAAAGCCTGGCTGAGTCAAGGAGACAGAGATCAGAATTTGGGGAGTCTGAGGCAGCTAAAATAGCAGAGCAGTGTTCAAGAGAGAAGGGAGTTACACAGAGCAAGAGTTCCAGAAATCTAAAAAGGGATCCCCCAGAGTCATTGACTGAATACCAATCTGCCCACACTTAGGACAAAACCCCAGGAGGTCAAGAAAAATAATTTCTGAGGGAAAATCATTCCTGGGAAGCTATAAATAGAACAATTCCTAGAACTCATACAAAGCCTGGAATGGCTAAACTTCCTCCAACTAAAGTGGAGAAACCTTGTCAAACACATGGGCATTCAACAGAGACACCAGAAGAACTATATCTTCAAAGTGGAGCTAAATTAGCACTGCAATTAAGGCTACTATAGTCCATCCCTAAGAAAGTGTAAAAATAAGTTAAAAAGACTAAACTAATCTGCATGTGACTTACTTAACTGCCTGCCAGAAAGAGTCCATCATTCTTTACAGGAATAAAACAAAATTCAGCACTCAACAATGTATAATTCACAATATCTGAAATCTAATTTAAAAATTAACATATATACTTAAAAGCAGGAAAATGTGACTGATAATGAGGAGAAAATTAGGGCATACAAACCCCAAAATGACAGAGATGATGGGATTAGCAGATAAAGACATTAAAACAAATGCAAATATATTACCTGGATGGGTCATTATCAACATATGAGCATTATAAATATGTTCTACATGCTCAAGAACATAAAAATGTAAATGTAATAAAGTGAGGAAGGAAAAGCATTTCAAAAGACACATATCAGCCTTCTAGAGATTAAAAAATATGCCATCTAAAATAAAAAATTACATTGGATGAGATTAATAACCATTTAGACAGTGCAGAAGAATAGGTCCCAACAATAGAAACTATCCAAAATAAAGCACTCTCCCCCTCCCCCCAACTGCTTTGCAACAACGATTAGAATGTAAAAATATAATATAAATAAATAAATACAATAAAAAACAATAAAACACAGTGAGGACAAAAAGACTAAAAATTGATGGAACCTCAGTGAGCTTCAGGACAATATTGAGAGGTCTAGCATACATGTAATTGGAGCCCCAGAATGAAGAGAGTGAGACAGAAAAATATTTTTAAAAATCACTAAAAACTAGTGATAAAAAGAAAATCTTAAAAGCAGCCAAAGATAAAAGGTAGCCAGAGATTTTTAAAAATAATAATAGAAAAATATAAGAATTAAAAGAGATTTCTTGTGGAAATTATGAACACTAGAAGACAACGAAGTAATATTTTTTTAGAGTGCTGAAGGAAAAGCAACTACAATCTAAAAGTCTATGTCCAGTGAAAATACCTTTCAAAAATGAAGGTGAAATAAAGACTTTTTGGATAAACAAAAGTTGAAGGAGTTCGTTGCCAATAGACCTGTATTGTGAGAACTGTTAGAGGAAATTCTTCAGGCAGAAGGAAAATGTTATCAGATGAACATTTGAATTTACACAAAGGAATAAAGAGCATGTGAAATGTTAAAAAATATGGGTAAATATAACCTACATTTTTCTCATTTTTCTATCTCTTTCAAAGAAAATTGATTATTGAAAGCAAAAATAATAGCAATATATCACAAGGTTTGTATTATTTTAAGAATGAGGATGAGGAGAAAATGAAAGTATATAAGGGTACTTCAAAAAGTTTGTGGAAGGGGCCGGCCCGTGGCTCACTCGGGAGAGTGTGGTGCTGATAACACCAAGGACCCGGGTTCGGATCCCATATATGGATGGCCGGTTAGCTCACTGGCTGAGCGTGGTGCTGACAACACCAAGTCAAGGGTTAAGATCCCCTTACCAGTCATCTTTAAAAAAAAAAAAAAAAAAGTTTGTGGAGGGCTGGCTGGTTAGCTCAGTTGGTTAGAGCTTTGGTGTTAGAACACCAAGGTTAAAGGTTTGGATCCCTATATGGGCCAGCTGCCAAAGAAAAAAAAAGTTTGTGGAAAAATAGAATTAAAAGATAATACAAATCTTTCCATGAACTTTTTGAAGTCCCCTTGTACTATCTTAAAATTCTTACATTATATATGAAATGATAGAAAATTACTTGAAGGTAGATGATAGTAAGTTAAGGACGTACAAGGGGACTTCAAAAAGTTTGTGGAGGGCCAGCCCATGGCTCACTCAGGAGAGTGTGGTGCTGATAACACCAAGGCCACGGGTTCGGATCCCATATTAGGATGGCCAGTTAGCTCACTGGGTGAGCATGGTGCTGACAACACCAAGTCAAGGGTTAAGATCCCCTTACCAGTCATCTTTAAAAAAAAAAAGTTTGTGGAAAAATAGAATTAAAAGATAAAAACAAAAATATAAACTTTATTTTTCAACATACCTTCCATTAAGTTCAAGATATTTTTGTAAGCAGTGACACCAGCCATCTAGTCCATCTGTAAAGCACTGAGGATCCAATGGCTTCTTGGCATTTTGGCTAAGATGAAGTGAAGAAATGAGGTTCCTGGAAATTTAACCATGTCAACACAGTCTTTTTTACACTATTAACTAAAGAAAAATGGGTGCTCTTTAAAGATTTTTTTTTAATTAGGAAAGAAAAAGAAAGTCAGAAGTAGCCAAATCAGACTGTAAGGTGGTTGCCTAATGATTTCCCGTCAAAACTCTCACAAAATTGCCCATGTCTGATGAGAGGAAAGAGCAGGAACATTGTTGTCGTGGAAGAATTTCTGCTGAAGCCTCCCCAGGCATTTTTCTCCTAAAGCTTTGGCTAGCTTTCTCAAAACACTCTCACAGCAAGCAGATGTTATTGTCCTTTGGTCCTCCAGAAAGTCAAGATACAAAATGCCTTCAGCATCCCAAAAAACTGCTGTCATGACCTTTGCTCTTGACTGGTCCACTTTTTCTTTGACTGGACCACTTCCACCTCCTGGTAGCCATGGCTTGGATTGTGCTTTGTCTTCAGGCTGGTACTGGTAAAGCCATGTTTTATCTCCTGTGATAATTTTTCAAACAAATTGTTTAGGATCTTGATCCCACTTGTTTAAAATTTCCAATGAAAGCTCTGTGCTTGTCTGCAGCTGAGCTGGGTGCAACAGTTTTGGCACCCACTGAGAAGAAAGTTTGTTCAACTGTAATTTTTTAGTAGAATTGTGTAAGCTGAACCAGTTGAGATGACTACGGTATTGGCTATTTCTGCTGTTAATCGTCAGTCTTCTTCAATTAGGGCGTGAACAAGATTAATTTTCCTTGCAAATTGATGTGGGTGGTCTGCCATTGTGGGCTTCATCTTCAATATCATCTCAACCTTCCTTAAAACGAGTTATCTGTTTGTAAACTGCTGATTTCTTTGGGGCATTGTCTCCATAAACTCTTCATAAAGCATCAATGATTTCATCATTCTTCTGCCCAAGTTTTACCATAAATTTGGTGTTTGTCCTTGCTTCAATTTTAGCAAAATACATGTTGCTCTAATGGGGGCTCTTTTCAAACTCATGTCTTTTCTTTCTTAGTGCCTCAAACTTGATCCTCTTCAGATATAGTATAACAAATTAGTATGAGTTTGTTTTGGTGCAAAAAGAAAATTGCAATTCATGCATAGTTTTTTCATAATACACATTTTTCCATGCACTTTTTGAAGACCCTTCATATATTGTAAAATCTAGAGAAACTATCTTTAAAGTGAAATAAAAACATATAGCTAAGGAACCAATAGTGGGGATAGTATGGAATCATAAAAATACTCAAACGATCAAAAAGAAGATGGGAAAATGAATAAAAAAAAGATGGGACAAGAAGAAAATATACTGCAAGATAGTAGAGTTAAGTCCAAACATATCAAGATTTACATTAAATGTGTCTAAACATTCCAATTAACAGGGAGACTGTGGTAGCTGCAAAAAAAAGAAAAGAAAGAAAAGAAAGAAAAGAAAAAGGCAGATATTGTCATTTTGGATTGAAAACAAAGGAAAAGCCACACTTTGAATGTAAATGCACAGATAGGTTAAAAGTAAAACAATGGGAAAAGACCTATCATACAAATACTAATTTTTAAAAAGCTGGATTATAATGATATTTTCACATATATATACATATGACAAAACTTATGACCAAATTGCATACTCTAAATATGTGAGATTTATTTATTTTTATTTATTTATTTATTTATTTTTAAAGATGACCAGTAAGGGGATCTTAAACCTTGACTTGGTGTCGTCAGCACCACGCTCTCTCTCCCAAGTGAGCCACGGGCCGGCCCCTTGTGAAATTTATTTTATGTCAGTTATACTTCAATAAAGCTGTTAAATAAAGAGGAAGCTTAAAAAAAGAAAGAACACTGAAGTGGCTATTGTAATATCACAAAAGTCAACTTCAGAATAACAAATATTATCAGGTGTAAAGATGAACATTTCAAAATGATGAAAGGATTTCATCATCAAGAAGACAACAATTCTAGTACACCTAATAACAGAACTTCAGAATACATATAAACAACTGAAATAAATGAAGGGGAAAATTAAAAAATCCACAACTATAGAAATTTTAACATTCCTTTCCATAATTAATAGAATAAGTAAACCAAGAAAAATCAGTAGGAATATAGAACAACTTGACCTCATTGATGTTTATAATACACTCCACTTAGCAGCAGCATAATATACATTTTTTTCAAGTGCATGTGAAATACTCATTAAGATAGATCATATTCTGGGCCATAAAACAACCTCAATAAATGCAAAGTGATGGAAATCAATCAGAGTGTATTCTCTGACCACAACAGATTTAAACCGAAACCAGTATTAGGAAAATTTCTGGGAAAATCTTCAAATATTTGGAAATTAACAACACACTTACAAATAACCCATGGGTCAAAAAAGAAAACCCATAAGACATTAGAAAGTATTTTAAACTTAATGAAAATTAAAACAACATATCAAAATTTGTAGGATGCCACTAATGCAACGCTTAAAGGGAAATTAATTAATTAATTAAATGCTTATATTAGAAAAATAGAAAGATCTCAAAGCAATGAACTAAGTGTACACTGTAAGGAACTAAAAAAAGAAGAACAAATTAACTCAAGTAAGTAGAAGGAAGGAAATAATAATGTGGAAATGAATGAAATAGGAAATGGACAAATGATAGAGAAAATGAAATCGAAAGCTGGATCTTTAAAAAGATGAATACAATTCATTAACATCTAGGTAGACTGGTGAAGAAAAAGAAAGGAGACAAAAATTATCAATATCGGAAGTGAAATTAAAGACATTAATGCAGATCCTACAGACATTAAAAAGAGAATAAGGGAATATTATGAACAATCTTATGCCAATAGATTTAACAGGTCAGGTGCAATGTACATCCCTTGAAATATACAAAATACCAAAGCTCACTCAATAAACAATTGAAAACTTGAACAGCCAAATATACAAAAAAACCATATTTGTGGTTTAAAATCTTTCTGCAGAAGTGCAAGATTTGTACTTTGAAAGGCACACAATATTTTTCAAAGAAATTAAAGGAGACCTAAATAAATAGAAAGATATCCCATGTTCTTTTGATGAAAGAGTTAATATTGTTAAGTTGACAATACTCCCTAAATTGATGTACAGATTCAATGTAATTTCTATCAAAATTAAAATGACCTTTTGGGGTTTGTTTGAAGAAACTTAGGATAAGCTGATCCTAAAATTTCAAGTGGAAATGCGAAGCACCCCAAATGGCTAAAACAATTCTGAAAAAGACGTACAAAGTTCAAGGACTCACACTGCATGATTTCAAAATTTACTACAAAGCTACTGTAGTCAAAATATTGTGGTACTGATGTAAGTGTAGACATATAAATTGATGGAATAGAATTAAGAGTTCAGAAATAAACTCATACATGTATGGTCAATTGATTTTCAGTAAGGTTACTGAGCCCATTCAATGGGGGAAGAACAGTCTTCACAACAAATAGTTCTGGGACAACTGGATATCCACAAGCAAAAGAAAGAAATTAGACCTCTATCTCACACCAGACATAAAAATTAACTCAAAATGAATCAACTGCCTAAATCTAAGAGGTAAAACTATAAAACCCTTAGAAGAAAACATAGATGTAAATCTTTGCGACTTTGGATTATGTAACACTTTCTTAACCATGACACCAAAAGCACAAGCAACAAAATAAATAAACAAACTGAACGACTGTTCATCAAAAGACAGTACCAAAAAAACTGAAATGACGACCCACAGAAATGAATAAAATATTCATTAAAAATATATCTGAAAAGGGTCTAGAATCCAGAATATGTAAAGAACTCTTACAACTCAACAGTAAAAGACAAACGATCCACTTTAAAAATGAGCAAAGGACTTGAATAGATATTTCTCCAAAGAAGATATAAAAATGGGCGATGAGCACATGAAATGATGCTCAATGTCATTAATCAATAGGGAAATGCAATTCAAAACCACAATGAGATACCACTCCACACCCACTAGAATGACTGTAATATTTTATTTTATTTTATTTTTTATTTTTCTATTTTTTTAAAAAAGATGACCGGTAAGGGGATCTTAACCCTTGACTTACTGTTGTAAGCACCACGCTCCTCCAAGTGAGCTAACCGGCCATCCCTATATAGGGATCCAAACCTGTGCCTTGGTGTTATCAGCACCATACTCTCCCAAGTGAGCCACAGGCCAGCCCTGTATAATATTTTTTTTTTAAGAAAGAAAGAAAGTGGAAAATAAGAAGTGTTGGCAACTGGATCCCCATACCTAGAGAAATTAGACCCTTTATGTATTGCTAATGGGAATGTAAAATGATATGGCCACTTTGGAAAACAGTTTGGCAGTTTCTCAGTCAAACGTAGAGTTAACATATGACCTAGCACTCCCACTTTTGAAAACATGTTCACACAAAAACTCATACATGACTGTTCATAAAAGCATTATAGTAGTTCCACCCCCGCAACCATCCGTGGCTTTGCTTTCCATAGCTTCAGTTGCCTGTAGTCAACTGTAGTCCAAAAATACTAAATGGAAAATTCCAGAAATAAACAATATAAATTTTAAATTTTGTGCCATTCTAAGTAGCGTGATGAAATCTTGAGCCATCCCACTTCACCCAACCTGGAATATGAATCATCCCTTGTCCAGCGTATCCACACTGTAGATGCTACCCACCCACTAGTCACTTAGTAACCATCTCAGTTATCAGATCAACTACCAGTGGTATTGCAGTGCCTGTGTTCAGTACTATCCACGATTTTACCTGGGGTCTTGGAACATATTCTGCACAGATAAGGGGGACTAGTGTATTTATAATAGCCCCAAAGTGGAAACAACCCAAATTTTCATCAAATGAAAAGATAAATATGTGGTGTATCCATATAATGGAATATCAGTCAGCTATAAAGGGAATGAATTACTGATACATGATACACATGGATGAACCTTGAAAATGTGTTAAGTGAAAGAAACCAGACACAAAATTAATTAAATGTATTATTTAATTTATATTAAATGTCCCAAATTGACTAATTCATACAGACAAAAAGTAGATTAGTGGTTAACAGGGGATGGGGAAAGGGCGACTAGGAGGTACGAAGTTTCTTTTTGAGGTGATGGAAATGTTCTGGAATTAAATAGTGGTGATGGTTGCACAACATTGTGAGTATAGCAAAAACCACTGAATTGTACACTTTAAATTGATTAAAATGGTGATTTTTATGTTAAGTAAAATTTATTGCAGTAAAAAAAAAATTAGGTAAATTGGATTTTTTAAAAATCTTCCCACAAAGAAAACTTCAGGTCCAGATGGCTTCAGTGGTAAATTCTACCTAACATTAAAGAAAGAAATAGGACCAATTCTACATAACTCAGAAAGTGAAAGAAAAGGGGATACTTCTCTGCTCATTTTTTGTGGCCAGCACTATGCTGATATCCAAATTAAACAAAAGATTTGATTATAAGATTACAAGAAAAGAAATGAATCCCTAATGAACATAGCCACATAGATGCTTAACAAAATTTTAGCAAATCAAATCTAGCAATAGATTGAAAGGGAAATGAGACATGACCAAATCAGGTTTATCCCAGGAATAAAAGGTTTGTTTACCATTAGAAAATCAATCAATGTAATTGGCCATACTAACACAATTTTTTAAAACTATATGGTCATCTCATTAGAGTTATAAAAAATATTTAACAAAATTGAAAAGCTATTCAGCAAACTAGAAACAGAAGGACACTTTCTTAACCTTATGAAGAACATTTATGAAAAATCTTTGGTTAACATAATCCTTAATGTTGTGAGGCTGACTACTTTCCCCTAAAGTCTGAAAAAAGGGCAAAAATGCCTGCTTTCACCACTTCTTTTCAACATTTTACTGACGGTCCTAGATAGTGCAATAAGGCAAGTAACATAATTAAAAGTCATCCAAATTGGAAAAAAAAAAACTATCCTTATTCAAAGACATCACGATTGGCCATTTTAGAAGTCTTAAGGTACGTACAAAAGGCTATCAAAACTGAGTTCAGCAAGGTCACTTGATACAAAGTTAATATACAAAAATCAATTTTATTTCTACATACTAGCTAGAAATAATTAGAAATAAAAATACAAAACTACCATTACAATAACATCTAGAAACTTCATTTCTTAGGGATAAATTTAACAAAATATATGTGAAGAACTCTATACATGAAACTACAAAACATTGCTATGAAAACTTAGAAGACTCAATTAGATTGACAGATATACCATGTTTATGGATTGAAAGACTCAATATTAAGATGTCAGTTCTGAAATTAAGCTATTTGTTCAAAGCAATCCCACTAAAAATGCCAGTTGGCTTCTCTTTTATTTTGTAGAAATTGACAAGATGACAGTAAAACATATGTGGAAGTAGAAAGGACCTAAAAACAATTTGGTAAGAGTGTAGTTGGAGAACTTACACTATCTGATTTCAAGACTTAGCACAAGCTACATAAACAAGATAATGTGATGATGGTGTGAAGATAGATGTGTAGATCAATGGAACATTCTAGAGAGTTCAGAAATAGACCAACACATACACAGTCAGTTGACTTTTTTACAAAAGTGCCAAGGTCATTTAATGGAGAAATAGTAATGTTTTCAACACATGGAACAACTTGATATTCATATGAAAAAAAGAACTTCAACTCTTACCTCACACCATATACAAAAATTAACTCAGAATGAATCACAGACCCAAAGATAAAATCTTAAATTCTAAAGCTTCTGGAATAAAACAGGAGAAAATCTTTGTAATCTTGGGTTTGGCAAATATTTTTTAGATAGAACACAAAAAGCATAGATCATAAACAAACAGACAAAAGATTTAGACCTCATCAAAACTTAAAAGCTTTATTCTTTGAAAGTGACTGTTAAGAAAATGCAAGGGCAAGCTAAAGACTGGGAGAAAATATTTTAAGTGCATATGTCTGAAAAAGGATTTATATCCAGAACATATAAAAAACTCCTACTTCTCAAAAATAAGAAGGCAAACAACTTGATTTTTGACATATCACCAAGCAGATGTAGAACCCAGAAACATATGAAAAGATGCTTAGCGTCATTAGTCATCAGGGAAATGAAAATTATAGCCACAACAAGATACCGCTATCCACCCACTGGAATGGCTAAAATTAAAAACACTGACAGCACTTAAGTGTTGGCAAGGATGTAAAGCTGGTAGGCATGTAAAATGGTACAACCACTTTGGAAAACAATTTGGTGGTTTCTTATAAAGTTAAACACTTACATGATTCAACAATTCCACTCTTAGGTATCTATCTAAGAAAAATGAAAACATGTCCACATAAAGACTTGTACACAAGTCTTTAGCTTTATTTATGATAGCCCAACTGTCAACAACCCAAATGCCCATCAACGGATGAATTGGTAAACAAATTGGGTATGTCCACATGACTGAACACTACTCAGCAATAAAAAGTGCTGAATAAATATCAGCCTATAAACAATCATAAACCTGTGTGCACCAAACAAACAGTGGCTAAATATAGACAGCAAAAACTATTAAAAATGCAAGAAGTTTATAAAAATTAAAGTGGGATGTTTTAGTGTATCTCTTTTATAATTAGCCAGAACTAGCAATTTTTAAAAAATTATTACTATAACGAATTTTAATAATACAATTAAAACATTCAATAGAACACACACATATATAATGTTTCATCGGCTGAATAGAATGTATTTTTTCTCCCTGTGATCATGTGACATTTTCAAAAAAATCAATCCTGTTTGATATTTGTTTCAAAACAATTAGAGGGGGTTGGTTACAGTGCCACCTTGTAACACCAAGGTCGAGGGTTTGATTCCCTGTGCCAGCCAGCTGCCAAAATAATAATAATAATAATAATAATAAGAGGGGTTTTTGCAAAATAAGATTGACCATGAGCTAATAATTGTGGAAGCTGGGTGACAG
Source organism: Cynocephalus volans (assembly GCF_027409185.1). Lineage (NCBI taxonomy): Eukaryota > Metazoa > Chordata > Mammalia > Dermoptera > Cynocephalidae > Cynocephalus > Cynocephalus volans. The sequence continues at coordinate 150,598,599 of NC_084462.1, forward strand.
GCATAAGGAACTTCATGTAACATTCTATTTTTGTGCATATTTGAACTTTTTTAAAACATAAAATGCTTTCAAATGGTCAATCATATACTTAGGTACAAAGAAAACCTTTATAAAAACTTATAAGTAGAGATTTAACGGGCCATATTTTCTGAGCATAGTTCACAAAAATGATTCCCAAAATTCTAATTGTGTAGAAATTAAGTTCACTTATATACTCCTTTGATAGGAGAGGAAAGCAAACTAAAGTTAAAAAGTATCTAGAAAACAATAAGAATATTTCATTCATTCATTCATTGAGTATGTACTGAGTGAGTGCTCACCATGTGCCTGGACTGCTCTGAGCACAGGCACAGAGAAGTGAACAAGAGATACAAGGTCCTGTCGCCATGGAGCTCCCATTCTCATGACACAGAAAAAAACAAATGAGTGAACATATAAAGTATCATGCAGTGGTATGTGCTCCATGGACAGAGCAGTCAGGATGGGGGAAAGCGGAGCAGGGGTCATTCATGGGGCTGACTGACTAACTTAGATCAGGTGGTCAGGGAAACCCTCCTGGGAGAGGTGACATTTGGACAGATTTGACCAACGGGGACCAACAAACCCAGGAGAACCATGCCTGGCATACCAGTCCCAGGGCTGTCCCGAATCTGTGCTCACAAGAGTGGTGGCAGCAGGAGCAGGAGGCCAAGCCCAGGCCTACCCCTCGGACTCTCTGGGCTGGGAGATAATGCAGGCTGTAGCTGTGGGCACCCAGAATGATCCAGGTGGGCTGGCTGCCTGGGGAAGCAGGTGCATACTGTCTGGGTGGAGTGGTGCCTGGGAGTCACTTGTCACTTTCCTGGGGTGGCAGTGACACCAGCACCTTACCTGGTGATCCAGTAGCCTCTCTCACAGTTACTGGGAGAGAGCATATGTCACCACATGATACTTTATACATTCTTTCCTTTGTTTGTTGTCTGTGTCATGAGAACATGAGCTCCATGGGGATGGGGACCCTCAAAGAGCAAGCAGGCGGCTCTAGTTTCCATGTGATGAGCAAGCAAGCTGGTGTAACTCTTCCTCTCCCCCAACACCGCAAGCTCCCTGGGATTCCTGGGAAGGAAGTCAAAGTGGGAAAATACTCTCCAGGAAAATACTTGAGCAGGGGATGATTTATGATTCCCACCTCAAACAGTGAAACTGCAGACTCAGTTACACGTCCTTTATTTAATTCTCACAGCTGTCCTAGGGGGCAGATCATACTATCCCCATCTTCCAGATGAGGAAGCCCCAGCTCAGAGTTTAAGCAACTTGCCCAAAGTCACACAGCTCTTAGGTGGTAAAACTGCCCCTCTCCAGGGCCCAGTTCTGCCCTGCTACACACCCTGCAGGATGCTTGGCAGGCTGAGATTCAGAAGGGGGGTCATAGCCACAGGTGGTTGTTATGGAAATGGGGCGGAGGTTGGGAATGGCTATTGGCTCCCATCGAACACCAGGAGTCCTTTGGTAGGACAGGAGACTTGGGTCAGATCCTGCTTCACATTCAGGCAGTTATCTTGCCCTAGAAACATGGCTACTCTTGAGGACCACACAACAGCTGGCCAAGTCTTCCTGCCGAAGGGCAAATCCATTCAAATAGAGGGAGAATCCTGTGACAAAGGGAATCATTAGCTAAAGGGTAACAGTTCCAGGCCTAGCTTGGAGCACCTGTGTACTCCCAAGGGTGACAGCATACCTAGTGCCGTCAGATACAAAGTACTTAGCACTGTGTCTGACACATAGTAGGTGCTCAAGCACTGGTTACCATTATTATAATGAAGACTTAACTTCCTTATGCAGAAATTGAATTGGACTCTGAATTTCCTTCTGGGCTGAGACTAGGAGAGATCTCCAGGGCCAGGGCTGTGGGAACCAGATGAAATTTGTTCCTAATGGGGGTTCTGTGGAAGCTCAGCAAGTAGTTCTATCAAATTAGAAGGCTCAAGGGACACAAGGGAACAGATTTCTTCCTGAGCCTGGACCCTGCCATCCCTCGTCTCTTGGAAATCAGATTACGGGGAGGGCCGGGCCAGGGAGGAAACTGAGCTAACAAAATTATCAGCCCTGGCTAGTCCATCTCAGCCTGGCAACAGGGCAGGGAGGAGGAGAGAGCAGAGGGGAAGCCAGAGCCTCCCTCAGGAAATGACAAGTCCAAGAAAGTGGACAGGATAAGCCCATTCCTGCCTTGCTGTGGGGCCCCATCCTGGGTTAGTGGGCTCATCTCCATGTTGTTCTTACAGAGGGCAAATTATAGCGGCCCCTGTCCTCCCCAGGAGATCAGTGTGGTCATTCCTTTTATAGCCACGATGCCATCAGCCCTGGCCTGAATCTCCTTAGTGATGGGGTGTTTGTTACCCATCAAGGCTTCTATTCCATTACTGATTCAAAAGCAGCCGAGGGGACTGTAGCCAAGACTGCTGATATCTGGTCTTGGATCTGCCATAAACTAGATGCTGAACCTTGGGAGGTCTTCAGTTCGTTTCCTCATCTGTAAACGAGAGTTATGACCCCGTGGGAGACATTGTGTCCATCCACTCTTTCACATTGTGAGGCCAGTTGTGATCTCCCACATGGGCTCTGGTTCATCGAAGCCCATCAGCCCAGCGCCACACCTCCTGCCCTCATGACCTCAGGAGCTGTTGTGGGTTTTGCCCTGGCCGTGGTGGACCAGGCAGAGCCCCCCCTTCAGACTTTCCTTCAGGGACTGCAGGAAGCTTTTCTTGCCCTGTCCCCAGATGGGTGCAAGGCAGTGTGTGGCCCGGACTGATGACGATGGCTACCTCAACACCTGGGAGGAAGCCAGCTGAGACAGAGTAGAACACACAGAGGGCAGAGCTGAGAGAACGGCAGGGAAGAAGGGAAATCCAAAGGCCCTGATGAATCTCAAGGCTGCTGAATCATGGAACTTTTCGGTAATGTCAGCAGCCAATACATCACCATCATTGTTCCATGCAGTTTGAGTTGCATTTTCCATCGCTTGCCACCATCAGTCTCTTAATGGGCAGAGGCTTCTTTCCGGCTCCAAAGTGCTGGGATTCCTGATGTGAAATTGGCTCCTCTGTCATTTCCACCCAGTAACTGTTGTCCCACCTTGTATGGCTCACCAGTCGACGTTCCCGCTCTGCATCCCCAGGAAGAGACTAGGAATCTGTCTGAAGATTCCTCTTGTTCCCCACCTTCGTCAGTAAGCTAAGAGGCATAGGAATTTTTCTAGGCTATACAGCTGTAGTGGATTGAATTACACTCCCCGCAAAACTCACTGAAACTTGAATTGTGTCTCCCAAGTTTTATGTATTAGAAACTTAGCCCCCACTGTGAATGTTAAGCGGGTGGGAAATCCTATTATGGTAATAGAAAGGTGGAGCCTTGAAGAAGTGATTGGATTGTAGGACCGTACAGTAGTGAATGGATTAAAAATGGTGGTCAAGGACGTGGTTTGAGGGCTTTAAAAGAAGAGGAGAATCTGTCTCTCTCTCTCTCTGCTCTCTCTGCTTCCACCATCTTGCAATGTGAGACCTCTGGGTCACTGTCACCACCACCAGGTGGACTTTGGACTTCCCAGCCTCAAAAACTGTAAGCAAATAAATTTTGTTTTCTTTATAAATTACCCAGTCTCAGGTATTCTGTTATAGCAACACAAACGGACTAAAACAACAGCAGAAGCCCTTCCACAGAAAGCGATACAGAGGAGGGGGAGAGTTAGTTCTAACAACTCAAGTCAGTGAGTGAGCCACTACATTGCCCCTCTCGGCTGCACCAGTTTAAGTCGGGTTTCTGTCACTTGCAACCAAGATAGCTGACCCAGAAAACAATTTTATTCATTTTTGTTCCCCAGCACCCAACACAGTCTGGCACATTGTAGAATTTCAATTAAGATTACGACTTTACTTCTTATGATTTGGACCCTTCTCCCAATTTTCCCAAACTCAAGATTGCATTAGTATTTTGGGTGTCTGTTTGGAGGAGCAGGTAAGGTTTTGAAGAGGCAGATACAGCAAACATCTACCAGGCATTGTCTATGTGGTAGGTACAGTGCTAGGTGTTTTCACCTACATTACTTTATTTTTCTATCCAAAATTGCTCTAGTTAATTTTATGCCCACTTCCCAGAGAGGGAAATTGAGGTTCAGAGAAGTTAGGTATAAGTGTTTTAAAGTCACACTGCTAATATTGGCAAAGTAAGGAAGGAAACATGTCTTCTTATAGTCACACTGTTGATAATAATAAACTTAAGGTCAGTTAGAATATCAAAGGCCCTGGATGCCGCTTTCTACATCCATTGTGAGAAAAGCATCTGCTGCATTCTGGCAGTGAGCATCTTTGGGCAACCGGGGAAGTGGTCTGGTAGCTGGCAGCAGGGTAGCTGGTCACTTCTCCCCGGGAGGCAGCTGAGCCAGCTCCAGGGAGCCCATGGCCAGTGCTGGGTTTTCAGGCCTGCAGAGCCAGAGGCAAGTGTGCACCCTGGCAGGACAATGGCCCACAGGAGGGGTTAAGGTCAGTGAACCTCCCCAGTTCCTATGTGAAACCAGAAGCACAAAGAGGAAGTACCCAAGGGCACCCCACGTGAGCATCCTCTCCCCTTCTCAGTTCTTCCTTTTAGACATCTTTATTGAGATATAATTAGTATATCATAAAATTCACCCATCTTAAGGGTGCAATTCAATGCTTTTTAGTATATTTACTGAGTTGTGCAACCATTGCTACAATCTGTTTAGAACATTCTCATCACCCCAAAAAGAAACCCTATATCCACTAGCAGTCAATTCCCATTTTCCCCCAAACTCTCCCCAACCCCTTCCCACCCTAGGCAAACTTATTCTACTTTCTGTCTCTCTAGATTTGCCTTTTCTGGACATTTCATATAAATGGAACAATACAAGATGTGACCTTTTGTGGCTGGTTTCTTTCAGTTGGCATAATGTCTTCAAAGTTCATCCATGTAGTGCCATTAATCAGTACTTCATCCCTTTTTACAGCCAACCAACCATAATATCCCATTGTATAGACTACATCTTATTTATCCATTCATCAGTTATTGGACATTTGGGTTGTTTCCACTTTTGGGGTATCATGAATTATTCTGCTACGAACATTAGTGTACAGGTTTTTGTGTGGTCCCCTCTTCTCTTGATTTACTTATGTATTATTCATCCCTGTTCCCACTCTCATTTTCCTCCCCACATAGGCAACAGCTCTAGTTTAGGTAATGCGTATCCTTTATGTGTTTATGAAAAATGTGTATTCTTCTTTTGTGTGTATCATTTTTAATTTATGTACATGGTATTGTGTTTTAGTTCTTATTCTGTTTTACTCTCTGCATTCAGCACTGTGTTTTTAGGATCCATCCATGCTACCACGCGTACTTCTAATCCACTGCCTGCAAGTGCTCTGTGGCCTCCAGGGGTGGGCTGCTACCACATTTTGCACACCCACTCCAACAGGATAAATATTGACCCCAGCTCCCTGCCACCACACACGAAGCTGCAGTGGACATACTGGTACCTGTCCCCTTCAGAGCCTGGGTGAGAATGTCTAGAATACATGGCTGAGAGTGGCTTGCTAGGTCACAGAATATGTGCATACTTTGAGTAGTGCTGGATTGTGAATAGTTTTTCCCCTGCTGGCTGGCAACAGGAGTGGAGACATAAGGAGGAGACGGAATTTTCATCCATTTCCCCCCCCACAGGAATAATAGCTAAAACACACTCGCCACCCAGGTTTGCAAAGCTTCAGAACATCAGTGCTGAGATTCACTGTGCCTACTGAAGATAGAAATAGACCCATCCTTTTATTTCATGTCTCACAACACTTTGCTAAGTTTCTAGAACATTGTTTCCCTTTAAACATTCTAGTCTCATTATGTGAGGTTCTTTATCCCTTGTGAATTAAAGTTTTGAAGAAAAAATACTGTCCCAACAATTTTTTTTTTGTTTCGGGAGTGCAAAGACCTTTGACCTGCAATGACCATTTTTGTGTTTTGTATCTGGGGAGGAGGTGCTGGGAAGGAACTGGTTCCTAAAATCCTCCCCAGCACTCAAGATCACCAAAGAAAGAGAAGCAAAGAGAGAATTCAAAAGATCAGCTGGGAATTTTTTTTACCTCTGACTGCTGGTGGCTTCCTAGAGAGATTAAAATCTTATGGATAGAGGAGACAGAGATATTTCTTCCCTGAGGAAAGTTCTTATATTTTGGGATGATCAACCATCACAGCAAAGCTCAGGGTTGTCACATCACTGTGGGCCTACTGAAGAGGAGTGGTTTCTTTCTAAAGGACTCACCCAGAGCTTAGCCTACATCCCTGCACCCAAGCCTTTTTTTTTTTTTTTTTTTTTGTCGTTTTTTCGTGACCGGCACTCAGCCAGTGAGTGCACCGGTCAGTCCTATATAGGATCCGAACCCGCGGCGGGAGCGTCGCCGCACTCCCAGCGCAGCACCCTACCAAGTGCGCCACGGGCTCGGCCCCACCCAAGCCTTTTATACAATAGATGAGCGTCCTCAGAAGTCTTTTGCACAGAATCCATATGTATGTAATGTGAACCTCTTTGTCCTCATTTTGGTTTCCTAGGTTTGGATTTCAAATAATTGGCTTTTCTTAAAGTGAAAGTCATACTCCTGTGCAACAGACCAAAACTGAGTGTGAATTGGACAGTGTCTGGACAGACTCTTTATGTCACTGGGAGGCCTGTGGGTGGCTGGGAAAGCAGCAGTGGCTGTGAGTAGCTCGGGCTCCCTCCAGCTGCTGCCACTTTGTTCCCCTCACCAGCTTCTGGTTTTCACATTCTAGCTCTGTGGAGTGGCTTCTGTGGCCAGCTTTATTTGGAAGTATTTAGGACAAAAAGGAAACCCCGCGTTTCACAACCATGAGCTTTATTTCCATGTACGTTTTCCTAAATGCTGAGAGGGAATAGATTAGGAGAAGATGACATTTTTGGAGAGGTCACCAGGATCCCCTACCTTTATTATTAGTCCCCAACATTTTGCTTAATAGCAGCAGCAGCATCAGTGGACTAACGATTGATCAGTGGTCAATAGGTCTTTGTACCTGATAAAAGACATGCTTATGATGACAATAATAGCAGCTCTTTTCATCCAGGGCCCACTGCATGCTGGGCATCGTGCTAGGTGCTTTGCGTGTTTTCACTCAGCCACACAATACTGTTGCAAGGGAAGCCTCATCTCAACTTTGCAGATGAAAAGAAATTCAGGTTCAGAAGAGTTAAGCAGCTTGGTCCCTGCCGTGAAGCGGAGAGTTTACCTACGTCTCTCTGGCTTTAAAGGCCACATTCCGCTCACTACCCCATACTACCTGGGACCTCCCCACCCCTTTCCATCCCATCAAGGCCCTGTCCCTCCCTGACTCACTGCTTCTGCTCTTCCATGGCAACGGGGCTCTGACTCAGAGCATGAGGGAAGGAGGCCTCTTGGCACTGGGAAGGGGCTCAGGGTGACAGTGTAGAGTTATAATAAGCTTGTTAGTTCCCTCTCTGCTGGGACTGAGGGGAAGAAATAGCCAGAGATCAGCCGAGAAGGGGCTAGGTCAGGAGAAGGCAGGGGCAGAGCAGAAGCCACTTCTCAGCATCGCCCTCTGGTCACACTGCCCCTCACAGAGCACACAGCATTTCCAGGGGAGGAAGTTTTACCGGCAGAAGCAGTCTGGGAAACTGGGCAGCTGAACCCCACCTGGGCCCTAAAATCACACCAAGAGCTGAGAGGAAGAAAGTCCCTGTCACTGTGTGCTCAACAGGTGTCCAGGTATGCACACTGGGCTCAGGTCCTTCCTCCATTCCCAACTTGCAAAAGCTTGGGCTCGAGCCTGGCTGGTCACAGGGCTAGCTGACCTGATCAGAAGAGGGGGAAGAAAGGGGGACTGGGTGGGGGAATGTGCAGTCTCTGGGAAGACAGCCCACTTGTAGTGCACTCAGCATGGGCAGCAGGGAGAGAACAGGGGGAAGGAGAATCATGGGTTTCAGATGTTTCCTTTTTCAGGACTGGCTGCTCCTCTTGATGGGGACTGTGGGACTGTGGCACACGGCTGAGCAGGTTGTGCCTCCCATGGCTCTAGAAGGGCCATTCACATAGACCACAGTGTGAATGGCAACCCCTAGGGCTAGGCACTACATAGACTGCAGACACACATGCAGTAGTCCTGCCTTGGGTGCCTAGAGATCATTTTAGAGGCTTCCTGTTACTCTAGATTTTGAATGGGAGCTTGAGGAAAGTGGAGATCTGGCACCAGGAATTCCAGGAATTGAAGAGGCAATCATCTGTCACAAGGTAAGGACCAGGCTAAAGAGATCTTCCTGCCTGTCAAGGCCTTGCCCTGGCCCCCATAGGTGCCCAGGGCTGAAGTGGCCAAGTCTTCCATCTATCACCGGATTAGCAATCACAAGAGCCAATTCCAGTTAGAATAGAAAGTCTAATTTATCTTGTTTGACACAAATGAGCTGATCCTCCTGAATGAAGACATAGCTTGGCCTCTGATGCCTGCTGTCCCAACAATTCCAATTATCCCCTCAGTCTGACTTCTTCTTGAAGGAGACCCTTGAGGCATATAGGCCTTTGGTCCTTTGCCTTTCCAGGGCTCCTAACCTTCCTCCTGGCTTCCCCTCACCCCAGTGCCCTAACATCAGGATCAGCCCAGCCAACTCCTTCTTCAATCCCTCCTTACCTCTGAGTGAAATCCTCACCTGAATTATTCATTTCATGCATATTAACCTGGGGGATGAAGAGGTATAAACAGTGTAGTGTTTAGCAGGCAGGAGATCCAAATCCCCACCCCTCAGAGATACCTCAAGTGTACCTGCTGGTTTTAGGGGGTGAGGCTGCCTACTGAATCCCAAATCAGAGAAGGAGAGAGAGGGGGGTTAGCAGATCAAATGTAGCTACTGACTCTAGACTCAACTGGCTCCTGAGGAGTACACCAAGCACCCTGATTCAGCAGGGGCCCAAGCCTGGAACATCTCCCTGGGTCTGTCCACAGAAGGACAAGCTGGGCGAGTTGCAGGATTTGGACACTGGCCTGAGCAGGACAAACTCATCTCTGTGCCATCTCTCACCCCCACAGTCAGCCAGAGTCTGGGCCAGCTGTTCCATCTATTGGTGCTGACTAGCCTTCCCCACTAAGGCCAAGCTTGGCAGCTCCTGCCCATGGAGCATAACCCAGGCCTCTGCTTGAGGAACCAAGTGCTGAAGTTTCCTTTCAGCAGGGATGTTTAAAACTGGGTTAAAGACAAAGGAATATGAGCTATAAGCTGCATATCACAGCTAGTTTAGAAAAAGATCTTACCAGGACCCAAGTCAATAAAAGAACAGCTATTTGAACCAGTCTTCTTGAGCCTGCAACTGGGTTGGTTCCATGTAAAACTTGTTATTTCCTCTTCTAGCCCTTGGGTGCTTACAACTTGAAAAGTCTTTTCCCATTCTTGATCCCCTGCACACCTAAAACCTAACAAATTCCAGTCCCACTCTCTGGCTCCTTTTATCTTTTATTCCAGTCCCCCAACGTGTTTATCGCTCTTCTCTAAAAGTCATCCAAGGATATATTCACATCTCCCAGTACTGCAACATCAGGACAGCATTCAGAAACCTGGGTGTGGTCAAAGCTGCTGAGAGGTGCAGGGACAAGTCACATGTTAGTCAGAGTACTGGGCCCTGTGTGGATTTTCTAGGGGCGAGAGTAGTCCAAGTTCAGCTGACTCTGTTGTTCCTGTGCCAGAGGCTCTGCCCTTCTCACCTTGCCTCCTCACAGGCCATTTTCAATCCCTCGCTACTACTGCAGGTTGTATCAGAGCCTTAGCTGGAATCATGCTGGGTGAGGGTGGGGAGGTCAGGGCCAACCACTAACTGCCTTGGCCTCTCAATCTCTGAAATGAGGGAGTTGACAGTGGAAGTGGCTAACCTCTCCCCACCTCCTTCCGGATAAGCTCACAAATGCTCATCCAGGCCTTGACTCCTCCTCTGTCCCCCACCTTTCTTCTGGAAGATGTTTTATTTGAAAAGCTTTTCTCCCAAATATAATTCCATTGCCTCTTTTCCACCAGCAATTCAAAACCCTCCTTTCTTGTTTCTCTGCCTGCCCTCTGCAAGTGCCACGCATGTATTCTCAATCTCTAATCCAGATCTGTCCTGAGGGCTCAGTGGGCCAGTCTGAACTCTGACCCTTTTTCCCCTTGGCCTAGTCAGACATCTCTGTTGGTTTTTTATGGTTTACCTTCCTCTTGAACCAGATGTTACAGGATATTTCTCATACACACACACACACACACACACACACACACGCACGCCCGCATGCACACACACCCAAATGCTGCATGGAAAACTCGGGTCAAAACTTTTCTTTGGCGTGGACACAGAGCATTTCCAGCTTGCCACTTTCTCTTATGGCTGGTCCAACTCCAGATCGGAGAATTTCAGCTCTGAAGGCCAGAGAGAAGTTTGCTATCCCAGCTCCTGAGGTCTGGGTCATCTCCAGCACCACCATATTAAGAAAGTTTAATAAAACCTGCCATTCCTCACTCCAGCCCCTGCAGACTTGCTGCCATAAGCAAGGGCCTGTCAGCCAGGCCTAGCTTTTTTTTTCAAGCTCCCAGCTCTTAGATGGAGCCTCTAGACAGTGCTTCCCCAAGTCAGAGGTGGCATCCAAGGCCCCAAATTCAGCTTTAGTCAGGCCCACTATAATGGCGATAATTTACTCTCTTCCTGTGTTTTCAGACTAAGACTTGCTAATAACCAGTAAATTCTTTCTCTGAAGAACTTTTTTTTTTTTTTTTTTGGCTGTTGCACAGTGCAGGGATCAAACCCTGGACCTTGGTGTTACCAATACCACGCTCTAACCAACTGAGCTAACTGGCCAGGCCCCCCAGAACTTACTTTCTATATTCCTCAGCAGACCTCATCCAAAAAAGCTTTCTATGTGGTATGCACATTGCTATCAACAAGCAATGAGAGCAAACAAGAGATGTGCAAATGATAGCAAACACTTCAGTGCTTTCTATATATCAGGCGTTGTTCTAAGGTGTATATATATATATCTTATTGTATACTTACATTATTTTATTTATATAGCTTTTATGTATTTATTGTTTTATACATATATATATATTCTCATTTAATCATCTGACAATGTGCTCAGACAGGCTCTCTTTCCCCAATTTACAGAGGAGGAAATTGAGGCTTGGGTCAGTTATACACTTGCCAAAGGTCTTGGCTCACCGCCTGATTCTGGTGGGTACTACAGAGATGTCACAAGAATGAGAATTCAGGGCCAACCCCATGGCGCACTCGGGAGAGTGCAGCGCTGGGAGCGCAGCGATGCTCCCGCCGCGGGTTTGGATCCTATATAGGAATGGCCGGTGCTCTCACTGGCTGAGCGCGGTGTGGGGTGATCCCCTTACCGGTCACGAAAAAGACAAAAAAAAAAAAAAAAAAGAATGAGAATTCATCAGAGTGGGATCTACAGAGCCCTCTGATCCCCAGGAGGGACGCATAAAGGAGCTGGAATGGAAGCAATCAGATTTTAAGAATTGAGAGGAATCTCCATTTCACACTTTCCAAGGGTCTGAGTGACTTGCCTAAAGCTCATGCAGCTACTCCATTGAAGAACCAGAATAGATCACCTCTCATGCTAGCTCAACGCTATTTCCACCCACTCATAGGTCTCTCTTAGGAGGAAGAGAAAAAAACAAATCAGACTAAACTAAGGTGGAGTCTTGGTGACTAAGGTGGAGTCTTGGTGAGAATGGAAATGTTGGAAAACACTGACTCCGAGACATGAAGAGAAAATAAGAAAGTGAAAAAAAGAGATAGGAGTAGGCCCCAAACATTGTCACTAACTAGTCTAGAATAGTCAATTAGGGAGACGTATGTTATCCTCTGAAAGCCTATGCCAATCACTGATAACCACACACTCACCTGTTTTAGGTACATATTTAGGTATGCTGGTGTTCAGGTCATTCTATGATCTCCATTTTTCATGGTATTTATGCATTCTAGCAAAGAGGTCTGCAAAGAGAATTTCTCCCAAACCAATCCTGCATTTTTATTGCCTTCCATTATAAATTACATATTCTACTTGGGGACTTTGGCTGGAGAATCTTAATGACTAAGTGTTTTAGAGGCCAATCCCATGACATGTTGAATGCTAGTGCTATGGATCCAGGAAGCTGGTGAACCCACCTAGCACTTCATTTCTTCCATTGCAGTCTTCTTAATCCCTTTGCCCACAAATGTCTTCCCTCCCAGCTTCCCTAGACCATATGAACTCTTCCGCCTAAGGATTCTGGGCCAGCACCTGGATATCTTAGTGTTTTATCACCTTTCCCTAACTTTGGTGGGGAGATAGAGGGAGACTTGTAAGATAGCATTCTGTGCTTCAGCTGGAATATTCCATGAGCTCATGGCTTTGGGCCCATGAAAGAAATCATTTCCCAACTTTAGTAAATTGAAATACTAGATATCCCACTTCCTTACAACATGACTGTCTTATAGATAAGTACTGCAGGACAACCTTCTGCACAGCTCAAGTAAACCCTGTTGTGAATTTAATCAAATAACTCCTTCTGCTGTCTCTGGTTATCTTGGTGCAGGGCCTGGTGAAGCTTATCTTTTGCCTCTAAACCTCCATTCTGAGAAGCATTTTACCACCTTTGTACTAACAATGAAATGCAATTATGATGCAGATGGATCAGATTTTCTTTTCAAGTACACTCTCTTCTATTGCATGTGAGAAGCATTGATCTTTTAAGAAATTCAATATTTCTTTCATGTTAAGTTGGTAGACTGGCACAAAGTGAGTTACAGTTAGATAGGAAGAGTAAGTTCTGGTGCCCTAGAGTGACAACAGCTGATAATATTTCATTGTATATAACAAGATAGCTGGAAAAGAGGATCTTGAATGTTATACCCACAAAGAAATGATAAATGTTTAGGTGACAGATATGCTAACTATTCTGATCATTTACAAAATATGCTTGTATTGAAACAAACTGTATACCATAAACATGTACAATGAAAAATAAATTTAAAAAACAAATTGCTGGGCTGGCCCATGGCTCACTTGGGAGAGTGTGGTGCTGATAACACCAAGGCCACGGGTTACAATCCCCTTACCGGTCATCTATAAAAAAAAAAAAAAATTACTAATGGGCTAGCTGGTTAGCTAAGTTGGTTAGAGCACAGTGTTATAACACCAACATCAAGTGTTCAGACCCCTATACCAGCCAGCCTCCAAAGAAGGAAAAAAAAAAATTACTTTCATGGTATTTGAATTCATGTTACTTCATTCTAATAATGAGTGCTCGAAGACAAACGCACTCACACTGGAATACTCCACCCGAGAGACTCACACAGCTTGTCCAAAGCCATTATCCTCCTGCTGTGGGCAAATCTGAGACTTGCTGAGCTTTACCTTGGAGTGTCAATCCTGGCACCTTGCCTTGCTTACATCACAAGGGAAGGATCTTCCTTTGGAAGTGTCTTTTCCTGACAAGGGTCTTGGTCGGCAAGAATTTTTCTGTTAACTACAGGAGGCAGCTTTACAGGCAAGATATATGAGGGTTTTTTTGTTTTGTTTTGTTTTTTAATAAAAGAGAAAAAGATTGCAATGCATGCCTGGGAAAAGCAATTTGATATTTGGAAACATCATTTCTTTGAGGGCTGTTTGTAATATCGCTTCACCGTATTGCTCCCTCAATTCCAACGAATACAAGGGTCATTTCTAGGATCTCATTATCCTTAGGCCCTGTAGGCCTGGTAGAGGAGACCAAGTAGAAATCACCTTTACCCTGCATTTTGGTGTCCAGATGTGATCTTTGACCCAATACCTAGAAATGACAATGACCATTGTCATGGATGTGGACTACCACAGTTTTTCATCTAGTCTTCTAGTATCCAACGAGGCAAGAATTAAAACAGGAAAGAAATAAAGGAGAAGGGGTGTCTAAGCAACCAAGTCTTCCCTGGAAGAGAAGAGGAAGACATGAGAAGTGAGTAACAGGTTTATTTGCATATACACAAGAGAAGAGTTAACGTTGCTGGGTGAGAAGAGGCAGGGCTTGTGAGGAGGTAAGGCTTCAGCAGAGGAAGGCACCTTGACAGACAAACAAGAGACTCTTGGCTTATTAAAGCAAGCACAGCTGCAAACTTCATTTGCCCTAAGCCAACAACTCATTAACTCGTTTTCCTGCTGTCCTAGAGAATCATTTGAAAACCAGGTGAAAAACAAAGTGAAGAGAAATGGTTTTATATATCTGGACCTGCCATTTAAAACTTTATGTACAGAAGGGCTGGCCCGTGGCTCACTTGGGAGTGTGTGGTGCTGATAACACCAAGGCCACGGGTTTGGATCCCTATATAGGGATGGCCGGTTAGCTCACTTGAGGGAGCGTGGTGCTGACAACACCAAGTCAAGGGTTAAGATCCCCTTACCGGTCATCTTTAAAAAAAAAAATTTTTTTTTATGTACAGAAAAAAACAAGAGACACTTGCAAATAGTTCTTAATCTTATCAGTGCCATCTGTCCTGCTAGTAAAAATACCTATCATGGGAGAATTTGGAGATTACATGCACCTCCAAAGTTCAGGCCTCAATTCTACCAGAGTTTAGGCAAAGGAACCCTGGGAGTGGTTCCTGCCATGTTTCCAGGACACAGACACAAAATCTCTGGAAATGACGGTGGACGGCTACAGAAACAAGCATTTCTCGGCCTATTCCTGTGTGTATCTCATGGGGCCTATCTCTTGGGTAGGTGAACCTGGGAAGCTGGGAAGAGTTTCTCAAAAGAAAGGCAGGCATCCTTGCTAAAAATAAAAATGATCTTTCTTGGCTTCAAAAGTTAACCAGAATGAATGTTGACTGCTCTTTTGAATACCCTCATGAGATTAAGGCTTTTAACATGAGAAGACCAAGTTCTGCATTTGGGAAGTATAAACACCAAGTAGCTAATTCCCAAGGAAAGTTTAACTACTTACTCCTTTTTCTCTAGGAAGATATGTGGACTATCCCTACAGAATTCAGAAGAGGCTACCTGCTGATTAGACTTAAATAAAATAAAATATAAGGGTTAAGTATGCTGGCTAAGAAGGGGAAGAGAAACACACACTGAGTGATTATATCCTTTTTTGTATATAAAGGATTAAAAAATTCCAATTTAATACATTTTGGAAAAGCAAATGTAAAATGACTTGGGCTTATAAAACTGGAATTTACAATTATCTATAATAGTCAAAGACACATCATTGAACCATTTTGATTACAAATCCAAAGTAATTCTAGTGTTGGTTACAGAATCACTTTCCCGCTCCCCCAATAAGAGTCCAGTTAATAAATTGTATGCATCCCCACTGCTAATCACAATCCTCCATCTCCTCCTAAAACTGTTTTCACACCCCAGCCGCATCAACGTAACTAGGCACATCTTCCCTTCTGCAAAGCTTAGCGAGATGGTATCTCCTTTTGGCTTGCTTCAACTACCTTCCTTTATTAATAACCTCCTCCCTCAGCACTGGATTCACCCAAAGTCTTCAGCCTCCACAGATGTCTCCCCTTGGTCCCAGTTCCAGCAGGCGAGGACCTCCTCTAAAAGAAACACTGCGTCAGTGAGGCCACACTACCCATGCCTTAGGTCCTCCCTACACCAGTCCTGGGTCCCCTCTAGCACCTCTGCACTCAAGAAAGTTACATTGTTCTCTCTCTCTTCATTTCTTGCCAGTATTCTGACATTTCATGACATCTACACCAACAAGATATCTGGTCATTCCTAAGTCTTCCTGTTTGGTACAATCCTTCATTGATAACCGAGTGACTGTAACCATCACTGCAATGTTGAAAATCTCTTGGTCTATTCCCCTCTCAATCTTTATCTACCTCAATGAAACTGAGTTTCTTCTGGGAGCCAGGAGTCTTAAACCGGAGATTCCTCTCCCACACCCTCTGCCTCCCAACAGGCCTACTCAATGAGAATCTGTTACTTTAAGATGCCTACTGCTGTGCAAAGTCTAGTCAGACCTCCACAGCCTCTGTCAACTACAAGCCTGAAGATGCCGGTCCCACCAATTCTAACCAATGGTTTTCCATTGAATTAAATGAATATAGTACCACATTCTGCTCATCACTACACTTCTTTAACATACCTACAACACCCACTTTAGTAGTCTGAGCACAAAGCTCTTGAGAGCTGTCTTTTCCCCTTCTTTCAATATGCCTAGACTCCATCACATGGAGCCAAGAAAGCACCTGCTGGCCTTTTGAGTGCCTCTTGGGAACTAGCACCTAACTGGTTAAAGTGTGTTATCCAAAACTAATTATATTTTATGACCTCCCTACAGTACAAATTGCAGCACTGTTCAGTTTTTCAAAGAGTAAAATTTATCAGGGATCTATATTCTTTTCAATCTGATCTTAAGTGCTAACCTCTCATTAGCATTAAAAACGCTCTACTTTTAGTACGTTCACGTCAAATGCTCAATGAAGAAGTGCTACTTAGAGAAAGCATGGAAGTTTCTTTAAGAAAGAAACCATGCTTTCCTCTCCAGCATAGCCAATTGGCTGAAGGCCTGTTTCCATTCTCCTTTCCATTCTCCCTGCATAAATCTACAACTCACTGGCAACACATGATTTAACAGGCACTCATTATTAAGACCAGCACACCTATGGCATGTAAACAGGGTAAGAGGGCAAAAAATGCAGATCCACAGATCCTTTCCATGGAGAACTAAAAGAAAGGTCTTGGGAGACAAAGCACTCACACGTGCCAGTGTGCACACACACACAAAAACAAGTCAAACGTCTTAACAAGGGTTTACTTTCACAGAACCTTGCACAGGGACACTATGCTCAAGTCTCACTAGAAAGGAGTCACTTGGATTTTTTTTCCCTTTCTTAACAGAGCACAAGCTAACAGACAGCTAGACATTCAGATCCATTGTTACATGATGAATAGAAGGGAGCAGCATCAGACACAAAATTTCAGGCCCTGGTTTTATGTGCCTTTAATACTTGTTTTTCCTTTCCTCTGTGTTCACTAAACAGGATTTTTTTTTTTTTGTAAGGCTACTTTTCGTAGCTTTTTGTTTTCCCTTCTTATGTATCATGTTTTTAATTTCTTCTCTGAGGAATTCTCTGAATCTGTATCTTCCAATTCAACTCGGTGCCTTTTGAGGCCACTGTGGCCATAAACAGCCTTGCTGCTGTCTGTGGCTGGGGGGTCAGTGGGGTCCTCTCTTGTTCCAGCACTCGGGGTCTCACAGGCCATTTCAGACCCACAACAATCTGTGTGTAGGAGTGTTCCTGTCAGGGATGAGTTATCATGGTCAGTGTCTGAATGTCCTGGGGAAGAGCAGGCCACCACCTCTAGCTCCCCAAAGTTCTGCCCATTGTTGTGGGGGTGAGGGGGACGGGGGTGTAAGCGTCCATTGTTGTGGTTGGCACAGATGGTTTCAAGGCTCCTCTCCTCGCCGTCATCAGACTGGGTCCTGGGACAGTTGCCAGACCCGCTGTTCAGAGTGGAGCCAGATGCCTTGGGGACAGGAGGAGAGGGTGGCTCCTCAGCCCGGCTGCTCAGGACCTTGCTCAGAGCCTTTCCATTGAGCTTCTTGGTTTCAAAAGAGTGTTCTACAGAACCACCATTGTTAGTGTCCTGAGAGGTGCCTTCTGGTGCCTCTGCCCAAGGGTGGCTGCTGTGCTCGTGGCCTGGGCCATTGCTGGGGTTTCTAGGCAAGTTCCCTTCTTTAAAAGCATCCTTGCTGCAGCCTTCAGGGGGCAGGTCCTGATTCCTCAGGGCCGTGGCTGTGTTTAGACAGGCTTCTTTACTGGAAGAAGGGGCTGGGTTGTCTTTGCGGCTGGTTCCTGCTCTCCCTTCATCTGTATCCCCTGTCACTAGGGAGGTCTCTCCATCTTTGTTATTTGAGTAGGAGATATAGGAGTAGCGGAGCCACTTGTAAGCTTTATAAATTTTTCGCTCAACTGATTCTATGTCAGAAGTTGGTGATGCCCGGCTTGGTTGAATCTCCAGAGTGGCAGTACTCCGCTCAGGAGAAGAGGTGGGGGAGGAGGAGAGGTCATCTACTTTGATCTGGGGGTAATCATAGTTGTCTTCTCCAATGTAAGTGTTGGTGGGCTTGATTGGGGCACTGGGCCTCTCTTCTCGGGGTGTCTTCTGTCGGCGCCGCATGGCATTCCGCTGCCGAGTGGAGGCTCGGCGTTCATTCAGTTCCTCCTCATCCTCTGAGCTGCTGGAGCTACTGGAACTGCTGGATTCATCCTCGGGGCTAGGTGACCGTGGCCGAGGGAAGAGATCTGTGTCCAATTCAACCTCACAGGCGTTCTCTTCAGAATCAGACTCGTTGGAAAGGGCCAGAAGGCGTTTGTCCTGATAACGTCTGAGAGCAGACAGGCGCTGCTGGCGAGAGGCTGCATCCTCACATGTGGGTGTTGATGGAGTTGATGTCACTGCATTTGTCGTAGTGACCCGCAGGGGCCCCAGGTGGAAGGCATTGTCAGCAGACTCATCCACTGTGGGAGGTGGGGAGCGGGGTAGGGAGGCCGAGGACTCTGAGTCAGTGTAGCCTGAGCGCTCACTGACCCCTGCATGAAGTTGGAGGATAGTGCTCTCACTGAGGTCACTGTCTGAGTCAGAGCTCCAGCCCTCAATCTCTCGGCGGACTAGGGAGTCAAAGAAGGCCATCATCCGGGGATCCTCCTGGACTGACTGGTTGGCATAGTCATGTGACAGGCCACTCCCACTGTTCAGCACAAGGCTGATGTACTCTTCATGGGTATAGAGGCAGCGGGAATCATCCTCAATCCGACCATCAAGGTCTCCAGTACATCCTGGCTGCTTATAGGGGCTCCAGATCTGCATAGAAGATGGAAAACAAAAGCAACAAGGACTGACTGGAAAGTATTCTACAGCTGGTGGTGAAGAAGAACAGCAAGGTAGAACGTCCCCAGACCCTCCCTGTCATTTAGCCAGGACTTGGTAACCAACTGTAAAAATATGTTCTTTACCAGACTAGATCATGTGGGTTGCATATGAAAACTGAGGTTTCTAGAGTCAGATGCAGGAATAAGCAAGGTCTAGGACATAGTATTAGCCTAGTGTCAAGAGACCTTAGGCCCAGGATAATCACAGACTGTCTCCCCCACAGTCTCCCTCCCCTTCAGTTTCCTCTGTTAGTAGCTTAGAAATTATAATCATAAACTGAGAGGATAGAAGATGACTTGAAGATTGGCCGATGTGTTAAAAACTTTCAGAAAACTGAAGCTGTACAGAGAGGTACCACTTTTCCAAAGTGAAAACAGACCCAGCAGTTAAGTCCCCTGAGACAGTTAATATTTCAGCCTATAGCTCCATTTCTCCCCAACTGCAACATTTCTATTTTTAACTAATGGGAATTGCTTACTGGAGCTTGATAAGAATAACCAACTGCCTACACTGCAGTTCCCTCTTGGACATGCAGGCAGCAGTTACCCAGGAAACTGGGTCCTCTTAACCAGGGCTGCTGGCTTGCTCCTCCACTCATCTGTTAGCTACAGGAATAGGCAAGACAACTCCCCAAGGAGAAGTGACTGTAGCCTCATCCCTTAACATAACACTCTTCCACTCCACAGTCAATGACATGAGCTCAGGGATAAAAGGTGGCAGAACTAGGATTCAAACTCAGGTCTCTCTGAACCAAAGGCCCAACTTCACAGTTGGGTAAGTTATGCAAAAATTAAGTTCAAGGTAATTAAGCTGTCACTGCAAATGAGAATGATTAGCTCCACCTGACTACCAGACTGGTCCACAGAGCAGCACAGAGAAGCTCAGTTACATCAGCCTGTAGCCATGGCAACTCAGATGAAATTCCAGGCAATTTTCTTGCCTGACAGGCTTGTGTCTATCTTTAGTGGCACCCAACCCAGAAAACAGTGGCCCCTCATTCCCCATCCTCCACCAAGACAAATGCTTTGTTCCCCCAAAGCTATGTAAGGACAAATTCACCTCCCTGTGGTAACTTTCCTGAGGCTCATTCCCACCATGCTTTACTTGGCAATTCCTGGGAGTGGGTGTCTCTTTGGAGGACCGACAGTTCAAAAAGGGCTGAAGAAACCTTCTAGATAGCTTCTCTCCTCCAATTTCCAACTCAAATTCAATCCTCCCTCAACGTGTTCCCTGCTCATAACTCCTCAGATGTTCTTTCCTCTGCAGCTACATAATCTCATCCAGGAGAGTTTTAAGCAGTGGTTCTCAAACTTTGGAGTGTACAAAAATCACCTGTAGTTACAATGTTGAATCGTGAACCCCAATCTTAGAGATGCTGATTTAGTAAGTCATGGACAGGTATCAGGAACTGTGCATTTTTAACAAGAACTCAAGGGGTGAGTAAGTAGGTGGACCAACTTCTAAGAAACACTGGAATATAGTTAGCACAAAATAAGTAGCAGAAAATAAAGGATTTGTCTGAAGAGATCCTCTGGTTCTTTGTGAGATTCAATGTTTGGGAAACATTAAGACACGTCTTCTCAAGAGACTCAAGCTATAAATGACTATCTCTGCAAACAGATGTCTAAGGAAATAAGAGTTTGGTGATTTAGAAAGGAAGCCAAGGGGCCCAAAAAAAGCAGAGCCCTTTGGGTATTTTTTGGGTCTTATTTTAAATTCTGAGCCAATCTCTCACCTACTCAGGTTAAAAAAAAAATGGTAAAATGTTATTAACCATGTTCTCTAATATAAAGATAAATCTATTTGTACTTTATAGAAACTCAGAATTTGTTAACAGTGCAAAATAATGATGGTGAGATGCTGGTCTAACTACTCGACAAGCCAGTTTTTAAGTTCTACCACCCCCATTTTCACTTCAGGAATGAAAATCATAACACTGAAAGTCAGCTTTTGTCTGGGCTCTGGAATGTATTAAGCTGAGGTAGACCGTTCATTCCTGAAGCTTGGAGTAATGGAACAAAACACAGGATCAAGAGGCAGGGGACTTGAGAATAGGTTCCCACGCAGCTCCTAGCTAGCCAGTGACCTTGGGTGAGGCTCAGCTCCCTCATCTAAACAGTAAAGTATATGAGTCTCATCCAGTCCTAAGATTCACAGCAAAACAAAACCCCCATCCCAGACCACCAGTCTTCAGTTCTCAAGGGGCTGTGGGAGTAGGTGGAACAGGTGGGAGCCCCAGCCCCACCACTTCCCATGGGCCTGCAAGAATGACTGCATCCTTGAAAGCCTCTGTTTTTCATCTGTAGAAATGAGGATGATGAAATGACATAACCTATATCCAAGCACCAATAAATGTGGTGCTTTCTCTTTCATTTGGCAATTGAATACATCAACCAAAAAGTCTCACCCTCAGAGAGACTTTTGAATATCAGAAGTATTGACTGTCCCTATTATCTTGGTCCTCCCTCATCCTTAAAATATCAATTTCAAACATTTGTGAAATTGTTCATTTCTTTACTCTGAAAGTCAACAACTCAGAAGTGAAGCCATGAAAAAACAACTTCCTGTTACATGTTAATTAACTGTGGCTACACATGTCTCCTCTTGGGAAAAGAAGAGTGAGCAGCTTTTTCTCTAAGCTCAGTCAAGAGCTTAGCTCAAGGGATGCTGAGGGAAAGGATGCAGTTCAATTCTTATTCAAACATTATCAAAATAGAAAGCAATTAAGTGACAAGTGTTTGAGCTACACAAATGAGCATGACATGCTTGATGTAGCAGCTCTAAGCCCTCTTCTCTCTTTGTGCTATTACACTGACTTTAGAAATTTGTGAGAGGGCCGAGCCCGTGGCGCACTCGGGAGAGTGCAGCGCTGGGAGCTCCGCGATGCTCCCGCTGCGGGTTCGGATCCCATATAGGAATGGCCGGTGCACTCACTGGCTGAGTGCAGGTCACGAAAAAGACAAAAAAAAAAAAAAAAAAAAAAAAAAAAAATTTGTGAGAAAAACTACACAGATAAGGTCCTAAATTGATACTGAGTGGTTGCCACACTGTCTAAATCTGGCTTCCAAGATCCTCTGGGCCTGCCTCCAGCCTATCTTCCCAGCCTTACATCCTAGTCCTCCCTTTTCTTCCTCTTCACTTTGGCTAACCACGACCATTTTCTGAACAGGTCCCATGCTTTCTTGCTTCTGAGTATTATTCATAAGCACAATGTCTGGTACACAGTAAATGGTGAATAAATATTTGTTGATCCAGTGAAATAAATAAATATCCATCCCCTTTACTTGGAACGTTCTTCTTATTTTACTCCTCTCCTTCATTTTGAAGTCTTTATCTAGTCTTCAAAATCTAGTTCAAATATGAACTTACACTGAATAACCCCAATTAAGGAAAAAATCTCCAGCCTCCCATAGCACTTCGTTTATATCTCTTATACATCTACCACATTTCCCATTATCTACATTTCTTGTCTCCCCTATTGGGTCATCAATTCCTAGGGAGACCTGTGTAATTTTTCTTCATCTTTGTGTTCCCCATAGGGATAAGCACAAATGGCACACAGTAGGTATATCACAAATATTGGGTGAATAAACAAATATTGGTCTTTGAGGAAAAAATGTCAGGGTTTGCCACATGTCCCCCAATATGTTCAACTATGAAATGAACTCCCTTCTTTTGCTAAATGGACATTCAGGGGGACAGAAGACCTGTTATGGGTGAGAAGAGGCTGTCCCTTGGAGGGACTCTTCTCCTCCAATCTAGAAAGGTAGCAATAAAGGACAAGGACAGGGAGAAGGTGAAGTAAAAAGAGATGGAGAGAGAAAAGCGGGTCTCAGACTGGAATAGAACATGGTGGGTGATGCTCTTTGAGCCACGAATCCTCTCAGAAATCGCAAGCAGGAAAGTGACATTTACTAAAATAGTCAGAAATTGTCAGGCACAGGTAATTCAGAAGGCACTCCTGGGTGGCAAGTCACTGTTAATGTCCTCACTCCTTTTGGGATGATGCAGGCACAGGCAAGGGCAGTGTTCCAACAGACACATGCAGCTAGCAGGTCTCATTCTGCTCCTTCCCACCTCCTTTCCCACAGTGCTTTAATGCCACACCATGCCCAATCAGCCTGTGAAAGGGGAAGACACTGGCAAGACGGCAAAGCTACAACTCTAGACCTTTTTGCTTTCCCTCTCACCATGGTCATCTGTACGGACTCAAGGTTTCAAATGGCTGAACGTGCCTCCTGGTGGGGCAGGGTTTAGATCCCATGGGAACCTGGGGCCAGTGAGTTCCACAGTTCAATCTGGATAACCTCACAGAGAAAGCATTTTCTTTTATTTCTCCTCTGAGAACTTGGCTGCTTTCCAACTTATGACCTTTAAGGTAAGGACTTTAGTTGACTAAACAATAACTAGGGAAACTTAGCATAGAAGCATCCCAGAGTACACGACCAAACAGGAACATCTCTTCTAAAGGAGATGCCCAAGGAGACAGCTTTCTGAGAAAGAGAATCACGTCAATGGCCTAGAGAGGACATGTTACAGTGCCAATCCATGACTCGCAGGCCAAAGCAGCGGGGAGAGCCATACAAGGGACAGGGCCATTTCAAAATCGGCCTAAGTAAAGGACTACTGAGATGGTCAAACCCAGCAGGGACATCAAGCTGCCCACTGTTTTCCCACTAGCATGACAAATGTGGTGGTATACCAGGAAGAAGAGACGACAGGGCTCGATCGATCCTAGCTTTAACACTAATTAGCTGTGTGACTTTGGACAGTTCATTTATAATTTAAATCTCATCATCTGTAAAAAGAAAAAGTCAGTAAAAATGATCTGGAAGTCCTGTTCTAACCCTGTGGGGAAATGTGTGCAGCCATGAAAGTCAGCCCTGACCCATAGGACCCACAGCCTAAACCAAGGAGGTTGGACTAAGAGCAAATACAAATATTGACCCACACACCAATAGTATATTTCTGATAGCTGCCCTGCCAACAAACACAACTTGATTTAACTCTGGATAGTTTTTTGGTTTTTTTAAAAAAGGACAAAAGAAAATGAAAATTACTAAATCATCATAAACCAATTTTTACTTTTTCTCTGAAATCTCTCTCAGGTTTTTGATGTCATTTTTTAAAAATTGAGGAATTTTAACTTTTGGTTAGAACATCATTTATCCTCACTTACAAGTCAAGTTATCACATGGTCCTCAAGAATTCATCATTTGCCCTGAACCCTCATTTCCTCAGATATGGGAAAGGGTTACTAGCAACTGGTCTGTGAGTAATGGGGAGTGGGCCACCCTTCTGTGGACAGAGGGCAGGCGGGGTCCCTCTGTTGCAGCTATAAAAATATTCCTTGGCAGAGGTGAGTTCATTCAGCCAATGTGCAATTGATGCAAGTATTTTTATTCATATCCAAGTAGCGTCAATCACAACCATGTGCAATAGTTTTTTGATATGTCCTAAAACAATTTAGCTATGGTTCCGGCAATCACTTAGTTATATCTGTACCATATTAGGACAGCAATTAATGCAAAGTGCACACCGAGTAACTGAGGGGACAATGGCTCTCCTAACCTCTAAATGAGGTTTGGAAAGCACAAATCATCACACTCAAAATCAAAGGCCATTGGAAATGTAGCAGCATATAAGGTAGTGTCTAGAAGACGTCCTCTGTTTCAAAGCCTACTGACTATTTTAAAAAAAGGTTCTGAATAGAGGGTTTTAAACCACTTTTAAATATAATTTTCCAATATTTTGTAATGTCAAAAGCAATGAGAACTTTGATATACTTTCAGTATGTTTAGATATGAGGTCCCACATCTAGTTTCTTCTAATTATGAATTGTAATAATTTCTCTAAAAGGACAGAAAGGGAAGGTGCCTCACCTTGATAATCTTTTCTACACCAGAAGAGCAGATCATGTAGGTGTGGGGATTAAATCGAACCTGGTTAACAATTGACCGATGCCCTTTCAGCACCATGAAGGCTCCGTTGACCACCCTACCAATGCCACCTGGGAAAACAGAAGGAAACAAAAATCAAATGATAAAATGGATGAAAGTAAATAGGTTCCAATAAAGGCAGATAAACAGCTCTGAATGGGAGCTGAGATTTTTTATTAACTGCACCACCAACAGAATGCTTAATCTTACAGATAAAGTTGCTATGGAGAGAGAAAAGATGAAACACCTCTCAACATATGTCTTCTTACCAAGAGCCTTTATTTAGCCTTTAAGCATTGCCCACGCCCAACCACTGCAACTCCATTGTCAATGAAACCAAAGCCACCTAAAATATTTCTCAAGTTTTTGATCTCCAAGATAGAATCCAAGTGTTACCTTAGAAAAGGCCAATCATGAGCAAACTGAGACTGAACTGCCTGGGAATAGTGAGGCAGCTGAGCCAGTGCCATTGAGAACCAGAAGTATATAATGACTTAAGTGCACACAAAAAATCTGTGATCCATTTGCTCTCAATTTCTAAGATGAAGATAGCAAACAAAACAAAAAGCAAAACCACTGAGAAAAAAAATGTAAAGAATCCTTCCGCCCCCTACCTCCCTCCCAATAGCAGGGAGAAATTAGGATAAAAAAAGGAGATTTGGATCACTTTCATAATAAGCAGGGTCCATGTATGGAGAATTTGAATTAGAGACTGGGCCTTAAAGAAACCATGTATAGATTAAAGTCAAGAGGCTTTAGATAGAAAGCTGTATTTTAGAGATCATCCTGAAGGCTTTTTTCTTCAGTGAATGAGAAAAGTAAAAGAGGCCTGGAATTTACAACAAAGATCAAGATGGTCACCATTTATGAACTTCGGATAAACTGAAAGGTTCAACTTCACTGGTAATGGTATCACACGCACACAGAACACATGCACTCAAGTTCTGAACAAGGTCCCTTCTGAGCAATCACCAACAGCTCAGTACACATAGGGCAATTTGTGTCCCTGGCCAACTGGCAAGATGTGATGCATCCAGACACATACATGTGAGTGTTCATTTCTTTAATACCTCCTTAGTCTCTAACACGAGCATGGCACCACTAGGGCATGTAGTATCATTAGGAAAAGCCTCTGCTGCACAGCCTCCATCCCACTGCCAACCCCACCTTGTTCAAACATTCATTCCAAACATTTCTCAATGTCTTAGTGTCTAAAGGGAAAATGACTAGAACAATGCTTCCCCAGAAATAATCTGGTTCTGGAGGTGTCTTCTGCTTTTGGCCTCCTGACACAACTCCTTTTTTGCCTCATGGAAGAGATCCCCTCTTTATTACCATGTACATATGTTTTTCATGACCGTAGAAGGTTTTGGACTATACTGATCTGTTCCTTGGAGGTGCCAATTTAGCCAGCTCTAGGTGCTCTTCTCTTTGGAGGATGACAAAAATGTCCTTTGCCAAAATTTTTCTCCATATTCAATATTAGTAATATTTGAATTGTCCAGAATGGATAATACATTCAAAGCTATTCAATCTCAGTCCATCATCAAGTTTGCAAATAAGCCATAAAGGAAAAGAGAGTGAGTAGGACATAGGACTGGTGGGCTTTTAATGGAGAAAAATGATCAGGAAAGGCTAAGCACTGAGGCAGGCTGCCACGGTGGGAACTCCTAGGCAGTCTGAGTGCACTGGGTTCCTAGGGTGGGGTGAGAGGAAGGGAAGGTGACCTGGGCCTACTTAAAATAAAAATAAACTTAAGAGAGTTAGGGAAGAGGGATCCATGGGACTCTAAGGAACCTAAAACTGCTATCTCAGTACAGCGATCTCACCACCCCCAAGGAGTTCCTTTGGGTTTATTTCTTTATTTTTTCACCCCTGATCTTCAGCAGAATAGTTCTTTTCCAGATAAGGCTGATTTGACAAGTACCATTTCTGCTCTTGAGTCTCCTCTGAATTCTACTTTTCTAGCATCCTACTCCTACCCCTGTCCCCACTGGGTGGTCAGCAGCAAAGCAACTTTGGGTTAAACCTGGTATCAAACTCGTTTAATCCTACTGCCTCCAAAAAAGGAATTTAAGAGACTTTTCCCAAGTCATACAGCTAGAAAAAATGGCAGAGTCAAGATCTGAACCAGAGTCTGTTTGGCTAAATGCCTAATACGCTTTCTACCACATCAGCTGCCTTTAGGAGATGGAAAGGTTTGAATAGGAATGGAGTCAGAAAACTTATAACTGATTTCTAAATCTTTCTAGCAGTTATCAGATAGGTTGGACATCAGCTGCCTTTAGGAGATGGAAAGGTTTGAATAGGAATGGAGTCAGAAAACTTATAACTGATTTCTAAATCTTTCTAGCAGTTATCAGATAAGTTGGCCTTCTTTTGAAGTCCTAGTCAAATGAGGGGAGGGGACATTCTATCCAATGGTATCCTGAGCACAAGCTCTATATTATCACCACGGGACATTTCATCACACTGCCAACACTGAATACTCCATGAGAGTAGAAGTGATCTGTTTAATCTGCTCTTGCATACCTAGAATCTGGGACACAATGCCTAAAGTACAGCAGGTGCACAGTAAGTATTTGTTGAATGGATAGGTTTTGAGGAGAGTGCAATTCCAGAATAAGTAACACCAAAGGAGGACTGACAGAGGGTCTCACACTTAAAGAATCAGCTACCGCAGAACTAAAGTTTATCAACCAAACGAACCTTTCTGTCAAAGGTTACCTGGAATACAATTACAATTACTTTAAGAATAATCGAAGGGTATCATGCCTGAAACTTCAGACCATGGAAAAACTGTTTCTACTGCTCTTTCATGCACTGTGGTCCTCATCTGGTTTCTCTTCTTGGCAGCAATTTTAATACAAGTTTTTTTCTCCTTCTTCCCACCCAAACTGGTAGCTAGGAAATCTGAAGAAGAGGAGGAAGTCAATATAGCCAAGAGAATAATGGTGAGAACAGGTACAGGAAGAATTATTACTGCCATTTGTTTAAGGTAACCAAGGCTGTGTACACAAAATCATAGCAATGAATGGGCTTTAGAGAGGTTCGCTACAGTCTCTTTCCTGGTTGCCTGGTTTCAAATGATTGCATACAGCTGCTATTGTACAGTTTACATACAATGATTTCTTGAGAATAAACTTTTATTAGTCCTGGAAATTTGCATAAACCAGATAGTTTCTGCTTTAATCTGAAATGGCTAAAGTCAAGACGCCAATATCAATAAAAACCTGGGGCTCCCTTCTTCCTTTATCTGGCCAGATCTTGCTGGCCAACAGCAGGATCAAATTAGAAGGAGTTGAGGCAGAGAACATTTTTTCCAAGAACTGTATAACCTACATAACCTCCCTTCAGGGTCATCTCTAAGGCTGTGCATGAGGACCAGGTGAGGATCAACCTCACCCCATATGGTTGTTGAGCTGAGTCAAGACCTAATCACTAATAATGGATACCAATAAATAAAATAGCACATACCCAGGAAAAAGGACCTGGCTCATCCTTGAGGTGCCATTTGTTTACACAGTTCTGTACAATAACAGTCATTTCTCTGGGCCATCTGCTCTGGCTGGCTTAGCCAAACATATTGCTATTCCTCTATAGGTTTTGTTCATAAATTGAGGCCAGAGTTCCCATATAACCATCTTTCTTTGGTTTAGAAGGGATACTAGAGAGGCAGTGAAGGCTATAAATCACCTTACCTATTTTATTGCAAGACCACAAAAAAGAAAATGAGAGCAGTCCATCTCAAAGAATTCCAGCATCAGTGAATTGCTCACTACCTTAGGGGACCCCAGAATACCAGGAAACACAAGCAACTAAGAGAAAACACCTTGCTCAGAACCCAGATAAAGACTTTTCTAAAATGCCAAGGCCAAATGTTCCCCCCAGAGAAGACAAGAGGAAGTGTACAGGTCCTAATGTACCTCCCTTTCTCTACTTATGCTCCTCTTTTCACAACATCCAGCAAGAGGTTTATCCTCTCTGACCTCTCAAGGGTCAAAACACCACTACTATTTCTAGCCAACTTCAGTCACTTCTGTCTCTCTCCAGTTTCATTCGCTTCACAAAGTCCTCCAAGAATGACTGTGATTTCAATTCAAAAGCTAAAAGCAACATGGTCAAGCTTTCTTGACGTCTTGGTCTAACAGCAATTTATCACTCATGTTGGGAAGTGGTCCTCAATGGTACTTGGGGCTATAGAACAGGACACTTACGTATTCTGTACTGAAATCAATCCCAAATGCAACCTGGATAAAACATCAGTATTAATTTTCTTGTTGGACTCTATGGATTTTTTTCCCCCAACTAATTAATGGGTTGGACAACCACCTTTGTGAGAAGGGGAATGAAAAACTATTGAACAACGCTTTGATTAGGAGGGGAAAATGTGAAAGCAGCAGTGAGGAACCAGGAATAGGGACCAAATGACTACTAGAAGGGGCTGATGGGAGACAAAAAAAATCAAGAAAACAGGAGACAAAATTTCCATTTCCAAGCAGTAGAGAACAGGCCCTCATGAAGAGGGAAATAACCATGATCTTCAATGATTTAGATGCTGACAAATCCAGGATAGTAAAAATAGAGTCACACATATAAGAAGTACTTGATAAATGATTGCTAAATGGAAATTAGTGAAAAACACTGTTAAGAGTTGTATTAAAAAAAATTCTAGTCTCAACAAATTTTTAAAAATGGAAATTATTTGAAGTATCTTTTCAGACCACAACAGATTAAAACTTGGAATCAGTAACAAGCGAAACTCTGGAAACTATACAAATACATGGAAAGTAAATAACATGCTCCTGAAGGACCTATGGTTCCAAGAAGAAATTAAGCAAGAAATCAAAAAATTTCTTGAAACTAATGAAAATAAAGACATATCATACCAAAACCTGTGGGTTACTACAAAAGCAGTACTAAGAGGGAAGTTTATTGCAATGAATGCTTACATCAAAAGAATAGAAAGATTTCAAATAAACGACCTAATGTCACACCTCAAAGAACTAGAAAAACAAGAACAATCCAATCCCAAAATTAGTAGACAGAAAGAAATAATTAAGATTAGAGCAGAACTAAATGAAATAGAGACCCAAAAAAATGATACAAAAGATCAATGAAATGAAAAGTTGGTTTGAGAAGATAAACAAAATAGACAAACCATTAGCAAGGATAACTAAAAAAAGAGAGTGAAGACCCAATAACAAAAATCAGAAATGAAAAAGGAGGCATTACAACCAATACCACAGAAATACAAAGAATCATTAGAGACTATTACAAACGACTATATGCCAACAAATTTGAAAACTCGGAGGAAATGGATAAATTTCTGTACACATACAAACTATCAAGAGGGAACCAAGAAATAATAGAAAACCTGAACAGATCAATAACAAGCAACAAGATTGAGGCAGTAATCAGCAGTCGCCCAACAAAGATAAGCAGGACCGGGTGGCTTGACTGCTGAATTATACCAAACTTAAAAGAGGAATTAACAGCCATTCTCTTCAAACTATTCCAAAAAACTGAAACAGAGGCCATTCTCCCAAACTCATTCTGAGGCCAGCATCACCCTGACACCAAAAATAGACAAAGATAAAACAAAAAAAGAAAACTACAGGCCAATATCTCTGATGAACACAAGACATAAAAATCCTCAAAATATTAGCAAACAGAACACAGCAACACATCAAAAAAATTATACACCACAATCAAGTGGGATTCACTCCAGGGATACAAGAATGGTTCAACATAACCAAGTCAATAAACGTGATACACCACATCAACAAAATCAAGGACAAAAACCATATGATTATCTCAACGGATGCAGAAAAAGCATTTGACAAAATTCAACATCTTTTCATGATAAAGACTTTCAGCAAATTAGGTATAGAAGGACAGTACCTCAGCACAATAAAAGCCATATACAATAAACCCACTACAAATATCATCCTGAATGGGAAACAGTTCCATTAAGAAGAGGAACAAGACAAGGATGCCCACTTTCACCACTCCTATTTAATATAGTATTGGAAGTACTAGCCAGAGCAATCAGGCAAGAGAAAGAAAGAAAGGGCATCCAGATTGGAAAAGATGAAGTCAAACTGTCCCTGTTTGCAGATGACATGATCCTATATACAGAAAAACCTAAAAACTCTACCAACAAACTCTTAAAAGCTGGTAAACGATTTCAGTAAAGTTGCAGAATACAAAATCAACACACAAAATCAGTAGTGTTTTTAATACTCCAACAATAAAGTAACAGAAAACAAATCAAGAAAGCAAGCCCATTTACAATAGTCAACAAAAATATAAAGTATCTAGGAATCAATTTAACCAAGAAGGTGAAAGATCCCTACAATGAGAACTACAAACTACTACTTAAAGAAATTAAAGAGGACACAAAAAGATGGGAAGACATTCCATGTTCTTCTATTGGAAGAATTAACATTGTGAAAATATCCATACTACCTAAAGTGATCTACAAATTCAATGCAATCTCCATCAAAATGCCAGTGACATTCTCCACAGAAATAGAAAAAAACGATCCTAACATTTGTATGGAACAACGAAAGACCCTGAATAGCCAAAGCAATCCTAAAAATCCAAAAAAATAAAGCCAGAGGAACACTACCTGACTTCAAATTATACTATAAAGCTAACCAAAACTACAAAGCTTACCAATATAGTAACCAAAATGGCACGGTATTGGCATAAAAATAGACACTCAGACCAATGGAAGAGAATAGAGAACACAGAAATCAACCCACAAGCTTACAGCCAACTGACCTTTGGACAAAGGCACCAAGAACATACTTTGGGGAAAAGATTGTCTCTTGAATAGATGGTGCTAGGAAAACTGGACATTCTTATGTAAAAGAGTGAAACTAGACCATACCTCTCACCATATACCAAAATCAACTCAAAATGGATTAAAGACTTAAATATAAGACCTGAAAATACAAAACTCCTAAAAGAATACATAGGGGAAATACTGCAAGAAATAGGTCTAGGCAAAGACTTTATGAATAAGACCCCAAAAGCACAGGCAACAAAAGAAAAACAAATGGGATTATATCAAACTAAAATGCTTCTGAACAGCAAAAGAAACAACAATTAACCAACAGATTGGGAAGAAAAAAATCTGTAAACTATGCATCTGACAAGGAATATACAAGCAACTCAAACAACTATAAACAAACAAGTAACCCCATTAAAAAATGGGCAAAGGAGCTAAACATGTATTTCTCAAAGGAAGATAGACAAATGGTCAAGAGGTACATTAAAAAATGCTCAACATCACTAAGCATCAGTGAAATGCAAATTAAAACCACACTGAGATATCATCCCACTCCAGTTAGACTGGCTATTATCAAAAAGACAGAGAATAACAAGTGCTGACGAGGATGCAGAGAAAGGGGAACTCTCCTACACTGTTGGTGGGACTGTAAATTGGTGCAGTCATTATGGAAAACAGTATGGAGATTCCTCAAACAACCACAGATAGAACTACCATATATGATCCAGCAATTCCACTGCTGCATATATACCCAAAGGAATGGAAATCATGTTGAAGGGATACCTGCACTCTCATGTTTATCACAGCTCTATTTACAATAGCCAAGAGTTGGAACTAACCTAAATGTCCTTCATTAGACAACTGGATAAGGAAAATGTGGTATATATACACAATGGAATACTACTCAGCCATAAAAAAGAATGAAATTCTGCCATTTGCAGCAACATAGATGAACTTGGAGAAAATTGTTACATGAAATAAGCCAGGCACAGAAAAAGAAATACGACATGTCCTCACTCATAAGTGGGAGCTAAAAAAATAAACAAATAAATTAAGAAGAAGGATACAACAACCACAATAATTCGTTAAACTTTCAAAAGGAAAGAACAGAACTGAGGCTACCACAGGTAGGAAAGGGGGAGGGGGAGGAAAGGTTTACAAGAAATTGGTAAAGGGCCACAAAAATTGATTATATTGTGTAATGTTGCAGATACCAATTATCCTAATTTGAGCATCACATTTTGCACACAGGTATGGATATTCAACACTGTACCTCACAGATGTATATTATCAATTATGTTTCAATCAATAAACAAAAATTTAAAAACTCTATACTCAGGTAAAAAAGATTATGGTATAAGAAATCCTCTCAGCATTTCATGTAAAAACCTTATCTTGTAGCCGCAGAAAGGGGTATCAGACAAAATCCTGCAGAACATACTGATAAAGCAAGACCATCAGCAAATACATAAAGAAGGGGTACTACTTTGTAGGAGGAGAAGTTGAAAAATCAGGTAACAGCAGTTATTCAAATGATATGATGGATATCAAGTCTCTGTAATTACCTAGTCCTTCCCTAAGCAAGAAGACTTGGGCTTGGGAAAATTCAGCATATAACAGCATGTGATATTCACCAAGGAATCCAATGGTTAATTCAGTCTTCATCCTAACTCATCTTATTAGACCTATTGGCAAGATTCAACATAGTTGCCTCTTCTTTGACACATTTTCTTCACTTTACTTTCTAGGATCACCCTCTCTTGGTTTTCCTGCTACCTCACTGGTTACTCATTCCTGACCAAGGATGAGTATTTTTGGTTCCTCTCCTTGACTTCTAAACATTAGAATGCCTTAGGGCTCAGTCTTTGGCTCCCTTCTCTTGACTAGTTGTACTTGCTTGGTCATCTCGTTCAATCTTATGACTTTAAATACTATCAAGATGTTATCAAAACATAAATTTTTATTTCTAGTCCAGACCTGTCTCTTGAACTCCAGATCTCCAAACTTATTTATTCAACATCTCTAACTGGATGTTAGAGACATTTCAAACTACATGCCCTACCACCCCAGCCCCCCAGATATTTTTTCAGGAAATCCTGATGGTTTTGCCTTAAAAATAGTTCTAGAATCCAACCCGTACTACCTTAGTTCAAGCCATCTGCACCATTCTCCTGTATTATGTGAGACTCCTCATATTTCTCCCCATTTCTATCCTTGGCAGCCCCACTCCTACTGTCTATCTTCAACTCAGCAGCCAGAGTGATCCTCTCAAAATACATCAGATCATGTCATTTCTCTGCTCAAAACTCTCAAATGGCTCCCTATTAACTCGGTAAGAGCTTACACGAGTGGACACCCCCATGTCCCACTTACCTCTGACTTCATCTCCTTCTATTCTCCCCTCCCTCGCTCTGCCTCAACACATCTGCTTTCTTGCTGTTTATCAAACACACCAGACACACTCTTACTTTAGGACCTACACTTTGGCTCTCCCTGAAATGTTCCCTGATTTCTGCATGGTTATCTCCCTTACCACTTTGGGGTTTTTGTTCAAATGTGACCTTCTCAATGAGGCCTGTTCTAAACATCCTATCTAAAATTGTATTCCCCTGAACTCTGCTCGACTTTTTCCATAGCACTTCTAGCCTTTTAAACATTCTATATGACTTATTATGCCTATTGTTCATTGCCTGTTTCCCCCGCTAGAATGTAAGTTCCATGATGGCAGGGCTCCTATGTCTTTGCTGTATCTCAAATCTCTAGAACAGTACCTAGCACAGAGCAGATTCTCAATAAGTATTTGATGAATAAACGAAAAGATGTGAGTGTAAAAAACTGTGGATTACAAATGTTCAGGGAAAAAAAAACCCTCCATTGGTGGGCTCTATCACCCAATGTGTGAATCATCCAAGTGTTTCTCTTTCTCCATCTTCCTGTTGCCAATTCCAGATGTTTCTTTTATAGCATTTTTAGTATAGTAAGAATAGAGAAATAAAAGGGCTGAAATATTCTCTATCTTTCAGGGTCCTTTGAAACACTAACTCCATAAAATCTTTACTGATCTCATTGCTTTTTACCGATCTTATTGCTCCATAAAAACTTTCCGATCTCATTAACCTTTTCTCATTGCTATTATACTGGAAGCTTTTGGAAGGCAAGAAAGTGTTTATCTTTCAAAGGCCCGTATAGCTTTGCTAATGTCTTATCTAAGGATACTCAATAAGTGAACAAATTGAAGTAAATCCCCTCATCATTTTCTCCGAAACAAAACTTGAAGGAGAAGGCTAAAGCTATTATCTGCTAAAATGAGGTTTGGTAAGCAGCTGTTGAGACAATCTATTTCATTCCTGACTCCACTGATAGAATCAAGAATGTACTGCTATGAGGGGCAAGGAACTACTCCTTTTCCTGGTACATCTAAAAGAGGTGCTCAAACAACCTCTTAGCATTTCCAAAAGGCCTGAGGGAACAGTCGCGGGGTCTTCAAGTTTCAAACCACAAAGAGAAGTACAATCAAGGACACTGACAATACAGAGAGAGCAGTGGCTGCCTCCTGGGGACCATGTAACCACTTAACAGATGAGAAAAGCCAGATGGGGACAGCCAGTGGTGTCAGTAAAGCTCAAAGATCTCCATAGGCAGCGATGCTTAGTTGCACAAAAAAGTCAGTTATACTGAGTTCTTCTTTCATCATATGTACTTCACATGTGTTTGTAACCAACTACTTGTGACCAATTAAAAACAGCTGTTTTTCCAGTTACGTGGGGAGAAAAAGCAGATACTTAGGCCTAACTGAATGAGAATGAATACGTGTCTAGAAAAAGGAAGAGACATAGAGCATACCCACATGTGCAGGCCCATGAAAACGCATTTACAGCTGTTTCTAGCCTACTTCATCAGCCTGCTGACAGTGGGGGGTGGCTGCAGTGACTTGACAGTGAAAATGCATGTTTTTCCCTTCCATTCAGGGAAAAAACTGTCACATAAAGGAACCCTCTTAAACTACTGATGAGTCAAGACAGCCTTCATGTGAGAACAACTCAACCAGCCATTCAGGAGGGCACTAAAGGAGGACAATGTCTTGATCTCTAAGGAATTTTTAAAATAAGAATTTAAAAAAGGAGAAAACTTTCTTAAGGTGGAATAACAATCATCGAGCAGCTACTACGCACTCTCACCATAACCCTAGGAAGGTAGATGTTGTTGTTGTTGTTGTTGATGTTACTATCCTTATTTTACAGAGGAAGCAACAGAAGTTTGGAAAGACTAGGCAATTTTTCCAAAGCCCCCAACTAGAAAATGAATGGATCAGGAATTTAATAACCAGGCCTGCTAACTTTATTACATTATGCTTTTCTTTTATTGTTAACCCTTAAACAGAAGTAGAACAAATTCAGAGGAGAGAATACCAGTACAGCAAAGGAACTGACATTTCTTTGAGGAATTACTAAATAAACTTGGGGATACTATCTCTGCAGAACATCTAGAAGAGGACATGGGAGCTACTTTATAAGAAGACAAACACCAGGAAAGCATAAACACAGAGAAGAGTGAGGATACAGAAGATGCCATCTGCAAGCCAAGGAGAGACACCTCAGGAGAAAGCAAACCTGCTGGCACCTTGATCTTAGACTTCTAGACTCCAGAACTGTGAGAAAATTAATTTCTGTTGTTTAAGCCACCAGCCTGTGATATTTTATCACAGCCCTGGCAGAGTAGGTGGCCCATACCCTGAGTAAGTACAGAAATCAGCAGGGAGAGGAAAAAAACCTATGATACTACTGCTAATTCTTTTCCAGTATCTACACAAATGTGAAAAAGATACCAGAGAACAGTCCCAGAGAGAAGGGGGAATTATATACTTTCTATTTTTAAAGTCCCATTGACTTAATTAAAAGCTTTTCAAGATCAGGTAAAAGATACAATCAAGCCCAAAGATTATTTCTCAGCTAATCAATCTAAGATTTATGGTGGTGAGAGACTTAATCCAGCACTACCTCTAGTGCTAGAACATCATTTTTTGTTTGAGTAATCTGCTGCTGTCCCATCTGGTCATGCTTCAGAGGTAAGCTGCTTCCCTCATGCTTTCCAAATTCTAGAAGGGGAAAAGCCCTTTTGTAATTTGTTTAGTAACTAGACCACAGCAACTGGATAGTTACACCTAAAGTGGGCCTCAACAGGTTTTGAAAGGCAGCAGTTTGGTAACAATATTGTTAATTCAGCAATAGGCAAAGCCAAAAACTTCCCTAAACTCTAAGCACTAGGCACATTTTGTGTAATACACTTGTCATAGTACTCTATTATTTTCTGAATGGCCATTTTCCAGCTAAATGCCATGTATCACCTGGAGCAGATGGCTGTATTGAGCTGTCCTGAGTATAAAAATAGACATTTTTCTACCAGTAGGTAACACTCGCTGAGCACGTGAGGACACTATTACCAAGAATGAAGAAGAATGATCCATACTGTCTGAAAGCTCAGATGGCTTATATCCAAATTTATGGAAAGCTGCAGGCTTTTCTCAGCATACATCTAGAACAAATGCAGAAATACTTGTTCCTAATTTCTTTGATGTCTGGGGTCAGCAAAACCCCGGGAAACATGTCTGTCCATCAATGGAGAAAGCCTCCCCTTAGTCAACATGACCAGGGAGACCAAAGGAAAGGAAAAGGCTTTAACAACTGTTTGTAGAGTAATAAACAGGAATGTGAAGATAGGTAATAATACTGGAAAAGCATGTAAAAACAACATTAAAAATATTCCAGGTGTGAAATAGATAGAGAAAGGAAATAAAGGACATAAAGGAGATCTATGAGGTCGAAAGAAAGGTTTGTAGGAGGGGAGGAAAAAATCTAAGCATCATTTATGACAGGTAAGGATATCTGTGAGGGATACAGTTAAATCTCACCTCTAATTTTTACTTCAAAATTTCCTTTGGTCAGTTTTCCAGTAAACTGTTTATTATGTTAAAAGAGAAACATCTTCCTCATGGTTACAGATCTGTCCTCTCAGAACACAGCATGCCAAAGGTCAATAGAGCCAACAACAACAGTGGGTTCATACTGGGGATATACTTACCTGCTTCTGGATCTGCAGGAATTCTCCACATGTACAGGTTGAAGTCATCAGAGCCTGAAAGAATATACTGTTGGGACAGAAAAAATATGTAATATATTATATATTATGATATATGATAATAAAAATATATATTGATTTATAATATATCTGTATCTATCTATGTGTAGAGAGAGAGATGTTTTAAAAAACAGATAAGATAAATGAGCATATATTTATAAGGCATCACACAGCAAACACCCTTTTAAAAGTACTTACAAATCAAAAGGCTTGTTTGATAAAACCCAGCAACAACAACAAAAAAACCAATCAAAAAGGGGCAAAGAATAAACATTTCTCCAAAGAAGATATACAAATGGCCACTATGCACAGGAAAAGATGCTCATCACTAATAATTAGGGAAATGCAAATCAAATTCACAATGAAATACCACTTTACACCCATTAGGATGGCTAATACCAAAAAAAAAAGACAACAAGTATTAGCAAGGATGTGGAGAAAGTCGAACTCTTGTGCTTTGCTAGTGGGAATGTATAATGGTGTAACCACTGTGGAAAACAGTACGATGATTCCTCAGAAAGTTAAACCATAGAACTACTATATGACCCAGCAATTCCAATCCTAGGTATATATCCAAGAACTGAAAGCAAGGACTCTAACAGATATCTGTATACCCATGTTCATAGCAGCATTATTCACAATAGCCAAAAGATGGAAGCAACTGCTGACAGATAAATGTATAAACAAAATGTGATAATACATATAATGGAATATTATCCAGCCTTTAAAGGGGAGGAAATTCTCACACATGTTGTCATGGATGAACCTTAAGGATATTAAACCAAGTGTAATAAGGCAGACACAAACAGACAAATATTGTGTGATTCTACTTACATGAACTACTTAGAGTAGTGAAATTCATAGAAACAGAAAGTAGAATGGCGGTTGCCAGGGGCTGGGAGGAGAAGGGGGACAGGGAGTTAGTGTTTAATGGGTACGGAGTTTCAGTTTGAGGTGATGAAAAAGTTCTGGAGAGGGATAGCGGTAATGGTTGCACAACAATGTAAATGCCACTGAGTACACATTTAAAAATTGTTAAAATGGTAAATCTCATGTTATGTTTACTATACTGTAATTAAAAAAAAAAAAAATTAGTGCACAAAATAAAAACAAGGTGCTTCCCAGAGATCTTTTATGCAAGGACAAACACCCTGAACTTCCCTAATGCCAGTTGACATCTCTTAGCAGGAAGCCATTGCCAACTCTGCCACAAGTTAATGCCAGAGGCATAGGCAATCCCCTTTTATATGGAAGTTTGAACTGCTTGATCTCAAAAAGACAGGACACTAAGCCAGATCTAATCTGGTCTCATAAAAGCATTGTCTAACATGGTCTAACAGCAACAAGTGAGCAATTCTGAGAGCTCATTTATTTCCAAAGATTAATAAAATGTTTTACTTTAAGTTGAGGTCAGCATTATTTCCTGCCTTTTGACCCCATCTGCTTATTTTCCTATATATATAAAAAAAAGGCCTACAGTTTTCTAAGAAAAACTTTGCACTTCAAAAGGACACTATGAACAATTCCAATTAACTGTATACAACATCATGCCTAATGTAAAAACTTTACTAAATACTTTGCAATCATTTAAAAATCAATTTACTAGTTTTCAAAACTCTTGTAGGAACATGAGAGAAGAGACAAAGGCAGGGAGACTTTGTTTAAAGATGAAGAAACTGCTATGCATAGGGGCTAGGTGATTGGCTCAGGACAGAGTAGAAAAAGCAGTGGGCTCAGTTTCCTCATTTGCAAAATGAGAGAACTGGAGTGGTTGTTCTCTGAGGCTCATTCAATTCTAAGATTCTATGATTACTCTGTGCAAGCCACATCAGACTTTAAAGTCCCTAAGCTGCCAGCTCAAGTGACTTG
Organism: Cynocephalus volans; assembly: GCF_027409185.1. NCBI lineage: Eukaryota > Metazoa > Chordata > Mammalia > Dermoptera > Cynocephalidae > Cynocephalus > Cynocephalus volans. The sequence continues at coordinate 150,638,280 of NC_084462.1, forward strand.
ACAAGTCACTACACAAATATGCTCAAGACAAGAAAGCTCAAAGACTAAGCCTGTTACACTTCACTTAAAAAGTTTCCTTAAGGGGCCAGCCCGTGGCTCACTTGGGAGAGTGCGGTGCTGATAACACCAAGGCCATGGGTTCGGATCCCATATAGGGATGGCCGGTTAGCTCACTGGGTGAGCGTGGTGCTGACAACACCAAGTCAAAGGTTAAGATCCCCTTTACCGGTCATCTTTAAAAAAAAAAAAAAAAAGTTTCCTTAAAAAAAAACAACAAAAACACGAACTTAAAAATGGGCAAACACCAAGGCCAAGGGTTCAGATTCCTGTACCAGCCAGCTGCCAAAAAAAAAAAAAGACGGGGTGGGGTGGGTAGCAGAGCACTTCTCCAAAGAAGAAATATACCATGGCTATATACAAATGGCCAATGAGTGCATGAAAAGATGTTCAACATGACTAATCACTAGGGAAATGGAAATCAAGACAACAAGATACTACTTTACCTCCATTAGGATTGCTACTATTAAAAAACAAAAAACAGTTCTTTGAAAAATTAAAGATAGAATTACGATATAATCCAGCAATTCTACTTTTGGTTACATATCCAAAAGGATTGAAAGCAATATTAGAGATATTTGCAAACTATGTTCACAGCAGTACTATTCATAATAGCTAAATGGTAGAAGTAACCAAGTGTCCACTGACAAAATACTATTCAGCTTTAACAAGGAAGAAAGTTCTGATACATGATACAATATGGATGAACCTTAAGGACATCATGCTAAGTGAAATAAGCTAATCACAAGAAGACAAATACTGCATGATTCCACTTATGTGAGGTACCTACAGTAGTCAAATCACAGAGACAGAAAGAAGAATGGTGGTTGTCAGGAGCTGGCAGGGAGGGCGAACGAGGAATTAGTGTTTAATGGGTATAGAGTATGAGTTTTGGATAATGAAAAAGTTCTAGAGATGGATAGTGATGACAGTTAATACTACTAAATCATATGCTTTTTTAAAGTTTTCTTTAAAAAGAGAATCCTTATTGCACTGACTTTAGAGTCTCCAGTAACCCTTTGCAGTTTATGGCACTATCTGGTTGAAGTTATCAAGTTGAAATTCAGGAGCCCAAGGGTTTTCTTCTCATAACCTGTTTTGCAAAATAACTACTAGTTATGGGGAAAGATTTATTCATTACACACTAACCAAGAATTTATATGCCAGGCACTTTGGCGCTCACGGATATGTAATATAAGGTAATACCTGGATTCCCATGGAGCTTAAATCAAGTAGAAAATATAAAAAAATATATAGGCATATAACCACCATTCCATGAAATAAAAATTGCTAGGTGCTATTATGAGAAATAAGATGCCTGGTGATTCACGGAAGAGTCAAGACAAGATAGATTTGAGCACTGAGCCAGCCTCAGGGAAAGATGTGGTTTAAAGGAAAAAGGATGGAAGGAGTAAAGATAAAGCGATGGTGTAATCTACTATTTTAACAGAAACAGGAAGTATGATTTAGCTCACTCCCTGATACCCTGCTCATATACCTCAGGCCTTACTGCTGTATATATTTTGCCTGATCTCCCACTCCCAATATCCATATCTTTGCCTGAGGGTTTTCTCTGAAGACTTGGAGTCTGCAAGCTGCTCTGGGGAATGAACACTCCACAGAAGCAGCCCTTAACCAATGACTGAAGGGAGTTGGTTTATCAGTATCCCAGCTTCCTTGCCCCCAGGTAGAATAACTCTGACATGCCTGTTCTATACAATTTCCCTCTCAGGATCAAAATCCATTGTCCGCAGTGTAGTTAGCTCACTAAATCACCTTTCCTTTACCTGTCTCACTTCCCTCCTCCTCTGCTACTAGTTACTGTATTTGCAAATAAACTACTTGCACCTAAAACTCGAGCCTAAATTAAGACAGGGGGGCAGGAGGACAGAACACAAAAGAACTGCCCACTAATTATATGTATGTAATATATAACTTATGACTCAACATCTCATCATTTCACACTCTACGTTTAAAAAAGGCCAGAACCCTGTTCCCCACACATAAACAAAAGTAAATACTGAAAAAGATTGAGCTAAGGCTGGGCTTATCAGAGGTTTTACTATTTCATTGTAAAAGTTCAGTGCTTTCTTATTTGTTCAGCTATTCACCAGGACAAAGCCATCAAAAGGTAAAAGGGAATTCCCAGACAGAATACTGACTCAAAAGACCGCCTTAGAAGGAAGAACTACTACCCCACAAAGTTAAAGCCTGTTGGATTTAATATGATAGCTCCTAAAATGCATAGAAAACGCATAACATATACAGGCTTCCTCTCAGGGAAGCAACTCCTGACCTCTCTTCCCCTTGGAACTGCTCCTCCACCCACCACAAGGGAGCAGCTCAAGATGATTTCTAAGGAGGGAGCCTTGACCCACTGATGTATAGTCAGACTGCTTAAGTATTCACACACACTGGAATCACAAAACTGCCCTGAGGAATTCATTTATTGCATTTCATGGTTGTCTGCTGGACCCCTTCCAACATTAAAAGTTGGCTGCCTGGGACATTGCTGACTGTGAGACACTGAAGTAAAAATGAGTTCATTTCTTTATTCATTAAACCAATATTTATTGAATGTCTACTATGTGTTGGACACTGTTCCAAGGAAGGGAGTACAGAACTGATCAATACAGACCCTGTCTCTGCCCTCATGAAGCTTACATTTGATTGAGTAAAAAAATTATATACATATAAAATGTGGGTAGAATAAAAAATTTAAACAAAAAATACATATGATGTGTTCAGTGGTGCTAAGTATTATAGAGAAAAATTAAACAGCAAGTTAGGGCATATAGGGAGTGCTGGGGGTGGGTTTAGTTAGCTTCCATTTTTTATAGGGTCACAGAAGGCCGCTCTGATAAAATGGCATTTTGAGCAGAACCCTGAAGGAAATGAGGGAGCAAGTTATGTGGATATCTGGGAGAAGAGTATTCCAGGAAAGGGGATAAAATTCTGGCTATTTTAAAATATAAGGTAGCCATTAAGAGCTCTTTTGTTTGCCTTTTTTTTTTTTTTAAGCCATGCAGAAATAAAGATTATTTCAAGCAGGTTGAGTGCAGAGATACATTTAATATCATCTTTGCAGTTGGAAAGATTCCTCTCTTCTAAAGCTATGATGAAAGGATCAGCACCTCCTGGACTTGAGCTCGGTGGGAGCCTCCACTAAGGACCTGGTAATGGTTAGTGCTCAAGAGGACCAATAGGGCATTGCAAGTCTTGAGGGCCATCTCACGAACGTTTGGTGTGGGATACGAGAAAAAAATAAGCAAGAAAACAAAGACCAAACCTTGCCAATGCCAATCACTATCAAAAGAAACTTAAAAAGTCCACAATTACATTAAAATTAATTGAACACAATAATTATTTAAATTAACCAGAAAACTGAATTTCACTTCAAGTGGTGAAACTAGAAGTATAGGTTTCTCTCGCTCTCTTTTCCCTGTTATCCTGATAACTAATTTCGAACAGTGTGTGTGCATTCTCACCCAGGGAATATGGTATTTTGAGTCTGAAGCTGACCTGAAGTAAGGCGCTTCTGGCCTAGATAACAGTAAGGTCTGGCAGCAGACAGCCTTCTATAAATGGGCAAACTATAGAAACATAATAGAAAAAATGGTCACCTATAATTCCTTTAACATTTTTATTCTCTTTTGTAGTGTAGAAAGTTCAAGAAGTGAAGAAACTTTCGATGTTCACATTTTTAAATCATCCCATAAAAAAACTAAAAAGTACTATTCAGTTTTAGAACAGCAAAAGCTAAACAAGGTGGTATTAAGTTTGTGGCCAAGCAGGAACATGAATATTAAGAATTTATTACCTTTTCTATGTTCTTTTTTTCACATCATTCTAAATGGTGATGAATAAACCACAAATTAAAAACTTACTTGATATGAATCTTTTACCTCCTATCCTAACTGAGAAGAACAGGGCAGACCTCTAAAGAAGAAAGAATGTTTTAGATACTCTGTTATCTAGGTAATAGAGTACCCAACTCCCAAAGTGCTCTGACTTGAGGGGTAGGTATGAGACCCATAGACTATTACTTCAGATCAGAGAGTGGAAGACATACTTAATTTTAATTTGGCTTTGTAGGTAAGATGGGTGATACCAACGCGAAAATGAGCATGAGTTGTTGTATGGATCCATATTATCCATAATCCCTCCCAGCTGGCCACAAAGGTTAAAGGCTGGCCACACTCTGACCCACCTCTCTATTCACACATTCAGTGGTCCAAGAGAGCAGCCTGTTTACTGATCTGAAGGCAGGCTACACATTCTAAATAGAGCTAACCTGAGGCCAGTGCATGGTGAGGTTTTATCTAATCCACTGTCAGTACAGAGGTATTAACTTGCTCAAGCACAGGAAGAGATTAACAACTGCTCCTCTGAATAGATTTCAAGAAGGAACCACCATTGTCACCACCACGAACAATGCTGAAAAGATTACCACACTGGCACTCTGTCACTGCCTCATTTGCTCAAATGCCCTCTGTCAGTCAGAGGGCATTTGACTAACCTTTATAGAAAACAGCCACTCAAGTAAAACTCCCTACTCCCCGGTACTTTTGTAATGCCCAGCATCTCCTCCAAGAACACATGCCCCTTTCTTCACCTCTTAAATTATATGTGTGCTCTTGAAAGATCTTTTTCTATTTGCAAAGGTGTTTTGGTGGCTGAATACCCAGAGAAGCCCATGCCTTTAAATATACAGGCTACCTTTGTAGAGTTGCCCAAGTCACGAGAACTTTTTAGTGACTTGAAGGTTCAAAGAAGGATCTAAACATGGCCTGCCACAGCAAAACTGCTTATTAAATAAAAGCTTCCTGGAAAAAAAAATCAAATTTAATAGCATTTTCAAACAAAACAACTATTTGTTCCTCCCTAACACCTTTATTTAAAACTTAATGGTTAAACAAACCAATGAAAGGACTAATTTGGAAGATAGAAAACTCCCTAACATGTACATTCTAAGACCTCATTGGATTTAGAAATATAAACAAAAAATGTCCCTCTCCCCCAAAATCCAAGTAAAAAAGAAGAAAAATTTCTAGAAAGCAGGAGAGACAAGCCATTCACCTGATATACTCTAAGAATAACCCAGAATATATCTTTGCCAACAGAAAAATCTCTCACTACTCTCTAGACAGACAAGACACACATACACAGGAGGGTACTTTAAAAAGTTCACTGAAAGATTCGTATTATCTTTCCATTCCATTTTTCCATGAACTTCTTTAAGTATCCTTGTCTGTTTGTGGTGTGCATGTTTGCACAGCATTTGATATTCCTAAACATCTGCTGATTGAAGAAAAAAACATATCAATCAGTTACTATTCATTGAGTACAGATCAACTTACACAGTTCTCTACAAAGACTCCTTCCATGCTAATTGATTAATTATTCACCGGTAAATGGCATGCCTGTCTAATTAACTGTATTGACTAGGATAGAAAAACCAGATGGCTTTCTAGCCTGGATCAGTAACAGCAGAGAGGCTGCTATTTAGCATTTAAATCAAACACAAGTCTTACTTCCCCCTGACCTTTTGTCAGAAGGGGAAAAAATGTGATTGAACAACTCTGTGATGTGCTCTCTAGAAGACTACTTCCAGGAAAAGGTTTGCTAATTGGTATGTAATACACATTTGACCATATCATTTAGACCCTGTGCCTGCCACAAATACCATCCAAAGCAATCAGTGTAAAATATCTTTGGAAATGGGCAAAACCATATTTATTTTATTTGTGGTAGAAGAAATAGAATTCCATTGGCTCCCAATAAAAGCATATAAATATTCATACCCACAAGATTAATACTATTTTTGCATGTGAAGTTACATTATTCTTGTTTCTTTGGACCATTTGCCATTTCAGCTCCATCAGGCTCCTGGAATCCTTTGGTTTATTATAATAACCAACCTTTACGGGTTCTGAGTGGGAAAAATTCTATTAATAAAGAAATATTCCATAAAAGCAGCCCAAAATAGTCAAATAATCAGTACAGAAGAAATATTTTTTTAAAATGCTCTAAATCACCAACAGCTGCTTGTAACAAAGTAGCTACATTACTTAAAGATGAATATTTATTGAGCAAAACTCTTTTTGGAAACCTGGGCAAGATGAGGAGCCATCAACCAAACGGCCTTCAGCCCTCAGTCTCTCCTCTGTGGGCCTCAGTTTTTGTAGTTGGGGACTGGGAAGTGGGGAGGTGGCATCACTCACTCCGGTCCACATATGAGTACTTACACTCTTCATCAAGCAAGGTGTCTCCCAGCGTTCTGAGGAAGGAACATTATTTTCCTTTTTCTCCAAAACTTGAAGGCACCCAGAATAAGAGGCATAGCTACTGAAAGTAAAGTCTCTAAGGAGGATGGGGCAGGTAGAGTAGGAAAGGTTATACTTTGTTTCCCTTCATTAATATCTACCAGGGATTTCCTAGTGGGGTCCAGATTCCCAGCCAGAAGCCATGCATTAATGGAGAACTGTCATGTCGTGCCACCACATCACATCAATTCCATTTGTTCCTAAGAAAAAATCCAGTTCACCTAGTGCTCCTTTTCAGCTAAACAATTATAAATCAGACCATAACTAACAGGCCTGTGGATACTCCAAAATCTTTTAAGCTTTCTAAGTTCTAAAACTTCATGAGTAAATGGACTAAAAGATGATCTAATCCACTGGTAAAAAATCTTAATCCAAAATTGGTAATACCTGAGCCTCTAGGTTGCAGCAGTTCCTTAAACCCCTTATTATTATATGCAAAACTATGTGGATATATGCCTTTTTCTGAGATTAGTATTCATAGCTTTTAGACTTTCAAAGAGGTCCAAGATTCAGAAACAGTTATAAACGGCTGACTTAACAACTTATTTTCAATTTACCTTCTCTTTAAGAAACAAAAAATTTCCTAAAATATTCACTCCCTAAACAATACATACAAGTTCTTCTGCTACCACATTCTGTATTTAACTCCTCCTCATCAGCCCATGGAAGACCATACCACCTCATGATCTCTATAACACAGGTGGCAGCATACCTATGAGGAAGAGAGTATAATCACAAGCAAGAGGCTGAGTCTAGTCTTGGTTCTGCTACCTATTAGATCTGCCATTTCAAACTACTCTGGCCCTCGGTTTCACATAGGTATAAAACCTATCCCAGCTAACCCAAAGGTTGCTGGGAAGATTCATTATACTACTGGATATGAAAGTACTTTAGAAGTTAAAGGGCTAAAAATGTATAAGATACAATTAGCCTAAAGTCACAAAACAAATCAAAGGATAGAACCCAAGAGTTGAATTTCCCCTATTAAAAGTAGATCTTTATTTCAGATAAAGGAGAACATATAGCAAGCCAGGCCCCCAGTGAGCTTAATCAGGGCTGCATGAGTTATAAAATGCAAAGTTATAACTTTATAGGGTGCTTCTCTGGCCTGGAGAGCACTTACTGGTGCATTCCTGCACCTCTGCTATACCCATATAATATCAACACAGAGAGGCTGAGTGGTGATGTAATGTCTGAGGCCAGGCCACATAATCAAGGCCATTTTGTTGGATTTACAGGGTACAAGTCAGCTCTTTTCTCCAGAATATGGGACAGGATGATTTCATTATCATGTTTTTTGGGGTCTTGCCATCTATTAAGTTCAAAAGAAAGACCTGTGTCAGAGATACCAGTGCTCAGATTACTCCAGCGCTCATCTCTTTCAAGAAAACTTTATTATACTTTCTCCTTCCTTCCCCATCTCACTTTCAACAAGATATAGGGACTATTAGCCCAGGCAGTAGGTGACACTAAGGCAGTAGGTGAGTCTAAGAGAAGATTTTTAAATGCTCAGACTGTCTATTTCTAGGCACACAGGAGCTAGCCTGAAAGACTTACTTCCCAGACGCCTGAACCGCTCTGCTGGACTCACAATCCAGGACAAGAGCCATTTAAGGAATTGTGAAAGAAAGGGAACAAAAGCAGAGTACTGTCTTACAAGCGTGTGCCAAAAAGCTAGCAGGTGTAACACTGGCATCCTTTTATAACCCCGTAAAGAGACTGGTTCACTGAGCATATAGAGGGGATTGTGAAAATTAGAAGGCAAAATGCACTCAGTCGGGCTTGAGGGAGAAAACAAAACAAAAAAACCCGAGTATGATATGAAAGCAAGGAGAACCCTTGGATTCAGGCCGCCTCCAGAGGAAGGAATACAGTTTTACTGCAAGATTCCTCACTGTATTGCAAGACTAGAAAGTGGGTTGGCTTAAAAAAAAAAAAGTTCAAGCCTTTAGTTGGAGCTAATTGTTTCTGCTGACAGCCAGCCAACCTGATGCCACTTCTGTCACCTGATCTGATGGTGGAAGTTATTAAACTTGAATAATTAAAATATATTAGAAATAAACAAACCATGTATTTGTAGGCAAAAGCAGGGAAGACAGATTGCAATAGGGCTTTGAATAAAAATCTCAGAGGGTACAGTCTGGCAATGTCATGTGAATGTGTTTACCACAGCATTCTGACACATACTAAGTGCTCAGTAAATATCTTTCTTATTTTAAAAGATGGAAGAGGAAAAAGGCATGAAGTTAGGACAAACCAGAAAAAATGAAATTGTCTCCACTCATCCATGGGTTAATGACAGATCAAGGAGTTAGACACGAGGAAAAAAACATCCTGCTGGATGAAGTTCAGAGATTTCACACTGGTGGCTCAAGAGCAGAATAGGTATGGTGCACAGATTTATTTCATCCATACAATAAAGAATGAATTTGCTGCAATATTTAAAAATCAGGAGACTTCACATAAAAATCTTTATTTCTTACTTTCCCTTGAAATAAACCAGAGGCCTTGGCAACACATGAAAACAATGCGCTGAAGCTCAGTAGAAGCTGTTCCATTTAGACAGTATGTGGGCTCTCCCTTGGCCACAGTTCCCACCACTCTCTATTGTTTACTCCCAGTCCAAGCCCTCATTTTTGCTGCTTGCCTTGCTCCTGTTAGCATCAAGTTGTGACCATTTGTATAGTGAAAAGGGATTTATTCTGAGAACCCCAAAATCTGAGTTCTAGTCCTGGCTCTGCTACAAACTTGTATATTTTGTGACTTGTGTACCTAACCTCTTTGAGCTTCAGCTTTTTCATCTATAAAAGGAAAGGTCTGTATAAAATGATCTCTAATAGTTTTATAATTAGAATTTATCTACATTGGTGGCACTGAGCATGGCAGAGACACAAAGTAGGCTCAGCATATTTCACACCTTATTCCCTGAGTCCAATTTCTTGAAATGTTAATTTCATTTTGAGGCTAATGAATTACCTAGTGAACCTAGGATAGTCTAAAAAGAAATACAGGCTCTTTGGCACAATATCTGGGTCCGTTTGTGTGGACTGAGTAATCTCATAGTAATTAAAAGCCAGAACACTGTCTCAGATAGATAGCATCACTTACTGCTTTTCTTGCCCATGTTCACTCCTATTATGGAAATCTCAGATTCCTCTCTGGGATGGTTATCCAGCCTATGACTAAATGAAGAGTTCCAGAGCACAGAGCCTCAGGCTGTGGGCGTTCTCAGAGTATACAGGAATGAGGTCAAACACAAAGACCAATAAAAGGAGAAGATAGGCTTTGGAATTTGAAAGCAGCAAAAAAACGCCCTGTCTGGGGCTAGCCCGTGGCTCACTTGGGAGAGTGCGGTGCTGATAACACCAAGGCCACGGGTTCGGATCCCTATATAGGGATGGCCGGTTAGCTCACTTGGGAGAGCGTGGTGCTGACAACACCAAGTCAGGGTTAAGATCCCCTTGCCGGTCATCTTTTAAAAAAAAAATCCTGTCTGACTAGTCAAAGAATATATACGTCAGTCCTACAGATCATACCGTAACCATGGCAGCTGCTACTTTAGCCCTGAGTATGGAAAGTCCAAGCATATAAATCACCTTTGAGACATATGTTCTAGAAGTGGGACAGTAAGTTTGTCTTCTTGTGCGACACTTTAAAAACTATAAGCTCGGGGGCCGGCCCGTGGCTCACTCGGGAGAGTGTGGTGCTGATAACACCAAGGCCACGGGTTCGGATCCCATATAGGGATGGCCAGTTAGCTCACTCGGTGAGTGTGGTGCTGACAACACCAAGTCAAGGGTTAAGATCCCCTTACTGGTCATCTTTTAAAAAAAAAAACAAACTATAAGCTCAGTAGATTAGTTTTACTGTAAATCTATTATTTAATTCATCCTTCTAAATGCCCCTGGTAGTGGTTGAGCAGGAAAAATGATACTCATCAAACCTAATTTACAGATAGAGAAAACTTAGGCCAGAAAGCTAAATACCACATATTGACCAAAGTACTCAACACTCACTTCAACAAATATTTATTGTGCTCTAACTGTGTACCAGGATTTGCAGACAAGACAATGATGAATTAACTATATTTCTTAGTCCCTAAGGAGTGAACAAAAAAGCTAAACATAAATTCTCATCCTCATTCATCCAAGAAAAAACACTTACCCCGACCAAAAAGCAGTCTAGTTTGTCAGAGAGAATGTAATACTCATAAACTCTTCCCACAGAACAAAAGTCACAAATAATAAATTAGTCAAATCTGAATAGAGAAAACCAATAGCCATTCAATGTTTTTTATCATTATACATAACCTGAAAGGCAAAAACAACTATATTTTCAATATACACTGAAATACAAAAAATACTTTGTGTGGCTCTGACCACGTCTGGAAACATTTTTGGTTGTCTGTAGGGCCACTGAGGATGATATTACTGGCATCTAGTGGAAAGAGGGCAGGGATGCTGCTAACCATCCTACAGTGCACAGGACAGTCCCACACAACAAAGAATTATCCAGACCAAATGTCAATAGCACTAAGGTTGAAAAACCATGGTCTACATGCTCTACATTTTGGCTAGAGGCCTTTGTTTTGGGTCTTTTAAGGACTCCATGCAGACAAGCTTTGGCTGCTAATACACAACCTTAAGAAAACACAACACCTATTTTCCTTCATCTCTTTTACCTTTCCCTCAGCACCTGTGTTTCTGCCAATAAAGCCTAATAAGCCATTTCATTTACCACATGTTCTTTATTATTCAATGAAATAAGACTCACACACATAAGTGGTTGACAGAAAATGGAAAATCAACAAAAGCAAAGGGAAAAAGGAAGAGAGGGAGGGGCTTGGTTGTCATTTCCTCAGCCAAATGAAGCTAAAGCAACCATTCTGCATACCAGAAATAGTTGTGAACCTGATCATCTCTAGAAACTGCTTCTTCCCACCCAAGAAACAAATTGCTTGCAGCACCATATAGGCAAATGAAAACTAAGTTATTTGGGCACTGTGGCCTCCTCAAGGAGATATCTTTTGTGTAACTGAGGCCACCTAGTGGTTTCCAGTGTGAATCTCAGCTAAGTAGGCCCTACGACTCCAACCTGGGTATAATTCTGAATTTGGATATATATTCTGTATTTATAAGAGAGGAAATCCCTAGCTTAGAAAACTTAAAAGAATATTCCCATCTATCTACATGAAACTCAATTCAACAAGCATTTATTCTGCTCCCACCTACATATACTAACCTTTAAACTACAACATTAGGGAACCTTTAACAACCTCAGTCTAGGGAGAAAAATCAGCTTCTGCCTTCAAAAAGCAGGGTCTTAGCAACTTCTCAAAGAATTGATTCTTTTATGCCTCTTGCCCAGAAACAATTCTAAAGAGGTGGGGTACAGCATGTCAGAATTATATGCCAAAACTTGACATAGTTTATAGGCCCAAAGATGAGAATACTAAGCATTGGCAAGAAACTAAAGTTTCTCTTTTTTCCAATCTAGATGTGAAGTAGCAATAAGATTTGTTGTGCTTGAGAAGAAAAAAATTCTATTTGTTTGATCAATCTTTCTTTATATTTGTCTTTACTCAGCTCAGTTACTCAGACCAGTCCAACAGGTCACTGACAACTACTTCAGAACTTCTATAGCCAAGACAGACAGGTGCAATTATGCCAAGTATGTTTTTAAACTGCCAGCTTTAAATCAACATCACTATCTCCACTCCCAGTGAGACTGAGAAAAGATGAGACTCACAGCTTGGGCTCTCCATCCCCAGTTGTGATGCTGGCAGTAAAAAGAAAAAGAGTCAGCATCTGGCTCTCTCTCAAACAAAGCTGCTCAGCCCATTTCATCGAAGAAAAAGACGCCATCCCAAGAGGCCATTCAAGTTACATGTCTCTTGGACAGTACTTGGAATGTTTCGTTCATCACTGTGTTTTATTGACACCAAAAAAAACAGCCTCTCTTACTGGCAGGCTCGTTTTCCATGAACTCTCTCCTTTCTTTTGAAATGGCACGTTCTTAGAATCTTAAAATCTGTTCACCAACTTGGCAGAGCTAGGCTGCTCAGAACCACATTGTGGCCGGCCTTGGTTTATAGTGTGTGCCTCCTGTGCACCTAATGGCAGATTTGATGAAGAAACTCAATATTCATTATGCCAGAATGCCCCCAGACACTTACTGATTCCCCTTCGTTGTTTCTAACTGACATGATGCTAACGAAAAAGAGAGACCAGTACAGAAAGAACAATCAGAGAGGAAAGCATGAGTGTGGGGATGCAGAAGGCAAGGGGCACTTACCTGGTCACGATCTCCTGCAAAACAGCAGCTTTTCATAGTGCATGAGTTGAAGTAACCCTGATTGTCAAACTGGAACACAGGCAGGCGGGAGTGGATGTCATAGAGCACAGGGGGCAGGCGACGCCGCAGGGCCAGGAGCTGGGTCCCGTTGCTGTTGAATCGCACACTCATGGCACTTTGGAGGGACAGGTTGCCACCGTAGCGCAGGAGAGAACTGGAAGGTAGAAAGCACAGGGATCAGGCATGAGGCAGGCTAGATAAGAGTCTGAAAAACACACTGGGGCTGGCCAGTTAGCTCAGTTGCTTAGAGCGCAACCTTATAACACCAAGGTCACAGGTTCGGATTCCAATACTGGCCAGCCACAAAAAAAAAAAGAAAGAAAGAAAGAAAGAAAAACACACTGAATTTATTTCTTCACATGTGTCCAGCACTTCCTGTCAGGCTTGTATATCTGAATTTCAGCAAAAGGGTATATCTATGCAGTGGCTAGAAGGTAGTAATGAGGGTAAGAATGGCTCCTTGGTTACATTAGAGCAAATTACTTAGTCAGTTCTCCTTTTCCATCTCCAAAAGGTAAATTATCAGTTAAGGTTATCAAGGTAAGGATAACAAAAACATCTTGAAAGAAGGGACACATTAAAATCATCAGTTGTTTTGTTTACCTAAGCTAACTGCACAACCAGAGATATTCATCAAGACTCTGGGAAGTAAGTCTTGCCCATTCTAACTGGCTAATCACGGATGGTATTTATGAAATATATTCACCCTTTGTATTAGAGGTACAGGAGCCATCAGCAAGAACAATAGATACTTTAATGTTTATTCTGGATGTTTTTTCAACAATCGTTTTATTACTTAAGCATAGTAAGCATTTATTTTTGAATTTTTAATCTGTTCACAGAGAATTTTTATAGTCCATATGGCATGACTAGAGAGTAAATATTAAAGAAAAAAATTTACATTTAAATGCAGAGCAAGTAGTATGACTTGTTTCCCTTTACAATTCCCAACGAGTTTACAGTTAGCTTTGAAATATACTTTGGTTAATACATATAATTGCATTTATTTAGCTTCACACAGTATGGTTCTAAATGATTTCTTTTGATGACTCAAGATACTTTCATTGTTACAGTGAACCGGATGGCCATGAACATTAACAATTATACAGTGCTAATTTTAAAAGTGTGTGTGTGTGTGCACGCGCGCGCACGTGTGTGTGATCCTTCTGGCAGCCAGGATCCTTGATTACCTGGACACTATTTTATTATAGAGGAATGACTGTTCCCTGTCCATGTCAGTGCTCCATTCTTGGAGCACTGAATCACTGGTAGGAAAGTGAAATTAAATACATATGTCGAGGATACTGCAGAACAAGTGCCACCGTCAGAACTACCAACTCATTCTGCCTTACACAGATATTGTTGTCATGGAAAGGAAGCGACCCAGTAGTCTTAGAGAAGAACAGTTTATGTACCCCAGAAAATCACAGAGCTGGAAAGGGCCTAAGATACTTAAATTAGAGCCTAGAAGATCTATTTGAAAGATTTTGAAGGAAGAAATTCTAATAGCATTTTACCAAGTGAAAACTTCTTTAAGAGATTTAATATTGAATGAAAATAACACATTTTCTTTTTTCTGGTAAGAGAGTGATAGGGAAGATTAAAGGGACAAGAAAAAAGATATCCTGTTGAAAGAGGGGCCCTGAAACCACAGTGCAGAGGCAGCTGTCAACATAGCTTGGTCATAAAAACAGCCTATACCAACACCAGCCAGAGGCAGATCTGTGTCCCCCAAAGCAGCTTTCTCACCAAAGGAAGAAATGCTCTGGTACTGCAGCTACGTGGGGAAACAAGGCTTAGGAAAACAGCCTTTAATCCCTCTTATGAATTGTAATAAAAGGCAAGAGGGAAGAGACTTAGAAAACCATCCCTATTATTCCATACATCAAGGAGAGGTCTGGTACCCTTACAGGCCCCAAGTAATAATCCCTGCAGAGAAATGTTTTTATAATGGTCCTAAACACAGGCCATACTCACTTCCATACAAAGAATAAACGACAGGGCTGTTAGAAGTCAGGCATTTCCTTTATAGGGTTCCCTGGCTGCCACAGGCATGTGGTGCTATCTAAACACTGAGCTCAAAAACAATAAGAGGCTTTCAATCCAAAATCAGAATAGAGGGGCCGGCCGTGGCTCACTCAGGAGAGTGAGGTGCTGATAACACCAAGGCCATGGGTTCGGATCCCATATAGGGATGGCCGGTTATGTCACTGGGTGAGCGTGGTGCTGACAAAATCATCATAGAGTGTGCAAATAAACCAGCATCTGTAGGACTGACTAGGAGTAGGGGGTGGAAACAAGACTCAACAGAAAGAAATTGGCCAGCCCCACTAACCATAGCAACAGGGGTCTACATCAGCTTGGGCATCCCTAACAGGAAAGCTGAAGCCTCTGGTAAGTGCCCTCTGCATCTGTTAACAGGAACTTCCTCTGCCCATTCTAATCAGGCCTATAGAGGAGTCCACCCAGGACAGCATGCAGGCCCATCCCAACCCCACCCCAGCTCCTTGACCCACCATTTGCAATCTGGCCACAATACAGGGGTCTGTCTTTGGGCTCCAGGATAGTCACTGCCTTTTTTTTTTGCCTATACTTCTGGACAGGGAAGTCCAAACTGTCTCACAAAGAGGGTGCCTAGGAATCTTGCTCCTAGAATGTTTAGAGGTACTACCCAAAGAGCAGCAGCTGCCAATACTGAATACTTCATGTCTGGGCACAAAACTTGATTCCTTCCAAAGGGATGGAATGACATCTAAAATCCAAAAAGAAAGTTACATTAACTGCAGTTTCTCAGTAGGGGTTCTGCAGCTGTCCATGCCTGGTGAGAATGATAAGAATGATCTAGCTCACCAGGGAGAGAAGGTTTAGAAGCAGTTTGCCCTCACAGTCAAGATATAAAGATTATGTCAAAGATTCGGTAGTTCATGGTTCCAAGTGTAATGTGCTTGAGAAATCATCTAGAAATTTTTTTACAATGTAGATTCTCAGGATCTACCCCCCACCCCCACCCCCGATATTCTAATTCAATCTGGGAAGTGTGCCCAGGTATCTCGATTTAATAAGCAACCCCAGTGAATTTTGATGCAGATGACTTTCAAACCATACTTTGAGAAGTAAGATTCCATTTTGGAATTTAGAGGGTAGAAAAAAAACAAGGAGGAGAGAAAAGAGTTTACCAGAGGCTCAGTGAAAAGCTAGCCACACAATATGGCACTCTCTACAAGCCCCATGTATATTAGCAGAAGGGTCTACGACTCCTTTTAACATCAGAGTTCTCCACCAACAATGCCTGAAATGTTTTTTCTAGTCCTCAACACATTCCCTGAGAGAGACGAAATTTCTCATTTTCTCTGGGAAAAATGAGAATGCCTCAGTCTTAACTAGCTTTCTGGATGTTGATCTTGCTAATGGAGATGCCACTGTCTCCACCCAGATGAGATGAGCAGTACAGCAGTCCCCCCATATCCATGGTTTTGCTTTCTGTGGTTTCAGTCACCAGCAGTCAACCGTTGTCCAAAAATATTAAATGGAAAATTCCAGAAATAAATAATGCATAAGTTTTAAATTGCAAGTTGTTCTAAGTAGCATGATGAAATCTCACACTATCTTGCTCCATCCTGCCCTGGACATGAATCCTTCCTTTGTCCAGCATCCCCATGCTGTAGATGCCACCCACCCATTAGTCACTTAGTAGCCCTCTTGGTTATCAGGATCAACTGTCCTGTTATTGATATCACAGTGCTTGTGTTCAAGTAACTCTTGTTTTAATTCATGTTATAGCCCCAAGGCGCAAAGTAGTAATGCTGACAATTCAAATATGCCAAAGAGAAGCTGTAAAGTGATTCCTTTAAGTGAAAAGGTGATAGTCCTCGACTTAATAAAGGGGAAAAAAAGTCATATGCTGAGGTTGCCAAGATCTACAGTAAGAACCAATCTTCCATCTGTGAAATTATGAAAACGAAAAAAGAAATTCTTGCTACTTTTGCTGCCACACCTCAAACTGCAATCATTACTGCCATAGTGCATGGAAAGTACTTACTTAAGATGGAAAAGGCAGGGCCGAGCCCGTGGCGCACTCGGGAGAGTGCGGCGCTGGGAGCGCGGCGACGCTCCCGCCGCGGGTTCGAATCCTATATAGGAATGGCCGGTGCGCTCACTAGCTGAGTGCCGGTCACGAAAAAAGACAAAAGAAAAAAAAAGAAAAGAAAAAGATGGAAAAGGCATTAAATTCGTGGCTGGAAGACATGAACAGAAATGTGTTTCAATTGATAACAATCGGGTCCAAGACCATCCTTGGTTTCAAGCACCCACTGGGGGGTGTTAGAACATATCCCCCGTGGATAAGGGGGGGACTACTGTATCTTCAAAGAACTAGCAAAACAAGTTAAAATGAGTTCCAATAAAAGCATTCCTATAAGAAAAATAAAAGGAACACATCTATTCCCAACCTATCCTCAACCAAGGATTTGCTATAAAATGCAAGAAGAGTGGGGTAGGAGGTGATCCAAGGTTCAGCATGCAAAGACCTACAAGGAAAAGCAAGCGTGCCTCAAAACATCAAAAAAATATTCCTCACTAGAGTGGTCTCCAGTATTTTTTTTTAAGATACAAAAAATACTCAATTGGACTTCTTTATCGCTCTGGCGGTGTAAAAAGAACATTTTAAGAAGTATTTTGCCAAGACTAAGGCCTTGGAACAAAAGAGAAACAAGCCACAGCTGTTTCCAGAGAAAAGTGATTGGGAGTATCATGTCTGGCACAATACAGGGAATTGAAAAAGCTTCCAAAATCAGACTCCATGAACCTAGATTACCATAAATCCATGATTAAGTAATTCATCTGATGCTACCTAATGGTACCAAGAAGATTTTCCAAAGTCCACTGGCATGAATTTCTTATAGTTTCTATATGAAAGTTCCATAAGACCTGTGAAATGCTTAGAGTCAAAGCACTGCTATTCCAACTCACAGACCGCACGATCTGGTGTCGTACCACAAGCACAGAGGCAAAAGCAAGGTCCTGTGAATGGGAGAAAATCTCTCCCCACCACGGTTTCTGCTTTAGGACAGGATGACCTGTAAGGAATAGGGGACATTCTGTACTTCCTATAACACAAAACATAGACTATGACAAATCGTAAAAGATACTAGAACTAGGTAAAAAGTGAGTAAGTTCTGCTCAGGTAGTCATGGTCCATGCTGATCCCATTCAAGTGTTTTCAGGGTCCCAGAATCCCTTAACCATTTTTTTGATTTGAGTTGGAAGGGGGCTAAGGAACCTGGGCTTTCTCTTTTGTTTTCTAAAACAATCATCAGTCCCAAGATTGAAACTTCTCAAGAGGAAACCAGAACTGTTGGGCAACCAGCCCGAGAAAGATACATTGTGATATGTGACTGAAGAAATTTATTTTCCCCAGACCATGATTCACCACCAAGTTTCTCTGGCTGAAACACAGATCTGAGGAGACTTTCTGAATCCACAAATTTAAGTTTGACTGAGGTAGGCAGAAGGGCTTGACTACATGTCTGATAGAGATCTTTATATAATTAAATGGCATATCCAGCCCCCTCCACAAAGCAAACATGGGTGACAGGCACTGCAGGGTTTCTAATCATCTTCCACAACAGGAAAATGCCTAGAGTTGAAGTGTTCTGGAGCCCAGGTTTTTGCCTTCAGGGAGAGATCTTAAAAGCCACATAGAACCAGCCAAGATCTGAAAATGAATTAAGAGGCAATGCCATAACAGATTTGTTCTAGGACATTCATGACTTTCCCACAGAATTAGGGATTCAACATTTAGTCATATGAGTACATCAGAAGATCTGCTTATTTAAAACCCCCTTTACCCCAAGCTTCGTGAAATATAGAGGAATTTGGTAAGCAGCCATTTAATCTTCATCTTACAGACCATCAGCCCTGACCTCACAGCATATAAAACTGGGGAGGGAGAGTTCAGTGAACAGTGGTTGGCAGGAAGAAGAAAAAAGATGGCAGTTGCTACAGCAACAGAAACAGAGTAGAAGGAGTGGGTAGGAAGATATGCCGGTAAACAGGCAGTCCCTAATGGCAGAAGAAACTGGGGTAGGTGTACTGAGTGTTGGGTGACAAGGCCACAAAGCTAGAGAAATGTTGAAAAGGAAAGAAAGTCTGAGAAAAAATCCTAAGCAGAAAAGGGCCTGGAAATAAAAATTATGATTACTATTTTTTTTTTTTAAGATGACCAGTACGGAGATCTTAACCCTTGACTTGGTGTTGTCAGCACCACGCTCTCCCAAGTGAGCTAACCGGCCATCCCTATATAAGGATCCGAACCCGTGGCCTTGGTGTTATCAGCACCACACTCTCCCAAGTGAGCCATGGGCCAGCCCTGATTTATTACTTTTTAAGAACTCTTATGCAAACAACTGAAAACAAGAGAAGAGAGGAAGGTCAAGGTAAGAACCCTTTCATCAAACTGCTGCTTGATGAGAAATATGTTCATAGGAAGAAACTTTGTTTCATACAGGAGCCAGTCACTGAGAAGGCATCCAAAAACCAAAGTCACTCTGGTTGGCGATCATATGAATGCCTTAGAACAATGGCTTTCAAGCTTTTTTATAGTAACCCTCTGTAATGAGTACATTTTATACTGCATCCCAATATACTCACATTTATTTAGCATAAATTCATTAAACAATATTTACCGCCTACTACATGCAATGCACTGATTTTCTATTCTTTATTTAATAAATGCTTGTGACCATCTAAATTGACTTCATGACCCACTGGATTATTGAAAGAGCTTCCTATCTTGTCTCCTTCCTTCCACTCTTGGTCCATGCTTCAATTTATCCTAAACAAAGCAGTCAGAAGAATGCTAAACCATGAATCTGAGCACATCATTCCTTTGCTGAAAACCCTCCAGTGGCCATCCATTAAAAACCCAATTCCTTACAATGCCAACACGGCCCTAGACAATCCCTTGTCTCTGACCCCACCTCCTAGCACTCTCTTCTTACTCTATTCTCCTTTAACCACATAGTGCCTCTTTACTGTTCCTAGAACATGCCAGGCATACTTCATCTTGCAGCCTGGAATATTCCTCCCCAGGTATGAGCATGGTTCATTCACTCACCTCTTTATTTAAATAGCCTCCTCAATTAGGCCTTTCCTGACATCCTAGGCAGAAATACAACTTCCCCAATGCTCCCTATCTCCCTTGCCTACTTCATTTTCCTCTACTGCATCAGTCACCTGACATACCATATATTTTTATGTATTTATTTTGCTTTTCATTTGTCTTTTCCCACTAGACTATTTGCTTTTATATCTTTTCCCTATGTATCCCAAGTGTGTGAACAGTGCCAGACACATAATAGGCATTTAATAAACAGCTTTTGAATGAACTAATAGCAGTTTGAAAAAACTCTTACACAGAACATTAAAAAAAAAAAAAAAAAGTGGCTCCATCAAGGTTCATATGGCTCCTCACATTTGTCTGCTCAAGAAACCTCATCTTGAGAGGCATGCAGCAGATCAGCATAAAACCAGAAAAACAGCAGGAGGCTTGGCGATCATATGAGCCAACATCTTCATTCATAGGTGCAAAACCTTGGCCCAGAAAGTAATCTGTCAATGACTATTCAGGTCTCATCCTCTTCACATGACACCATCACACATACTTCAAATGAGTTAAATTTATCCATCTACTAATCATGAAAGCAGCCAACATGGAGAAGGAATTCAACAAGTAAACAGGTAACTTAACTATATTTTGTACTTTAAAGCAAGTATCTGATATTTGCAGAAAAGAAGTTCAAAAGGAAAATGAATAAGTTTTAAGAAG
Organism: Cynocephalus volans; assembly: GCF_027409185.1. Taxonomy (NCBI): domain Eukaryota; kingdom Metazoa; phylum Chordata; class Mammalia; order Dermoptera; family Cynocephalidae; genus Cynocephalus; species Cynocephalus volans. Next base: position 150,658,842 of record NC_084462.1, read on the forward strand.
CCAATCACAAGTTTAAAAAAAAATAGAAAATAGATTCATCTATCAGGTTTCAGAAAGGGACCAATGAATTTTGCAGGTATTGAATACATGCCCTACCTAACTGCATTTAAAAATACATAGTGATTAGGGCCAGCCCGTGGCTCACTTGGGAGAGTGTGGTGCTGATAACACCAAGGCCACAGGTTTGGATCCCTATATAGGGCTGGGCCATGGCTCACTCGGGAGAGCGTGGTGCTGACACCACCAAATCAAGGGTTAAGATCCCCTTACTGGTCATCTTTAAAAAAAAAAAAAAATTTTTTTTTTCAAAGAACTCTGAAAATTTCAGTGTTTCTCACCATCCTTCTCGATGAGGGCAAATAATACCCCTCCCTTTGATAGGATTCTAGATGCTAAACAGGCCTCCACTGGTTAGAACTGGACACAGTCACCAGGTTAGGTCTGAAACTACATTCAGTTTCATTTCTTTCTACAAATCCACCATCCCACTTCCAAAGTATCCATAAATAAATGGAAAACTTGGGCCAGCCCCGTGGCTCACTCGGGAGAATGCGGCACTGGTAGTGCTGAGGCCGCAGGTTTGGATCCTATATAGGGATGGCTGGTGCACTCGCTGGCTGAGCGTGGTGCGGACAACCCCATGCCAAGGGTTGCGATCCCCTTATCAATAAGAAAAATAAATAAATAAATAAATAAATGGAAAAGTTATATTATCAGAATAGAAAACTGATTCAAAACACAAAATATTCTATGTAAAATCCAGAAACATTAGCAATGTTCTTGGAAAAACTCCCATACATGGGCAAATTCATGGGTAAATGAAGCCAAGATTATTACTGAGAGTGTACTTAGAAGTCCCTATCTAAAATATGTGACTCACAACAGATAAAATATAAGTGGTCAAACCCGTGATCACAAAATAAAAAGTTCAACCTATGAAGAACTCACTGAAGGAATTATACCAAGACAGATACCCTTGAAGAATTAGGTTTTTTAATGACGAATATGTTAATAATTCTGATTTGATCATCACATATTGTACACAAATACTGATAGTCAACTCTGTACCACACAAATATGTATAATCAATTATGTTCCAATAATAAAAAAGAAACCCTTGAAGAAGCAACAAGTTCTTTCTAAATTTGATTTCCAAAATGTTTTCATGTACATTGTACATCATTTAATCCTTACAATAATCCTATAGGGCTGGCCAGTTAGCTCAGTTGGATAGAGTTCTGCCTTGTAACACCAAGGTCAAGGGTTCAGATTCCAGTGCCAGCCAGCTGCCAAAAAATAATAATCCTATAATATAGACAGTGGAGAGAGAACATCATCCTCATTTCACACTGGAGAACAAAGTCCCGTATGACTATATGACTTGGCTCCGACTACACAATCAAGCAGCAGAAATAGGACAAGCAATTTTTTTCTGCTTCTTAGTTCAACAAGATTTCACTGAATATACTGCAGAGATGTATTATTCCACACAGCAAAGAGAACAACATCAGATTGCAATGCTTTAGGGCAAAAAGGATTCATCTAAGTCATTCACTTCACACCTCCCCCTGTAATTCAATAACCCATTTATTCATGCAAGCATTAGTTTAAGTATGTATTGAATACCTGTTAACTATCCTAGGCACTGCACCAAGTACATGGATTTGAAGATAAAATAAGATGAATAAGACACCTTCAACAACTAACGAGGGAAAAGAAACCCAATAATTTCATTCTACGACATGAACAGTGCTGTAATAAGGGGAGGATGTGCTATTAGAGGACATAGGAAGGAGAACTACACTCCACTGGGGAATGGTCACAAAAGACTTCTTGGAAGAAAAACCTCAGCTGACTCTTAACAGAGAGTCAAAGAGTTGACTCAAATTTTTAATTGGGAAAAGAAACAAGAAAAATCTGGATAATTAATATGGATACATTCTCAACACATACCAATTAGCAAAAAAGTCAAGTTGTAGATTGATTATATAGTAGTATATCATTTGTGTGAAAATAACATATGTATATAGAAACACCACCATATAATTTCTATGAGCATGTAAAAGCATATAAAAGCCAAGAAAAAGTTCTGGTACATATATTATAAATTCATAACACTGATTACCTCCAGGGAAAGGAGTAAAGGACCAGGACTGAAAGAAGTGGTCAGAGGGAACTTTATAGCCTTATTGACAGTTTTAAAGAAGAATGTTATTATATGTTACTTTTTTAACTTTTTATTTTGAAATAGTTACTGATTCAGAGGAAGATGCAAGAAATGTACAAGAAGGTCCTGTGTGCACCTTTCACCCAGCCTCTCCCAATGTTACCAACTTGCATAAGTACAGTATAGCACAATATCAAAACCAGGAAATTTACGGGCCGAGCCCGTGGCGCACTTGGTAGAGTGCTGCGCTGGGAGCGCGGCGACGCTGGCCGGTGCACTCACTGGCTGAGTGCCGGTCACGAAAAAGACAAAAAAAAAAAAACAAAAAAAACCCCAGGAAATTTACACTGGTACAATCTACAAAACTTATTCAGATTTTATCAGTTATACGTGCACTGGTGTGCCTGTGTGTATACATGTCTTTGCAACATGTATAACTTCGTGTAACCACCACCACAATTAAGATACTTATCTGTGCCTTGCAACACCAAGGCAAAAGGTTCGGATCCCCACGAACAACAACAAAAAAAGATACTTATCTGTACCATCACGACAAGACTCCCTCATGCTACCTTCCCCTCTACCCTCATCACTAACTCCTGACAACCAATAATATGTTCTCATCTCTACAGTTACATTATTTCATGAATGTTACATAAATGGAATGCTGCAGCATGTATTCTTTTGAGATTAGCTTTTTTCAGTCAGCAAAATTCCCTTAAAGTTCATAGAAGTTGTCACATGTATTGATAGTTCATTCCTTTTTATTGCTGAGTAGTATTCTACAGTATTAATGTACCACTGTTTAACTATTCACCCACTAAGGGATATATGGATAGTTTCCAGTTTTTTTTTGGCCATTATTAAGAAAGCAGCTATGAACATTCATGTACAAATTTTCATCTCTCTTAGATAAATGCCTAACAGTGCAATTGCTGGGTCATACGGTAAATTCATCTTTAATTTATAAAAGAACTACCACAGAGTAGCTGTACCATTATACATTCCCACCTGCAATGAGCGATCCAGTTTCTGCACATCTTCACCAGCATTACTTATATTTTAAAAAACTAAACTAAGTCTATCAGTATTTTAAAACAAAAGAAGCAATAACTAGACATTTTTAGCTTCCTTATGGATGTACATAACACCACCTCTGAAATATTTTCATACCCATTAAAAAAAAAAAATCAAACCTGAATTTTTTCCAGCCCCTAGACATAATACCAATTTATGGGAAAAAACAGAGTCAGAAGAACATGCTAAATGAAAGAAAAAGAATGCAAACAGCATAAGCTAGAATACAAGAAATTTCATAAGACAATCAAGTTTCTTCAACAAATACACTGCAAGGAAAAAAAAGTGAGAGACAGGAGTACCTATAGACTAAAAGAGACTTAGAGGCCTTATCAACCAATGCTTTGTATGAACCTTATCTGAATCCTGATTCATAAAAACCAATTGTAATAACTAAATATGCAATGATATTAAGATATTATTGTTAATTTGGGGGGCGGGATAATAATATTGTAGCAAAAGTTTTAAAAATAATTATCTTTGTATGGAAAGCAGTTTGGTATTTCCTCAAAAAGTTTAACATAGGATTACCATATGACCCAGCAACCCACTCCTAGGTGTATATACCCAAAAGAACTAAAAACAGGGATTCAAACAAATACCTGTTCACAAAAGTTAATAGCAGCATTACTCACAACAGCCAAAAGATTGGACAACCTGAATCCATCAATGGATGAATGGATAAACAAAATGTGTATATACATACAATGGAATGTTATTCGGCCATAAAAAGGAATGAAGTACTGATACATGCTACAAAGTTGATGAATCTCAAAAACATGCTAAGTGAAAGAAGCCAGATAAAAGGGCACAGGTTGTATGAAATATCAGGAATAGGTAAATCCATAGAGACAGAAAGCAGATCGATGGTAGCCAGGGGCTGGAGGGAAGAGAGAAGCATTCTGGGGAGTGTAACTGCTTAATGGGTACAGATTTCATCTGAGGGTGATAAAAAAAAATTTTGGAACTAGATAGAAGTGGTGGTTGTACAACATTGTGAATGTACTAAAATGCCACTGAACTGCTCACTTTAAAATCGTTAATTTTGTTATGTGAATTCTACCTCAATTAAAAACAATTATCTTTTAGAGATACATATTGAAGTATTTACAGAGGAAATGATATAATGCTATATGGAAATTGATTCAAAATAACTAGGAAGAGGGATTACAGATGAGGAATAAATGAAACAAATTTGTCCTTGGGTTGACAATTACTGAAGATAAGTAATAGATACAGTGGAGTTCTTTTTACTTACTATTCTACTTAAATATATTTGAAAATTTTTTACCACAAATTTTTTTTTAAAAGAAAAGGTCAACATTTGATTTTAAAATAAGAAAGACTATTTAATTTAGGGTTTTGATATCACCTCCCCCTGAATAACTGGACCTGAAGAGTATTAAAGGAAGGATATGAAACCATACATGATTCTAGAACTCCCATCCACTCACCAGACATTCCCCAGATGACTTGGTCTGACGCTAAGCCTCTTGTTATAAAAGGCACATTTGTGTTTGGTTAAGAAGGAAGGGACACAGGGAAGCTCTGACCTAAAGCGCAAAGACCCTGGGTCCGAGTGAACTTGGTAGCAAATTCAACAGGGACCTCTCTGAAAAATCACCGCTTCCATCTTGCACAATAAACAAAGTTGCCAAATCACCAGGGGTATTTTTTTTTTTTTTTTTTTTTTCGTGACCGGCGCTCAGCCAGGGAGTGCACCAATGACCGATCTGAACCCGCGGCGGGAGCGTCGCCGCGCTGCTAGCGCAGCACGCTACCGAGTGCGCCACGGGCTCAGCCCTGGGGTATTGTTTTTAAAATGGCAGATTCACAGGTCCCATCCCGGAACAATTCAATCTCTGGTATGAGCTCCAGGAAGGAATGCGTAACAAGCTTACCAGGTGATTCTGATGCCCCTTAAAGTTTGTGACTCACTGGGTTAGGATGCCGGGAGTCCCCCTCCAGTGAGCAAAACAAACTCTGTAGCTCCACCTTGTGGCCTAAAGCTAGAAAGCAACTCCAATGATCCCCAGCTTTGACATTTCGGTTTTCTGTAATACCATGTAAATTGCTAGGTCCTCCTGACCCCTAGTCCCACCCCCTCTCTCATGACTAATGAACTTCAGTACCTTTCAAATGCTTATTGGCTATTTAGATTTCTTCTTTGGTGAAACAACTGTTCACTCCTGCTCATTTTAAAAATAGACTTTTTGTCTGTTACTGATTTGTAGTTTTTTATAAATTATGGGTATGAATGCCTGTTTGGTATATGTATTATGAATATTTTTTCCAGGCTGTGGCTTGTCCTTGGCTCATTTTTCACTTATTTAATAGTTCTTTGAAGAACAGAAGTTCTAAATTTTAATGAAATACAACTTATCAATTTTTTTCTTTCATGTATAGTACTTTTTCGGTCCTGTTTAAGAAATTTAGGAGATTTGTCTACCCTGAAGGCCTTACATTCTGAAAAGAAGAGGCCAAGGTCAGGAGAACCTCATTCTTCACAATTTCAACAAACATCAGAGCATGAGTGTCTTTTTTAGCCTTTGATGTTGAACCCCTGGGCTCTATTTTCGCATAATAGCATGAGCAACCCTCAAGTGCAATATGGCAGAGATTGTCTGGTTTGTTCAGAAGGCAAGGAGTTACATTTAAGTTGGTCTCTATAGAAACAGGATTAGCACATGCCTCAAAGAACAGACATTTAACCTAGAGGTCTTCAAAACCTAACAGCAATTTCCTCTGATAGTAGGAGTTCACACTGATTGCCCATTTTCAGATGTGTCATTTACACAACACATAAAATCACCATCTTATAAGGTAAGTCTTTATAGGAATCCTTGGCTTGCCCCAGTTTCATTATTGAGAAAGAACCACTCTCTTCATTATCCTTGTCAAAGCAAGACACTGTTACCTGTCACAGAATAGTTCCTGAAAGAAACTAAAGAGACTAGAAGGAAGAAAGGTGGTGAGTGAACAGACAGTTAAAACAGGCAATGCAAAGGGTGAGACAAGCAGAGTGACAGCAGGAAAAAATTTTCTTTTCCTGAATTCTCTAGACAGAGGATCTCAATTCTGAAAACTATTCAGAAGCCACTGCGACAGTCCAACAAAGGCGTAACTGGGATGTGTCAACGACAAAGGGGGATGGTTTTGAAAAGACATCAACAGAAATAATCTAAATGAAACAAATGAAACCTTGTCTGAACATGCAATGTATGCTTGTATATGTGAAGTTTTCTCTCTTACCAAGTCACTTATACTCAAGTTTCCCCTCTCTATGGCCCACTCATCACCACTAAAATCCCTAAAGCAACCTTTCTAACTCAAATGTCCATAACGACAGGCAAATAATGCAAAAGAAGGGTTACACCTGGATTAAGACATCAAGAAGTGGTGGGAGCCTTAACAAATCAAAAAGGTTGAAAGGGGAACCCATGTTCCATTTTTGGCTAACTGCTACCATATGAGAATAAAGGTCCAATGATATCAGATCTTTTGACTTTTTAAAGAGATGTCAGAAATTGCTATCTTTTTCTTTGTAATTTCCAACCTCTACTATATCATGTAGATCAAAATACCTCTGTGGGCTGAATCTGGCCTATGGACAGCTAGTTTACAACCTCTGTTCTAAAGCTTTGCAGAAAAATAAATAGCATATGCAGGTTTCCAGGGTTGGAAAATGTAAGAAACTTGTAAAGCCAGCATGTAGACAGAGACTGAGCCATAAGACAATGAAAAGGAAAAGCTAAACCAACTTTTAGGGACAGAAAATCTAAAGGACTCAGACTTCAGTGTTGGACGGGTCTGTATTGGAAAAATGTGAGAGAAATTCTGAAAAGGTTCTATTGCAAGGAGGCACAGATGAAAGAAAACTTGAATGTGTTGGGACCCTATCTGATTTAGAAAAAATTGGGGAAAAAGGAGGATGATATGTATGTATGTATACATACGCACGAAAATAACACACAAGTTATTTCACCTCTCTGTGCCTTGATTTCCTTATTGTTAAAACAAGAATAACAGAACCTACTTCGTAGGGTTGTCATAAGGATTGAATAAGGTAATATTCATTTCATTGTCATACCCCAGGCAAGTAATGCTTAGTAAATGTTAGCTATTATTTATTACTATGAGGTACTGAAAGGTGAAGTAACTTGCTGAAGATCACATGGCTATTAAGAGGTACTGCCTCAGGGCTGGCCGGTTACTCAGTTGGTTAGAGCATGGTGCTGTTAACACCAAGATCAAGGGTTCGGATCCCCATACTGGCCAGCCACCAAAAAAAAAAAGAAAGAAAGAAAGAAAGAAAGAAAGATATACTGGCCTGGATTTGTACCCAGGAAATATGGCTTCAGATTCCACAATCTGAACCATCAAGCATTTCTGCCTTCCTTTACTTCACTGGTCTAGTTTCTTAATCTATACAATGAGGAAGTCAGATCAGCTGATAAAAAGTTCTTTCTAGAGCTGACATTTTATTCTGCCAGCCAGCCCTCTAGTCAGCTTATTTCAGTGCAGTGATGGGACAAAAGTAACTCTGCTCAGACACCTACAAGCTTAAGTAGAGAGGTAGTTTAGGCTTGAGGTAAGCCAGAGAAACCATTCAAGCACTGAATAATCCATAGGTTAAGCCAGAATGGAAAAGGTGTTCAGTGTGAGGCTCCCCTCACTGCTCCAAAGAGATTATATTTGTTTCCAGGAGGCCAGCAGTTCTTTTGAGTAGGCCCTGAATTCACCCACATGCCCATGCTATTACAAGCTGGAAGTCACTTATAAGCCTGGTAAAGAATAACAATAGGCTCTAAATCTAGAATCTTCAGAATACAGAGCAACTCTTAACCTTTTGGAGTCAAGGGTCTCTATGAGAGCCTGGTGAAAGCTCTCTATTGTCTACAGAAAAAATGCCACGTGTTCTCACTCAGATATTCAAGCACACACAATTTTACCTGCAATTATAAGGGGTTCAAAAATCACCTAAAATATCTCTCTAGATTTTAAGTATCCCTGAAATATACCTATCCTGTTCCAGGCCTGTCCTCCCAAGGGATTCAGAATTACCCCAAGAGGACTAGCTGGTTAGTTCAGTTAGTTAGAGTGTGGTGTTATAACACCAAGGTCAAGGGTTTGGATCCCTTTACTGACCAGCCATCAGGGGGAAAAAAAAAAAAAAAAGAATTGCCACAAAATATGTGATGGGGTTAATAAATGCAAAAACATCCTAGTCCCCACGGCGCCTTGCTCTCCCTTTTATTCCAAGAAAGAAATCAGTCAAGATTGCCAACTAGCCTTATTAGATGACTTTTCTCCCACATGGGCTCTGAAAACTTTAGGTTACCAAAGAAACCATATAACCTCACCCATAATTGCAGAAGAAATCAAAACAAGAAGATATCATATTCTATTTTCCCATAAGACTAGCAACCGTTTAAGTGATAGTGAGGGTCTGGAGAAACATGCAGTCTCATACACAGCTGGTAGGTCTATAAGTCAGAGCAGCCTTTGGTGGTGGGGTTACAATTTGACAATTTTTACTAAAAATTTTAAAACATATACCCTTTGATGCAGCAATTCCCTACAGATATTTTTGCAAAAGTAGGCCAAGACAAATGTGCAACCAGGTTCAATGAAGCACTGTTTATAATGACCAAAAACCAGAAACAGAAAATCCTGGTTGTTGGATACATCAGATTAATGGAATATCATGTAACCATTAAAGAACAAGCTAGATCTGTAAGTGCTGATATGGAAAGAGCTCCAAGACACATTATTACCTGAAAAAAGAAGTTGAGAACAGTGAGTATTATTACATGGTTCCTTTTGTCTCAATTTTTAAAAGGATGCATATACATACCAGTATATGCATTAAATTATGGTCTGGAAAGATACATAAGAAATTATCTACTGCAATTAACTTTGGAGAGAGTGACTAGAGAACAGGAAGGAAAAGAACCATACTGATGTACATTTTTTAAAATATACAAATAACAGATCATCTGGAGATGGAATTTTTTTCTTTGTTTTCATTACACTTGCTTGCATAAAAACCCCAAATCCAATAAATGTTACTATAAAAAAGAAAACAATAATTGTCACTTAGATTTTTTTTTTTTTTTTTTTTTGTCTTTTTCGTGACCGGCACTGTGCACCGGCCATTCCTATATAGGATCCGAACCCGCGGCGGGAGCGTCGCGGCGCTCCCAGCGCTGCACTCTCTGGAGTGCGCCACGGGCTCGGCCCCACTTAGATTTTTTTAAAAAGAAAAAAACTATGTTTATAATCTGAGGAGACAAGTGGAATGGGATGAGGGCCCACATGATACACAGTAGGAAACTGGCAGAGGAGACCAGGGGAGAATCAGGAAGAGAATTAAAACATTCACACTCCCCTCTTCTCTCAAGACACTGCTGACATCATGAATTACTCAAGCTTCCCACTAGAGATGAAAAGCTCAGTGCCCCACTCTGGTTGCCAGCTATTCATTGCAATTGTAAGCAGGAGACATAGTAGGTTGAGAGAAGGCTGGTATAGTTTGTCCAAATCCTGCCTTTTGTAATATGTATGAGACAGAACAGTTGTTCCTAAAGAACCTGAAGTGGCAGAGAACGCTATCACTGAACACAGGAGATTGTCTTCCTGGCAGACAGCAAGCCTCCTTAAGCACACAGTGCAAAGACACATCAGGGATCCTGCCACTACATGCATTTCAACAGCATGGAAAAGGAAGAAATAGATATGTATGCAAAAGAGAGTGCAGAAGATATCTCTGCTGCCCTGTGTAGCCTCAGGAAGCCCTGCTCAACAGCAGGGACACCCTCTGGGCTACACAGATCTGCTGCAAGTGTTCCAACCCCCTTCTGACTGCCCCATGAAGAGAATCAGCTAGGACTGAAAATCATCAAGGAAGATAATCCTCTGTATTTAACAGAGGATTTTATCTGAGGCCCATGAAATAAATTACAACCTCACTTATTTTCCATGATATTCTTCTGCAATATTGCTTTGCAAAGTGGGAAATTATCTCCATGTAGAATTTCCAGAGGAAATGGTTAGCAATGCAATGTAAGTCTTTTATAAAGCAATGCCAGCTTTACTACAGGTATCATAAAAGGTTGTCCCTCCCCCATGGGATTTAAGGAACATGAAAGAGTCTCCTACTACCCCCCACCCTCATATCCTTTAATGATGCCTGAAATAAAAGGAGAAATACACTAGGTCCCTAACACCACAGTGCACTGGTTCTTAACCTTCTGTTGTGTGGTCACTGCACTGGTACTTTTGAGAAACTGGAAAAAGCAAACAAACTCCCTTCTCAGAATAATGCACTTAGATGACACACAATATATAATATCCATATAATTTTGGGGGTTCACAGTTCTGAAGCCCATCTAAGGACCCCCTACAGCCTGAGGTCAAGAACCCCTGACCTAGTAGCCATGAGTCTGGCAAGTCTCCTCCCCCCAGCAAGAGCTCCAGTGCATCTAGGGCACACTGGGCCTGAAGAAAGAAAGCAGTACCGAAGGGAGGCTCTTACTACTTCAACAATTGCCTAGAGTTGAGCCTGTATACATCACAGATTATAATTTATGCTTCCCCCTCAGCAAGGAGTGTGGATTTCTCACACTGCCTGCTGCTTGGGAATAGGCTCTCCTGGCTTCAGAGACACCAGTACCCATTAGAAGATGCCCAATTGAACAGAACAGGTCCTCACAACACTTGCTGGCTGATTACCTGAGAAACGAGGTAAGTTGGGGGTTGGTGTTGAGGGGTTGCTTAACACCTCATGAATCAAGGGAGCTCACCTCTGAGGTTTTCGAATATCCCAGAGTCCCACTCCTTCCTTTGAATTGGCTGTAGCCAATAATCTGGGCTCCACAGGGTTAAACATGACACTGTGAAAGGCTGATGGATAGTTTGCCAGGCAGAAAGGCTCTGTGAAAAGAGAAACTATAGTCAGTTCATTCCAGGGACCTCTGGGCTAGTGGCAGGCAGATAAGTAGGAGTGTGAATGCATGCAGAAGCACACTCCTTAATAACCACTCCAGTGGGCTGGAACCAACGTAGCACACCATGCCACCAGTTGCCTTTACTCCCACCAGTCACCTCATGAGTTCTGCACATACTTTCTGCTTGCAGAAAGTCTGAAAATAGCAACTTAAGCACATTTAACCAAATTTTAAGCTATAATACTCAGAAATATATATAGCACCTATTGAGATCCTGTGACAAAACAGAAATGGTCACTGCAAATGGGAAGGTAAGCTGTTTTACAGTAAGTAAAACTGAATTCCAGGTGACCTGAAAAAATTTATGACCAATTACTGGTAGAATTATTTTGCCTTTAATCCAAATTATTAGTTTTAGAAATTTTAAGTTTTTAAACTGCACATAGGTTTAATGAAGACAAATCAAGACAACAAAAAAAATTAAAACAAAGCAAAACTATAGTACAGTTTTCTCTTCTGGTTCACAATGCTCCATAAATTGAAAAAAAAAAAGTGGCTTCAGTCTCGAATTTTATGATTTTACTTCCAGTGATGGAATTTTTTTTTTTTAAAAGGTCCTAATATTTGAACTTCTCTTGCAGCCAGCCAGCTCCCAATCAACTTCACCTAGAACCCCAGTTGAGTAAAGAATCACTTTGCTACCTAGGAGGACATACTCCTATGGAAACTGATAGAGTAACAGACAGAAAGTACTTCTCAATCTATGATTTCCATATGCAGTACTTCACAGGCTTCTGGGCAGGTGAAGTGCTCAGGCAGTGCAAACAAAGGAGAATTTCACCTACCAAGCACACAGTGCCTCAACCACAGCTGCTACTTGCTGCTACCTTACCTGCCCGATCCTAAGAACAAGAATAAGAGTATAGTCTGAACCTCAGCAATGAGCACAGCCCAGCATGTTAAATGCTTGGAATATAGAAAAACAAAAAGACCCAGATCCTGCCAGATAAAACAGACAGAGTAGTAGCTCTATGTACATGGTGCTACTATTATAAAGCTGCTAGGGTAGGAGTGGGCATGGCAGTGGTGCCAGAGAAAGGGCCTTTGAAGACAGGCAGAGTTTCAGAGAGAAATCTTTCTGCAGGAAATGAGCTGAGAAGATTCATTTCCTGAAGAACTTTGGAGAAAGTCAACAAAACAAGTTCTTCATTTTACAAGTCAGAGACTCCGTACATTTGGAGGAGGCACTCACACAGACAATCCTGTTTAAACAGAGTAATTTGCTATCATTTTAAAATCTATACACGGGTAAGGTTCTTTCAACAAAATAACAAGCCTGAAACCAGAAAGTGCATAGCACCCCATTCTCTGTTTAAAAAAAAAAAAAAGAATACATGCATGTCAGCCCCACACACAGAACTGGACGTTGGTGGCTACCCTCTACAATGAGATGTCACATCTTCTGCTCCTTGGGCCCACTAAACACTAAATTGTAAAGCTTTATGGAGACTCACAGGTGGTTGGCAAAGGTGCCTCACCTCCGACTATTTAGGGGACCTCCAAAGACACACATCTGATGCCCCATGTGAAAATCTCATATTTCCTTTCCCTTGCATCACTCACACCCAAATACTCAGGTCATGAACTGGATCTGCAATGAACTTCACATCAGACTGTTCAACACAATCCAACAGCATTTTGCACAGTGACCCTACCTCCATGGGGAGACTCTCGGATATCCCAAATGAGAACCCGGCCATCATCTGAGGAACTGGCAAAAATGTTGTCATTCACTGGGCTCACCGACAAGCCATATACTGCATCTTCATGAGCAAACACGTCCAATGTCTCACTGCTGAGAGACAGAGAGCAAGGGAGAGGCACAGACATACAAACATAGTACAGAGTCCCAGCCCTCTGATTACCTAGGGTGCAGTCTCTTTCATTTCTAGGAGAAAGTCAACCTAGCTAAACCCAAAGGACATTATATTCCCTAAAAGGTAAGTATTTAACTCTCAGGTTATAAAAAAAAGTGTGTGTGTGTTGGGGGGTACTATTAAAGAGACTTTTTATAAATTTCATGATAATTTTGACAATAATAAGCATATTTGAAAGTGACTCAATAGCTGAGTTTTGTGTTTTCAATTATTACAGAATGCATCTGCTTATGCAGATTTGACGGTAGTGCTTTATTTCAAAAAAGCAAGGGAAAGCTTTAAAGAAGACAGGTCTCATGCCAGCAGGGGTGAAGAGGGATCTCCTAGCAATCTGGCATGGATATAAGGCCAGACAGCCCAACTTCAGATCGTAGCACCACTTGACCCTAAGTTACCTAACATCTTGTGCCTGTTTCCTTACTTGTAAGGGAGATCACAATAGTATCTCCTCATAAAATAATTGTGAGGGCTAAATTAATTAATACAGTATGTACAAAGTACTTACAACAGTGTCCAGCACATAGTAAGAACTCAAAAAATATTAACTATTATTATTATTAAACAATGTTTCCTTCTCTTCCAACCTCTCTCTTTAAATTTTTCCTAAAAATTATAATCTCACACCAACTTTGCAAATCCCTTTTTCTTTTTCAAATCAAAACTTTACTTCAAAACTATTATGCGACTCTTTCAGAAAAGGACAGCTGGTTTCATGTTTTCTTTAAAAACAAAAATTATTTTGTTCTAAAGAGATATTTGCCTCTCTTCACATAAAAAATAGAATGAATCACCTTCGCACACCAACAATCTATTTACCTTTCAACATCATGGAGGATAACTTGCTCATCATTTCCTGTAAAGGAAAAAAGCAGACATTTGATAATTCCTGCAAGGTAGTTCCTGTCCACATTGCAATTTAGTATTTTAAAGTTTTCTGAGGAAAAAAATGAACAGTCAATGTTAACACAAATTAGAAGTGTTAACTAAAAAAGGGCTTAAAAAATAATTTAAGATGGACAGGTTGGTCTTACAAAGAATTTTTTAAAACATAATAACAACAAAGTATAACATAGTAACAGTTCCCAAAATGTATTATCCAGTGGATGATATAAAAAAACTTTGGCCATTAAGGAAAAGAGTAAATGATCATGGGCAAATCAATTCACTCATCCAAATTAACTTTTTTTTAATTAGCAAAATATTCATTAACTGTGAGACCTGAAATAAAATCTAACATTTCTATGCCTCAGCTTTTTACCTGCAACATAGGGAGAATAAACGTACCTGTTCATAGGGTTATTGTGAGGATAAGAGTACATCTGTAAAGGCATTCAGAATAGGACTGAGCACTTAATAAGCCTCCAATAAATGTCTGCTACTATTCCTATCCTCATCATCTTTTATAGCATTAGAATTTGATGATTGTGTGATTTTAAATGATGAGAAAGTTTTTATTTATAACTTTTCTTTCTTGCATTTCTCCTTTTTCCATCGAGGGAGTTAAAAATACTGCTACACCCATGATATGTGCAGTCCTGCTTTCATATGGTTTATATAGCCAAAACAAACAAACAAACAAAATAACCTGAATGAAAAGACAAAAAGTAAAAAATGTCCCACTCTATACTGAAACGTACAACCAAGTCACTTAAATAGAAAACAATGAAAGTAATAAACCTATACTAATGCCTTCTAGGTATCAGGCATAGTACTAGGTACTGGGGATATGAGAAGCATAAGATTCTGCCCAGTTCCTTAGGAACTCAGAGTCCACCTGCACAAATAACTAATAACAATTGGAGGGTTTGTCTTGCTGTAGTGATATGGACTAGCTATGAGGACAATTATTTCCTTCATGAAAAGGGTAAATGGAAGTGGGAGAAGGAAACATTTGAAGAGAAACTTTAACTCAAAACCAATGGATGACACAAGGGAATTGGTGGGGACAGGACAACTAAAACGGAAGAACAGTATGAGCAAAAGCCACAAGGACAAAATAGTACAGTGCGGTGCACACCTAAGAGGGCAAGTTGTTTAGTGGGCTAGAGTGTATTACACAGGGGAGGGAAATGAGGCCAGACAGGTAGACTGGGGTTTAGACTTTATTCTGTGGGCACTACAGGTCCAAAGACTCACATGGTTTAATCTTTATTTTTAAAAGAAAACTTATGTAAGCAATGAATTAGAAGGAAGGTTAGAGACTGAGAGCAGAAATCACAGAAGGCCATTGCAATAGTTCAGGCCTAGGATGAGGACCTGAATCAGGGCAATGGGTACAAAAAGAGAATAGAAACCAAAAGATGAATATGAGGGCTTTCAAGATAGATCTGACAGGACCTGGTGACTGACTAGATGTGTAAACTTTCTTTCAAAAGGCAGGTTGATGGACCACGTGAAACCACCATTTTGTAAGGTGAAAATGGTTAAATGTCAGGAGTTTCTTAAAGTTAAACCTAATAGCTTATGTAACTGAGAATGATAATAGTAACAGAGAAAGGAAATCTAGCAGACAAGAAGAAATTTTTGTGCAATGGAGGACTAATAATCTTGGTTTTAGGTCCGTTACATTTAAATTACTTTGGGAAAACAGGCAGATAAACTGTGGGGAAATCTGCAGCTCAGAAGAGAGTTAGAGCTAGAAATGTGGTGGTCAGAAAGGGGTGTAGTTGATGGAGCCATCAACAAAACGTTGGCTTGAGCACCAGCCTTTCCAAATGTACCCTAACACAATGCTTTTCGAACAGGAGCCATACGTGCATGCGTCATGACATCAATTTGACTCACAGCCAGCATCTTTAAAAAATAAAATAGAATAAAAAACAAAATCAGAGTGTACCACATATAGTAAGGTTAAATACTGTTTCAAATATATGTGTGTGTTTCTGTGTACTAGATTGCAATGCGATAAGTTTTCTGCCAAAGAGGAAAAAAAAGAAGACATTACTCTAATACACATGTCTAAATCACTATAATGCAGAAAAGACAAGTTATGGGAAATCAGTAATTCCACACAGCTCAATGAAATATAGAAAGAAAAATAAGGAGTTATTTTAGTATCCCTTTCTCTAAAATCCCAACCACCATGAATTTCCCAAGGTGGAACCTCCCTTCTTCTCACCTCCAGAGAACACTTTGGTATTCCCACTGTTGAAAGCCAGGCAAAAAATGTTGGAATGGTGCTCTCCTTTCAGCTGTATTGGCTTGACCCTGGAGTGGATGGCTTGTTCCATGTGCCATAGCAGAACCCGGCGGTCATCTCCTCCTTGAGAGGGTAGTAAGAATCTAGGGTTAAAATAGCTGACATTGCAAGGCAGACACTTGGTTTTGCCAGCCTCAAATCCCATCCTTTCCAAAACTGCATCTCCCTAACTTCATACGATTCTGATGGGGCACATAAACCCAGGGCTCTCCCCCACTTAACTATCAGTAGGCACATGACCTCAAGGCCACTCTCTCCCAGGAACTGAATCTCAATCAGACATACAGAAATTGAAAGGAATAAGTACTGACACTGAAACCCCCAAAGCCACCCTGTTCCTGTCTTACCAGAGACCCAGTCGTTTAAATATTTCCTCTTTTGCTACCTAGAACCCTTCCTCTAAAGTCCTTTTATTTTGGGCCGAGCCCGTGGCGCACTCGGGAGAGTGCTGCGCTGGGAGCGCGGCGACGCTCCCGCCGCGGGTTCGGATCCCATATAGGACTGGCCGGTGCACTCACTGGCTGAGTGCCGGTCACGAAAAAAAAATAAATAAATAAAGTCCTTTTATTTTGTCTAACAAAATCTGAGTTGATTTCTATTGCCTGCAACCAAAGAACGTTTTGTTCTAGTAATGTTTCTAGCATACTAGTTTTCAAAGCAATCTCCTTGACGTGATAATCTCACTGACAATGGGACACTGTACAAATGACAAGTAAGGAATTGCCTGACTCTCACAGTCATAGATCTAGACAGAACCTGACTCTCATGAAGTTCAGCCCTGCTTTTACGTCTGCATAACTATCAATAGTCTGAATTAAATGAGGAATATTACACTGCATGAGCCAGTTCCTGGAGAATGAGACTATACATGTTCTACATATTCTTTATATTTGCAGATGTATTAAAAATGACTAGAAAGGCAAGCCAGTTAGCTCAGTTGATTAGAGCACAGCCGTATAATACCAAGGTTACAGGTTTGGATCTCCGTACCAGCCAGCCACCCAAAAATAAAAGTCTGGAAGGATGAACAGACTATTAACAACAGTTACTACTTCTAGGGAAAAGAATTAGGAGAGAGAGGTAGAGTTCAGACAGTTTTGTTTTGTTTTGTTTTTTACGTTTACTCATACTATTATATACTTGGTGGCACTGTTTGACTTTTTATAACAAGCTTATATTAATTTCCTTATAAAAATTAAAGTTACATCAGCAGCAAACCACAGCAAGCTCTGTACCTCTGCCTCCTTTCCTCCATTCAATTAAAAATAAAACAGCCACAAATTATAGCACATCCATACAAGGGCATACCATGAAACTAGTAAGTTGGTAGATCTATAAGAGCTAATGTGGAAGGATGTCCAAAGGTCTTTGTTAAGGGGGAAAATGAGGTGTAAAACAGTATGTGTACCAACATTCATTTGTGTAAAATGTTAATTTTTAAAAAGCTCCATGACAGTTAACCTTGTCAGTTTAGTTCAATGCAGAATCTCCAGCACCTAAATGAGTGCCCCCAAAAGTAGGCATTGAACATGCTTAACTTGCATACCTATGCTTGTAGTTGCGTAGCCATTATCTAGATGGCTGTAGAAGACGTTGTTTACAGTATCCACTGTAACTGCTTGGCTGGTGTTGGGAGACTTTTTTTTATTGTGGGAAAATATACATAACATGAAATTTATCACTTTAACCATTTTTAAGTGTACAATTCAGTGGCATTAAGTACAGTCATGGTATTGTGCAACCATTACTAGTACCCCTCTCCAGAACCTTTTTATCATCCCATTTCACAACTAAAATCCATACCCAATAAAGAGTAACTCCTCTTAGCTACTAGTAACCACTATTTTACTTTCTGCCTCTATGAATTTGACTACTCTAGTTACCTCATATAAGTGGAATCATATAATAATTGTCCTTTTGGGTCTGGCTTATTCACTCAGCGTAATGTCTTCAAGGTTGATCCATGTTGTAGCATGTATCAGAATTTCGTTCCTTTTCAAGGCTGTTGTATATATGTTTTTGTATGCATATTTTATTTATCCATTCATCCACTGGTGGACATTTAGGTTGCTTCTATCTTTTAGCTATTGTGAATAATGTTATGAACATGGGTGTAAAAATATGTTTGAATTCCTGCTTTCAATTACTTTGGGTATACACTATTGGAAAACATTTATGTTTTAATTTTTACTTTATACTTTCCTGTACTGATTGACTTTTTGCCATAAAAATTTATAATAAAAATTATAAATTTTATAATAAAAATTAACAGAAGATATAGTAGCCAAATCATGATTATTCTCTCTCTCCTGTCCCTTGAGTTCTTTGTTCAGTGAGTTCCTTTTTTTCCTTCCCTTGTTGGTCAAAATTAACTTCTGTGTCCTCAAAGGATTTCACTGTCTACCAGACTGACCCCTTAAGTGAGGCCCACAGTGTTGTGTTTGTAATTTGCCTATTTCAACTAGGAGTATTCTGGCCTGGGATGGTACCTGGTACCTAAATTCTATATCTCTTACAAATTGATCACTTTGTAAAACATCAAGTAAAGGTCATGAAAATAACAGTTTGGGTTTTTGTTATTTTATTTTAGTGGAAAATGACACAAAGTGTTTTTTACCCTATTAATAGATTTAGACAGGCCATAGGCACTTCAGTTTTCCATAGTCTCAACTCCTATTTTTTCTCCTCAACACTGAGTCAGGGATTTATCACTGCTTTTGTTATTGTGTTTTTTATATTAGAGAAATATTTCTCTATACCAATGTCTCCATCAAAAGAGGAAAATTAGCTGGCCAGTTAGCTCGGTTGGTTAGAGCACAGCCTTATAACACCAAGGTCATGGGTTTGGATCACTGCACTGGCCAGCCACCAAAGACAAACAAACAAAAAACAAGAAAAGTGGAAAACTAAAATAGAGGCCCGGGATGCACACAAAGCTTCAATGTGCCCACTACAATAACTCTCCTGGGGTGGCAATAACGAGCAATATACCACCATCTTGGACCTGAGCAGGCACAAGAACCAAAGCCCTAACTGAGTAAGCACCCATAATGCAAACAGGAAGAACAGAATTGACCACCTCCATAGGCACAGAATGATGATGCTGGCCTGCACCCCTTGTCCCTTTGCCCTATAAAGGACCACAACACCCCCTTCCCTCAGAGATCTAGCTTCCCTAAAGCTACCTCCGTTATGCATTAAGTCTATCTCCTCTTTTAATAAGCATTGCTTGCTTTAAAAAAAAAAAAAAAAAAAAACAGAGGCCCAAGGCTGGCTGGTTAGCTCAGTTGATTAGAGTGGTATTACAACACCAAGGTCAAGGGGTCAGATCCCGGCACCTGCCAGCCACCAAAAATAAATAAATAAATGAAAATAAGATAGAGGTCCACATGTTTCTTCTGCTTGCTCAGATTTCTGACCTAATCTCCCTGTGCCTCAGTTTCATCAAATATAAAATGGGGATCATAACAGTTCTTCTACCCTCATAGGTTTTATAGATTATAAGGCCAAATACAAGACAGTAAAGAATAAAGATTGCACACTAAGAAAGGGGTTGAGGGGCCGGCCTGTGGCTCACTCGGGAGAGTGTGGTGCTGATGACACCAAGGCCACGGGTTCGGATCCCATATAGGGATGGCCGGTTAGCTCACTGGGTGAGCGTGGTGCTGACAACACCAAGCCATGGGTTAAGATCCCCTTACCGGTCATCTTTTATAAGAAAAAAAAAAAGAAAAAAAAGAAAGGGGTTGAGCTAAGAGATTCAAAAGCAATTAGTTACCAAAAAAAAAGCAATCAGTTAAGACTCCATAGCCCCCACTCCTAACCACTTACTCTATATTGCCTGTCTTATAGAACAAAAAATGAACTATAAATGACAAAGCAAATTCATCTGACGGACAATGTAGAGATTCTCTGCTGTGGTAGCATAACTCAAAAATGTCTAGGTAAGAACAAAATAAGGGAGCACAGAAGTAAAAAAACAGGAGCAGACTTAACTGAAGTAAACTGAGGAACCAGGATGAAATAGCCTAAAATAATCAGGATTCTAGCAATGCACAAAACTAATAATAGCTTAATATATAATATGCAAAGAATTTCTACAATTTTCTTTTCTTTTTAAAGATGACCAGTAAAGGGATCTTAACCCTTGACTTGGTATTGTCAGCACCACGCTCTCCCAAGTGAGCCATGGGCCAGCTCTTACAAACAATTTTTAAGACCCTAATAGGTAAAGAGGCAAACAGGATCTCAAATTCTATAGTAATCAGGGAAATACAAATCATAATTTAGACATGTTCTCACAAAGTGGCAAAAGAAAATGTACAAGAATTTCACTACATCATTGTTCATAATACAGGAACTGTAGACAAAATAAATATCACGTCAAGAATGGATAAATTCCTTTGGAATGCAAATACAAATGAAATTTTCAACCAGATGAAATGCCATACAGCAGTTAAAATGAACTAGAGACATGTATGCCAACACGAATAAATCTTAAAAACCTAATGGTAACAAATAAAAGCAAGCTTCAGAATGATATGAAAAGGATAACATTTAAGTATACATCTTTAAATACAACAAAACAATACTATATACTGTTTATGGATAAAGACACATATAGTAAAAGAGGCCTCTAACTATATCTGTAAAGGTTTATTTCTTTTAAAAAAAATAGATAACTGATTATAGAAAGGTTGCAGGTTGTAAGGTTGATATACAAAAGTCCATCACTTTCCTACATACTAGCAATAAATAAGTGAAATTTAAAATTAAAAACACATTACCATTTACATTAGCACCCCCAAAATGAAATAGCCAGGTACAAGTTTAACACAATACGTACAAGATCTACATAAGAAAAATTTTAAAACTCTAATGAACAAAATCAAAGAAATAAATGGAGTGGTATTCAATGTTCATGGATAGGAAGACTAAATATTTTTAAGATATCTGTTCTTCCCAACTTGATCTAAGAATTCAATGCAATCTCAATCAAATTCCTAGCAAGTTATTTTGTGGATATCGACAAATTGATTCTAAAGTTTATATGCAGAGGCAAAAAACTCAGAATAGCTAACACAATACCAAAGAAGAACAAAGTTGGAGGACTGATACTACTCAACTTCAAGACTTATTATAAAGCTATGGTAATCAAGAAAGTGTGGTATCGGTGAAAGAATAGGCAAACAGATCAATGGAACAGAATAGAGAGCCTAGAAATAGACCCACACAAATATAGTCAACTGATCTTTCACAAAGGAGCAAAAGCAAAACAATGGAGCAAAGATAGTCTTCAACAAATGATGCTGGAACAACTGGACATCCACATGCAAAACAACTGAATCTAGACACAGACTTTTCACCTTTCATAAAAATTAACTCAAAATGGATCATGGATGTAAACACAAAATGTAAAACACAAAACTATAAAACTCCTAGAATATAACATAGGAGAAAATATAGACAACCTTGGGTATCACAATGATTTTTTAGATACAACACCAAAGGCACTATCCATGAAAGAGATAATCAATAAGCTGAACTTCATTAAAATAAAAAACTTTTGCTCTGTGAAAGACAATGGCAAGAGAATGAGAAGACAAGCCACAAAGTGAGAGACAATATTTGCAAAAGACACATCTAATAAAGGACTGTTATCCAAAATATTCAAAGAACCCCTAAAACTCAACAATAAGAAAACAACCCAATTTAAAAATTGGCCAAAGACTTTAATACCTCACCAAAGATATACAGATGGCAGATAAGCATATGAAAAGATGCTCCATATCATATGTCATCAGGAAATTGCAAATTAAAATAATGAGATACCACTACATATCTATCAGAGTGGCCAAAATCTGTAACACTGACAACACCAAATGCTGACAAGGATGTGGAGCACCAGGCACTCTCATTCGTTGCTGGTGGTAATGCAAAATGGTACAGCTACTTTGGAAGATGGTTTGGAAGTTTTGTACAAAACTAAACATACTCTTCCTATAAGATTCAATAATCATGCTTCTTAGCATTTACCCAAAGGAGTTGA
Organism: Cynocephalus volans; assembly: GCF_027409185.1. NCBI lineage: Eukaryota > Metazoa > Chordata > Mammalia > Dermoptera > Cynocephalidae > Cynocephalus > Cynocephalus volans. The sequence continues at coordinate 150,681,220 of NC_084462.1, forward strand.
AAACTTATGTCCACACAAAGACCTGCACATAAATGTTTATAAAAGCTTTATTCATAATTGCCAAAACTTGGAAGCAAATAAGATGCCCTTCAGTACGTAAAGGGATAGACTGTAGTACATCCAGCCAATGAAGTAGTATTCAGCACTAAAAAGAAGTGATCTATCAAGCCACTGAAAGACATGGAGGAAACTTAAGTGCATACTCCTAAGTGAAACAAGACAATCTGAAAAGGCTACATACTGTATGATTCCAACTATATTACATTCTAGAAAAGGCAAAATCATGGAGATAGTAAAAAGATCTGCAGGGGTTGGGAGTTAGAGGGTTGAACAGGCAGAGCACAGAGGACTTTTAGAGCCGTGAAAATCCTCTGTGTATGATAATGATTAATACATGTTATTATAAATTTGTCCAAATTCATAGAATATACAACAACAAGCCCTAATGTAAACTAAGGACTCTCAGTGATTATGATATGCCAAAGTAGGTTCATCAGTTGTAACAAATGTGCCACTTTGGTGGAGGATGTTGATAATGGGGGAAGTTATGTATGGAGGTGGGGGGAGTTTCTGGGAAATCTCTGTATCTGTTTTGCTGTGAATCTAAAATTGCTCTGGGGGAAAAAAAAAATTAACAAAACTGGCAGCCAGTTTGTTCAGTTGATTAGAGCACAGCCTTATAACTCCAGGGTCATGGGTTCCAAAAAAACCCCAAACAAACAAAAAAATAATAGATTGGAAGTAAATTTAACAATTGTCAACATTTTGTTAAATTCAATTGGTATCTCTCTACTTTTTTTATGTTTAAATATTTCATGATATGAAGGAAGTACTATTACAACTCTTAGCTAAAGTAGTAGCATTGTGGTTATGTTAAAAAAAAAAAAAAGTCCTTATCAGTTAGGAATGCACACTGAGTAGAGTGAAATGGCATATGTTCTGAGTTTCTTTTAAAATGTTCCAGAAAGAAAAAAAGGCAAGGGGAGAGGGTGATTAATAAAACGCAGACTATTGTTATATATTGGTACATTATACTATTCTACTTCTGTACATGCTTGAACATTTCCATAATAAAATATTTTTGGATTTTTAAAAATATTCATGATAGAAGAAAAAAGAAAACAAGACTTTAGAGGATGGCCTGGGATACTCATGGCAAAGAAATAATAACTGTTGGCACCTCTATATTTATTCACTAAAAGCTATGCCAGGCAGCACAATCTCTCTTGAATTAGAGCAGCTTAAGAAAAAAAAAAGTTCAGGGGCTAGCTGATTAAGCTCAGTTGATTAGAGCACGGTGCTGATAACACCAAGGCCCAGGATTTGATCCCTGTACTAGCCAGCCATCAAAAAAAAATTTTTTTTAATAAAAAATAAAGAAAACAAGTTCAATTAAAAACAGAGTATCAGGCCAGCCCATGGATCACTCGGGAGAGTGTGGTGCTGACAACACCAAGTCAAGGGTTAAGATCCCCTTACCGGTCATCTTTTATTTAAAAAAAAAAAAACCAATATCTATAACTTTACACACAAAATCATAACTATTCTCAACCTAAAGTCTTCTCCCATCACCCAGACAGCATCTTTAATGTTCCTTCTAGGTATTTACAGGATGATTTAATTTTGCCAAGTATTCAGTCTTTCACAAATTCCCGGCTATTTGTTGAGTGCCTTGAAATCATTCAATGATTTGTCCTTGTACCTAACATGATGATGACAGCCCAAATCCATGAGAGATTAGGGTCACTGAAGCAGAAACAGACAAGGCCTGTCACTTCACTTTGCCCTCAAGGTTAGTGTCAGAAGATGTAAGGTGCACATCCATCCTTTCCCCACCCCACCCCAGCCCAGCCCAGCCCCAATTTCCTCAGGCAAAGTATTAACAGCCCAGGGCAAAAACACCTTTCAACCCCTTGTTGATTAAAAAACTCAATGAGTGCAAACTGAGGAATTATTTGAAACTATTGGACTGATTTTAAGCCAGCAGAGGGAGCAGAACAGCTGTGCCCAAGACTCTGAGACCACAAAGAAAAGGAGGACTGGATAACTCAGTTCAGAACATGAAAGGAAGCTCTAAGTTCTCCTGTCTCTCTGAGTCACCTAGTCAATTCAAAACGGCAGAGATTTATTGTATACTTCCACACAGAGAGACTGACCTGCAAATAAGCCAAGTGGAGAATATGATCATTTAAGCCAGCTCCATAAGCCTGGCAGTTGGGCGCTTATAGGGTCAGCCTCAGGAAAAAGAGGAAGCCCCGCCCCACCCTCACTGGGGCACCTGAGATAAGAGGACAGAGACCTCTCAGGAAGGCTAGGCCTTTCTGCTCAGTGTCAGTGCCAGTGCCAGGCAAGTAACAAGCACAGGCCAGGTGTTTTAAGCCTGGTTTCCTCGCAAACAATTGCTTAATTCCAACTCATCTGAGTACCCCTATTTTAATTCTGGTTATTTTGGGTCGATTTCATTCTGCCCTAAAATCACTGATTTGTAAAAAAAAAAAAAAAAGTACTATAATCACATTGTGGAAGCAGCTTTATAGCTACAGAAAACTTTTATATTTAAAGAATACCCTATCCCAAAGGGTCCTGAGCTTTAAATAGAAACTACGCAAGCCCTTATTTCACATTATAACAAAAGTAATTATTTAACATTCTTCTTATTTTACAGCCCAGAAAAGCTGAGGCACAGAAGGTAAGAATTTGCTTTAGGTTTCCTCAAAAAGTCGGCCAAGCACAGGACAAGACTGAGAGAGCACTCTGAAACTCTGGATCAAATGCTCCTACAGCTTCAAATGTTTCAAATGTTTCAAATGTTTGAAACATGCTTCAAATGTTTGAAGAGCAAAGGACTGACAATAATTTAAATGTCCATCAATAGAAGTCTGATTAAAATTATTCTTCAGTAAAATAAGCCAGGTGCAAAAGGACAAATATTTTATAATTCCACTAATATAAGGTTCCTAGAGTAGACAAATTCAGAGACAGAAATATGGTGGTTGCCAAGGGCTGGAGCAAGGGAGAACAGAATGGGTAGTTACTGTTTAATGGCATATAAAGTTTCAGTTTCGCAAGATGAAAACATTTTGGAGATGTATGATGGTGATGGCTGCATAACAATGTGAATGTAGTTAATACCACTGACTATAAGGACGCTTAAAAATGGTTAAAATGGTAAATTTTATGTTACATATATTTTACTATAATAAAAAAATGCAGGAAGTTTATAGTTCATATATGCACTATGCAGCAACCTCCCACCCCCCCCAAAAAAAACCCATGAGGCAGGTCTGTCTGTACTGACATGGAACAATCTCTAAAATATAAAGTGTTAGTGATCGTATTAATTATTCAAAACATTACTTTCTTTTAACAAATGGCACGGTGGGATTAGATCCAGGGTTCTGGGTCTCATCTTTGAGCACAGGGGGTACAATAGAAGGATACAGGAAGTGCAAGTTCTAGAATAAAAGTGCTTACATTCAAATCCTAGTTTCACCATCCACGTGCCCTTGGGTGAGTTATTCGATTCCTCTAGCCTTAATTTTATGATTGTAAAATGAAGAAAAAACCAACTATCTCCCAGGGTTGTTGTGTATATTAAGTGAGATAATATATGTAAAAGCACTCAGTCCAGTGTGTCCAATATTAGGTACACATACCCCCTCAAAAAGTTAGTTTCTCTGAAGTTCATCCATGAATTTGTCCTAATCTGTTTCAAACTCTTGTTTTAAGTAGCACAAGAGTTTCAGGTAGCAAAGAGTTTCTTAGTTTATCGCCATTGGTTTGGCATTTCACTACCTAAAAGAACTTATGTCATATATAAATCTGGGAGACTTTATATGCATTCTCTCTTCAGATCACTTACAAAAACATTAAGAGCAGTAATCTCTATTTACCCAAGCCTGCCACTTCTGCAATTAGACCTATTTTAGAGATGGAGGTAACATGGAACAGCATAGCACAGTATTCAAAATCACAGGCTTAAGATACATGTACACAGGTTCATCTCTCAGTGTTGCTACACTAGCTGTGTGCCTTCAGACAGGTTACTTAACCTCTCTAAATTGTAGTCCTCCCATCTGTAAAATAAAGAAAATAACTCTTATCTACTTCGTAGTATTATTGTTAGGATTAATGAGATGCATGTAAAAGACTTGGCCCAGGGCCGGCCCGTGTCTCACTCGGGAGAGAGCGGTGCTGATAACACCAAGGCCACAGGTTCGGATCCTATATAAGGATGGCCGGTTAGCTCACTGGCTGAGCGTGGTGCTGACAACACCAAGCCAAGGGTTGAGATCCCCTTACCAGTCATCTTTAAAAAAAAAAAAAAAAAAAGACAGGCCCATTGCTTGATACATAACAAGAGCTAGATAAGTGGAAGCTAATTATTATGCTATTTGAATTCAAACACAACAGCTAACATCAGCTATGTAAACTCTGGGCCAGGGACTATCCTAATGGTTTTACATGTGGTAGCTCTTCATAATCCTTTTAACAACCTTATAAAATGGGTATTGTTGGTAACCTTATAATCCAGATGAAGCTACAGAAAAGCTATGTAACCTGAAGGTACACAGCTACTAAGAGATGGAGTTGAGATATGAATCTGAATCCAGGTAATCTGGTTCCAGAGACCGTGCTCCTTACCATGATGCAATCCAGCCTCTCCAATATAACAAAGGCCAGAGAGCAAAGTAAATGAGAGAAACTTGACAGATTAAATGGCAGACTGGAGAACACTTAACTCAAGGACAAGCCACTACTCAGCTCCATTCAGTTGTTGCCATACAGGAACGCAGGCTCAAGGTTGCCAGATCTCCCAATTTTTCAAAAGCCAGTAACCTGATTTTTGCAGGCTGAATACAGGCTCAGTGCAGGCTGCTTTTGGCCCATGGATAAGTTAAGGATGGGTGACTTGCCCAAGGTCACAAAACTGGTGTCCAATGGCACTTCCTAAATGGGGGGAAGAAATCAAACGGCAAGTGCAGACAGGTCTGGTGAGACAAAGAGAGGTGGTGCTATACCAATTTTGGTCTTCACTACAGAAGTAGCTGCAGGAAGGATAACATCTACAGGCATTAACTTCTGACACCCTGTCTTTATCTAGTACTCTACTGCTTAAAGCTGAGTCCACTTATCTACCTATTATCTCATTTTTCCATATTTCCAATTAGGTAAGTAGGGCAGAAACATTATTCCCATTTTAAAGATGTCAAAATTGAGGCTCTGGCTTGCTTTGGCTCCTAACTTAGAGCATTTTACTTTAAACAGGAAGTACTTACTTAAAGCACTTAAGTACTTAAAGCACTTAAAGCAGCAGCAACACCTTAACTAGACAACCAGAGCCCCAAGAAATAAAATGATTTCTCCAAAATCAGATGACTAGTAGCAGAGGAGCTTAACAAAGCCAGGGTTTTTAATTCCTAACCCAGCACACCAATGTCTTTAATTCCTGAGCAGAAACAGAGAAAGGAATCCACAAATATCCAAATATTCCTTTCTCTTTACAGAGTCACAGGAGGTTAATTAAACTCACCTATCCAAGAGCACACCACCAGTTAGAGGCAGAGTGGGATTCAAATCGAAGATGTCTGATTCTAAAGCCCCTGCTCTTTCTAAAGCATGGTAAACATAGGCCACTGGATGATTTTAGACAGGAGATAAATGATCTTAATAATTACATATTTTAAGGTGTAATTAGAAAAAACAACTAGTACATAAAACCCACGACTTCATAGACATTGTAGTAATATAAAGTTTCCTTCCAAATACTATTTTAAAAGGAGTCAACTTTCAAAAAAATGCTAACAACACAGGTGATACCCCTTAAATATGGCAGAAGTCAAAAAGATGGGGCTCAAACTTCTGAAATTTAGAGAATCAGTTACCAGGCACATCATTACCTCCTTAAGAGAAGGCCTCTAAATCTGAGGCTGAGATCTGATACACACCCACATGCAAACAGGGTAACTAGGGAATAATCTCAGAAGGCATTAGGAGACTGTGACTATTTTTACAAAGAAAGTTGCAAACTAATCAGTTGCACTGCAATCAGCCTAATGGAAGACTACAAAATGGCCAAACCTTAAGATAAAAATATTCAGCTTCACTAGTAATCAAGGCCATTTATGTGAGAACTCAAGTCACAATAAACTTTTTAAATGATACCATTTTTCATACACTGACTGAATTGGCAAAGATAAAATAATGCTCAGCAATAGCCATGATGCAGTCTCATAATAAACTGGTACAAGTGTAAATAAGCTGGTTCAACCAATCTTGGAGGACAATTTGGCAATATATATGAAATGCATTTTTAAAATATAAAATATATTCATAACCCCTTGACCAAGAATTCCATTTCTAAAGATTTTATTCTAAGGGAGAAAATTAATTTCCACAAAGATTTAGCCACAAGGATTGTGACAAAAGCAAAAATAAATAGAAGGAACGAGATCAAATTGGCTAAATTCTGATGTAAACAATTGACAGGATACAATGCTGCCATCACAAATATGCTTTTGAACAGTTGTTCTCAAAGTATGTTCCATGGACCCCAGAAGGTCTGTAAAGTCAAAACTATTTTCACAATAACACTACAATGTTATTTGCTTTTTTCACTGTGTTGACATTGTACTAATAGTGCAAAAGCACATGGGGGTAAAACCAGTGGTGCCTTCACTAATTAAGGCAGTGACAAATTGTACTATTCATCAGTGTATTTTTAACTGCCACTCACGGTAAAACACAAACGCCACTTACACTCAGAAATGTCCTTGATGAAGCAGTGAAAATGATTTTATCAAATTTCAACCAGAGTATACATCTTAATATTCTTTATGATGAAATGGGAAGGATACATAAAGCACCTCTACTGCACACCACAGAATGATGATTATTTGTGAAAAAGCATGTATGTGATAATCTACGTTGTAAGGTGAACTGGTTGATTTTTTCATGCAATACCATTTTTGTTTGTTTTTTTCTTTCTTTCTTTCTTTTTTTCTTTGGTAGCTAGCTGGTATGGGGATCCGAACCCTTGACCTTGGTGTTACTTTTTTACTTGAAACAACTGACAAACTACAGTTATTCAGACTTGGGAATTTGACAATATGCTCTCCTGATATATCAGATACTCTTCATCCATTTTGAGCAGGTCCTAGTATTTCAGTTTTTGTATATTAAGAACACTGCTAGCCTGGACTTTTAAAAAATTTTTGTATAAGCAAAATTAACAACATAATAAAGCTTTCTTTTCACTTCTTGGGCAATTCTAAAAAGATTGAATCCATATGGGCCCCAATGCTTTCATGGTCCTTCTAGGAAGGCACACTACACCCACCCACCCACGAGCAGGTGTAAACAGATGTCAACTCTAGGACAAATCAAGGGTCTAGCTGATAAACAATCAAATTTCAGTTGTCTCTTGCCAGTATGTCTAAGACAAAGCACACACTTCAGCCATCAATAGCAGCAAGTTATGAGGTATCTGCACTAAGCCATCAAACATGGTCAAGACACCTATTAAAAAAAAAGAAACAGCCTGGCTCAGTTGATTAAAGTGAGGTGTTGATAACACCAAGGTCAAGGGTTCAGATGCCCTTACCAGCCAGCCCTGTCCCCCCCACAAAAGAAACATAACAATCTACAGAGTTTCCAATCAGTCACTTGGTCATAAGTATTAATGCAAAAGATACAACTAGAATTTAGATACAAGACTTGAATGGAAAGTCAGAAAAATGGGGGGAAAGTTGTGTAATAGGATTTTGACAGGCATCTGGATTTGCAAAGAATTCCTACTCCTGAGTAATGTTCTTGGAAGGAAACAAAGACTTCCCAAACTAAGGAAGTATAGCTCAGCAGGCTAAATACTAAAACTGGAGCATCATCCACAGTGACAGTCTGCCTCCACCCCGTGGAAAATCTCTACTTACTCATCTGTAAAATAATGGGGCACCATCAATTTAATCAAAACAACCATGTTCAGGGACAATGAAACTGCAAGTAGAATGTACTGGCAGAACAAGCCACTTAAAGAGTTTAACACTCTACTTTAACAAGTCCTTTATAAATGCAGAACCTCATGACTTTCCCTCTTGAAGAAACAGGCCAGAAGACCCACATTTTAATCCAATTGTTCTACTCACTAGGTGTGAGGTACTGAGCAAATCTTTGCACCTCTTTGCTCCTTTGTTTACTTATATATAAAATTAAAGACTTCAATCAGATGATCATTAGTCCTTTCCATCAATAAAATCCTGTGATTCTACAGAAACAGAACATCAGAAGCATAAGATAACAAGTGGGAATGGTGAAATCGGGAACCAGGTCTCTTAAACTTCTTTAATAATGACATTCCACAGGAATGGCCCGTGGCTCACTTGGGAGAGTGCACTGCTGATAACACCAAGGCCACAGGTTCAGATCCCTATATAGGAATGGCCAGTTAGCTCAGTTGGGAGAGCGTGGTGCTGACACCAAGTCAAGGGTTAAGATCCCCTTACCGGTAATCTTTTTTAAAAAAATAATAATAATAGGACCGAGCCTGTGGTGCACTCAGGAGAGTGCGTCGCTGGGAGCACAGCGACGCTCCCACTGCGGGTTCGGATCCTATACAGGAATGGCCAGTGCACTCACTGGCTGAGTACCGGTCACGAAAAAGACAATAATAATAATAATAATAATAATAATAATAATGACATTCCACAACATGAGACATTCTACAGCCAAATGGCCACAAACATACCTGAAAAACTACAATCTCTGAAAACTCTTCTCAGGGCCAATCTATCTATATACACTTGAAAGGACTAACTTATACTACAAATATACTCTAGTGTTGGACAGATACTCCACAAAATTAAGCCTGTAACATGGTTTTTAATATTAATATCATACCCACTTTTGGTAAAAAAAAAAAAAAAAAAAAAACTCCTCAGAAAAAAATCTCAACTCAGTGGAGAATCATTCCTCAAAATGCCCTTTCTCAAAAACAACAGGAAGACTTTTTAAAGAAAAATAATAATTAAGTACAACAAGTGAACAGAAGAACAAGAACTATAAGAGGATGTTATTATAGAAAGGAAGGGGTAACTTATTTGCCTCTGGGTCTAGCATTTTCTTAATGGCTACAGTTTTTGTTTTGTTTTGTTTTTTCTCTTTTTACTTTCTAGCTAAAAGACAAGGAGGGGACAAACAACTAACCCAACGACTCTGCCTCTCCAGCTGTCTGGTACCTTAAAAGTGGCAGCTGAAAGACCCAAAGTAGGAAGAACGAAGGCTTAGAGGTTTTTCCACCAGAAGCATTCCATGGTGAATGTGAGGAGTTAAGAGACTAGAGCTTTGGTTTTTCCTGAGTACCAGAGAGCTTGAATGATTATAAGTAGGTGACCATATAATATATCATCCAAACGAGGACCTTTTTAAGAATAAAAGGAGTGCTAATAACTACACCAAGACAACGGGGAATTTAGAATGGTCCCAAGTTACCTTATCAACCTTATTAAGACAATCTTACCTCACCTTATCAACTGGCAGGAGCCCCAGCAGAGGCAGAAGGAAAGATTGGAATCAGCCGTTCTGACAATATTATCCGTGAGACATTATAAGCCTATCAATTTCTTCAAATGCCATTTTTTCATTGCTCCTACATACCCCAGTCCTCTAGAATATAGTTTTCATTTAAAAATTGCCCTAACAGGAAAATAGTACTACAGCACATGGAGTTGACCTCCAATAACTGTCAACTCTGCTTGACAGGTACGTGATAGAATCTCTGGTATTCAACACTGCAAGGAGCAAGCAGTGAATAAGGTGACAAGGGAAGTGTGAACAAGAAGGCATGGGGAGAGCAGATACCTAAAGTGACAAACTTCTACTGTCAAATCTTTCCCTAAATCCCTGACTCAAGAAAACTGATGTGAAGAGCAAATCAAGTCCGAGACCAGAACCTACAGAGCAACCCTCCGTGTTCACCCAATCAATAAATGACCCTGGAAATGAAAAGCCTTCTTTTTCACAGAAGCAGAGTGAAGTTGCTGGTGACAGAAGTAAATTTTATCTTCAAGAACACTATGCTTCAAGTTCATTACGGATTAAACAGGTTTATCACCTGGTCTAGAAGACACAAGTCCTTTTGTGATACTGGGTCTGTGGAAAGTGCTTCCAAATGACTCACCAGCACTTTCGGGACAAATGAGCCCATGTTACATGTCTACACCTTCTTCCAAAAAGCACTTTATTCTAAAATTATTCATCTATGCTCCAGGCATAGATATTTTCTCCCCATGTATAATTATATGAGGAAAGATACCTATTTCTGTTGGCTGAAATTCAGCCAAACATAGTAAAGCAGCATATGAAAGATATCAAACTCTAATTTCAGGCTCAGTAAATACATAAATATATTGTTTATACTTTCGGTAGAATTATGGGAGAAGACAAACCAACTTGGTAACCAGAGTATACCTACTCCAAATTTGACTCAAGTAGGTGAGTGACCTAGTGGGACTTTTTCACACTGCTTATGTAAGCAAGAGTGGAACACACAAAGTGTAAGGAAAGAAACTTTAGATAACTGCAAAGACCAAAATCCAGGTGAGGTGATTTATAGCACCATGAAAGACCTGCTTGAGATGTGAGTACTATGGCTGTGACCAACCCTTCTTATTAGCTCCAAGCCCACTGCTCCACCTCCTCAACCCCACCCGCTTCCCTCCACTTACACAGAAAGGGGAATACTCGGCCGGCCTGTGGCTCACTTGGGAGAGTGTGGTGCTGATAAAACCAAGGCCACAGGTTTGGAACCCTATATTGGGATGGCCGGTTAGCTCACTTGGGAGAGCATGGCGCTGAAAACACCAAGTCAAGGTTTAAGATCCCCTTATCAGTCATCTTTAAAAAAAAAAAAAAAGAAAGAAAGAAAGGGGAATACTGTGACTAGCAAAGTATCAAGAGTGACACATCAGGAGATGAGAATGAAAGGGGAAAAGCAGATCCTTTTAAAATGTACATAACATTGTAAGAATTGCAGAGCAGCTAGCAACCTGTCTCAGAGCACATGCAGACCCAGGCTGGAAATCCAGTTCTACCACAAACTATGGGAGCTTTCAAGTTACTTAACTTTTCTAAGCCTCAGTTTCCTCATAGGTAATAATAAGGACAATAGTACTATGCCTAACTTAGAAAAAATTCTTTTAACCATTAGAAGTGATCATACGTGTAAACATGCCTGGCACATGAAACGCCCCAAAATAATATTTGATAAATGAATAATATGCTCAAATATTAGATATTTTTATTGTTAAACACTTTTTTTTTTTTTTTTTTTGTCTTTTTCGTGACTGGCACTCAGCCAGTGAGTGCACCGGCCAGTCCTATATAGGATCCGAACCCGCGGCGGGAGCGTCGCTGCGCTCCCAGCGCCGCACTCTCCCGAGTGCGCCACGGGCTCGGCCCTAAACACTTATTTTTATAAACAGCAATGTCTCAGTTGAATGTTGGGTGAGGCATCCCTACTTAATTTTGTAGGCACTGAGGAGCGCTATAGATTTTTGAGGGATGGGCAGGGGATATGACCTAAGTTAAGTTTTGGGAAGCTTACAGTATAATGGCAGTGGTGACTGGTAAGTATTATAGCTGAAAAGAATAAAAATTTAGGAAGCAGTTATAGGAAACAAATTTTCTACAAGGACCAAGGTAATAAACCAAAGTAATAAAAACCTTTTTTCATCCCTATAATTATATTTCACTTTATTTAAACCATAAACAATAAATTCTAATATCTATTTTTCTACTATTGCCTTGCCTGTTCTCTGCAGTAGAGAACCCTCAGCAGTCATTTATCAATGTCCTTTCTTGATTCTTTGGCGTTTACTTATGACAATTAACACAAAACCTTCAAATCTCCTTGCATCTCTACAATATAGGTAACACCAGCTATTTTCCAAGTGGCAAATAAGACGTATAAAGTGCTTAGTGAAAGGCATGGCACATATGATAAATACTGTTAAATAATTCTTATGGTTATTACTAAGACTAAAGAGGCACACGTAGTGTGTACTCAATAAATTTTTTTTTTTTTTTTTTTTTTTTTTTTTTTAAAGATGACCAGTAAGGGGATCTTAACCCTTGACTTGGTGTTGTCAGCACCACAAGCGAACCGGCCATCCCTATATAGGATCCGAACCCGGTGCCTTGGTGTTCTCAGCACCACACTCTCCCGAGTGAGCCACGGGCCAGCCCTCAATAAATATTTTTAATGAATAAATAATTATAACCAGGGGCTGGCTGGTTAGCTCAATCAGTAGTGCATGGTGCTAATAACACCAAAGTAAAGGGTTCAGATCCCCACACTGGCCAGCCACCAAAAAAATTTAACAAATAAAAAATAAACATAGTTATAGGTCCAGCCCGTGGCTCACTTGGGAGAGTGTGGTGCTCATAACACCAAGTCCATGGGTTCGGATCCCCTATATAGGGATGGCCGGTTAGCTCACTTGGGAGAACATGGTGTTGACAACACCAAGTCAAGGGTTTTAAGATCCCCTTACCAGTCATCTTTTTAAAAATAAAAATAAACAAAATAAACATAATTATATAAAATAATTTTATTTACAGCAAAACAGAGATAATTTATCATTTAAGAAGAGTAGCTAGAGTTATACATGTACTCCAGAAATTGCTAACATTCAGCTTTCAATTCTTTAAAACAGATCCAGAAAAGGTGGCTTGCCCTATAAAAAGAAAAGGTAAACAGAAACACAAAAGGCAACTTAAGAAACAGCATCTGCCTGGAAGCAATGAGCCCTACTTAGAGTCCTGACTGCTGAAGACTAACCAGGCAGCTGTGGGCAAGTCACTTTCCCAGGTCTCAGCTCCCTTTTCTGCAAAATGAAGATCTCTCTGATTCCATGAGGAAGATATAAAGGGGCCATCTAATACAGTATTTCCCAAGCTTCAGTCAGTCTTGATCACCTTTTGATTTTTGCCATATCCATGTAACACCTTCACCATTTTTTTCTTAAAATTGAACTTTTAAAATTTAACCTCACCTTAAGCAATAAATTCATTAAAATATTTTATTCATGCTAATTTTTCCAATGTGTATAAAAATAAATATATTAACTATCAAAAATTAAATATTCATTCAAAGATCACCTAAATTCCACTTACATACCCAAACTTTGGCAAATAGTAACCTAATCTTTATAACTTAAAATCAAAATTTTTAAGGACAGAGAATTGAATAGAAAAGAAATGGAATTTCATATTCTCAAAAAAATCTAAAGGGTAATTGTAAAAAATTAATATTCAGGTCTTTCATTCTAAGAAAAAATACTTTTTAAATAATGTGGGACACTGAAAATGGAAAATGAATTGATTCCTTCTTAACCTACATAATCTTCATCTAAATTAGGATTTTATTTAACTTTAATTCCATGGGCTGGACGGTTAGTCTGGTGGTTAGAGCACAGCCTCATAACACCAAGGTCAAGGGTTCAGATCCCCCTACCGGCCAGTTGCCAAAAAAAAAAAAACCCACCACAAATCTTATGTAAAAGGCTTTAAATTCCATTTTTTTTTTTTTTTTTTTTTTTTGTCTTTGTCGTGACCAGCACTCAGCCAGTGAGTGCACCGGCCATTCCTATATAGGATCCGAACCCGCGGCAGGAGCGTCGCTGCACTCCCAGCACCGCACTCTCCCGAGTGCGCCATGGGCTCAGCCCTTAAATTCCACTCTTGAGTGTCTAAACACAGACTAAAGTAATAGGAAAAGTAATTATTTTCTTCTGTCTCGGAACCATCAAAAAGAAAAAAAAAAGATTAAAATTAAGTGCCACGTTTTTTGAAATGGGTACTCTTACAAATAAATATAAGCTCTTATAAGCTCTCTTTGCTTTGCTTCATGCATGAAAAAAAAGAATTCACTCTTAACCTGGAATTCAGAGTATCCATTTGTGCAGCAAGTTTTACTGGTCAATAAAGTTTCCTTGATCTAAATTCCAACTGTACTTTACAACCAAATCCATCTATAATCAGTGAATGAGCACATGCCTGTACCTGGGCTGACACCTCCTTTCAATGTGGTGGCCAGGATACATACTGACGGCTTCTGCTCAAAAATGCAATGACATAAATCAAATTAGTGATGATCCTTTGAACAATACTGAACGCAAAGACAACTTTTCAATGTGTTAATAATGTTTAAACAGACTGATGGTCATTAGTTAAACCTCACTAGTTTATTTTAAAGCAAAAGTGACAAACCCAGGCATAATTCTAAATTTGCCAGTCTTTGATAGATATCAATTAGCTGACTGAAGAACAAGTGGGACAAATAATGTGTATCTATAAATACCCATTTTACTTTATACTTATGACGTGATCCTATAATTTATCAAAGCAAAGTCCCCCAAGACCATCTCTGTGGGCCTTCCTTCTTACCCACCAAATCTCATAGGCAAGAACATTTTGCTATATTAAGTACTGTCAACCAGAGAAAAAACAAATATCTATTAAAATATCATAAAGCAGAGGGGGAAAATTAAAAAGGGTCATGCTCTGCTACAAATGAGAACTAAACATTCCTAAAATGCTAGCTTCTTGAGAGCATAATTTATACGATTCATCATCTCTGTTCTTTTCATAGCTCTTGTCTTATAAATAGTACGCACATATAAATAGTAAAACTATTTACTGAACTAATGAACAGACCAAAGAATAAAATTTAACACCTTCACAGCAATGGATTATCAGCAAAGAGAAAAACCCAGAAGAAAATTCAAGAATCAATTCCTCAATCATCTTGTCAAACTATGTATACTATGAAATGAAAGCTTTTCAAAGGCAAAAATCTGGCCCTCAACTGGCCATATTTCTCTTGATAACTAACCACTGGACCAAGAAATTCATTCTAATTAAACACATGAGCAGTTTTAATAAAGTCAGACTTTATTTAACTAAGGCCAAAAAACTTAACTGTAGATAATGTGCTTTTAGACTATTTATTTACAAGAAGAAAACTGATTCCATAAAATGTTATATAACTAGTGACTGAGCAATAGGAAATGACCATTAATGAATAGGTTCAAATTAAGCATATAATTATAATCATCACTATTATTCAAATCATTGCTTTAAAATATTCTTTGATGACAATACTGTGGTTAAGCTTATTCACAAAGCATTTTTAACAGTTTACCTTATAGAGATCTTTCTCAATTTTTCTTTTTTTAAAAGGTGACCGGTAAGGGGATCTTAACCCTTGACTTGGTGTTGTCAGCACCACACTCTCCCAAGTGAGCCACGGGCTGGCCTTTGTCTCAATTTTTTAAGCCATATTGTGCCATGTGCTTTCTCATGCATATATGACCTGTGCAATGTTAGATGTTGAAGGCGTCAATCTCCTAAAAGCTTTTTTGTGAGGTTCCAGGGAAACAACAACAAAAGTTGCAGCAACAGTAGCAACCAGGGCAACAGCATGAGCTAGGACCTTGTGCTAAGAACTTTACAAGTGTTATTTCATTCCATCCTTACCACAACCCTGTGAGGTAATATTATCCTTATTACATGGAAGAAACAGACACAAAGAGGATAAGTGACTTGTCACAGGTAACCCAGTTAGCAAGTAGTTGAGCTGGTATTCGCCCCAGGCAGTATGACTCCAGGGTTTATACTCTGAATCTCTACATCTCGACTATGATCCTCATAATGATCAATAAGGTCAGACACCCACGTGAACTAGAAATAGGCTTGATAGTTATCACTATTTATAAATTTTATGACTGAGCAAATAAATGCCCCCCCATTCACAACTCCTACTTATTAACACTTGTAACAGCATACAGTAGTTGCTAATGCTATTTGAAACGCTTCTGAAGGTACTTTTCCTACATTTAGTTATAAGCACAAAAAAAAAGATCATAAACTCTCACTGTAACTCAAAACTTCATACTTACAGGCTATTAATCTGCTAGCTCTACAGGTTCCAATGCCTTAAACCTCAATTCAAGGGAGATAATAATTATAGCAACTCTCATCCTCAAAGAGCCAAATCTTTATTTTTATTTACTGCTAGGATTCTGTTTACACAAACCCTTCGCAAGATAATAAAGGCAGAGTTACAATCCAAGTCAGATGCATACAGAAATACATTCTGATTGGTCTTCCAATCAGAACCTAAAAAGGTGTTCATCTTCCTTCCAAAGAAAACAGAAAAAGGCTTTTAAGCAAATGTATAAAGGACCCCATTCTAGGGGAAAGGAAAAGCTAAGAGGAGGCTGTGAAGGCAATTTAAAGTACTAGATACAACCAAAGACCTAAAAGGTAAACCCAGTATATCCCCTAAATATGTGTAGTGCCATAACCTCCTTGATGCTGTTAGAATCTCTTGTAAGTAGCATTTCCCCATCCTTCAAAGGACTAACACACATAAATATTCTAAGAAAAAATTGCAGTCATTAGGCATAAGCTGGTCTATATGAAAAGTAATGTTCACTCAAAACCATGTACTTTATAAAGCACTTTCACATATTTCATTGCCCATTCACTACCACCATTCAATAACCAATGAGGGCAATTTGTTATCCCCATTTTACAAATGAGGAATGAAAGGATTTTACCTAAATTCATATAATGTGTGACTGGTAGAGCCTCCAACTCAAATCATGTGACACCAAATCAAAAGGTCCATATCAAAAGGTCACAAAACTATCCTGGCCCAATTTGCACAGGTCTATTACCAATACTGTAAGAACAAATGTCAGCTGCTAATGACACCATGTGCTATAAGTACGAAAGGGGAAAGAAAAAAAAAAACAGCATTTTCTCTGAGAGGCCCCCTGTTCGGCACCCAACCTATACTTTGTATAGCTCGGCATAGTTCTCACAACAACTCTCCGTTTAGGTGCTGGTATTCCCATTGTATACCTCAGGAAACAGACTTACAGAGATCTTAGTAACTTGACTACAGTTACACATTAAACAAATGACATAGCATTGCTTGTAACCATGTGTCCACTATCCCACACTGCCTTCCATGATATCACAGTGAAGTCCTTTTCTAATCAACAACAAAGAAAAGTGAAGTACTTTTTAGTATTTTTAGTACTTTTTAGTACTACTTTACTTTAATGTTTTAATGTTGAAGCTTTAATGTTTTAAAGTATTAAACAACCATTCTCCCACTTGTTACTGTCATAACATCACTTCGTTGCCTTTTTTCCTTTCTGATTTTTCTCTGGTTTACTCTTAATATCTGCTAGCCTCACCGTGTCCTGGAAAAGGATCTACATGTTAGAACAGAAAAGTAATCTGTCCTTAACTAATAGCATTTTTTTTTTTTAAAAGATGACCAGTAAGGGGATCTTAACCCTTGACTTGGTGTTGTCAGCACCACACTCACCCAGTGAGCTAACTGGCCATCCCTATATGGGATCCGAACCCGTGGCCTTGGTATTATCAGCCCCACACTCTCCCAAGTGAGCCACTGGCCGGCCCTTAATCATTACTTTCTAAAGGCTTTAGCCAACCCAGACAAGACATTCAAGAACAACAAAATGCATAAATGTAATCCCATTACCATCCCAGAATCTGGCATCCCACCACATTATAGTGAAACATTGGGGACAGAGAGCATGGGCCTTGAAATACCTGCGCCTCCCCCCCCCCAACGTGTTAACTGCTAATGAGGGACAAAGATAGATAAGAAAAAAAGTAAACATGACACTTTAAATAGTTTTAAACTTTGGGAAGATTACTGAAGGACTTCCCAGAACAAAATTTAATTAGTTTTAACAAGCTAAGGTATATTATTATTCCCAAAGGCTTCCTTATCTGAAGCAAACAGGAGGAACTTTCTGTTAACACAAGCTGTACTCATAATAGTTGAATACCTAAAAAGGGTTTTAACCAAAACTCTAAGCTCAGGGAACAAAATAGGAAAAGCTAGGTCAATCTCAGCCGAACTGGAGGGGGCAGTGGAAAAGCCTGCTGGAAAGACTACGAACAAGGACAGGAGTAGATAAAAAGGAAACAGGAAAAACTGAGCGAGAGAGAGTGTATGGAGAGGGAAGAGGAGCAAGGAGCAATGAAAGCTGGAACCTAGGAAGTACTGATTGAGATGGGGTACTCAGGGCCTACAAAAGTAAGGAAATAAAAGCCTAGAACCAGAAGTTTTGCCAAAACTCCCTCTCTGGAAAGGCCCCTCCTCTTCTACAGGCTACAATTAAGCTAAAGGACATGAACTGGCCAAGACTAGAGAAAATGGAGTTCATCTAAGATATAGGGGAAGGTCCTGAACAAGGATAAGGGTTAACTGGTAGAGAATAGAAGGAACTTTTTAGTGTTTTAAAATGTGTTACGATTTTGGTAATACCGAGCTTTATTAAACATATCGAGTTCATTTTTAACTAAAATAAAAAATAAAATGTGTTAACTTTCAATGGGTGAATTGTATGATGTGTAAATTATCTAAATAAATCTGTCGTTTTTTAAAGTGTGTTAAGCTGGGCAATGTGTGACTACTTACGTTTTAAATTAACATGATCAGTTCAGTTATCTATTAAAGAACACCCCCCAACTTCCCTCACTCCGTAGGTAAAGTTTACTTGTGTCTGGGAACATCTCTGGTGCAAAACTTCAGTCTTAGAAGACGACAGGAGTATTATGAATATGGACTAAGCTATGGAGAAAAATTGGGAGCTCGGTTTTTAAATAAGACGTGTTCCCCCTTTTTCCCCTTGGAATTTATTTGATAAAATTTTATCACTGGTGTGGGGGAAGGAAGCTTTTGTTTGGGGTCTGCCATGAAGTGGAATATCAGGTTTCTCCAGGGGATGATCTAGGGCCAAAATCTACCTAGTCAAAGAGAAAACGATCTGGGGTGGAAAAGTCAAGTCAGTTCTGGCGAAATCCCAGAAGGTTTATCAAGAAATGATCACACAAGTCTTATCTCTGCTACCCTCAAATTATACTGTATGCCCCTGTCACTTCCGACTGTTACTAGCGAAGAAGACGGATGCTTTGCCATGATCCCAGAAGTTTCTGGCGAGCTGCCCACTGACGCAAATTAGAAAGCCATTCGGGCACCGACCTGGGTGAAACTAGGCGCCACGTCCGGCGCTGGGTTCCCCCTTCATTCCTCTCAATTTAGGAAAAGGGACGCAGAAGGGCTGAAAGGGAGGAATGCCCGATCACCCATCTTCACCCTCCTCCCTTGAGCCGGGTTTCCGGGAGTCGCCTCCCCGCCCCGACCCTCCCCAACCCCCCAGGGTATGCCCATCTCCACCCGCCCGCCCCTGCCTTGGGCCCGCGACCCCGGGGAGGAGGGGGCGGCGGGGAGCGCCCTGACCGGCAGCAGTCGCACCTCCCCCGGGGCAGCTGTCGCCGCGGCCCGCCCGGCCCGGGCCTCCCCGGGAGCAATAGGCTATCGATTCAGCAGCCTGTCGCTAGGAGCCCCGGGAGAGTGAGGCCTACACCGCCCGGCCGGAGCCCCGGCCTCGATTTCGCCACTTTCCCCACTCCGGAGGGGGAGCCAGGGGGCAACCAGGCCCGGCTGGGCTGACGGGAGGAGAAGCAGCGACCACCTGCAACGGCAGCCACGGGGAAACAGAGTGCTGGCTCCCGGCTCCCGCCAACAAGTCTCCTGGGGGGTCGCCCACCTACCCCCTGCCTCGGAAGTTGCTCATTCAAGTTCAGCCTGGTGCCCCTTAGTCTCCAGAGCCCTCGCCACTCTCAAAACCATAATAAAAACAGGACGCGGAAGAGGCCACCGCCGTAGGAAAGGAGATGGAGCTGGGCCCGTAAAGGCGCCGAAGGGGGCAGCCAGTGGCGACCTGCCCTCCAGTCCCCTCCCCCCGCTGACCCCACCAGCCCCCGGGTCGCAGCTCCAGGCCGCTCGGCGTCCGGCCCTGTCACCGCCTGGCCCCCTGCCCCAAGGCCCCCTCTCCAAGACACCGGCGACGAGGGCTCGAGCTCCCCTTGCCTCCGGCACGCCTCGGCCTCCTCCGCCTCCAAATCCCAAAATTGCCCTCCGCACCTTTTAAAGTACGCGGAGGAAGAGTTTACCATCCAACTTTGTCAAGCGGTAACCTCGCCCCCCTCCGCGACCCACACTTTCAGGGCAGTCATCTGGAGAGATCACTTTGCACTTGGGATAAAGCGAATTAAGGACCTGTCAACCATTTTAGGTCTTTTTTTACAGAAGACATCCTCTCCCTCCCCTTTCTCCCCCCTCCCCCTGCAAAGGTTTGAATTTGACACCAAACCTTCCCACCGCTGAAGCGGGGTTGAGAGGGGAGGGGTGGGGACTGAGGGCAGGAGGAGGGTGGCGAGGGAGAGCGAGAGGGGGAGGTAGGAAGGGGGCCAGGAGGCGCGGGGAGGGGAAGGGGGTTGATTTACCTGAGACCAGCCACTGGCCTCCATTGTTGGAGAATTCAATGGCATTGACACAACCGAAGTGGCCGAGGAGGTCCTTCTTGTAGAGGTTTCTGCAGCCCCGCAGGCGTCTCCTCTGAAAGTCCTGAGTGAGCAGGGGGTCCCCATGCAAGCCCCGCTGGGACAAGAAGCCCACCACTGACCTCATGCTGCCCCCCAGGCCAGCTCTCCTCTTCATGCTGGAACCGCCGCCGCTGCCGCTCGCGCCGCCGCCCCTCCCTCGGCCTCACGCGCGGCCGCCGCTCTCCCCCCACCCGGCCCTCCCTCCGCGCTGCGATCCGGGTGGTTCTTTAACCAGCCATGGCAGACAGAGCGAGGTGTGCAGACATTCGGTGGCGTTCGCGGCTTCCCGATGGTGCCCTCCCTCCCCTTCCCCCCTAGGCTCCTCCTTCTCCTCCTCCGCCTCTTCCAGCAGCTGATCCTCAGCTGCGGCCGCGCTTCCGCGATGCGCAGCCCTCCCGCCGGCCGCCGGGGGGCCTCAAGAACGTGGGCGTCGGCGTCCCTCCCCCGCCGCAGGCTGCTGCCCGGAAGAACGCGGGCGGCTAGCTTGCAGACCGCGGGCGGCGACTGCGCCTTCCCCGCCGCAGCCCCTTCCCGCGCCAGGACTGGGGTCCCGCTGCACCCCCAGCGCGCCGCACTCTGTGAAGTGGAATGCTCGTAACAATCAAAGTGGCCGCCGGGCTGCGGGCTCGCCCTCCTGCCCCCGCGGCCCACCGGCCCATCGGCGCCTGCAGGCCCCGCAGCACCCGGACGAGCTCGGGGAAAATGGGGCCCGAGGTGGCGAAGGGGTGGGGAAAGGACTCCCTCTGTTCGCCTAATCCTGAGGCAGCCTCAGCCCTGTCATAAGGAAAGGAACCTGGAGTTGAGACTGGACACTTGGAGGAAGGTTGCCTGGGGATTTTGTTATTGCACCTGCCCCTTCTCCCCCGCCCCCCACATTTTGAACACTTCCCCTCCTACCCCCATTTCGGGTCCCTAATACTCCCTTCTTCCAGCCCTTCAGTAAAAAAGGCTAAATTGTTCAGTCTGGGAGATAATAGCGTGATCTATGGGAGAAAGAGAGAGGGAGAAAGACATTAAGTGAGAAGAAAATTGCCAAAACCGAGTCAAGAAAATCCCAGGAAGCAGAAAGTCCATTAATTTCAGATACATTTGCAAAACACAGGAAGCATTATTCGAAAATAGCGATATATGTTATTTAATTGGGTGCGGTGAGCTCTCCTGAATATGGTCTGGAGTGTGGCGCTCTGAGGTTGTACAGAAGTTAACCAGCAGCTGTTTTTCAGGTCAGAAGTAGCTGTACTTCAGGAATCACCTCGTTGACCCCAGTGAAGAAACTGCTTGTTAAGTATTTTGGAATTCTACCAGTTACAGTAAAAAGTCCCCTTTTCTATGCATTGTAGTATTTTTCCTAGAAGTTATGCTCTGTCGTTAAATGGTAACAAGCTACTGAAATACGTAGATGTCAGTTTTGCCCTTTCAATTTAGCAGGAATTACATCCTCTGGACCAGAAATGGCACGTGAGCAGTAAGTACATCCACCATTGAAAGATGGGCTGCAAGTGGAAAAGGTTTGCACAACAAGTGAAATTATCTACTTCTGCTTTTTGTACAATGAGTGATAAATTAATTGTGGTACAAATATGCAAGTGTTGAATTTAAAAGTCCACATTATAACAAACATTGCTAGACTTCACAGAAATTCACCAAATTCCAGAAATTAGAGGGTTTTTTTTTTTTTTTTTTTTTCTTAAAAGACGACTGGTAAGGGGATCTTAGCCCTTGACTTGGTGTTGTCAGCACCACGCTCAGCCAGTGAGCTAACCGACCATCCTTATATGGGATCCGAACCCATGGCCTTGGTGTTGTCAGCATGGCACTCTCCCGAGTGAGCCACGGGCCGGCCCCAGAAATTAGAGTTTTAATAAAATATTATTCCCCAGATAGGAAAATGTGTAGTGCTTTCTCTTTTTTTGTTGTTGTTGTTGTTTTGGCAGCTGGCCAGTATGGGGATCCAGACCCATAGTGCTTTCTTTTAAAGTTTTATTCTCAGGATGCTTTATAATAATCCATAATGTTTATTCATTATAATAACAACATAAAGATCAGTAGTAGTATACCAGCTTGCTTGGAGATTTATAGCACCAAACATCTTTCCTTCATAGCAATATCATAATGTATAATCATTTATCTTGGGCCGGTCCGTGGCTCACTCGGGAGAGTGCGGTGCTGATAGCACCAAGGCCACGGGTTCAGATCCTATATAGGGATGGCCGGTTTGCTCACTGGCTGAGCGTGGTGCTGACAACACCAAGCCAAGGGTTGAGATCCCCTTACCGGTCATCTTTTTTAAAAAAATAAAATAAAATAAAAAAATAATAATCATTTATATTTGTGGTTTTTGTGAAGATATCCCCCACTCTGCTCTAAGCTCTCTGAGAGCAGGGACCATGTCTGTTCTACTCAGGGATGTATGTCCAGAGTCAGTACATGCTGGCACTTAGTGACCACTTTAATAGTTGCTGAATATGTGAATGAACTTAGGGAGTGGGGAGGAATTTGGAGAGGAAGGAAATGATTTCAGTTTTGGATGTGCTGAGTATGAGGTATCTATGCTTCATTCCAGTGGAGTCCATTCATTGCAAGGCCGGTTTTCCTTCTAACTGTTCCTTTGCTTGACATACTCAATTCACACATTCCTAAACAGGGAGCCCTCTGACTCCTTCTAATTAATAGGTGGTCATTTATACCTACCTTATTTGCCTGGAGTGGGAGAGATGGGCAGAGGAATAATGTATTTGAAGTGACTTTTACCATGGTAATATATGACACACCCTCCTCTCCCCTCTTAAGCACCTACCTTTTCCCACAACTTTAAATGTTACTCTTTTCCCCTAACTCTGGAAAAACTGTCCTATTTACCTCAGCCTAAAAATAGACAGGATTTGATCACGTGACAACCCAATTCTAGGACTTTACTAGAAACTTCCTTAACTGTTTAGTGACCAACCAGGGCAGAAAAATAAAACCACCCAGTCTGTTTATGTCCTCCTGTTAGTCTGGGCAGCTTTTTGTAAGGATAGTGAATAAAATCTCACTCTCCCTATTTCTGTAATTACGGTTACCAGATACAATACAGGGTGCCCAGTCAGTATGAATTTCAGATAAAGAATAATGTTTTAGTATAAGTATGTCCCGTGCAATATTTATTCTTTGTTTATCTGAAATTCAAATTGAATTGGGCATTCTGTATTTCTGTTTGCTCTGGAAACCCTAACTATAATATAGCCAACTTCAGATGATCAAACCCCATGGTATCTATTTGCTTTTAATAAGAATTTAACATAGTCTCTAGTGTCGTTAATTGCAAACTAATAATATTGTAAATAACTACATAATGCAAACACTTAATCAATTTTAATGACCATATGAGCTTTGCCTTTTTGATATAGGCATTTATAGTGTACTTAGCTTTAAAATAGGAAATAGAATTGAACTCCTGAGTAATCTCTCCACTGTGCAGAATGCGTGGAAGAAGAGGAAAAAGAGTGAAAATTCATATATTTCTTACATAGACCCAGAACTTATGTGTATTAACATTTGTTGAGCTCTTTTACCTGCCCGTAATCCTGCCGACTGGGCCAATTGTCGAGCTAGGGCTGGGTCTGGAGCTCACAGACCACTCAAGCCCGTTGTCCAGACTGGGTCACAAACCCTTCACATGCCAGGATGGGTCCCCAGACCCCTCACATGCCAGGCTGGGTCACCAGACCTCTTACACACAGGTCTATGAGCCAGGTAACTGGCAAACAGGTCCTTGGAAGCCGTAGGTTGGAAAGCATGGCCATGGCCGCTCAGAGCAGCCACTGCCCAAGACAGTTGCCAGCCAAACTGCAGCACCGCACGTGCGCACTAACTCCACCCCCCACACAATTTTTTTACAGAGAATGTGCTGAACTACCCCCAACTGGCCCTGAGGCAGGGGAGCCTGATTAAATTATTTTATTTTCCCAACAACATTCATACTCAGGAAACCCTGAAACACTATTTTAGAAATTCATTCTACAATAATAAAGGTATGCAAATTCCTTACCACAGGAACCCTTATGTGATTGCTCCACCATGGTCTGAATACTGGTCAAATGTAGAGTTCCCAGAAATTCATTTACTCTTTGACTTCTATTTTGTTTGGCTCTAATATCACTGGAGAAAGAGTAAGGAATCTTTAAAAGTCAACTAGATGCTAAGGAAATGCTCCAACATTAGAAATTGTATGTGTGTGTGTGTTTTAAACTAAGAAAATACTAAACGCTTTCTCAAATATTTACTAAATTTTAGCATATAAGAGCTTTATATGGGTACTAATATGCTCAGAAATTGTTCAATTAAAAATATTTTCAACATTAGAATAAACTGCTACTCATAGATAAGAGATATTCAGGCAGAGATCAGTGTTTCAAATATACATATAATTTAACTGTAACATCATTTAAAATGTAAAGGATAAGTTATTATCGATCATCTCAAATAGACAGCAGTTAATTTTAATTTGGGGGGGAAAAAAGAAACTGATTTATTTAAATATAAATCTTTCCAACAAGATCTATAGGACTTATGTCCTTTCATTTTTTAATAACTTCATTGAGATGTAAATGACATACCATGAAATTTACCCTTTTGAAGCATACAGTTCGGTGGTTTTTAGTATATCCACAAAGTGGTACAACCATCGGCACTCTCATTCCACATTTTATCACCCCAAAAAGAAACCTGATACATATTAGCAGCCACTCGCTATTCCTCCCTCTCCTCAGCCCCTGGCAACCACTATTCTAATTACTATCTCTATGGATTTGCCTATTCTGCATATTCCATATGAGTAGAATCATACAATATGTGGTCTTTGTGTCTGACTTCTTTTACTTAGCATAATGTTTTTGTTGTTTTTTTTTTAAAGATGACCAGTAAGGGGATCTTAACCATTGACTTGGTGTTGTCAACAACATGCTCACCCGGTGAGCTAACCGGCCATCCCTATATGGGATCCGAACCCATGGCCTTGGTGTTATCAGCACCTCACTCTCCCGACCATGGGCCAGCCCCCAACTTAGCATAATGTTTTAAGCCTGGCTGGTTAGCTCGGTTGGTTAGAATACAGCCTTATAATACCAAGGTCACGAATCCAAACCAGACAGCTGCCAAGAAATATATATACATGTATCCACTTAGCATAATGTTTTCAAGGTTTATCCATGTTGTAGCATGTATCAGTACTCCATTCTTTTTTTAGACAAAATAATGTTCCACAGTATGGATGTACCACATTTTGTTTATCCGTTCACTGGTTGATGGGCATTCGGGCTTGCTATGGTTTGAATGTGTTCCCAAAAATGTGTGGATGGGCTGGCCCATGGCTCACATGAGAGAGCGTGGTGCTGACAACACCAAGTCAGGGGTTAAGATCCCCTTACCAGTCATCTTTAAAAAAAAAATGTGTGGAAACTTTGTCCCCAAGGCAACAGTGTGGAGAGGTAGGACCTATTTTTTTATTATTATTGGGGATTGATTGTACATTTCTGTGGGATACAACATTGAATATCAATACCTGTGTGCAATATGTGATGTTCAAATCAGGATAATTAGTATATTCTTCATTATACGATGTAGTCAGTTTTCGTAGCCCTTTACCTCTCTTTCTCCCCTTCCCCTCCCCCTTTGCCTCCTCTGGTAACCTCAGCTCTGTTTTCTTCTCTTGAAAGTTCAACATATTATTGTGATTGTTGTATCTTTCTTTCTTTTTTTATTTATTTGGGTTTTTTTGTTTGTTTGTTTGTTTTAGCTTCCATATATAAGTGAGGACATGCAGTTTCTCTTTCTGTGCCTGGCTTATTTCACTTAACATAATTTTCTTTAAGTTCATCCATGTTGCTACAAATGGCAGTATTTCATTCTTTTTCATGGCAGAGTAGTATTCCATTGTATAAATATACCACATTTTCCTTATCCAGTCATCCAACGATGGACATGTAGGTTGGTTCCAACTCTTGGTTATTGTAAATAGAGCTGCAATAAGCAAGGGAGTACAGATGTCCCTTCAATATGATGAATTCCATTCCTTTGGGTATATATCCAGCCGTGGGATGGGTGGGTTGTGAGGCAGTTCTATCTGTAGTTGTTTGAGGAACCTCCATACCATTTTCCTTAATGACTGAACTAATTTACAGTTGAGATGTGGGACCTTTTAAAACTGATCAAAGGGATTCATTATGAATAACAAAAGACACTCCCAGCACTTAGGAATTTCCAAGGATTTTAGGAACTCTGTGACAGGAACTGAGGACAAAGACAAAATATGTTTCATCTTATACCACAGATATGAATTATCATTCATTCATTCAACAAATGTTTATTGAATATAATAGTGAGCAAAGAAAGAGACCCTAACTAATGTTCATGGTGTTTACGGAACAGTGACAGATTTTTTTTTTTTAAAGATGACCAGTAAGGGGATCTTAACCCTTGACTTGGTGTTGTCAGCACCACGCTCACCCAGTGAGCTAAGCGGCCATCCCTATATGGGATCCAAACCCGGGGCCTTGGTGTTATCAGCACCGCACTCTCCTGAGTGAGCCATGGGCCGGCCCAAAAGGACACATTTTTATCTTGGCATGCATTTCTCTGAGTTCCCTCTTTTCCTGTGGTTATTTGGTATTTTGAACCTTGGTTATGGGGCTAGATGATATTATTTATATAAATGTAAAGTTGTTTTCCAGTCAGCCTGAAGCTGCAGACTTGCACATACTATCCAGACCCTGGGAAACCAAGGAAGACATCAATAAAGCTATGCTGATTCCATCCCTCCAGCAGGACCCTGAGATAACAGCAAGGATGGGAACAGAAAACAGATGGAGCCTTGGAGAGACCTTGCACCTGGCTCCTTGCATGGAGCCCCTACAGCTCACTTTCCCCTCCCTCCTGCTTTTCATTTCCCACATTCCATTCCCTCAGCCCCCCTCTTTAGAACCCCCCCAGTAGGGCCAGCCCGTGGCTCACTTGGGAGACCGTGGTGCTGACACCACCAAGTCAAGGATTAAGATCCCCTTACTGGTCATCTTTTTAAAAAAAATAAAAATAAAAATAAAATAAAATGAGTCATTGAGATGGCTTTAGTCTGGCCATTTTCCTTCAGGTTTACCAAACAGATAGGTTAGCCTACCATATTAGTCTGTTTTGTGTTGCTGTAACAGAATACCTGAGACTGGGTAATTTATAAAGAAAACAAACTTGGGCCGAGCCCGTGGCACACTCGGTAGAGTGCTGCGCTGGGAGCGCGGCGACGCTCCCGCCGCGGGTTCGGATCCTATATAGGAATGACCGGTGCACTCACTGGCTGAGTGCCGGTCATGAAAAAATGACAAAAAAAAAAAAAAAAAAACTTTATTGCTTACAGTTTCTTTTTTTTTTTTTAAAAGATGACCGGTAAGGGGATCTTAACCCTTGACTTGGTGGTGTCAGCACCACGCTCACTCAGAGAGCTAACCGGCCATCCCTATATGGGATCCGAACCCGGTGCCTTGGTGTTATCAGCACCACACTCTCCCGAGTGAGCCATGGGCCAGCCCTGCTTACAGTTTCTGAGACTGAGAAGTCCAAAGTCCATCTGGTGATGGCGACAGTGAACCACGGGTCTCACATTGCAAGATGGTGGAAGCAGAGAGAACAGAGAGAGGGCAGGGAGACATACTCTCTTCTTTTAAAACCCTCAGAACCATGACCCTGACCGCCATTTTTAATCCATTCACTGCAGCACGACCCTATAATCCAATCATCTCTTCAAGGCTTCACATTTCAATTACCATAATAGGATTTCCCACCCTCTTAACAGTCACAGTGGGGGCTAAGTTTCTAACACATAAAACCTGGAGGACACAATTCAAGTTTCAGTGAGTTTTAGGGGAACATGATTCAATCCACTACACCTACCATCTGTGCTCAGGCACCAGTATTCCTGCATAAAACCTGACTTCCATTTTCACCAACATTTGACTTTGAGTGGTTTGTTTTTGAAAGGGGACAGGCAATTGGATGGACCTGTGCCCTGTACCACTTTGAGGAATGCCTAGGATTGATGCTTGGGTAGAGGAGGATTCACTTACCAAGGAGTCAGAAAGGGTGGCCAGAAATATAAGCAAAAAATTGGGAGAACATTGTATCATGGAAGCTGGGAAAAATGAGCATCTCAAGGAGGGAGTGATCAGTTGTGTCAATTATTGCTAAAAAGTTAATATATGACTGAAAAATGTTGTATTTATTGATACCAAGATCCCACCAGTGAGACACCAGTGATTTCAATCAGAGCTCCTTCAAGGTTGTGATAAGGCAGGATCCCAGAGGAGAATTGGTTGAGCAGGCAGTGGAAGGAAAGGAAATGGAGACAGTAAAATGCATAATGGGAAGGGGACGTAGGATCCAGGAAGGGTTTTGTTTCGTTTAATAGGAAAAAAAGACAATATTTAAAAACCATTGAAGGGCCGGCCCATGGCTCGCTTGGGAGAGTATGGTGCTGGTAACACAAAGGCCACGGATTTGGATCCTGATATATAGTGATGGCCAGTTAGCTCACTTGGGAGAGCATGGTGCTGACAACACCAAGTCAAGGGTTAAGATCCCCTTACCGGTCATCTTTTCAAAAAATAATAATAATAAAATAAAATAAATAGATAAACAGTGAAAACTAGGAGAGTGAGATGACCTAGCTGGCTGATGTTGAGGGCTCACATGGAGTTCCTCTGGTACTGACTGCCCTATTATATAGCTTTCTAGAACAGTGTACAAACTACCCATAATCAGGGCCATACAGAAAGCAGATAATTGGCTCATTAGGCTGGCTGATTTGCTCACTTGGCAGAGCTGGTTCTGATAATACCAAGGTCAAGAGTTCAGATCCCCCTACAAGCCAGCCACCAAAAAAAAAAAAAAAAGATAGTTGGGCTCATTAGAGTTTGGGAGTTTTGTGGGTGAATGAAGTGAAAAAAAAATTGAGGAACAATCAAGTTTACAGTCTTCGCAAAATAGTGAAAGTATAGACAACAGAATCTAAGCTAGAACAGGAGGGAAAATAAGGGATTGATGAGGGTCGGTGAATGAGGGTCCCAATGAGGTCAAAGAAAGTTGTTGTAGGAGTAATTAACAGATGAAGAGGAGGGAAAATATATATTCCTCTTCCATCCTAGGTTCATGGCTGAGGCCACTATAACAAGACAGATTAACAATAGAAAAGCACACATAAGGAAATGAAAACCCAGAGAAACAGTTAAATGTTCTCCCAATTTTTTGCTTTTATGCTAAGTTTGATGGAAAGTAGACAGTCACGGACGGATAAATACAATTGGAAAAAGGGGTAATGAACTGGGGAGAACACAGAAAGGCCTGTTTGTTTAGATTCTACTCTGTGACCCTATGTCTTCAGAGATAAGGATGCTCCTTTCCTCCAGATATAAGGAGAGCACCTCTCCAATGAAGAGGCTTCAGGGGAAGATCTAGGTTATATGACCTGCCTCAGGGGAGAAGGGTGTGAGGGGAGGAGAAAAGTGAGAGTGACCTTCCTTCTGCTATTTTCTCAAATTCCTTCAGCTTAAAATATTTAATATGCCCAGGTACCATATTTTGGTGTAGTGTGTCCTGAACCCTATCACAGGAAAGTTGGAAGGAAAGGAGTTTGTGGTCAAAGAAGATGGCTGAGGGCCGAGCCCGTGGCGCACTCGGGAGAGTGCAGCGCTGCGAGCGCAGCAACGCTCCCGCTCCCGCCGTGGGTTCGGAGCCTATATAGGAATGGCCGGTGCACTCACTGGCTGAGTGCCGGTCACGGAAAGGACAAAAAAAAAAAAAAAAAGATGGCTGAATTAGAGATTCTGGAAGTGGCACAGTTACAGATGATGACAGGGACCAAGGAGTGATGGAAGGAGTGGGTTGCCCAGGAAGAGTTAAAGAGAAAGATGTTAGGGCCAGCCCGCGGCTCACTTGGGTGAGCGTGGTGCTGACAACACCAAGTCAAGGGTTAAGATCCCCTTACCAGTCATCTTTTAAAAAAAATAAAATAAGGAGAAGGATGTTGAGGAGATCAAGGAATGAACAGCCAGGGCACTGAATCATCCTTTGATTGATGAAGTCATCTAGGACAATGGCAGGGCTTGTGGTGGAGAGAAATAACAGGCCAACGTCTTTGCTTGACTGAGCAGGGAGTTACAGGGAGGGCAACAGATAAAAGCAATGAGATACAGAAAAGAGTGGGACAGGTGAGTGGCGTAGACCTCAAAGTTGGCTTTTCTTTTCTTTCTTTTTTTTTTGTTCTTTTTTCTATTTTTTTTTTTTCAGGTTTTCTTTTCTTTTTTTTCAAGTTTTTCCTTTTTTTTTTTTTTCCATAACTTTTTCTTTCTTTTTTTTTGGCGGCTGGCCATAATGTTACAAGGCTGTCTTTTTCTTTTTAAGTATAGACGAAAGAATAATAGTCTGGAGACAACAGTGGTTAGCAAAAGAATAACAATCCCACCTCTGTTAAAGGAATGTTAAATAAAAATTATAGAAGGCCATTGTTTTGGACTAAGTTCCTAAACTAGGTCCCAAAAGACCCAGACTAAAAACCAAAATGGAGTCACCCCTTCTACATTCCATGTCACTTAGGCTATGGTCTGACCTTCTGAGAAGTCAGGAGAAAGGTAACAGCTAATTTCCCCAACAAGCCAGTTTAAATCTCCAATAGGTATGATAAATGAAGTTCCCTCTGCGTTAGTCCTTACACAAAACAGATAGCCTGAAGTAGCCTGATGATATTTTTCTATTGTTCTGTCTTCCTGTCCCCACCTTTCAAGGAAAGTAACTTTGAAATGACTGATCTACTTTTTGTTTTGTTTCTGCTTTCTTTAGCCTTTTCTGCCTATAAAACCAACCTCCTCTGCTTGGCTCATTGGAACACTTACACTGTTTTATGAATAACGTGTTGCCCAATTCTAGAATCGCAATAAAGCCAACTGACATCTTCAACTAAATTTGTTGTAATTTTGTTCTTTGACAGGAAAAAAAATATTTTAAAAAGGAAAAATCATGGCTCTCATTCAGATGTAAAATTAAATATGTTAAAGATTTTAGTTAAATCACTATTAATGAGAGGACTAGTAAGACATTCAAAGGGGAATCCACATTTTTATATATATATATATATATATTTTTTTTTTTCTTTTTCTTTTTAAAGATGACCAGTAAGGGGATCTTAACCCTTGGCTTGGTGTTGTCAGCACCACGCTCAGCCAGTGAGCTAACCAGCCATCCCTATATGGGATCCGAACCCGGGGCCTTGGTGTTCTCAGCACCGCACTCTCCTGAGTGAGCCACGGGCCGGCCCTATATTTATAGATCAGGAATATTGAATTGAGTTTGAGCAGGTAGGCAAACTGGCTCTTTCCCACAGCAGGGGAAGCAAGTCAATTGAACTTCCACTGAACAGAGTTGATTTGCATGTCTATAGACAAGAATTATTTTACATTGTTATCAGTTATCTACAATTTATAGAGTTGTAGAATACCTCAACAAAGGCAATAAAGAGCTAGAATCAGATACCTTGGAAGGGTCTGCTCTAACGTATGTATAATTTTCCACTGGAAACATCAGTTATATTTTAGCTTATTCCAAATTTCATTACACTTCTCATCCCTGAGATATGTGGAAACTTAGAGTATAAAGAGCCATCATCTAAGTGGGTAAAGGGAAAATGCTGTCTTTAAGAGAAAGCCATAGAGTGCAGCCTTATAATACCAAGGTCAGGGGTTCAGGTCCCCGTACAGGCCAGCCACCAAAAAAGAAAGAAAAAGAGAAGAGAAAGAGAGAGAGCCAGATTTTTATAAAGATAAGAAATTGGAGAAAACGCTTGAGAATGGCAGGGACTTTTGCAGGTTATGGATCATTAGCACCAAAGAGCACGGTGGAAGAGTTTGGATGGAGAGGGAAGGTAGGCTGAGGCTGGGAGAGGCAATGATGCAGAGTATTATAGGGATAAAAATACATTAGAATGGTGGTTCTCAATGGGGAGGGAGAAAGATGTTTCCCTCTCTTAAGGTTGTCAGATAAAATGCAGAACACCCAGTTGAATTTAAATATCAATAAACAATTTTGTTTTGTGGAAGTATGCCCTTTTTAAAATATTTTGCTTTTTGTTTTGCTAAATTTGGCATCCTTACTCTAAAGGGGCATTTGTCAATGTCTGAAGACATTTTTGAATGTCACAACTGTGTGTAGTGAGGGAGTGGGGTGCTGCTGCTCCTGGCATCTAGTGGGCTGAGTCCTGTTAAATACCTTACAATGCACAGGACAACTCCCCTCAACAAAGAATTATCCAGCCCCAAGTGTAAATAGTGCCCAGGTTGAGAAATGTGCATTTGAACAATGATATCTAAATTGTATTATCAAAGGGGCTGGCCAGAGAGCATACTTGGGAGAGCGTGGTGCTGAAAACACCAAGGTCAAGGGTTCTGATCCCCTTACAGACCAGCTGCTAAAAAAAAATGTATATTATCTTATTACTAATAGATCTGCAACATAACCAGTGCCATTTTAGACAAGCCCAAGTACAAAGTGGTGCCGTCCACCTCCTCCCCTCCCCTCCACTATCCTCTCTTACAAGAAGCCTCATGGTTTCGGAGAAAATGAAATTTTCCACGTTTCTGCATGCGCAGAGCTCTCTATTCCCATGACCTAACTCAATCCCCACCCTGGAATTACGTCACCCAGCTCTTGGTGCCAACATACCAATATAAGCTCCCACCCCCCTACGTTAAGGGCTGTCTCCCATTTTCAGGGCAGCCCTGGGCTGTCCTCCATTTTGAGTACAGCCTGGAAGATTTCTTTCTTTAATAAAGCTTGAATGAACAGTACCTGGCATCCCGACTCACTTTCTTTCAGTCACAGGCTGGCCGGTTATCTCAGTTGGTTAGAGAGTGGTGTTGGTAACACCAGTGTCAAGGGTCCTTATGGCAAGCTGCCAAAAACAAACAAACAAAAACTGTATTATCACAAATCATCCTTTAAACAAATTTTAATATGCACCCGATGTTATTTACATATTATGTACATGTAATACAGTCCTATATATACTTTTCTTTTCTTTTCTCTTATGGAACACTTCATGAATTCGCATGTCACCCTTGCCCAGGGGATATATTTATCCTCTCTGTATCATTCCAATTTTTTTTAGTGTATGTGCTGCCAAAGCAAGCACCTATATGCACCTTTCTAATCACAAAAATGTTCAAAAATTAAAGTTAAAGGATGAGATAACACTGAAATAAACAAAATATTTTAAAATATAAAATTTCACTGGGGCTGGCTGGTTAGCACACTTGGGAGAAAGCATGGTGCTAGTAACACCAAAGTCATGGGTTCAGATCCCCATACAGAACAGCCACCAAAAAATAAATAAATAAAAATAAAATCTTTAAAACTTTATTCCCATACTGGTCAGCTGCCAAAAAGAAAAAAGAAAAAAAGGAAAAGTGTTGTTTATTATCTGTACAAAAAACCTCTTTTTTTGTTCCGACTAACTTTTCCTTAAAGACCACTTTGATTGACTATGCTTTATTTTTGAAGTAGTGCTTTAATAACCGAGTCCCAGCACCAAAAAAAAAAAAGAAAGAAAGAAACAGTTGTTTATCACACTATAATACTATGATTTCAAAGGTTTGTTTCTATGATCTGCTTACTTCATTACTTGGTTTTAATAGAAATAAATCTGACAAAAGTATAAAGGGTCCATGGGGCCGGCCCGGCCCGTGTCTCACTCGGTAGAGTGCGGTGCTGATAACACCAAGGCCACGGGTTCGGATCCTATATAGGGATGGCCGGTTTGCTCACTGGCTGAGCGTGGTGCTGACAACACCAAGCCAAGGGTTGAGATCCCCTTACCGGTCATCTTTTAAAAAAAAAAAAAAAAAAAAAAAAACAAAGTATAAAGGGTCCAAATGGAAGAATAGTTGGCTGTGCTTACACACTAATTAAATTAATTCTTCAGTTCTATTTACCAATTTTGAAAAGGTTTTTATTGAAATTCAGCTTGTTAATTTTTATCTTCCATGATATCGATCAGCTACATTCGCAATTAATTAGAAGACATTAAATGATATTTTTAACAAATGTATTTAAAATCTACTGAATCTCACTTTTTCTTCTTTTACTTTTTTTAAGGTTCTTAAACACAGTAGAAAACTGTTCCAAAGTTTGTGTTTTTTTTGGTGGCTGGATGGTATGGGGATCCAAACCCTTGACCTTGGTGGTATCAGCACCATGACCTCCCGTTTGAGCTAACTGGCCAGCCCTCAAAGTTTTATGTGTGCAATTATGAGCTTTTTTATGAGACGTACTGTATTTATGTATCTTTTGGCAACAAAACACACACCAAAATGGAAACACTTCCAAATATTATTCTTCCATATTATTTTGCAATAACTTTCAAAAAGCAGTTGTTTTCTCACTTGTGAAAATATCAACCATACCTTGAGGGAACAGAGTTTTAAAATATTGTTTCCTAGTATCTGTAAAATAGCATACGACTGACAGCAACCTTATATCATCAAAAATGTCAGCAAAGTTCAAATGCCTGTCTTTTTGTAAAAGAAAAGTGCAAGTTATTTAAAGATTTGACAATTATTTTAATAGTCTGACAAGAAACATCTGGCAAACCTCTGAGTGAAGCCAAATATCTTCATCATCAATTACCATTTCATCATAGACTACTGTATTATAAAGATTCTGCTATTATTTCTACAATAATTAACACATTGGTGTCATCCCATAAACAAAAAAAATACAAGGGGTCTTCAAAAAGTTCATGAAAGGGCCGGCCCGTGGCTCACTCGGGAGAGTGTGGTGCTGAGAACACCAAGGCCCCGGGTTCGGATCCTGTATAGGGATGGCCGGTTAGCTCACTGGTTGAGCG
This sequence comes from Cynocephalus volans, assembly GCF_027409185.1. Classification (NCBI taxonomy): domain Eukaryota; kingdom Metazoa; phylum Chordata; class Mammalia; order Dermoptera; family Cynocephalidae; genus Cynocephalus; species Cynocephalus volans. Next base: position 150,716,633 of record NC_084462.1, read on the forward strand.
TGGTGCTGACAACACCAAGTCAAGGGTTAAGATCCCCTTACCGGTCATCTTTAAAAAAAATAACAAATGTTCATGAAAGATTTATATTATCTTTTAATTCCATATTTTCCATGACCCCTTTTTTTTTTTTGGCTGGCCGGTGTGGGAATCCAAACCCTTGACCTTGGTGTTATCAGCACTACGCACTACTCAGTGAGTTAACTGGCCAGTCCCTCCTCGGCCTTCTTGAAGCACCCCGGTATAATATGAGGGAGCACCATTATCGTTCCATCTGCACTGTGGAACTCCTATGTCTCTCTTAAGACATCAGAATGACTCATAACCAGCTGGCATACAGACCAAATAAGGATGCTGGCATCTATCTGTACTTAGTATTAGCAAAGCTGAATTACTTTCTTTTTTTTTTTTTTTTACATTTAAAAAATAGAAATCTAGCGTTGTCTTCCAGCACTCTAATGGATAATCATGCACACCCTGGATGTGCTCATCCCACTCCACTGTGGGACCATTGTATTAGAGGATGGGGTAGCTTGGGACCATTTCCACTTCATTCCAAAAGAATGTTGAGACATAGACAGGGTCAGAACGTTGAAGTCAGAGAGGTCTGGGTTAGGACTTCCTAAAATGGCTCCGTCATTTATCTGCTGTGCTGTCTTGTATAAATTACATAATCACTGTGCTTCTGTTTCTACATTTGTAAAGTGGACTAATATTGTAAAATGGAGATGATAACACCTCATGGGAGTGAGCAAGGATTAAATAAAATAATTTTGTTATACTGCCATAATATCTTTCTTAAACCCTTGGGAATTGAGCACACTTCCCAAGTGCTTGCCCCGACCCTTGACCTCCACCACCCTTCACGAGGATCATGGAGACCATCAGCTGAGAACTCTTTCAACTTCAGGTTTCCCTACCACAAAACTCTTATCTGAGCGCCATTTTATCCAAGAAGCATCTCATTTTATCTCCTCATTGGCCTTGTTCCATTAGTTATCCCCTCTTTCTTCTATAGATTAATCCACTCCAATGTTACTGGCCTTTCCCCCTGCTGTAGTTTCAGTGTATCCTCCAAGGTTTATGTGTTGGAAACTCAATCCCCAAAACAACAGTGTTGAGAGGTGAAATCTTTAAGAGGTGATTAGGTCATGAGAGCTCTACCCTCATGAATAGATTAATGCCATTATCTGCAACAGCAGAAATGAAGGCAAGGCCCACAATGCTATTGATCTGGCCTTACAGTGGGGAGACAGGCCTCAGGTACCCCCACTAAGACTTCAGATCATCTGCCTTAATTCTTGAGGATATTTTCACTAGGTATAGAATTCTGGATTGTCAGTTTCTTCTTTTGGCACTATTTTCTGTTCTCCATTGTTTCTGAGAGAAGTTAGTAGTAGGTATTTGGCTTACTGTTCCCATGTATGTAATAGGTCATTTTTCTCTTACTTCTTTCAAGATATTATCTTTGTCTGGTGTTCAGCAGTGTGGATATGCTACACCTAGGCATAGTTTTTAAAAACTTATCCAGCTTGGGCCGAGCCCGTGGCGCACTCGGGAGAGTGCAGCACTGGCGCTCCCGCCGCGGGTTCGGATCCTATATAGGAATGGCCGGTGCACTCACTGGCTGAGTGCCGGTCACAGAAAAGACAAAAAAAAAAAAAAAACTTATCCAGCTTGGGACTTGTTGAGATCTCTGACTATGTAAATGTATATCTATCAACAAATTTAAGAAATTTTTGATCATTGCGTCTTCAAATATTTCTTTCTGTCCCTTTCTCTTTTACCTTTCCTTCTGGGACTCCAGATCTTTTGATATTGTTTCTGATCTCTGCAGCTCTGTTCATTTTCTTCTCAATAATTTTTACTTCTGTTTTTCACATTGGATCATTTCTATTAGTTTATCTTCAAGTTTAACTGATTCTTTCTTATGTCATCTTCATTTTGCTGTTAATACCATCTAGCACATTTTAAAATTTCATATATATGTGTGTGTATACAGTTATAGATCCATGTAAAGTTATAGATATGTATATTATATACAATGTTACAGACATATATAATTTCTAGAATTTGCATTTGGTTCTTCTTTTTTTTTTTTTTTTTTTTGGTGGGTGGTCAGTATGCGGATTCAGACCTATGACATTGGTGTTACAAGGTTGCACTCTAACCAACTGAGCTAACCAGTCAAGCTTGCTATGATTCTCAAAGAGTATTAATTTTGTTGTTGTTGTTGTTTATTTGTTTTAGCATTCCATTAATTTGTTTGTTTGTTTGTTTTCAAAGATGACTGGTAAGGGGATCTTAACCCTTGACTTGGTGTTGTCCCATCACACTCAGCCAGTGAGCTAACCGGCCATCCCTATATGGGATACAAACCCATGGCGTTGATGTAATCAGCACCACACTCGCCCGAGTGAGCCATGGGCCAGCCCAATGCCATTAATTTGGATGACTCAAATCTCAGCTCAGTTCTTTTACCTTTGATTGAGCTGCTTTGCAGTCTGCCCTAAGTATGTGTGGTTCAGGGGTTCTCCAGAAAGTTGAACAGTATTTAAACACAAATAATGTTGCTCCTTCTTCCTGGTTCTCTCCTTTCTTAGATTCCTTCTCACTGTCCAGCAGCTATCGTTTTCCCCAATTCTCTCCTCTTTTTTTTTTGGTGACTGACTGGTACAAGGATCCGAATAAGGGTCTTGTCAGCACCACATTCTACCAACCGAGTAACTGGCCAGCCCCTTACTCTGGTTTTTCAGTCCATAAGGACTGTGGGTTTTCTTTTTCTTATTTTTTTTTTTTAATTTTATTTTGTCCATATACAATGTGGTTGATTATTGTGGCCCATTACCGAAACCTCCCTCCCTCTTCACTCTCCTCCCTCCCAAGGACTGTGGGTTTTTTTTTTTGTTTTTTTTTTTTGTTGTTTTTTCATGACCGGCACTCAGCCAGTGAGTGCACCGGTCATTCCTATATAGGATCCGAACCCGCGGCGGGAGCGTCGCTGCGCTCCCAGCGCAGCACTCTACTGAGTGCGCCACGGGCTCGGCCCAGGACTGTGGGTTTTCTATCAGTGTTTTAGCACCCCGAGCAACACTGACTGAAGCATGCTGTCAAGCTAAACACCGTAAAAGTTGGAAAATTCACTCCATGCTATTGCTTTTTTTTATGTTGACTCCCTGTAAGAATCTATCTGCTTTTATTCACTCCCCAGTGCCTTCAAAGTGTTGTTTTTTGGTGTGTTTGGTCCAGAATTTATATCTGGACTAGCAGGGTCTTACTAGGACATACCGTAAGTAGAACTCCAGTAATACTTTATTAAGCTGTTTATTTTAACTAGGGACACCAAGGGCTGGCCCGTGGCTCACTTGGGAGAGCGTGGTGCTGATAACACTAAGTCAAGGGTTAAGATCCCCTTACTGGTCATCTTTTAAATAAAAAAAAAAAACTAGGGACACCAGTATCAAACAGCACTGCCAAAGATTCTTACATATTAAAACTTACTGAATATAGGGCCGGCCCGTGGCTCACTTGGAAGAGTGTGGTGCTGACAACACCAAGTCAAGGGTTCAGATCCCCTTACCGATCATCTTTTAAAAAAGAAAACAAAAAGCAAGAAAACTTACTGAATATCACTTCGTTCCTGCTGCTCATTATGATCATTGTGCCCGCATTGTGTTTTTCAGTTTTCAAATAAAAATTTTTGAATTGCTTAATAACGCAAGTAGTTTGTAGCCCCATTTGACTGTTTGGTAGTAATGGTGTCTACAACAACTGTAGGTTAGAGATGACTTCATTTGAATGCACTGAGGAACTTACATAAAGAAATTAAAAGTTCAAGTCATTAAACATTCAGTTCAGGTCACGGTCAGAGGACAAGAACTTCTATGGCAGCCCTAAAAAAATCTTTTCTTATTTCCTGTACGTGCAGACCAATCTTTCTGGAAACCAAACATAAAATTTATTTGTGCAGCTTTCAGATTATAACACTAGTTGATTTCACAGCTTGCCAAATCTCTGTAGTTAAACATAGGACATTGATTAGGAAGGGTATGACACTGAAACTTGGAATAGGGATTTTGCATTGACTCAAAGAAAGTTAAGATTCTACAGTGCTGGGGCAGGCCAGTTAGCTCACTTGGGAGAGTCTGGTGCTGATAACAAAGTCAAGGGTTTGGGTGTTTGCACTGGTCAGCCTTCCCCCTCTGCAAAAAAAAGTCTACAATGCCCAAATCTCGCTAAATCTCCAGTACCAATACAAAATAGCCCTCCTTCCCTTGCTTAAAAACACTTAAAATTGGGCCGGCCTGTGGCTCACTCGGGAGAGTGTGGTGCTGATAACACCAAGGCCACGTGTTCGGATCCCATATAGGGATGGCCGGTTCGCTCACTGGCTGAGCGTGGTACTAACAACACCAAGCCAAGGGTTGAGATCCCCTTACCGGTCATCTTTAAAATAAAAAAATAAAAAAACACTTAAAATCATTGTTGGTAAGAATGTTTATTTTCCTCAAGTTTCACTCAAACCACCCACTGATATCTGTAAATCAGAGTTTCTCAACATATTGGACTTTGTTGTGAGGAGATGTCCTGTGTGTTGTAGGATATTTAGCAACATTTCTAACCTCTACCCACTAGATCCAGCAGCACCTTCCTCTTCAAGTTTTGACAATCAAAAATGTTTCCAGACACTGCTGAATGTGCCCTGGGAGACAGAAAGATCCCCAGCTGAGAACTACTGTTCTAGATCCATAACTAGGGTTAAATCTTAGCATGTTCCACAGTCTGGGAAGAAATAATATACTTATTATTGCAATATTACTACTAATTTATATTTGCAGAAATGTGGAGAATACGTGAAAGAATGGATTCTTTCTTTCCAAGAAGGAAATAGGCCCAAAAGACAGAATTTAACACTGGATTTGGTTGAATTGTTTTGTTGCTTTTTTTTTTAAAGATGACTGGTAAGGGGATCTTAACCCTTGACTTGGTGTTGTCAGCACCACGCTCTCCCAAGTGAGCTGCGGGCCAGCCCTACATAGGGATCCAAACCTGCAGCCTTGTTGTTATTGGCACCACACTCTCTTAAGTGAGCCATGAGCCGTCCCCTGGTTGAAATGTTATAAGCATGCACTCCAACCAACTGAGATAACCAGCCAACCCTGGATTTGGTTGAATTGTTGATATGGGTGCTCTTGCCACAAATTCTGGATTTAGTGTGTTAGTTTGTGCAGCTGGACAGGGATCTATCATTACTTGGTGGGTTGACTGAAGGAAACTTTGTTTCAATAGTGGACTACTTTCAATGAATTGAGATGCATCAATAACTTTTTTGTTGTTGTTGTTGGCTGTCCTGTAGGGAATCTGAGCCCTTGACCTTGGTGTTAACACTGTACTCTAACCATCTGAGCTAACCAGCCAGCCCTGAGATGAAAGAACTTTCTGGTATAATTTAGAAGAAAAGATCCAAAAGCTGAAGGAGATAGAAATGTTGAAGTGTATCTATCATGTATGAACTGCCACCCCCTCACTATGTCATCTAAGAGGTCCCAGAAAATACTCCCTTTACTAAGGCATTGAGAAATACATTAGAAGGCTGGCTGGTTAGCTCAGTTAGAGCACAGCCTTGTAACATCAAGGTCACAGGTTTGGATTCCCGTACTGGTTAGCTGGCAAAAACAGAGAAGAACGTTAGTGGATGGACACCAGTATACTTGTAAGCTCTGTGGTGGCTGTTTTTTGTAGGTGTATATAACAAAAGGAGATGTTACAGCTGAGGTGGCTTCCATGATTTCAATGGAGATGATGGGATCCTGGAGTAGCACAGGCCAAAGACAATATGGATCAAGAGACAATGTGTAGACTCCCTTTGAGAGTACAGTATAGAAAGAAGGTGGAAAAGAATAACTTTACAGTGTAGGAACCTGACAAACATCACCTCAGAGAGTGATCAAGGCAATAATAAGTGATGCTGGTAGTATGCACCCTTGATGTGATTTGATTAGAGTTGGAATTTTATTTATTTATTTATTTATTTTTTAAAAAGATGACCGGTAAGGGGATCTTAACCCTTGACTTGGTGTTGTCAGCACCACGCTCACCCAGTGAGCAAACCAGCCATCCCTATATGGGATCTGAACCCATGGCCTTGGTGCTATCAGCACTGCACTCTCCCGAGTGAGCCACGGGCCGGCCCCAGAGTTGGAATTTTATCTTTATGGCTTTCTTTTCAAAAGCACATAATCCCAGTCTAATCATGAGATAAATATCAGTCAAATCCCAATTGAGTAGCATTCTATAAAATACTTCACCAGTACTCTTCTGAACTGTCACAGTCATCAAAAACAAGGAATATCTGAGAAACTGCCACAGCCAAGAGGAAACTAAAAAGTCATTGTGACTAAAGTAACGTGGTCCTTGATGAGATCCTGGAGTAGAAAAAGAACATTAGGTAAAAGGTAAGGTAATCTGAATAAAGTATAGATGTTAGATTGGTTCATTAATTTTGATAAATGCATCACACCAAGATAAGATGTTAGTAATAGAGAAAATTGAGTATGGGATACATGGGAACTCTCTATACTATCTTCACAAGTTTTCTGTAAATCTAAATCCATTTTAGGTTGACTAATGGTGATAAGTTCACTATTTGTGATACCACTACATCCCATTTCCCATTGACAAGTTGTTCGACACTGCATTTGAGTTTAAGGATATGACCAAATCAACTCAAAATTCTGTATCAGAAAGTCTGTTTCCGGGACCCACTCTGGGGACCGTTTTCTATATTAGTTATTATTCAGTGAAGAAACAGAAAACATAGCAGTCATCTTCTTTCTATAAGATTTATTGTATTTTTTATTGTGGTAAAATGCATATAACATAAGATTTACCATCTTAACCATTTTAACTGTATAGTTTAGCGGTATTAAATTCATTCATAATGCTGTGGAAAAATTACCACCATCCATCTCCTTAATTCTTTTCATACTCTAAAATGGATACTCTGAACCCATTAAAAAATAACTCCCCATTTTCCTCTCCCCCTAGTTCTTGGCAAATACCACTCTACTTTCTGTCTCTATGATTTCTTTTTTTTTTTTTTTTTAAAGATGACCGGTAAGGGGATCTTAACCCTTGGCTTGGTGTTGTCAGCACCACACTCAGCCAGTGAGCAAACCGGCCATCCCTATATGGGATCCGAACCCATGGCCTTGGTGGTATCAGCACTGCACTCTACTGAGTGAGCCACGGGCCGGCCTTGTCTCTATGATTTCTAACTGCTTCATATAAGTAGAGTCATATACAGTATTTGTCTTGTTGTGACTGGCCTAATTCACTTAGCATAATATCCCCAAAGTTCATCCCTGTTGTAGCATATGTTAGAATTTCCTTCCTTTTTAAGGCTGAGTAATATTCCATTGTATGTATATACCACATTTTGCATATCCACTCATCCATTGATGGGCTCTTCGGTTGCTTCTACCTTTTGGCTATTGTGAATAATGCTGCTATGAATATGGGTGTACAAATATCTCTTTGAGATCCTGCTTTCAATTCTTTTGGGTACGTATCCTAAAGTGAAATTACTGGATCACATGATAATTTTATTTTTAATTTTTTGAGGAACTGCCATATTACAGCAGTTATCTTAAATTAATCAAAGAGTTATTGGGGATATCACAGGTATTGAGAATTAAAAAGGGAAAGTAGAACAAAGAGGTAGTAACTGTAGGAAGCTGATGAAGAAATAAAGGGTCAAAGTTAAGATTATTGGGATCAAACACTTGAAGGAGGATCCCTAGATAGCTGGAACCCAGACACAGAGGAGAACATGATGTCCAACTTATTCTAGTGCCTCAGTGGCTCAGAGGAGGGTCCTGGTAGTGTTGGGACTCAGATCTCAGAGGAGGGTTGCTGGCTGGCTGGTCCTGGTATCTACGAGGGAATGTGATGACGTTTGTTCTGGGAGTATGCAGAAAAGTCCAGGGCTGGAACCAACTGCTGTTGCTGGCGTGAAGAGCTGTTGCTGGGGTGACACCAGCAGAAACAGGAAGCAAACAGGAAGGAGCAAGTCCCTCTCCCTTCATTCTGCCTTCAGATCTCCTACTATTTATTGGCAGAACCAAACAGAGAGACAGGCTGGCAAAGGAAAATGTGGATTGCAGAGATCCACTCTCAGCCCCACAAAGCATAGTATAGGAGGGTGAGTTTAAAGCTGCGGAACAATCTTTTCATAACCAGCACAGTTAGATAATCATTGTTCAAAATACATGCAGAGGTTGAGGGAGAGGCAGGAGTCTAGGACATTTCACAGGTTTCTAGCTTTAGTATAAATGAATAGTTGAGAAAGAGGTAGGATATATGTGGAGTAGAGAGTAGAGAAGAGCTCCTTTGTACTATATAAAGAGATCAGCCCCTGCTGAGGTTGACAAATTTATCTATCTATCTATTTATTTATTTGGCAGATGGCCAGTACAGGGGATCTGAACCCTTGACCCTGGTGTTATAACACTGCACTCTAATCAACTGAGCTCACTGGCCAGCCATGGTTGATAAGTTTAGTTTCAGAACCTGGAGTCTAATGCAGTAGAAGTCAAAGTGTGGTCTCTTGACTGGCCAGTCTGCAATTTTTTTAAAAAAAGGTAAAATATATATTACAACATTTTCCATTTTAATCGTTTTTTAAACATTGTGGAAAAATATACAGAACCTACAATTTTCTATTTCAATAATTTTTAAGTGTGTAGTTCTGTGGCATTAATTACATTCACATTGTTGTGTAACCATCACCACTATCTCCAGAATTTTTTCGTCATCCTAAACTGAAAATGTTTCTTCATTGGACACTAACTGCCCATTCCCTCCACCTCTCAGGCCCTGGTAACCACTATTCTACTTTCATTCTCTGTGAATTTCACTATATTCTAGGTACCTCATTATAAACAGAACCATACAATATCTGTCCTTTTGTGTTTGGCTTATTCACTTAGCATAATATCTTGTAGGTTAATCCATGATGTAGCATATGTCAGAACTGCATTCTTTTTTAAGACTGAATAATATTTCATTGCGTGTATATACCACACTATGTGCAATTTGTTTTTATCGCTCCTCATTGCTATAATGTAAAGCAACTATCACTAAGCATCATGTTTATTTCCTCAACATTTTTGTAGGAAGGTTTTCTCAAGGAAGGAAGCAGAACACTGATTTACATTCTGGAGCAAGGTCTTTCTCTCATTTCATCCTAGTACTATGAGTAGCACTGGTATAGTAGGTAGTTAGAGATACAGCTTTGGACTGGAGATTTTGGAGATATCATCCCGTAAAAGAAAAAAAATTCAAACCCAGAGTAGGATGCTGTAGTGGATTGAATTATGTCCCCCCAAAATTCATCAAAGCTTGAATTGTGTCCCCCAAGTTTTATGTATTAGGAACTTAGCTCCCACTGCGACTGTTAAAAGGGTGGGAAATCCTATTATAGTAATTGAGAGGTGGAGCTTTAAAGAGGTGATTGGATTGTAGGACTGTGCAGTAGTGAATGGATTAAAAATGGTGGTTAAGGGTGTAGTTCTGAGGGCTTTAAAAGAAAAGGAGAGTCTCTACTCTCTCTGCTTCCACTGTCTTGCAATGTGAGACCTCTGGGTCACTATCGCCACCACCAGATGGACTTTGGATTTGCCAGCCTCAGAAACTGTAAGCAATAAATTTCATTTTCTTATAAATCACCTAATTTCAAGTATTTTGTTATAAGCAACAGAAACAGACTAACACAGATCTTTTTGCATGATGTGAATGACAGTTTCCTTCTGTAAAGAAATTAGAATCTCTGGGCCGGCCCGTGGCTCACTCGGTAGAGTGCGGTGCTGATAGCACCAAGGCCCCGGGTTCGGATCCCATATACGGATGGCCGGTTCGCTCACTGGCTGAGCGTGGTGCTGACAACACCAAGTCAAGGGTTAAGATCCCCTTACCGGTCATCTTTTAAAAAAAAAAAAAAAAGAAAAAAGAAATTAGAATCTCTGATAAAATTCCTACACTAATTTCTAATAAACTAATGAGATTAAAACTTTTTCTTTTTTTTTGTCTTTTTTTTTTTTTTTTGTCTTTTTGTGACCGGCTGCACGGCACTCAGCCAGTGAGCGCACCGGCCATCTTTATATAGGATCCGAACCCGCGGCGGGAGCGCTGCCACGCTCCCAGCGCCGCACTCTCCCGAGTGCGCCACGAGGTCGGCCGGATTAAAACTTTTTCTAAGAAACTACTCATCCAGCCACTGACCTTTCAGTTAAGAGTGCATTAGGTGACCTTTACCAAATATTCTTTTCTTTTTTGTATCTAACCTAACAATGACTTCCTAAGCAATCTCTTTTCCTAGTCTAAAATATCCTTACCCAAAGTGAATATTTGAATTGGACTTGTTAAAGGAAAATAGTTTAAAAAAAAAAAAAAAGTAGTAAGATCATGACTGTCATGCAGATGTGAAGTGAATACTGGTAAAAGGTTTTATTTAACCTACTAATTAATGAAGGAACCAGAAAAGATGTTACACTCAGTCCAAAGGAAAATCCAAAGACCTGACAAATATATAAATCCATCAGAAATGCTGAAATACATTTTCTTAATAGGTGCAAAGTTGGTTTACTCCACAATGGGGGAGGGAAGTCAACAGAAACTTTATGAAACAATTTATTTACATGTCTAAAGACAATAATTATTTGTATTACTATCAGTTTTCTAAAGTTAGCTTTAATCTCTTCAGAGTTACTAAATAGCTCAAAGACAAGTAAAGGCACAAATACCGTAGAATTTGGTAAGTAGGGAGGGTATGCTTAAAAAAATGCACAATATTGCATTTCCCAACAATCTTTTGGTCCATTTTAAAGTCTTTTACACTTTTTCCAATATCCTACCACAGACCTTCTCCCGTGCTGCAAGATGATAATGAAATTTTGATGTAGGCTCATAACTAAATTATCTGAAAATTTTTCATTAACACTTGGCTTCTAACACTGGCTGCTGATTTAGGGGACTCATGCAAGAGTATTGAAAGTAAGTGACTTTCACTGAATCCTCATGTTTTTAGTATGGCACCACTATCGTTAACTAGATGATGTACCCTCCACTTTACCCTCTTCAGGGAGTCTTCTGCAGGAGGCAAGAAGGACAGTCATTGGGAACTAAGGAGGAAATCTAGTGGTCTAATCCTTCTGAAATAGACTTTGAACCAATTATCCTGATTTTAGTCCCTATTTTACTCCTACTTCTTGACGTACCTGATACTGCCAATTCTTGAAACTTTGGTGATTTGCTGGGACAAATCAGGCTTGCTCTTGCCCATCCCCTTTGATAGATGACAAGTCTGCTAAGTTAGTTCCCACTATCCTCTGCTTTCCAGTTTCCAGTTAGTGATTTGATTTCCTCTGTTCTCTGAGAGACTGATTATATTGTGGACCTGAACCCCTTCCCCCACCCTTAAATATTAACTGACTAGCTTTTCTGCTTCTGTAATTAGCTTGCGCAAGGTTTTACAAGCACCTGCGGGTGGGACTTTCTGGTAAGGGCAGATAAAGGACTTCCCAAACTGCCCAGAGTTCACCCAATTCTGGGAAGGGCCTAACCACACAAGGGGTGGGCTGTTGGGCAATTCCCCAGCTCCTCGTCTGTATACCGCCCCACTGAAAGCCACCAATGAATTTAAAAGTCACCTCAGGTGACCAATAAGCTGTATACAACTCATCCTGTTGCCAAAGTCTGCCTACCAAACTGTATAAAAAGTGCTCGTGTTAAGAGCTCGGGGCCGCTTCTGTCCTGAAGACGGAGCGACCCCAGCATACTGGAATAAAAAAACCTCTTGCTTGATTGCAGTGATCTCTGTCTCCTGGTCTTTGCGAGATGAGCCTTCCCAACAAGTAAGATTCGCGCTTTCGGGCCAGTCTTACAATATGAATGAACAAACAATAGCCAGACCATATATGACAACAGAACTCTGACCCACAACCTCAGCAGCAATCAGCCAGCATGGTCAAGACTTGGTCAATGAGTCAGCTTCCTTATATTTTGTCCCCACTTCCAACACAGGATCAAGGAGAAAAGCTGAACCTGTCACATAAGAAGCCTAGCTTCTAGGTAGCCAGGCTTCCTCAGGACAATGACTTCAGATCAGAGCATATCTGAAGTCTTCCTTTTTTTCACTGTATCTTTTTTTTTTTTTTTTTTTTTTTAAAGATGACCAGTAAGGGGATCTTAACCCTTGACTTGGTGTTGTCAGCACCAAGCTCACCCAGTGAGCTAACCGGCCATCCCTATATGGGATCCGAACCCGGGGCCTTGGTGTTATCAGCACCACACTCTCCCGAGTGAGCCAGGGGCCGGCCCCTTTTTTTTCACTATAAAGCATTCCATTTTCCTGCCTACCTTCAGGTCTCTGCCAAACACAACATGGTGGCTGACTTCCTGCTATAGTGTAGTAAGTTCTGAATAAATAGCCTCTATTCTCATTTGGGTTATCTTTATCTTTTTCTATGTATTTTTGAACACGAAAGTTTATGTTTTTAAAATGTGTTTTGTATTTTTTTTTTTAAACTTTGTTTAAGAAGGATTTCAGGAGGAACTGGAGTTGTATATGGTTCAATCCATTTTTAACTGGAGGTCTCTTCTGTGCTCCTTTCTTTGTGACCTAGATGTCAGCTGTCTACTCTTTACCCTTCAGCTCCAGCAGGCCCAGAAATCTTTGTCTTTTCCTCTTGCAAACCTGGATGCAGAATTCAATATCTATACAGATTCCTCCAAAGAATCTATTGGAACAAAAACATTAGAGAATGGTATAGACTTTACTGAACCTTACCTATGGAAGATAGAAAATGAGGTTACATAACACTCACACACCCCACAGCAAAAAACTTAAACTAAATTCCTCAAACACCTTAAACATTTTTTTCTCCCTCCAAATCTCTCCTGTGTAGGTATCTTCTTTCTTCCAAGAAGTTTGGAGCCTTGCTGACTCCTCTCTCTATCTCTGATAGATCCACATAGCCTTGTGTTTCCTTACCCCTTTACCCTTCAAAGCAATTCAGGTTAGCCCCTCTTTCTGCCCCCAAGCACACCACTGACTGCGGAACAAAAGGAATGATGATTCACTAGCCTTTCAACCCCTATTGTTAGGTGAACTTGCCCCAGGGTGGGAGGGGAGTGTCTTACCCTCATTCTAAGGGGCCTTCGTAAATTTCTTCTAAATTAATGCAGGCATCTCTCTCAAGAGGTGGTCTCATTCTAGGTCCTTAGGAGAGAAAAAAAGTTCTTCATTTCTCTAAACCCACCAAAAAAGGATACTTTTTCTCACTTGCTAACAAATATTTTGCTTTTCCAATTAACTTCTAAGCTTCTTCTTCTTCTTTTTTTTTTTAAAGATGACTGTGAAGGGGATCTTAACCCTTGACTTGGTGTTATCAGCACCATGATCAGCCAGTGAGCTAACCAGCCATCCCTATATGGGATCAGAACCCGTGGCCTTGATGTTATCAGCACCACACTCTCCCGAGTGAGCCACGGACCTGCCCGTAACTTCTAAGCTTCTTAAGTGCACAGGCAATAGCTACATATTTTTATAATCTGTGTAATATCTAATAATATTACACAAGTTCATGGAAGAAAGGAATCAGTGGGTAAAAGATGAGTGGAATTTCAGTGGAAGAAAAGAAGATTTTCAGAAAGAATCTATTAGGCAGTGGTTCCTCTAAGTTCTGACCTATATCTTCTACACACTAAACAAATCCAATAAAGGGTTTTGCCTGAGATTGAGTGTCCCCCCAAAACTTGACCCCCACTGTGACAGTATTAAGAGGGTGGGAAATCCTATTATGGTAATTGAAAGGTGGGGCCTTGAATAGGTGATTAGATTGTACAACCATGCTGTAGAGAATGGATTAAAAATGGTGGTCATGGGCATGGTTTGAAGGGCTTTAAAAAGAGAGTGAATGAGGAAGTTAGTCTCTGTTCTCTCTGCTCTGCCATTTTTGCAATGTGATACCCTGCTCACACTGAAGTCATCACAAAGAAAGCCTTCACCAAATGTGTTCCCTGAATTTTGCACTTCCTGGCCTCTGAAATTGTAAGCAATAAATTTCATTTCCTTACAAATTATCCAGTTACAGTTATTTTGTTAGAAGCAAATGTAATGGACCGAATTATATCTCCCAAAATTCACTGAATCTTGAATTGTGTCACCCAAGTTTTATGTATTAGAAACTTGGCCCCTGCTATGACTGTTAAGATGTGGGAAATCCTATTATGGTAATTGAAAGGTGGAGCCTTGAAGAGGTGATTAGATTGTAGGATCATGCCATAGTAAATGGATTAGAAATGGTGGTCAGGGGCGTGGTTCTGAGGGCTTTAAAAGAAGAGAGAGAGGAGAATCTGTTTTTCTGTCTCTGGCTCTCTGCTCCACCATTTTCACAATGTGATACTCTCAGAGAAAGCCTTCACCAGATGTGTTCCCTGGATTTTGGACTTCCTAGCCTCTGAAACTGTAAGCAATAAATTTCATTTTCTTTATAAATCACCCAGTTTCAGGTATTTTGTTATAAGCAACAGAAATGGACTAATACAGCAACAGAAACGAACCAGTACAGGTTTCCACCTTTCCTATGTATCTTCAGTGCTGGGCACTACATTAAACAGTTTTTAATTGACTGGTATGGCATGCATTCCTTATATCTTTTGTTTCCTGTATCAGTTAGGATTGGGTTCCATCACTGGTAACAAAAACTTGACTTCAGGGGCTAAAAACAATTAGATGTTTATTTTGCCATGTAAAAGAAGTCCAGAGGTAGGTAGTTCAACGTTAGTATGGAAACTACGCAAGGCATCAGTAATCCAGGCTGCTTCTACCTCTCCACACCACCTTCCTAAGGACCTGGCTTCTATTTTCAAATTGCCACTGTGGTGGCAGAGAGCTGTCATCAGGTCATAGTTTAAGCAAGGAAGAAGTGGAAAGGCAATGACAAAGGGTAAAAGAAGCCCATAGAAGTTGTTTTTTCCCTTTTTGGAATGTTACCAAAAGTTCCATGTAAAAACTTTTGATATTACCTCATTGGCTAGAACTTAGTCAATTGGCCACACCTATTTCCAATGGAGACAGAAAATTGTATTTTCTTAGTGCATTTTTTAAAAAAATGCCCCCTGACTTCTGTTACTAAGCAGAAGGGAAGAATGAATATTGGGTAGGCAAATAGCACTTCCTTTCACAGTTCCTCTTAAATTTTCTGCACACAATGTCCCATGAATCCCTAGCTCAGTGCTTGGCATTATGTTGTTCTTGGAATCAATGATTAAATGAATAAAGCATTTTTAGATAAATCAAGTAGTTCTCAGAATGACCTTTTAAAAATCGACTTTATTTCTCGAGCAGTTTTAGATTTACAGAAAATTTGAACAGAAAGTACAGAGAATTCCCATATAACCTGCCTGCCACAACAGAATTTCCCTATTATTGACATCTTTCATTAGTATTTTAGTACATTTGTTACAAAATGATATTGATACGTGATTAACTAAAGTCTATAGTTTACATTAGGGTTCACTGTTTATGCTGCACAGTTCTATGAGTTTTGATAATTGCATATGCCATGTATCCACCACTACAATATCAAACGGAATAGTTCCACTGCCCTAAAAATCCCCTGTGCTCCTCTTATTTACCCCTTCCTTCCTCCTCCAGAACCTTGCAACCAATCTTTTTACTATCTCTATAGCTTTGAATTTTCCAGAATGTCATATAGTTGGAACCGTACAGTAAATAGCCTTTTCAGACTGGCTGCTTTCACTTAGGAATATGCATTTAAAGTTCCTCCATGTCTTCTTGTGGCTTGATAGCTCATTTCTCTTTAGAACTCAATATATTCTACCATATGAATGGACCACAGTTTGGTTATTCATTTGCCTATTGAAAAACATCTTGGTTGTTTCTAACTTATCAATAAAGCTGCTATAGGGCTGGCCAGTTAGCTCAGTTTGTTAGAATGTGGTGCTGATTAACATGAAGGTTCAGGGTTCAATCTCTTTACTGGCAGCCATCTAAAAGAACAACAAAACAAAACAAGCAAAAAACATAAAGCTGCTATAAACATTTGTGTATAAGTTTCTGTGCTGACCTAAGTTTTCAACTAATTTGGGTAAATACCTAGGAGTGTGTTTGCTGGATCGTATGCTGAGACTATATTTACCTTTGTAAGAAACTACAAAACTGTCTTCAGAAGTGGCTGTGCTATTTTGCATTCCCAACAACAATGAATGAGAGTTCCTATTGCTCGACATCCTCAGCAGCATTTGGTATTGTCAGTGTTTTGGATTTTAGTCATTCTAATAGGGGTATGCTGGTTCTATATTAGTCCATTTCTCTTGTTTATAACAAAAATACTTGGAACTTGGTAATTTGTAAGAAAAATAAATGTACTGCTTACAGTTTCAGAGGCTGGGAAGTCCAAAGTCCAGGGAACACATCTGGTGAAGGCCTTGGTGGTGACAGTAACACAGGGGTCTCACATGGCAGAATGGTGGAGCAGAGAGAGAGATCTCTCATGTGCTTTTCTTTTAAAGCCCTCAGAACCAGGCCCACGACCACCATTAAACCATCAACTTAATCACCTCTTCAAGGCCCCACCTTTCAATTACCATAACAGGGCTTCCCACTCTCTTAACACTGTCACAGTGGAGACCAAGCCTCCAACACATTAAGATTTGGGAGGGGATGCATTTCAATCCATGTCAACTGCTCTCTCATTATTATCATTTATTTATTGGCAGCTAGCTGGTCATTTTTATTTTAATGTGCAGTTCTCTAATGACGGTTGAGTATCCTTTCATGTGTGCATTTGTATACCATCAGTATATCTCTTCAGTGAGGTGTCTATTCAGATTTTTTGCCCACTTTTTAATTGGGATGTTTTCGTGTCATTGGGTTTTAAGAATTCTTTGTATGTGTTTGTTTTGTAGAATTCTCTTTGTATATTTTGGATAGCAATCCTTTATCAGATATGTGCTTTGCAAACATTTTCTCACAGTCTGATGCTTGTCTTTTCATTCTCGTTGAATCAAATTTTTGGCATAAAGTTGTTCATCATATTTTCTAGTTTCTTAAATCTCTGCTGTATTTTGGTATGTCCCCCTTTTTACTCCTAATATTATTTTTTCATCTAATATTGTTTCTTTAATACTATTTCTCTTTTATCTGGCTCAGTCTCACAGAACTTTGTTTTCTTTATTAGTCCTTCCAAAGATCTAACTTAGTTTTATTGTCCATATCTATTGCATCTTTTTCAATTTTATTATTTTATTTTCCAGTCTTTGTTATCTTCTTCTATTATTCTGAATTTATTCTTTTGCTTTTTCTAGTGTATTAAGCTGATCGCTTATACAATTAATTTTTAGTCTTTCTCATTTTCTAGTATAAAAACATAGAAGGCTGTTAATTTCCCTGTGTCATATAAATTTTGATACATAGTATTTTTATTACCACAAAAACCTAATATAAATTCCCATTGGGATTTTTTCTTTGACCTTTCAGTTATTTCAATGTTTTTAAATTTCCAGATATGTAGAGTTTTAACAATAATCATTTTACTATTGATTTCTAACTTAATTGTAGTATGGTCAGAGAATGCTATCTGTATGATAGCAATTTTTTGCAATTTGTAGAAAGTTCCTCAATGTTCTCCCGAGTGCGCCACAGGCTTGGCCCAAAAGTTCCTCAATGTTCTAAACCAGAATTAATTTTCTTAAATCTTATATATTTGAAAAGTATGTGAATTCTCAAATTGCTGGGTGCATAGTTCTGTACATGTTTCTTAGAAAAGATTGAGTGTGTTAGAGATATTCCCGCAATGACTGGATGTCTTTTCTTTTTTTCTTCCATACCATCTCCATGTGAACTTGGATATCTTCATATTTAAGACTGAGATACTTAAAAAGCTGATTAAAAATTCCGTATGCACAAATAGAGCTTGTTGACTGGACCTTCAATGTAGAGTGATTGATTATGGACCTAGACAGTTCATTATGGGATCATTCAAATGTCAATATTCTTTTTTAAAAATTTTTTTAAAGATGACTGGTAAGGGTATCTTAACCCTTGACTTGGTGGTGTTGGCACCACAGTCTCCCAAGTGAGCTAACCAGCCATCCCTATGTGGGATCCGAACCTGTGGCCTTGGTATTACTAGCACCGCACTCTCCTGAGTGAGCCACGAGCTGGCCCTCAAACGTCAATGTTCTGGGCCAGCCCGTGGCTCACTCGGGAGAGTGTGGTGCTGATAGCACCAGGGCCACAGGTTTGGATCCCATATAGGGATGGCCGGTTGGCTCACTGGCTGAGCGTGTTGCTGACAACACCAAGCCAAGGGTTAAGATCCCCTTACTGGTCATCTTAAAAAAAAAAAAAAAAAAAGTCTATTCTATGTGGTTTTTTTTTTTTTTTTTTTGGTGGCTGGCTGGCATGGGGAACTGAATCCTTTTTTTTTTTTTTTTTTAAATAGGATCCAAACCCATGGCCTTGGTGCTACCAGCACTGCACTCTCCCGAGTGAGCCACAGGCTGGCCCAGGAACTGAATCTTTGACCTTAGTGTTACAAGGCTGTGTGCTAACTAACTGAGCTAACCAGCCAGTCCCAATATTCTCCCATTTTAACTTCATTTCTATCTTCTAAAATTTTTTATTGACTTTTTTTTTTTTTTTTTTTTTTTTTTGGTCTGCTACTACGTCCTTTCCTTTTCTTTTTCTTCTTTGGGCTAATAAAATTTTTGGTCTTTTACTCTCATTTAAACAACTTTTTATTGGGCTGAGCCCGTGGCGCACTCGGTGGCGTGCTGCGCTAGCAGCGCGGCGACGCTCCCCGCCGCGGGTTCAGATCCTATATAAGGATGAGCGGTGCACTCCCTGGCTGAGCGCCGGTCACGGAAAAAAAAAAAAAAAATAAATAAACAACTTTTTATTGAGGTATATATGCATTAACAAAAGTGCCCACAAATATACCACCTGTACATGTAAACCAGCACTCAGAGTAAGAAAAAGAACATCATCAGCACTTCAGGAGCCTCCTCATGTTCCCTTATAGTTATTATTCCCCAAGATTCATCACTACATTGACTCCAAATAGCTTGGACCCTTCAGTAGTTTACAGTTTGGGGCTATTACAAAGTGTGGGTATGAGCTTTTTTCGTACATGTCCTTTTGGTGAACATTTCAGGTGGATATATACCTAGAGTGAAATTGTTGGGACAAAGGCTATTCATATACTCAGTTTTAGTCAACAATGGCAAACAGTTTTAACAAAATGATTGTATCAATTTATGTTCCCTTCAGGAGCATATGAGAGTTCCGGTTGCTCTACAATCTTGTCAATATTTAGTACTTTCTGTCTTGTTCATTTTAGTCATCTGGTGGGTAAAGTTTTCTCACTGTGGTTTTAATCTGCTTTTCCTTTTTTTTTGTTTTTTAGGTGTTTCAATAAGGAGCAGATAATGGAGGGGGTTAATCCTCTATATTTGCTGGAAACTTCTCCCTTATGGATACTTATCTAATGGAATTCAGAACCTTTTCCCCTTATTGTAAGTAATATAATATAAAAGATGAGGGCAACAAGTTTGGTAGTCAGACATACTGACTTGATTCCTAGCTCCAATGCTTACTTGCTGATTTACTTTGAGAAAGTTATTTAACCTTTCTCCATTTTATGTAAAATGCCTCATAGGGTTGTTATTAGGATTAAATGAGATAAAATGAGTAAAACACTTTGTAAAATTCCTAGCACACTGTAGGCACATAGTCAACAAATGGCATCTATTACTATACCTTATATTGGTTATTTATGCGCATCTCATTTCTCCTGTTTACACATTCCATGACAAAAGAACAGCATATAGCACACATTAGCTGCCTCACATATAATAAGTGCTAATAAAGACTGGTTGAATGAATGATTTACTATATAAATGGAAGGTACTGTGGTTACTGTTATAAAAGATGGCATGTCATTATAATATCTATAGGAAAATATGCACTGCTAATGAGGAATACATTATTTAAACCAGTGTTTCTCCTATCCGCCAACATCATTTAGCAAGAAAAGAAAACTGAAGTAGTAGAAAAACACTACTCAGGATAATATTAGAGGATCCATATTGCATTTGTGAGGGTTCTAGAGGTTTCTCCCTTCAAAACCGAAACTAAAACACAAAAATACCATCCCAGAAACAAAAGCACCACTCTTTTGAAGAGGTGTTAGCCTTTCTGATTTTATTTTATTTTTATTATTATTAATTTTTTAAAAAGATGACCGGTAAGGGGATCTTAACCCTTGATTTGGTGTTGTCAGCACCACGCTCATCCAGTGAGCAAACCGGCCACCCCTATATGGGATCTGAACCCGTGGCCTTGGTGTTATCAGCACCGCATTCTCCCGAGTGAGCCACAGGCCGGCCCTAGCCTTTCTAATTTTAGCAGATCATTTGTTCAACAGTGGAGAAACTGGGGAGGCCACAGCTACCCCAGCACCTTCCGTACAAGATGGCGCCGCTCATTCGCACATCCCAGCTGGTGTTACGTCCTCCTGGCCGGCCGCAGGGCCGGAAGTGGTTACGTCGCTAGTGGATCCGGTTAGGTGAGCGCGGGCGGCCGCTGCGGTTCCATCCTTCAGCGTGAGGTGCCGCAGGTGTTCGGCGCTGGGTCCGAGGCCGCAGGTAAGAGACTCAGGGGTCGGAGAGGCCTGTCACCGAGATTGTGCGCGGGGCTGAGAGGTTTCCAGTGCGCATCAAGAGGGATCACGGAGCGGGGGATGTCACCGTGTGAGGCGGGGACTAATTGCGGGGACCCCTCTCCCCGCTTTCGCGAGCGGCCTTGTCGCCCCCTCATCCACGGCAGGGGCGGTTCAGTACCCGGGTCCGCAGAGAGGGCTTTCACCTCGGCTCGCGGTCCCCCAAGCCCTCCCTGGGCCACCTCCTCCGACACCTTTGTCTTCTCTTAAGGAGCATCTATCAAACCTTCAAGGCTTCTTCAAGTCGGCTAAAAAGGAGGCCCCGCCCGCAGCACCTGGTCACTCCTCGGGTGCTGCGTGTCCGGTGCATCCATAGCTACAGTTCCCTCCCCTGGATTCGTAGGGACCTACCCCCCACCCCCATTGTCACCTTCCCTTTCCTCCTAGACCACACCCGCTGCTCTGGGCCACTTTCGCTTCTCATATCTCTGGCATAGGTCAAAACAAGAAGTTTAATCATTACGTATTACAAAATTGACATCTGTTCATTAAAATGCAAGCAAACCCAAACCTTTATAAGCGTTTGATATATTATTGGATTCAAACTCCCTTATATACCCACTTCTTGAAGACACAAAATTATTTATACCTTATTTTCTTAGTTGTATTACAAGGATAGAAGGAATTGCACTGAAAGGTTTTGTTAATTATCCCAATTAGGAAGTGTGGAAGAAAAGAGGTTTAATGGAGGGGAAGGAGTGATTAAATTTGGTCAAGTTGAGCTAGTTTTAAAAATGTATTTTAAAAAAATATTTTAGTTACAGTCCATGCATACAATCTAGTAAAAAAAAAATTCACGTAAAAATTTTATTTCTATTTATTTATTTTTTTGTTTTTTCCCTTCCCCACACACAGAAATTTTAAAGAAAGATACTTTTTGATCTATTTTTTTCCATCTTTGTCTTTTCTTCTTTCCCAGTTCCTTTCCGGAAAGTATGAACTGTTATCAATTTGGGGTGTAGTTTTCTTTCTTTCTTTTTTTTTTTTTTTTACATTTGTTGACAAGTGTGAGGGGATATAATATATGTTTATAGGATTTCGTGTTAAACTTTTACAAATGTGTATTTTTACAAATATGGCATATTGTACATATGTTTGAACTTGACATTTTATGCTTAAAAATGAGTCTTGGACTTTTTTGTCTATATATAGAAGATATACTTATTCTTTGCCTTTGCTCTTTAAGTTCCATAGTATGTTAAGACTCCAGGGGAAGGCTGGTTAGCTCATTTGGTTAGAGCGTAGCCTTATAACCCCAAGGTCACAAGTTTGGATCCCCTTACCTGGCAGCCACCAAAAAAAAAAAAAAAAAAAAATCCATAGTGCGTGAGGTTTCATGTTTCCAGGTTTTTCACTGTTCCACACAGTGTGGCAGAGGACATCCTTCCGCATGCCTCTGTTTGCCTACGTGAACATTTCTCAAGGATAGATTTATAATATTTTTATCACCCCAAAAAGAAACCCACACCTAATTAGCAGTCATTCCCCATCCCAAACTCCCCTAATACCTCAGCTGTAGGCAACTACTAATCTTTTTGCCTTTATAGACCTGGATATTTTGTAGAAATGGAGTCATACAGTATGTGGTCTTTTGTGACTGGCTTCTTTCACATAACATAATGTTTTCAAGGCTAATCCATGTTGTAGCATGTATCAGTACTTCATTCCTTTTCTTGCTGAATAAAATTCCATCCTATGGTGTATTTGTTTTCTAGGGCTACAGTAGCAAAGTAACACAAACTGGGTGGCTTAAAACAACAGAAATGTATTCTCTCACAGTTCTGGAGGCCAGAACTACAAAATTAAGGTGTCAGTAGGGCTGTGGTCTGCCTGCTCTATCCTAGCTTCGGGTGGTTGTTGGCAGTCCTTGGCATTCCTTCGTTTGCAGCTGTGTAACTCCAATCTGTCTTCACATGGCCACCTTCCCAAGTGTCTTCACATTGGATTCTCTCTGTGCGATTCTCCGTCTCTTCTCCTTTTCCTAGTAGGACATCAGTCATATTGAATTAAGGGCCCACCCTACTCCAGTATGACTTCATTTTAACTTGATTACATCTGCAAAGATCCATTTTCCAAATTAGGTCACATTCATAGTGTATTAGTCCGTTTATGTTGCTTATAGCAAAATAGCTGAAACTGGGTGATTTATAAAGAAAAACGACATTTATTGCTTACAGTGTCTGAGGCTGGGAAGTCCAAAGTCCATCTGCTGATGGCGACAGTGACCCAGGAGTTTCACATTGCAAGATGGTGGAAGCAGAGAGAGAGAGACAGACTCTCCTCTTCTTTTAAAGCCCTCAGAAACATGCCCCTGACCACCATTTTTAATCCAGTCACTACTGTACGGTCCTACAATCCAATCATGTCTTCAAGGCTCCACCTTTAAATTATCATAATAGGATTTCTCTCCCTCTTAACAGTCCACGGGGGGGCTAAGTTTGTACTACATAAAACTTGGGGAACACAATTCAAGCCTCATTGAGTTTTGGGGGGACAATTCAACCCACTACACATAGGTACTAGGGGTTAGACCTTCAACATATCTTTTCAGGGTACACAATTCAACCCATGACATATGGATATGATACATTTTATTTATCTGTTCATTAGCTAATAAACATTTGGGTTGTTTCCACTTTTTGGCTATTATGAAAAATGGTGCTATGAGATTTTGTTTGGTCCTATGTTTTCATTTCCCTTGGATATATACGTAGGAGCAGAGTTGCTAGGCCATATGGTAACTCTATGTTTAACTGTGTGAACAACTGCCAGACCGTTTTCCAGTGTGGCTGCGCCATTTGA
Source organism: Cynocephalus volans (assembly GCF_027409185.1). Taxonomy (NCBI): domain Eukaryota; kingdom Metazoa; phylum Chordata; class Mammalia; order Dermoptera; family Cynocephalidae; genus Cynocephalus; species Cynocephalus volans. The sequence continues at coordinate 150,740,239 of NC_084462.1, forward strand.
CATTCCCATTGACGATGCATGAGAGTTCTGATTTCTCTACATTGTTGCCAGCACTTACCTGTCTTTTAATTTTTTTTTAAATGTTTTTATTTTTTGGTGGCTGGCTGGTACAGGGATCTGAACCCTTGACCTTGGTATTATGACACTACCCTCTAACCAACTGAGTGAACGGCCAGTCCCTTACCTGTCTTTTAAATAGAGCCATCCTAGGGCCGGCCCGTGGCTCACTTGGGAAAGTGTGGTGCTGACAACACCAAGTCAAGGGTTAAGATCCCCTTACCGTTCATCTTTAAAAAAAAAAAAAATAGAGCCATCCTAGTGGGTGTGAAGTGGTACCTCTGTGTTTTGTTTTGTTTTTAATCTTTTTTCTCTTTGTGGTTTAAATTTGCATTTACCTCATAGCTAATGATGTTGAAAATCTTTTCATGTGCTTATTGGCCATTTGTATATCTTCTTTCAAGAAGGATCTATTGAGATCTTTAGCCTGGTTTTTATTTTATTTATTTATTTATTTATTTTTAAAAGATGACTGGTATGGGGATCTTAACCCTTTGACTTGGTGTTGTCAGCACCACGCTCTCCTAAGTGAGCTAACTGGCCATCCCTATGTATAGGTATCTGAACTCTTGGTGTTGGTGTTATCAGCACCACCCTCTCCCAAGTGAGCCATGGGTCGGCCCCTAGTCTGGTTTTTAATTGGTTTATTTGTTTTTTTATTATTGAGTTGTAAGAGTTCTTTATATATTCTAGATATGCCCTTAGCAGATATATGATTTGTAAATATTTTCTCCCATTCTGTGGGTTGTCTTTTTACTTTCTTGGTGGTCAATTCATGTTTTAAAAAGTTTTAAAAAATTGTTTGCATTGAATTTATATATTGAGTATTTCTATAAAAAAATTAACCTTCCCTTCTTATTAAAAAACAGGAGATTATAGTACCTACTCCCCCCCTGCAGAGGTTTGTTGAAAGGATTAAATTAATAATATATACACGAGTATATATATGAGGGTGCTTCAAAAAGTTTATGGAAATAACACTGGCTGGTTAGCTCAGTTGGTTAGAGCTCGGCCTTGTATCACCTAGGTCATGGGTTCAGATCTCTGCACCAGCCAGCTGCCAAAAAAAAAAAAATCTTTCCACAAACTTTTTGAAGTACCCTTGTACATGTAGTGACTGGCACATGGTATGTGCTCTGTTAGTGATAGCTGCTATAATAAATCTCTACTCTTCTGGTCTTCTTCTAGATCTTCAGTAAAGTTTTCTATTTTTCTTCATATTGATCTTACACATTTCTTGTTGAGTTCATTGCGTATATGTGATTGTTGGTTTGTGTAGTTTAGAAGTAGTGTATATTGCTATTACAAATGGGATTTCTTCACATTTTAATAATGAGTTTGGAAAGCTATTAATTTTATATTCATCAAATGTTCTAAGTTATAAATCCTAAAAGTTGGTTGATGACGTCAACTGACTTTTTTTTTTTCCCCAGAAGATGACCAGTAAGGGGATCTTAACCCTTGACTTGGTGTTGTCAGTACCACGCTCTCCCAGTGAGCTAACCTGCCATCCCTATATGGGATCCGAACCCATGGCCTTGGTATTATTAGCACCACACTCTCCTGAGTGAACCATGGGCCGGCCCTCAACCAACTTTTGATGGTATGATTTATCCAGGTGATTCTGCATGCAGCCGTTTTTGTTTGGAGGAGCTGTGGTTCTTTTCCATTCTGTTTTCTTCTGCCCTGATTCAGGTCTTCCTGCCCTCTCAGCTCTGCCATTATGAGTCCACCAGTGGGTCTCCTTGCCTCTAGCCTTGCCCTCTTCCAATCTAGCACTCACAGTGCCACCATGGTGTTCTTTGACGTATCAGACTGATCCTGTTCCTCTCTTTGTAAGTCTGTTATTGGCTCTCCATTACTTAAAAGGCTTTATCCTGTAGGGAAATATAAGACCCCTTGTGACTCATCCTGTATATACTCATTCCAGCATCATCTCTCTCTGTTTCCTTACTTGCATATAATGCTGTAGCACAGCGTCCATTAGAAATATAATGTAAGGGCCGGCCCGGTGGCTCACTCGGGCGAGTGCGGCACTGGTAGCACTGAGGCTGTGGGTTCGGATCCTGTATAGAGATGGCCAGGGCGCTTACTGGCTTAGCATGGTGCAGACCACACCATGCAGAGAGTTGCGATCCCCTTACCGGTCAAAAAAAAAAAAAAGAAATATAATGTAAGCCCAAATTTAAAATTTTCTAGTAACCACATTAAAAATTTAAAAAGAGGGCTGGCCTGTGGCTCACTCAGGAGAGTGCGGTGCTGATAACACCAAAGCCCTGGGTTCGGATCCCATATACGGATGGCCGGTTCGCTCACTGGCTGAGCGTGGTGCTGACAACACCAAGTCAAGGGTTGGGATCCCCTTACCGGTCATCTTTTAAAAAAAAAAAAAAAATTTAAAAAGAAATAAGGTCAACTTAATTTTAATAATATATTTTATTTAGCCCAGTGTATTCAAACATTATTTCAGTATAAGTATAAAAAACTGATATGGAATTCATAGAGATAGAAAGTGTAATATAACTTACCAGGAATTAGGAGAAGGGGAGAATGGGAAGTTATTGTTTAATTACAGAGTTTCTGTTGTGGTTGATGAAGTAGTTCTGGAAATGCATGGTGGTGATGGTTGCATGACAATGTGAATTTACTTAATGCCACTGAATTGTGTACTTGAAAATGGCTAAAGTGGTAAAAGTTATGTTATGCACATTTTACCACAATTTTTAAAAAGTAATCTTAAAAGCTCAATATGGAAATTATCAGTAAGATATTTTTACATTCTTTTTTTGTAGGAAGTCTTCAAAATTTGGTAAACGTTTTACACTTACAGAACATCTTAAATTTGCTTTAACTTTTCACCTATACCATGATGCTACATGTTCTTTATATCCTTGTACATGCTGTTGCCTCTGCTTAGAGTGTCCTTCCCTTACTCCTTGTACACCTGGAGAACTCTTGCACATGTTTTAATGCCAATCTCAGATATCTCTTTCAGCTAGTTTCTAGTAGCCACATTAAAAATATAAAAAGAAATAAGGTGAACTTAATTTTAATATATTTTATTTAGTCCCATATGTTCAAAACATTATTTCAACATAAATATAAAAAATCAATATGGAATTCATAGAGATAGTTAGGATGTATAATAGAGGTTACCAGGAATTAGGTAATAATACTCCAGTCTTTCTTCTTTGCCATTCCCATACTTGTATGCACTTTGGTTGTTGGTATTACCTCACTGCATTGCAGCTTGTTCATTACATGTATTTCTCCTTTGCTAAATCTTGAATTTTCTGAAGGCAGATTGTGCCTTTTAACTCTTTTTACCCAGCGTCTAGCACAATGTCTTGTTTATTGCTGTTGCTGTATACATGTTTGCTGAATGAATCCTTTGGCTGGGGGTAAAAACTCACAAAACCTTTCCATATAGAAATGAATTAATAAAAGCACATGTTAGGAGATGTTATTTTCTTTGAAAACAAAGATTTGCTTTTGAATATAAAAGTTAAAGTTGAGAGAGAAGGCACAATCAAGATGCAGATTGGTCTCAGTGGATGAAATATTTGGCTGAAAAAAGATGAAATTTAGAAGAAAGAAATGTAAATTTTTGGATTCAAGTGCAAAGTATAAATTACAAATGCCCACCCGCAGCAGGTTCGGATCCTATATAGGAATGGCCGGTGCACTCACTGGCTGAGTACCGGTCACAAAAAAGACAAAAAAATAAAAATAAAAAATAAAAAAAATAAATTACAAATGTATAAACTGAGGAGTTCGATTTGGTATTAATGAATTTTTTTTTTTTTTTTTTTTTAAAGATGACCGGTAAGGGGATCTTAACCCTTGACTCGGTGTTGTCAGCACCACGCTCAGCCATTGAGCGAACTGGCCATCCGTATATGGGATCCGAACCCGAGGCCTTGGTGTTATCAGCACCGCATTCTCCCGAGTGAGCCACGGGCCGGCCCTGAATTTTTTTTTTTTTAAAGATGACCCGTAAGGGGATCCCAAACCTTGACTTGGTGGTGTCAGCACCACACTCTCCCAAGTGAGAAACCAGCCATCCCTCTATTGGGATCCGAACCCATGACCCTGGTGCTATCAGTACCACACTCTCCCGAGTGAGCCACAGGCCGGCCCTTGGTATTAATGAATTTTAATTTACCACAAGCTTTATATGACTCAACAATGTGATTCTATTTCTAAAAAATGTATCATTTTGTACAACATTAATAAAATATAGAGTCTAGATACTGGCAAATAATAGTATCACTGTAGTCTGCGTCAGTTAGACCATGTCTCAAGTTTTTTTTTTTTTGGTGGCTGGCTAGTACCAGGATCAAACCCTGGACCTTGGTGTTATCAGCATCACAATCTAACCAACTGAAAGTCTCTAGTACTGAATATAGACCTGGAAGAAGTACATTGACAGAGTTGGAGCTGTGCAGAAGGCCCTAGCCACGATGGCAAGAAGTTTATAAGCTAGGTCATAGGAAGACTATTAAGGGAGTTAGAGCTGTCATCACATATTTGACAGGCTCTCAGGAGGGAATAGACACTTTTGTCATTTCGAAGGCTGACTGTCAAAGAAAGCAATTTCTGTGTAAGTGACTTTTATAGAACGCAAGGACTTTTCAACAAAATGTGACTCTTTAGGTGATGTACTCTGTTACTAGAAGTATTCAGGCAGAGACCAGGTCATGATCTGTCAGGAATACCATGGAAAAGATTCTTGAATTGGTTGGTAGCTGAGTACTCCTAAATTTTATTAAAAAATTTTTTTTTCTGGCAGCTGGCCTGTACAGGGATCTGAACCCTTGACCTTAGTGTTATCAACACCATGTTCTTCCACGTAAGCCACCATCCAACCCAACTCCTAAATTTTAACTCTGTGATTCTTTGTTTTCCTTTAATAGAAGTTCTGTGGTTTATAAAACCACTGTGATATTAATAGCTAACATTTATTGAACCCTAATGGGCTAGCAAATATGCTAAGTGAATTGTATTGATAATCTTACTTAAGACTCACAATAATTGTACAAGGTAGGTACTATTTTTTCCCATTTCACAGATGAGGAAACTGAGGCTTACAGAATTTCATCAAATTGCCCAAGTTCATCTAGCTATCAAGTGGCAGAGGCTGGATTTGAACCCAGGCTGTTTGACTCTAGAGCTCATGTTATTATTATGCTACTTTCTGAACACTTTTATCATAATCATTTAATTTATTAAAATATGATTTATTCCAGGAATATTATCATATGTCTTGTCAAGGGTGATATTTACATTGCTTAACTCTTAAGAGCACCATTAAAAAAAAACTTATATTCTTCTCATTATGAGTACTGTATATACATACTTGTATAGAATTTGTTTTGGCGGCTGCCCTCTACAGGGATCTGAACCCTTGATCTTGGTGTTATAACACTGTGCTCTAATTGACTGAGCTAACTGGCCAGCCTCATATAGAATTTGAAAAATAAAAATTGTTTGTAATTCTCCTACCCTTAGGTAACTGTCAGTAGTTTTTTTTTTTTTTTTTTAAAGATGAGTTACATATAATACCTCGAATTGAGTTTTTTTCATTCAATAGATATTTACTTAAGTATTTATTTACTTATTTTTAAAAAGGTGACCGGTAAGAGGATCTTAACTCTTGACTTGGTGTTGTCAGCACCATACTCTCCCAAGTGAGCCACGGGCTGGCCCTAATAAATATTTATTGAGTGTTATCAACTCTGCTAGTCACTGAAGATATGGTGTTGAAGAAGCCCATTAAGGTCCCTTTTCTCATGGGGTTTACATGCTAGTGGGAAAGACAGACAGTAAATGAACCAACAGTCATTTACTTATCAGTCAAGCCAATGGGAAAAATCAGAAGTATCCCTGAATTTTGACAAATGCATACACCTGTGTAACTCAAGCCTCTATTAAGATGTGGAACTTTACCACCATTCCAGAAAGTTCCCTCATGCCTTAAAATGATCTACTCTAGAATTTGGCATGATTGGTTCCTTTCTGTCATTCAGAGCTCAGATTAAATGTCTCTTTCTTCCCTGTACCACTTCTCCCCCAGAAGCAACTGTTCAGATTTTTTTTCCACCATAGAGTAGTTTTAGCTGTTCTAGAACTTTATATAAATAGAACCATACAGTATCCCTTTTGTATTTGGCTTCTTTCACCCAGCCTAAAGTTATTTGAGATTCATCTATGTTGCATGTGTTGGTTCATTCCTTTTTATTGCTGAGCACTATTTCATTGTATAGATGTATCACCTGGGCTGTTTCCAGTTTTTGGTTATTACAAATAAAGCTGCTGTGAACATTCTTATACAAGTCTTTTTGTGGACAGATTTAATTTCTCCAGCTCGGGATTTAGAGAACAGTACTAAATCTGACCTCCTTCATACATCTAAATCTTTATTATGTGGATATTGGAGTTTCTCAGTCTATTCCCATGTGTCTGCTCTGTTGTGTTTTGTCTTTATCTCTCTGCTACATTCTGGTGACTTTCTCACATTTTTTTCTTCAGTTCATTAACTCTCTCTTTGTATGTTTGATCTGTGGTTTAATCTGTCTAATGAGTATTGAGTTTTTAAAAAATTAATTATTTATTTTTTTGACAGCTGGCCAGTAAGGGGATCTGAACTCTTGACCTTGGTGTTACAAGATGGCACTTAAAGAAAAATTTAATAAATATTTTTCTTATATAGAATTTATACTTTTTTGGTTTTTTGCCTCTTGTTTATGTTTTAGATATTAGTTTCCTTGATATCTCTGAATATTCTTAAAGTCCCTTTTAGATCTCAGGTATGGAAATTTCTGTTTGATGGTTCTTTAAACTATTTTTATTGGCTTTAGGGCTTTGTTTTGTTTTGGTTCATTTATGAGCCCTCTTCTATGGACTGATCTTCCATGAAAGTCCTGCATGTTTTCTACATGGTAGAAACATATATAAGGGTACTTCATATATATATGAGGATACTTCAAAAAAGTTCATGGAAAGATTTGTATTATCTTTCAATTCTATTTTTCCACAAACTTTTTGAAGTACGTGTGTGCGTGCGTGTGTGTGTGTGTGTGTGTGTGTGTGTATGTGTGTGTGTATATAAATAGAAATATATTACATTTTTATGATTGACTCTGCCTGGTTCCAACAGAGTTCACCAATTCTGAACTAGTTTTTTTTTAGTTTCTTGGCTCAGGGTTTTTTTTTGTAACAAGAATGTGGGCTTGGGCCCTGTAACTGCCGAAAGTGCAGGCTTGAGGGTCTGTCCTCCCATGAGGGACTCTGTTCATACTCTCAACCTGGGGCAGGTGCCTTGCCTGGGCCACAGTGAGTGGATAATTTCAGGTCCCTGATTGTGGACAGGGCAGCACTTTTTTGGGTCCCAACTGTGTCCTGGGCATGTGGCCTCGACTTCTGTCCCTGGCTTGGTGATGTACCCCAGCGCTGGAACTGATTTTGGACAGTTTAGGTTTTAGGTCAGAGTCCAGCACCCAGAGTGGTTTTTTTGGCTGGCAAAGTATTTAAAAAACTGTAAATATATTGCTAACATTTAAAATGGTGACACTTCTTGTAAAATTTGGATACTTAGCTTCTTTTGAGTAAGCAAAGTGTCTGCCCACACTGGGGCTTCTTCCTGCATGGGATCAGTCAACTTGTGCCAAATGGTTGCTGCTCCATGTTATCTCCATGTCTCAGAGGCCAAGGGACACTTATGACTTATTGTCACACGTTTACTGTTATTTTTTTAATAGCACAGAAATAGTACTGTATACTCGTTTCACTCCCAAAAGTGGGAAAACAAAAGATACATGGAGAAAGCGATGTTATAAGAAAAATGGAAAAGGGATTATTTTGTGGCTGCTTCATTTATTTACATTAAGCTGCCTGGCCCTGTGGACATTCCAGTTTGCAGCCTCCTTCTGGGCATGTTCTACCCATTTCTTTTTCTTTTCTAATCCCTTCCTCTCTTTTGTACTGCCCTGCCTTACCCTGCAATAACTGAGTCTGTTTCTATGGAGAACTACTGAGACTTCCGGAGCAACAAAAAAGTGTTTACTCAAGCCTGTTTCCTTCACACCCCCTGCTGCTCACTCCTTACAGAAAAGTAAAAAAATTCTCCCCACCAAGTTACCGATGATTAAGATTTTTTTTTTTTAATTGAGAAGCAAAAGCTTTCATTCAACTGTTAGATTAAAGGTTTATTTATTTATTTATTATTTATTTATTTTTTTTTAAAGATGACCGGTAAGGGGGTCTTAACCCTTGACCTGGTGTTGTCAGCACCATGCTCTCCCAAGTGAGCTAACCGGCCATCCCTATGTAGGGATCCGAACTCGTGGCCTTGGTGTTATCAGCACCACACTCTTCCAAGTGAGCCACGGATTGGCCCTAGATTAAAGGTTGAAAATGCAGACTTTTTGAAAAAATTCATTCACTAATAAATCAGCAGTTGGAAATGAGAGTCTAGGTAATTCTGTTTTGATTGATATGATTTTGTATTAGTAAGAGAGCCCTGGGCAACAGTCAGAGGGCAGGGGGGTTTTCTGGGTGAAGGTTGGAGGTGGAGGTGGAAGTATAGAGAGTACAAAAATGAAAAAGTAAAATACTGCTGTTTAATGTGGACATTTTTGGCAGATGTTTTACTTTGTGGGCACAGGGATTATAAGTGGAACACTTTTTAGGGGGAAACATGTTTACATACAGGTTTATATTCTGTATATAAATATATTTTTGCCATTTTGTTTTGCAGATTGTGGGTCTAGTGATATGCTTTCCTAAACAGTAGAAAAGTTGAAGATGTCTAGACAGAACTTAGTGGCTTTGACAGTGACCACCCTGCTGGGTGTGGCTGTGGGGGGGTTTGTACTGTGGAAAGGCATCCAGCGCCGAAGGAATAAGATGAGCCATGTGACCCAGCAGCAGCAGCAGAGAGTGCCAGGCTGTAGAGAGCAACCTCCTCCTGAAGAGGACCAGCTGTCCAGTGCCCCCAGAGTCTCGTGGGAGGAGAGAATCCTCAAAGCAAAGGTGGTGATGGTGTCTCAGGAGGCAGAGTGGGATCAAATCGAGCCCTTGCTTAGGAGTGAATTAGAAGATTTTCCAGTACTTGGAATCGACTGTGAGTGGGTAAGTTAAAAAGCAAAAATTAAAAAAAGAATCTCTTCTGCTTTTCCAACTAGGGACCGTGGATGGTGAAGTAGATAATAAGAGAAAAGGCTAATTAGCTTGTTTTCAACTTGCTCGTAAGTAGCTTTAGCCAAAAGTAAGTAGATTTTAGCTGCTGCTCTTCTCAGGATAGGGGAATGCTTACAGTCATGGATTCTGGAGTCAGACAGACCTGTGTGAGTTCCATTTTCACCACTTAGCATTCTGTGAACTTGGGCAAGCTATTTAGCCCCTCTGAGTCTCAGTTTACTTGTTTGTAATAGGGATGTAATAATAGCTATCTACAATGGCTTTTTTAAGGATTCAAATAGATAACCCCTAAAAAGGCTTCAGCACAGTTTTAACGTATACTAAGTACTCCTTAAATATTAGCTACTATTATTTTTAATAGCATTTTCGTAAGGGTGCCATGGAGAAGTTCAGGTCTCTTTAAGTGGGAATTATTACTCAAATTAAGATTTAAAAGATGACAGTTAACACTTGAAATATTATTTATTCTAGGCCATGCACTACACTGTTTTGATTGCATCCTCTCATTTTATTTTTTGCAATAATCCTGTGTAGGCAGATACTATTGTTATCCTCACTTTACACATAGGAAACAGAGGCTTTAAAAGTTTTAGTTATGGGCCGAGCCCGTGGCGCACTTGGTAGAGTGCTGCGCTGGGAGCGCGGCGACCCTCCCGCCGCGGGTTCGGATCCTATATAGGACTGACCGGTGCACTCACTGGCTGAGTGCCGGTCACGAAAAAACGACAAAAAAAAAAAAAAAAGTTTTAGTTATTTGCCCAAGGCTATGAAGCTAGTAACCAGCATTTGAGCCCAGGGCTTTCTAAGAACCGTCTGGTTAATTTTTCTAATAGCTGTTACTTTGGAGAGTTGTTACATAGTTGTAGTGAAGATAATATGGTAAACCTATTCTGCTGTCAATCTGATTCACAGTGTGAACTTTAATCTCCTTGAAATAGAAGCTATTACAAAAATATAAATAATAATTCTTAGTTATTTATATTTTCAACATAACAATTTGCCAAGATTCTCTAATAAATGTCTTCTGGATATTTAGAATATAGCTAATATCCAGGAAATATAATTAAAAGAGGCCCTAAGTAGAATGGCTGCAACAAAATCAGTTCACAGTTTTGTAGGAAAGGCTACTAGATGCCAACACAATGATGATCAAGAGAACACCTGATAGGGTGGGAAAACCTTAGTAATCAGACAGCTCTTATACCTCAGCTACAGAGGGTGTTTCTTTATATCAGCAATATATATATTTATATCAGTTTATATCAGTGACCTTGGGCCATCAAGAAAAGGTTGGGTGCTTTTAGTCTCTTCTGTATAAGAAATTATATAAAATATATATTATATATTTTAGAGATATTTATCTATTTCTATATCATTTTGCAAATATTTCATCAACAATAAAAGACAATATTAGAGTTTAAATGGTGAGCTTCAGTAGATTAGGCATATTTACATTTGCCAAACACCTTGATTATTCCAACTAAGTGAAGCATAACTTCATTAACAATAGGGCAGTCTGAAGTGAATAGTTAATAACAGTAATTGACTTAATAATAATACATTTTAATTATTATAGCAGAGGCATAGATAAGTTAAAGTGGCAAATACCGTGCTGGCCAGCTACCAAAAGAAAAAAAAGGGTGGCAAATAATCTAAAACTTAATTAATTTTGACTTTCAGTGTGTGTTGAACTCATGCTGGATGCCACATCTCCCTTCTGGTATGACTGCATTTCCCTGATTGCTGTCACACAAAAACGTCATGAAAAAATGATCCATCCTTGCTCTCTCTGTTCCTCCATTCCTGTTTCTCTTTCTCTTTCATTCATTTTTGTGTGTTTATTTGGTTATTATTGTTTTTGTTCTTGTTTTATATAGTCAGTATTTGTTTGGATTCACCAAAGTGTTTACTTTTCTCCTTGCTAGTCTTCACATCTCAGTTCTTTTGGAGATCATTTTCCTTAAGATCATTCTTTAGAAGTTCATTTCATTTTTCTTTTTAGAATTTCATTTCTTGAGAGCCCATTGATAATAAACTGTCTTTGTTGTTCTGAAAATGTCTTTGTTTTGCTCTTAATCTTGAAAGATTTTTCTCTTGGTATTAAAATTCTAGCTTGGCAATTTGTCATTTTCAAGACAGTATTCCATTGTCTTCCGGCTTCCATTGTTGGTGTTGAAGATAGCTGTCAGTCTATATGTTGATTCTTTGTCAGTAATCTAATTTTTTTTCATACCTCTTTTTAAGATCTCTTCGAGTTTGTGGTTTTGAAGATTCACCATGATAAGACTACGTGTTTCTTTCTGTATTGCCAGCTTGGGATTCAGGAAGATATCTGAATACAAGGATTAATATTTTTTTATCAGTTTAAAAATTCTCTTTGAAGATTGACTTTATTCTTTTTGTTTTTTCCTTCTTTCTTGCTGGAATTTGATCACATATGTTCTAGACTTTTCATGCTATTCTCTTAAATGTCTGGTAATCTCTTTTATATTTAACATGGATTCATTCTGCACAATTTCTTCGGGTCTCTCTTTTTTTTTTTAAAGATGACCGGTAAGGGGATCTCAACCCTTGGCTTGGTGTTGTCAGCACCATGCTCAGCCAGTGAGCCAACCGGCCATCCCTATATAAGTTTCCAAACCTGTGGCCTTGGTGTTATCAGCACCGCACTCTCCCAAGTGAGCCACAGGCCAGCCCTTTCATGTCTCTTTTACAGTTCCTTTTTTCTTTCTTTAGCTTTGTCTAATCTGCTGTTTAACCTGGTCCTTGGATCTTTTTTTTTTTAACCTTTTTTATTGTGAAATATAACACATCAAGAAAAGTGTCTAAAATGAAAATAACTAGCTAAATGATTCATCTAAACAGAAGAGTGTGTAACTAGAAACTAGGTCAAGAAACTCAAGATTGGTAGAACCCCAGAAGCTCCTGATGTACCCCCTTGCAATCATTGTTCCCTCAGTCCCTTTAATGGTTACCATGACCCTGTTTCATCATATTTACTTTCTTGTTTTCTTTATACTTTTGCTACTTCAGCCTTCCTAAACACTGTAATTTAGTTGTGCCTGTTTTTGAATTTAATATTTAATATAAATGAAATCAAGTATGTATTCTTTTGTGCCTGGGTTCTTTTTCTTTTTCTTTCTTTTTTTTTTTTTTTTTTTCCATTTTATTGTCTCAGCCTCCATTCCCCTTTCTTTTTTTTGAATTAATTTTTTATTTTTATTGAAATGTATTGATTATACATATTTGTGGGGTACAGAGTTATATTTCATGTATATATTGTGTACAATGTGTGATGATCAAATCAGGGTAGTGAGCATATTTATCATGGCAAAACTTAATCATTTCCTTGTGATGAGGACATTGATCTCCTCTCTTCTAGCTATATGATAACATGCAGTAAATTATTGTTCATTATAGATACCTAGCTCAACTATATACAAATAGAACTTATTTTTCCTATCTACCTGTTTTGTGTCCATTAACCAACCTCCCACTATTTTTCCTCTCTCTTCCCCTTTCCAGCCTCTAGTAGCCATAATTCTCTGTCCTTCTGAAAGCTGGACTTATTACTGCCCAGGTTCTTTTGCTAAACATTGTGTTTGTGAGATTTGTCTATGTTGTGTGCAACTATGCTTCATCGTCATATAGTATTCCACTGTGCAAACATACCAGTGATTTATTCGTCCATTCTGTTATTGATAGACATTTGGGTCATTTACAGTTTGGGGCTTTTACAAAGAATGCTGCCAATGAATATTTATGTTCATTATTATTGGGCATATGTAACTATGAGTGAAATTCTGGGTTACAGAGTATGAGTGTGTGTTTGTGTGTATCTTTAACTTTTATAAATAATGCCAAACTGTTTTCCAAGATGGTTTTTACTAATTTACCCTCCTATCAGTAGCATATGAGTGTTCCCATTGTCTCCAACCATTTTCAGAAGTGGTTCTAATAATTTAATTTCCCTATATGAAAATTGCCTTTGTCTTATATCCTCATCAACATTTGGCACTGTAATATTTTTAAATTTTAGCCATTCTGATGGGTTTGTAGTAATATTTTATTTCCATTTTAATTTGCATATTCCTGATTACTAATGAGATTGAGCATGTGTGTGTGTGTGTGTGTGTGTGTGTGTGTGTGTGTGTGTGTATTTTTTTTTTTTTGGTGTTTGGCTGGTACAGGGATCCAAGTCCGTGACCTCAGTGTTACGAGGCTGCGCTCTAAGCAACCGAGCTAACCGGCCAGCCCAGGAGTTCTTTATATATTCTGGGTATGAACCCTCTGTGAGTTAAATGTATATTGTAAATGTCTTCTCCCATTCTGTGAATTGCCTTTACAGTCTTCTAATCTTTTCTTTTTATAAAAAGAAGATATATGTAGTATCGTTTATCAGGTCTTTCCCTAGCCATGGTTATGAAGATATTCTCCTATATTATTTCCTTGGAGTTTTGTTGTTTCAATCTTGCACATTTAGATTTCTGGTCCACCTGAAATTGATTTTTTTGGTGAGTGGTTGTGTATGATTTGAGATAGGGTTAAGTTTTATTTTTTCCCTGTAGGGATAACCAATTGTCCTAGCACTATGAATTGAAAAGATAAGCCTTTCCTCACCGCTCTGCAATGCCACTTTACCACAAAACAAGTGTCTGTATGAGTAGATCTGTTTCTGGGCTCTCTCGGTCTGTTTTTCTTTTCTTGGACCAATGATCACAAACTGTCTTAATTATTGTTGCTTTAGAATGACTCTGGATATCTGGGACAGGAAGACTTGCCATCATGTTCTTTTTCCACAATATCTTGGATGTTCTTGCATTTCCTTATACATTTTATTTACTTATTTACTTATTTATTTTTATTTTATTTTTTGAGACACATGTGCCTTTATTGGCCAAAGAGGCTACTTGAGGGGGATGAAGCGGGAGGAGTGAGTGGCCCCATGCCTGGCAGTGCTTCATGGGTTTGTAGGTCATGAACTCACCCAGGTAGTGGCCGGTCATCTCAAGCTTGATTTCCACCAAGTTGAAGGCCTTGCTGTTGTAGATGGCCACCATGCTGCCCACCATCTCGGGCAGGATGATCATGTCCTGCAGGTGAGTCCTCATCACACCTGGCTTCTCCTTGGGAGGTGCTTTCTTCTTTACCTTGCGCAGGTGCTTCAACAGTGAACGTTGCTTCCACCGAAGGCCACGGTTAAGCAGCCCCCCACTGCCGGGCGCTGTACAGTGGCATCAGCTACTCGTAGGACATGTCCAGCACCTGGAAGGTCCGTGGCTTATTCCACTCCACTTCTGCCATCATGTCGCTTTCTCCCTTGTACATTTTAGAATCAATCTTTCAGGTATACTATAAGAAATTTGTTGGGGTTACATTGGATTGATAGGTCAGTTTATGGAGAAATAACTTGTTTACAATATTGAGTTTTTGAATTTATTTATTTAGCTCTTTAGTTGCTCTTAATAATGTACTTATACTTTTCTGTGATTTAAAAAATTCTATTGTATATAGAGTTAAAATTTTTGTTTTTCTTTCTGGTACATAGAAATGCAATTGATTTTTATATATTTCTCTTGTATTAAGGAACCTTGCTAAACTCACATTAATTCTAATTACTTGTAGAGGTTTTTGGATTTCTGTGTATGCTATTATATCATCTGTGAAACTGACAGTTTTATTTCTTTCCAGTTCTTATACTTTTTATTTCTTTCCTTGCCTTGCTGTACTGGCTAGGATCACAGTGCAGTGTTCAGTAGATATGGTTATAGTGGGCATCCTTGACTCATTTTCTGTCTCAAAATGACAACTTCTGACATTTTCATATTGACGTATGATATCTGCAATAGTATTGTTTGTAGATCCCTTTATCAGATTAAATATGTTCAATTCTATTCTTGGTTTGTTAAGAATTGTTTTATTAGAAATTATTGTCATTGGATTTTACTAAATGCTGTTTTTGCATTTCTTGAGATGATGATATAGCTTTTCTTATTCTGTTATTATAGTGAAATACACACTTCTCCCAACTTCCCCCGAGATATACAATTTTTGAATTCCTGGGATGAATTCAACTTGATCATGATGTCTTATTCTTTTTATACATTGCTAAATTCATTTTGTTAGTTTTTTAGAGGATTTAAAAAAAAAGATGTTCTTGAGTGATTCTGGCCTATAATTTTTCTTTCTTGAAATGACCTTTTCAGGATTTGATAAGAAAGTTATGCTTGTCTCATACAACAAGTTGGGGGTATTTCCTATTTTTGTGTTCACCAGACACGGTTGTGTAAGATCATAATTCTTTTTTCCTTAAACGTCTGGTTAGAATCTACTGATGAAGCAATGTGGAATTTTCTTTTAAGCGAAGTTTTTGAGTTATGGATACAATTTCTTTAATAGTTATGGGACTGTTCATATTTTCTATTTTTTCATGTCTTGTTTTTGATAAATTGTGTTTTTATCTAAATATGTCTTCTTTCAAATTCTTAAATTATTGGCATAAACTTATTTATGCTATCCTCTGACAGTTTTTCTTTCTGTTTGGTAGATATGTAGGGAGGCCTACTTTTTCATTCCTGGCTTTGCTTATTTGTGCTTCTCTCTTTTTTCCTTGATTATATGTTCCATGGATTTATCAATTTTATTAGTCTTTTCCAAGAGCCAACTTTTGGTTTTCTTGATCTTTTTTTTTTTTTTTTTTTTTTCTGCTCTTATTTTTATTATTTCTTTCCTTCTACTCTCGGGTATAATTTTCTGTTCTTCATTTATTCTTTAACCTACTTTAATCTGATATCCTTCCATACTACTCCACAGAAATTGATCAGGTTGATGGCTTTCTTGTTTTCTAATCCAGTGGACACTTATTTGGATTCATTATTCTAGCTCTCAGAAGCATCTGCTAGTTTCTACACAAGAAAATTTCTTCTTGGCTTTCATGCCTTTACACTCTCCTATCTCCTGTTTTACTGTCCTTTCCTCTATTTCCTTTTTTGATCTCCCTTCTACCTGACATCTAAATATTAGAGAGGCTCAGGCTTCGTCTTTTCTGTATCTACTCTAGGAATTGCAAACTCAGTTTCCTGTAAGGTCCACACAGGTAATGTAAATGAATGATATAGAGTGATTGTTTGCATTTTCAAATATAGAGGAATATTTTTAGATTCATAAAGAAATATGCTTCCTTTCCATTTTTCATTAAATACAAGGTGTCTAGGGACTGTCTTTCATTTTTTTAGTTTTCATAGAGATGTGGATCCTGAAAAATATTTCTTCATATTAGAAGAACATTTGTATACAATTGTGATGATAAGTGGAAGATGACAGTTGGCTTTAGTCTCGAGAAGACATTACAGTGAATTAGAGAATTCATGCCTCATATAAATGAGGATACTACTATATAATTCAAGCCATATTGTCCAGTGCTTATTTACTTATTTATTTTTATAATTATACTGTATCTTGTTTTTATTTACAATTTTTTGGGGGGGTGCATCTGGCTAGTATGGGGATCCGAACTCATGACCTTATTGTTATAAGGCTGTGCTCTAACCAACTGAGCTAACTGGCTAACCTTATCCAGTGCTTTAAAGATAAACTTGGAATATAGATTTTTAAAATGTCAACTTTACAGGCCGGCCCGTGGCTCACTCGGGAGAGTGCGGTGCTGATAACACCAAGGCCCCGGGTTCAGATCCCATATATGGATGGCCGGTTCGCTCACTGGCTGAGCCTGGTGCTGACAACACCAAGTCAAGGGTTAAGATCCCCTTACCGGTCATCTTAAAAAAAATAAAATAAAATAAATAAAATAAAATAAAATGTCAACTTTACTAATTTAAGAATTCTGGCACAAGTTTTTAAATATGTAGAGAATAATAATAATAAAAAAGTTTGTGGTCATTGATTGATGGGTCCATGAGCCACTAGTTTTTGTCCTCTAATCTACATTTTTTTTTCTATGACCTTATCTAATTTTATGGCTTTAAATATCATTGATATGCTGTTGACTCCCAAAATTAGAGGGCCAGCCTTTTATATCCATCCGCCTGCCCTGACATCTCCCCTTAAATGTCTAATAGTCATCTCAAACTTAACATGTTCCTAACAGAACTCTTGATTTTTCTTCCCAGACCTTTATTATCCCTAGTCTTCTGCATTTTTAAGATAAAGTTGGGGAGACATCCTTCTCCCTAAGGGTTGTCTACCAGGATGGTGACATGATTGAAAGTCAGACAAATATAGGCAGTTATAGTATGTTAAATTTCTTTAACAGTTAAATGTATGGAAATTTATTTTTTTTTATTTATTATTTATTTATTTTATTTATTTATTTTTTTGGCCTTTTTGTGACTGGCCGCACCGCGCTCAGCCAGTGAGTGCACTGGCCATCCTTATATAGGATCCGAACCCGCGGTGGGAGCACTGCTGTGCTCCCAGCGCCGCACTCTCCCGAGTGCGCCACGGGGTCGGCCCCAAATATATGGAAATTTAAACAAGTGGTTATACAAAGCAGGAAATAACACAGCATGCTACCAAGTAGAGGTATGGGTTTCCAAAACCCTTTGCGTTACCCAAAGTGATGTACAACTGTGGATGAATCGCCTGTACCAAATGAGGACTCTGCCATGTTTTAGAAGCTGCGATTGCCGTTCTCCTGAGGGGGTGGGAGTAGAGATGTTAAATACTTTCTGGCTCCATGATTCCTGCCTTATATTTTCTGGAGACTATAGCTACATGCATCCTTGATTAACAGGTGCAATAATTGTTGCAACAAAGATGGAGAGAAGTGGAGGTCATTTTTCCAAAATCATTCTTCTTCAGGTCTGTTTGAAGTTCATTCCTTTTTCCTTACTGTTAATCCCTCCTCTCTCATTTAGGAAGTATTATCAGTGCTAGCTACAAAATATATTTTGAATTCATCTACTTCTCTGCATCTCTTCTACTACCTCCTTAATCCAAACCTCAAGTATCTGTCATCTGGACTATTGCAGTAGCCTCCTGTCTGGCCTCCCTGCTATGACTCTTGTGCACCTACAATCCCTTTTCTATATGGTAGCCAAGTGGTGTTTTAAAAATGCAAATCAGATCATGCTTAAAACCTTTCCATTGCTTTGAGTAAAATCCAGATGTCTTAATTACTTACATGCTCTTAAGGATTTATATGCTCTGGCTTCTCTTAGTGTCTATAATTTTGTCTCCTTCCACTCTCTTCCCATCCTCCTCTTATTCTCCAGCCATATCGGGCCTTCATTCTGTCACTTGAACAGAGGAAGCTCATTCCTGTCTCTAAGCCATAGTCACAGTTTAACTGATATACAAACTCTGCAGACCAGGAGTGCTCATTAGTTAACCTGTTCTAGCCCAAAAGATGGTCCCATATCATTCAATACTCTCTGCTGCCATCATGGGGTCATTTAAAGAATCACAGGTCTTTTGAGAGATTTATCAGTTCTGAATTTTTAATACTGAAGCTAAAATGGATTATACACAGGCCCTCAAGGAGGAGGATCTCTAAACCAATATTCTCTAAGTGAATCACCGAAACAGAAAATAATGCTAGAAATTTTATCTATAGACTGATGGCATTATTCATTTAAAACTTTTTAAAATAACGTATATAACACATTATTACAGTACTACCTGTATGTAATTTATAAATTTTAAAAAAATTTGTGTATAGTTATGTCTGAAACATTCTTACATGAGTTGACTAATAAAAACAAAAAAACCCAGAGACCATTGGATTAAATAATGCTAATGAAATTAAAATATATCATTTTTTTCTAGTAAATATAATGTTGGTAAGCCAAGGGGTTCCATTGTTTTCCATGAATAGTAAGTGATGTCAAGGCAGAAACACGTTGGAAAACAAAAGGGGGAAATATGAGAAGTAAAGACCGGTATTTTATTCTTTAAGCCAAACTGACTCTCCTAGAAACCTTATTCTTCCAATTATACATTCAATATGAATTGCATACCTGTTGGAATCCATTGGATCTTAAGCACAATCCAAAAACACTATTAAAAAGACAATTCAATTTATCTATCAATCAAGTAAGTTATTTAATGTATTTTAGACAATGAGACCTGACTGTAAAGATGTACAAAGATCCATCCTTAGTTATTTACCATGATTTTAAAGTCAAATTAGCAGTGCTGCATATTAGAAGTAGAGATTTAGGGCTGGCCAGTTAGCTCAATTGGTTAGAGTGTGGTGCTGATAACACCAAAGTTAAGGGTTCAGATCCCCATACTGGCCAGCTGCCAAAAATAAATAAAATAAAATAGAAGTAGAGATTTATAGTTTTTTCTTAGAGAACTGATGTTACAGAGGGAGAGAACTACTCATTAATAAAAAAATAAAATAAAATCTTGGCCACATCAAGATGAATTGTTAGAGAATAAGAACCAGTAGTCAAGTTTCTTGTTGTTTCTTTTTGACTGTGATTCAGCTCCAAAAAATAGACATTTTAGAGATCAAACTGGAATGTTTTCATTTGAGGATATGGAAATAGCCCTCATTGGTAAAGCAGTGCCTCAGAAGAAATCTTAAGGCTTTTGTGAGTTAAATCATGGCTTTACTAAGCAGTAAAGTAGAAGTTGAGGGTCAAGGCCCTCCTAGATTTTGTTTTTAAAAGCAACTCTTTGTGATTTTTGACTGTTTCCACTCTGTGAGTTTGGTCGCCTCAACTATGAAATATCCCTCCTCTGATTACTTGTGACATTTTATTTGAGTCACTCATTTGTCATTTACCATGTCATTTTCTGCACGTGTGAGCTTCTGTTTGTGAGCTTCTTCTGCATGTGTGAGCTACTCTACATATAAGATTGTAATTTCCTTAAGTCAGGGATTATCTCTCCTTAACTTTGTATCCACAGTGACACTGTGCAGTGCCTAGTACACAGGTTGTATAGTAGTGAGAGAACCACATTGCCCTAGAGCAGGGTTTCTCAGCCTCCCCACTATTGACATTTTGGGCAGATGATTCTTTACTGTGAGGGGCTATTCTGTACATTGTGGGATGTTTAGCAGCATTCTGGCCTCTGCCTACTAGATACCAGTGCATTTCCTTCCCCCAGGTGTGGAAACCAAAAATTTCTCTGGACGTTGCCAGATGTTCCCTGGTGGGGGCAGAATCACTTTCAGTTGAGAACTACTGGTCTAGAGACTGGGAAATTTAGGTTATAGTCCTGGCTTTGCCATTATCTCACCATGTTTGGTCAAACTGCTTCACTTATAGGCTATGTTTCTTCTGCAAAGTGAGAAAGATTGGAATTTATTGGGCGTTTAATCTGGGTTCCATGGATAGCTTTAGGGAATCTTTAATCCCTTGAAAATTTATGTAAATTTTGTATGTAAATTTTTCTAGGGATCATAGCCTTTGCTTTCAGCATTTTCTCAAACTTTTCTGTGACCCCAAAAAGATTAAACCTAGATCAGTTAATATATAAAGTCATTTTTATCTCGTAAGATATAAAGGTCCTAACTTTTGTTCGACATGCATTTTTTTTTTCTTTTATGAACACTATTTGTGACTAGAAAATGCTGAGAAAGCAGTTTGTGCTACCAGGATTTATTATATTGGCATGGACCACTTACAATCTTGTATTGTTGAAAGACAGGGATAAATTCTGAGAAATGTGACTTTAGGTGATTTCGTCATTGTGCGAACATCACAGAGTATACTTACACAAACCTAGGTGGTATAGCCTACTTAGGATATATGGTGGGTAGACCTATCTCTCCTAGGTGAGTAATGCGTTGTGCTACGATGTCACTAGGCAATAGGAATTTTCCAGCTCCGTTATCATCTTAAGGGACTGCTGTGGTTTATGCGGTCTGTTGTTGGTCAAACGTATCACCCATGACTGTATTTAAAGTACAATATTTCCTGCCTCTTTTTAAAAATCAGATTTTGAGGCAGCGATGATAAGGTAAATGAATTGAGTTACCAGCATGTGTATTAGAGAGTCTGGATAATGAAAAGAGTGTGTTTATCATTTGGCACTCTACTCCTTGGCCTCTTGTTTCTTAACTTTTTAAAATCAGTATGTTTTATATGATTCTGCCAATGTGTGTCCCAAAGCTCCTCTGTGTCAGCTGGTCACTATTTATGGACTGCTCATATTTCAGGCTCAGGAGTTCGGGCCCTATGTAACCTTTGTTTAAGCTGCTGCCTCACAAAGTTTATTGCATTTGTTATCCTTAGATTTAAACCAAAATCTGGTCAGGTACTCCCTTTGGGAAGTTAAGGATGTGCCTCTTAGATTTCTTTTCTGCCACAATTTCATGTTATGCTTGCTGCTGTTCTGGTTTGTGAACTGTGGTCTTTCTTTTGCTGTTGCAGGTGAATTTGGCAGGCAAAGCCAGTCCTCTGTCACTCCTACAAATGGCCTCCTCAAGTGGTCTTTGTGTTTTGGTTCGCTTGCCCAAGCTGATCTGTGAAGGAAAAACACTACCAAGAACGTTATTGGACATTTTGGCAGATGGCACCGTATTAAAAGTTGGAGTGGGATGTTCGGAAGATGCCAGCAAGCTTCTGCAGGATTATGGCCTTGTTGTTAGGGGGTGCCTGGACATCCGATACTTGGCCATGCGGCAGAGGTATGGTTTGTATGAATGCTGGGATTCCTGTAGCGGTGGGGCAAATATTTTAGCAATATTTATAGATTACTGGAAATCAATAATGAAACATATTAAAATCATTGGAAACCTAGAGGCTTCTGAGATGTATATTGAATTTGTGAGGAAACATTTCAACTTCTGAGAAAACTTTAATTACCTAGAATTGGTCTTTTTATTTTATTTTATTTTTTTTGTCCTTTTTTGTGACTGCGCTCAGCCAGTGAGCAAACTGGCCATCCCTATATAGGATCCGAACCTGCGGCCAGAGCGCCGCTGCGCTCCCAGCGCCGCACTCTCCCGAGTGAGCCACGGGGTCGGCCCAAGAATTGGTCTTTTTAAATGAAACATTAAGATACCTCTGTAAGCTACAGGTTATAAACTGATGGTCCCCCTGGCTAAATTAGGGCTGTAGATGTTTTTTAGTTTTATTTTTTTCCATATGATATTTTTTGAAATTTTTATTTTAAATCCAAGAGATTAATTTAAAAATCTGTTATTTCTGGCTTCTCTTGAAAATTTAGGTGATCTGACTACACTCAGTTCATAGTTCTAGATGGCAGTTAGTGGAGTAGTGGCTGTCCCCTTTAGATGAGCATGCTCTATTTAATTTGCCAGAGTCTCCACCACTCCCCTTGTAACCCTGACTCATCTTGATAAGCATTTGAGTTTGCAAACCTTGCTTTAGACCAAAAATGATGATAGACCTAGCCCTTGTCTGGGAGAAGAGAGATTTCCCTTTCCCTTAGAATTTCCATAGGAATAGAATTCTGTTTCAACTTGTTTTTTTAGGGGGTCACATCTACCTCAGGTATATGTACAGGCCCTCATTTATGATAACTTAGACTGAAACAGCCTCTCACCCTGCCTCAAATGACACTGACACTAAGAGGTTAGAGGATTTGATAAGCTAAGAGAAAACCTGATTAAAATCTGTATTCATAATTTTTAAAAATAAGATGAAATTTTATTTTAGTTGTTAGTTTGACTTATATAAATAAAACTCTTATAAATGAAGTATCAATTTTTTAAAGTATTTCCATTAAAATATTGTTGTAAAAATTAAGTCTGTAAAAGTATTTGGAGTATAATAGCAAAAGCTGCATTTCATCAGACCCTCCTTCCTTCAGTACCACCTCCCCAGAGGTGCCCACTGTTGCTCTGTGCTGTTAAAGGTGGTGTGTATAGAAGCTAAAAGTTGACTCAGGAGCAGACTGCATGTTTGGAGTCCTAGCGCTGCCACATACTAGCTGTGTGACCTTTGGTAAGGTACTATATCTTTCTGTTCCTCGGTTTCCTCATCTGTAAAGTAGAGATAATAATGTTCCTATAGGGGGCTGGCCAGTTAGCTGAATTGGTTAGAGCATGGTGCTGATAACACCAAAGTCCGGCATTCGATCTTTGTACCAGCCAGTCACCGCCCCACAAAAAAGAAAAAGTAATGTTCTCACCTCATATGATTGGTGTGAGTATTAAATGAATTAAACTATGTAAAGAACCTATAAATAGTGTTTGACATTTAGAGAGTGCTGTGCAAATGTGAACTGTTACTGTCATCATCATTGTTATTGTCACTGCCACCTGCAGCACCATCATCATCTGATTGATTTGTCTTTCCAGATCTTTTTCTATGAATTTACAGTCATCTCTATCTTTATATATATATATACATATATACATATATATGTATGTATATATGTATGTATATATATAAATTGAAGGTGCATTGAATTCTCTGGCTAAATGCAGAATGGCTGAGTGTCAACATAAGAATTTGGCCAAAGCTAAATATTACCATGAATTTCTCTGGAAATAGGGATGCTTTTATCAGGCCTTTCCTTTTTTAATAAAACTTTATTAAAATTTTAAAAATCATTCTTGTTTTATTATTGAACATTTGAGTAACGAAATTAGAAAATGTTGACATTATAATGCAAGAAATTTGACATTACAGTGCAGGAATTATATTTAAGCGCTATTAGCTATTAGATCACTCCTGCTGTTTGCCATAAGTAGTTGTACTTTCAATTGCCTTGGACGTCAGTCAGATGAAACTGTCTTTCAACTGGGAAGAGAAGGATTTTTGGAGGGGGTAGTACTGTCATCTTTTCTTTGATACTCTTTAGGTTTTTTATTACATATTAAACAAAGATGATTACTATGTGAGTTTGGAATCTTTCCTGTTGAAACTTTGAAGTGGCAAAGATGTCATTTTGTTTTAATTTATCCTCAAGAAATGTGAAACCTTCCCAAATATGACCTTTTTTTTTTTACAACCCCCCCAAATATGACCTTTTTTAAAAAAGAGTAAGTGGAATTAAATAATTGAAAATTAAATATTGTCCTTCAATGCAGGTAATGATTTCAAGAAATATGGACTGTCCATGCTTGGAAAACCATACAGCTGTTAAAAAGAATGAAATACGAACATTTATACTTACTGCCATGGAAGGAGGTCCATGGTACATCAAGTGAATAGAGCAAGTTACAGAATAAAAAAGAAAACAGTTACCAAAAAACTACATTTCTTCCTACTTCTACTTACATGTTTATTTGTGTATAGAAGAAGTCTGGAGGGGTCACTTACGCTGTTAAGAGTGGTTCTTCCTGAGGAATGGAAGTTTGGATGGAAGACTTTCCCTTTTCACCCACTGTACTTCTCTATTGTTTGAATTTTTAATAACAAGCATTCATCACTTTTGTAATTTTTAATAGGACAAAAGAAAATTTTATGTGTTCCCCGAATCCTTAATTTTCATTAATTGAACCCAAGACCTTATGTATTTTACCTAAATATGTCTGGACCTTTTTGTGCTTTTTAGTCTGTGCTGCCTTTTGGGGGCAATGAGATCCATCTGCTTGTTTTGTAAGGAAAGAGTTCTTTTTCTTTATTATGATGATGATTTTGTGTGCTATAGTACCTGAGGGAACACTGCATATTGTAACACTGACATGAACTTCACCTCCAAGCTGCCTGCTCTACAACTTCTAGACTCCCACTCAGTAGCCAAGAAATCAGCTCTGCTGTTGTAGACCCACATGCTCTTAATATCACATTTATCTCTTGATTGGAGTCTCCAGTCTTTGGACAAATTAATTTTTTTGCCACATTGCAGCAATTTAAATCAGGAAGTGTTTGAAGAGCAGAAAGAATAAGTTATTATTACTGGTTTCATTGTCCAGTGCTTTAACCTCCTCAATAAAAATAGCCTTACCATTTTTCAAATTTGAGAAGTAATGCACAAACACTACTGATGGTCATTTAAGTTGCTTACAATTCTTTCCTGCTATAAATAGTGCTGCAGTGAAGATCCTTTTATGCATACTTGTCCTTAGGATAAATTCCTAGAAGTGGAATTGCTGGATCAGAGAATTTTCATGTTCAAATTTTTCATAGCTATTTATTAAACTGTTTTTCATAAAGGTTGTAAAAATATACAGTTTATAAATTTTAGATGAGACTGCCTAATTTTTCATGCTCCGCTGATACTAGATCTAGTTATTTAAAAAATTTTTTACAATCTAATAGATAAATTATCTATCATTTTCTTTAGTGTCTACTGAGATTGAGCATCTGTCATCTCTATTGGCCATTTATACATCATTTTTAATATTTCTCTTCATGTCATTTGCCCATTTTTGATACATGATTTTATTTATTTCTTGTAGAAACAATTTGCTCTGTAATGGGCTTAGCCTGAAATCACTCGCTGAGGCTGTTTTGAACTTTCCCCTTGACAAGTCCCTTCTACTTCGTTGCAGCAACTGGGATGCTGAGCATCTTACAGAGGATCAGGTACTTCTTATCAGAATATTGAAGAATGGAAGAGTCATTGCTTCTGAAGTATAGTTGTTTTTATTTTTTTATTTTTATTTTTTGTGACCGGTAAGGGTATCGCAACCCTTGGCTTGGTGTGGCTCGCACCGCACTCAGCCAGTGAGCGCACCGGCCATTCCTATGTAGGATCTGAACCCGCGGTGGGAGCGCCGCACTCTCCTGAGTGAGCCACGGGGTCAGCCCTGTTTTTTAAATTCTAATTCTCAAATTTGATATAAGTATTGGGTGGAGATGCCTTCTAATAGACTCACTGTCTGGTGATACTCAAGATAACTGGTCTCCAATGTATATGCCACTTAAATGAAAGAGTAAGAGTCCTGTTATATTTTATTTTGGGGGGCATTTATTACATGCCAGGCATTTCAGAAAATGTAATTTATTTTTATCAATACCAATGTACAATTTTAAAAAGTATAGCATTCTAAGACTTATAAGAAACAGTAAGTAGTTCCATGCCTTACCTCTCCCTGTTCCTTCTTCTCAGAGGCAGCCGCTTTCACTTCTTTCTGGTAGTTACCATTATATTTTTAAATTATATGCATACATTACTCTTTCTTATTTGTATATATTATCTTTTGACTTCTTACTGTGGAAAATATGATTTAGTACTCTTGCAATTCTCTTACTCCCAGACAAATACTTATTCCCTTCCCCACCCTCCCAATATAGGTGAGTCATCATTTTTATCAGGTTAATATCCAGTATTTATGTTGGCATTATTTATAGCTGAGTCACACAGTAAACTGCAATTATATGTTTTTTCTTATACAACTTTTTGTTTTCCTAGGAATAATAATTTGTATTTTTGTTTGCTTAGTGTTCCATATACCTATGAATTGTTTCAACCCCAGACTCTTTACTGGAACTATAGATCTCCTCTTACGTGGTTCAGGCACATCAAGTAACTGATTCGTTTCATTTTCTCTTGGAGCCATCCCTCTTGAAGACCTCTGTCATCCTGCTCCTTTCAGGACCGATTGCACTCCAGGCCTGCTGCCCAGCTCTTACCCAGCATTTACCATCAGCATGGGAATTCCTTCACCTCTCTTCTATACTAGATCCACTGTATTCTAAATTCCATGTCTTTTTCCTTTCTTGTTTTGGTGGAGTACATTCATAATAGCCTCTTGAGAAAGGGAGCATGGAATTAATTTATGACATTCTGCATGTCTGAAAAGCTAGTTGGTTTGCCTCTCTCTTAACCTATAGTTTGGCTGAGTATAGCATTTTAGGTTGGAAATAATTTTCCTTCAGAGCTTTGAAGGCAGTGCTCCTTGTCTTCTAGCTACCAGTGTTGATGTTGAGTATGTGACTTGTTTTTCTTTCTGGAAGATGTTCTCTTTATCCACAGTTTTTAAAAATTTAGATTGGTAAACGTGAGTGTGGGCCATTCATTGTATTAGAATTCAGTGGACTCTTTTAGTCTGGAAGCTCATGTCTTTCAGTTCAGGGAATTATTTTCAAATTATTTCTTTGAAAATTTCCTTGCGTCCTTTTTGTTTCTAGAATTCATATTTTGTAGACATTGGACCCCCTGAATCGATCCTCTGATTTTCTTAGAAATATATTTTCTCTCCTATTTTCCATCTCTGTCTTTTTTATTTTACCTTCTGGGAAATTTTTTCAAGTTTATTTTCCAGTTTTGAATTTAAAATTATTCCTTCTGGGCCGGCCCGTGGCTCACTCGGGAGAGTGCGGTGCTGATAACACCAAGGCCCCGGGTTCGGATCCCATATACGGATGGCCGGTTCGCTCACTGGCTGAGCGTGGTGCTCACAACACCAAGTCAAGGGTTAAGATCCCCTTACCGGTCATCTTTTAAAAAAAAAAAAAAAAAATTATTCCTTCTGTTTTTTTAAGTTATAAGAGATCCTTGATCTCTGAATAATCACTTTTAAAATAACTTTCCATTTTTGTTTAATGGATGTAATATCTTCTTTTAGTGTATTAAGGATTACAGAAGTCTTCTGCTTCCTTCATTGCCTCTTCTTCCTCTGAATTGTTTATTTTAAATGTTTGTTTTGGTCTTTGTCTTTCAAATCAAAGGTTTTTCTCAAATGTTTAGATCCTTGGCTGTTCATTTATATTTTAAAAAGAGACATTAAAAAGCTGATTGGATCCATCAACCGATGAATGGGTAAATAAAATATGTTACAGGTTGAGCATTCCTAATCTGAAAATTTGAAATACGAAATGTTCCCAAATCTAAAACTTTTTGAGCACCAACATGACACTGAAAGGAGATGCCCATTGGAAAATTTCAGATTTTGGTTTTCAAATTAGGGAGGCTTAACCAATTAAGTATCTGCAAATACTCCAACATCCAAAAAAAATTTGAAATCTGAATTGCTTCTGGTCCCAAGCATTTTTAAAAATTTTAATTTTATTTATTTAAGATTTTTAATTTTAATTTTAATTTTTAAAATTTTTATTGAGGGGCCAGCCCGTGGCTCACTCGGGAGAGTGTGGTGCTGATAACGCCAAGGCCACGGGTTCGGATCCCATATAGGTATGGCCGGTTAGCTCACTGGCTGAGCATGGTGCTAACAACACCAAGTCAAGGGTTAAGATCCCCTTACTGGTCATCTTTTAAAAAAAAAAAAAAAAAAAAAAATTTTTATTGAATCATTTTTGATTATACGTATTTTGGGGGTTCAATGTTGACATATGTTGATCAAATCAGTATTATAGCATATGTATTGTTACAAATCATACATACTTATTCTTTATGCCCCTTCTCCAATGTCTCACTATCCCCCCTTGGTCCCCCCTCCCACCTCTATTTACACTAGATTTCTTCTCTCCTTCTGAAAGATTAATGGTTACTCTGTTAATTTGTTGCCTACATTATCTGTCCAGTGCTGAGAGGTGTGTTCAGGTCCCCCAGTATTATCGTAGAGCAGATGCTTCTTCAGTCACTCTGGAATGAGCTTTGTGGAGAGACACGTCCTCTTCTTTTCTTTGGTCTCTGCTGGTGACTCTCCTTGTGTCTGCACTCCAGTGGCTGGCAGACTATCTGCACGGTGGTTGTGGCAGCTAGCCACTTTTGCGGCAGCCATGTGGTCCCATTTTGGATAAGGGATACTCAACCTGTATAGCCATACAGTGGAATATTATTTAGCAATAAAATATACAAGCTACAACATGAATGAATCTTGAAAGCATTATGCTTAGTGAGAAAAGCCAGTCATAAAAGATCACATATTATATGATTCCATTTATGTGAAATGTCCACAGTGGGTAAATCCATAGAGAGAGAAAGTAGGTTAGTGGTTGCCTAGGGCAGGAGGAATTGGGGGATGATTGCTAAGGATATAAGGCTTCTTTTCAGGATGATGAAAATGTTCTAAAGTTGATTTTTGTGATGATTGCACAACTCTGTAAAAATACTAAAAATCTTTGAGATGTACAATTTGAATGAATTATATGGTACATGAATTGTATCTCAGTAAAGCTGTTGCATTACAAAAAGTTGATTGGAAGTGGCATTTATATGCTATGTGTGATTCTTGATCAGGGATCCTGAATCTTGGAACATCTGTAAAAGACATTTTTGAGACAATTGTAGAATTGGAATAGAACTGTATGTTAGCTAATATTCTTGTTTTATATCAGTGTTAAAGTTCTTGGGTATTGTGATTATGTAGGAGAGTGTCCTTGTTCTAAGGAGATACGACTGAAATATTTAGAGGTGAAGTATCATAATAGCTGTAATTTAACTTTGAAATGCATTCAGCCAAAACAAAAGTGTGGTGTGTTTGTGTGTGTGTGCGTGTACATGTATACATACGTATATATACACTTTTTTTTTTTTTTTTTTTTGGTGGCTGGCCAGTACAGAGATCAAACCCTGGACCTTGTTGCTATCAGCACCATGCTCTAACCAACTGAGCTAACTGGCCACCCAAAAGTGTGGTATATATTATAAAGAGATAAAGCAAATATTGACAATTATGAATGTCAATTGTCATTATTACTCTTTTAACTTTTCTGTAAGTTTGAAAACTTTCCAAATAAAAAGCTGAGGAGAAAAAGTTAACTGCCACCATAATATGTATATATATTTTGTGTGTGTGTGGCTGGCCAGTTTGGGGATCTGAACCTGTGACCTTTGTGTTATAAGGCTGTGCTTTAACCAACTGAGCTAACCGACCAGCCCAACTGCCACCAAATTTGAAACCAAATTTGTGATCCATATTATTGCCATGAGAATTCAGAATTTCCAAAGATCTTTTTCATTTTTTATTTTAATAATTTTTATTGTTTTTATTCTAATTATAAACATAATATTTAACAAGATTTTAGAAAATACAGAAAATAATATTTAAATTTGATGTTTGAAAAAGTGCTAATAAGGCTGGCTGGTTAGTTAGCCCAGTTTGTTTGAGTGTGGTGCTGATACTACCAAGGTCCAGGGTTCAATCCCTATACTGGCCAGCCAAAAAAACCACAAAAAGTGCTAATAAATGAATTCAGTAAGTTGTAGGATATAAAATCACAAATTCCATTTACAATTTAAAATGCAATTCCATTTACAATAGCTATCAAAAAAAAAAGATACCTAGGAATAAACAATAAACTTAACTGAGGAGATGAAAAATCTCTACACTGAAAGCTATAAAACACTGTTGAAGAAATTGAAGAGGATACAAATAAATGGAAAGACATCTCATGTTCATGGATTGGAAGAATTAATATTGTTAAAATGGCCATACTACCCAGAGCACTCTGTAGATTTAATGCAATCTCTATCAAAATGCCAGTGACATTCTTCACAGAAATAGAAAAAACAATCCTAAAATTCATAAGGAACCACAGAAGACCCCAAATAGCCAAAGCAATCCTGATCAAAATAGAACAAAGCTGGGGGCATCACACTACCTGACTTTAAAAGATACTATAAAGCTATAGTAACCAAAATAGCATGGTACTGGCATAAAAACAGACACATGGACGAATGGAACTGAATAGAGAACCCATAACTAAATCCATGTAGTGCTACCGACAATTGATTTTTTTTTTCAATACTGAAAATTTTATTAAGCAGAAATTTACAGAGATCTCAGTATGTCCTGACCTCAGTGCAAGAGGCAAATGTTCATATATGGGTAAAAAAGGAGATCCTGATTTAAAGGAACTGCATGTGTGGTTTTTCCCCAAAATATTATACCCTATCTTTTCTTAACCGAAGGAGTCTCATCATCATTTAATCATTTCTTGATGAACTATAACCATTAACTATTAT
Source organism: Cynocephalus volans (assembly GCF_027409185.1). Lineage (NCBI taxonomy): Eukaryota > Metazoa > Chordata > Mammalia > Dermoptera > Cynocephalidae > Cynocephalus > Cynocephalus volans. The sequence goes on from NC_084462.1 coordinate 150,771,202, forward strand.
GCTATGTATCAGTGCAGTCAGTCTGCTTTTTGATTTTGAGGTCACCACTCTGATTTTCACTGCTCAATAACTGCCCAATAGCTTTCTGTTTTTTTTTTTTTTTCCCAATTCTAATTTATCATGGGCTAAGAACTGGAGACCTAAGCTTATTACATGTGCATATTAAACAAGGCCCAATAAATTTATGAGGGAGGTATTTGAATTGGTAAATATCATCCATTGGTTTTATACATCATTTTCACTTACGTTAACTTATATAATATTTATAAAAACTATAGATAAGTATTAGATATTTTATGCTATTACAGAAAAACAAGATTTGGAAAAATGAAATAACTTACTAAGTGTTACCTAGCTATACAATTATAGAGAAAAGGGTCAAACCCGATTCTTCTTATCCCAAATTGACTCTAAGGAGTTTGTTCTGACAATAGATTTTCAACAAAGTTGCCAAGAATATAAATTGGGCAAAGGACAGCCTCTTCAATAAACAGTGCTGGGAAAACTGGATATGCATATTTAGAGGAATTAAACTAGACCCCTGTCTCTTACCATATGAGGATACTTCAAAAAGTTCATGGAAAAGTAGAATTGAAAGATAATATGAATCTTTCCATGAACTTTTTGAAGTACCCTTGTATACCAAAATCAACTCAAAATGGATTAAAGATTTAAATGTATGACCTGGAACTATAAAACTACTAGAAGAAAACATAAAGGAAACACCTCAAGACATTGGTCTGGGCAAAAATTTTGTGACAAAAACTTCTAAAGCATAGGCAACAAAAGCAAAAATATACAAATGGGACTGCATCAAACAAAAGCTTTTTTGCACAGCAGAAGGAACAGTCAACACAGTGAAAAGGCAGCCTGCAGAATGGGGGAAAATATTTGCAAACTATTCATCTGACAAGGGATTAAAATTCAGAATATATAAGGAACTTAAAAGCAAAAAAAAAAAGAAAGAAACATTAAAAATGGGCAAATGACCTGAGTAGACATTTCTCAAAAGAAGACATAAAAATGGTCAACAGGTATATAAAAATATACTCAACAGTACTAATCATCAGGGAAATGCATAATGAGATATCTCAGCTCAGTTAGAATGGCTATTACGAAAATGACAAAAAAATAACATGGTGGTGAGGATGCAGAGAAAAGGGAACCCTTACAAACTGTTGGTAGGAATGTAAATTAAAACAGCCATTATAGAAAACAGTATGGAGATTCCTCAAAAAACTAGAAATAGAACTACCATATGATCGGGTAATCCTACTATTGGGTATTTATCCAAAAGAAAGGAAATTAGTATACCAAAGAGGTATCTGCACTCCCATGCCTATTGCAGCACTATTCACAATAGCCAAGATACGGAATCAACCTAGGTGTTCATTGACAGATGACTGGATAAAATGTGTTATATACACAATGGAATACTTGACCATAAAAATGGATGAAATCCTGTCATTTGTGGCAACATGGATGAGCCTGGAAGACATCATCTTAAGTGAAATGTCAGACACAGAAGGATAAATATCACATGTTCTCATTCATATGTGGGAGCTTAAAAAAAAAATAGTTATAGAAGTGGAGAGTAGAATTGTGGTTACTAGAGGCTGGGAAAGGTAGGGGGAGCGGGGATAGGGAGAGGTTGGTTAATGAATACAGATTACAGCTAGACAGGAAAAGTAAGTTGTAGTGGTGTACAGTAGTGATAGGTGTCTATAATTAACAATAATTTATTGTATTTTTTCAAATGGCTAGAAGAGAGGAGCTCAAATGCTCTCACCACAAAGAAATGATAAATTTTTGTGATGATAGATGTGCTAATTACCCTGATTTGATCATCACACATTGTATGCATGTATTGAAATATAACTCTATAACCCATAAATATGTACAATTATTACATGTCAATTAAAAAAAAAAAGCCAGAAGAGAACTTTTAAAATATTTTCGCCATGAAAAAATAAGTGCATAAGGTAATGGATATGCTAACCACCCTGATTTAAACACTATGTAGTATATACATGTATCGAAACATCAGATTGTACTCCATAAATATGTACAATTATGTGTCAGTTTAAAAATAAAATTTTTTTAAATGTATTGAGAGCACAGCACATATGGCCTGTGGATTTTGGACTAGAGAGCTTCATTGTAACTATGGATTACAGTCAAATGCCAGTTACTGTAAGTCTTTTCATTCAAGGTACTTAGCCTCTCCAGAGATGAATCTTCTGGTCTTCTACCTAAGAGGTATAAGCCCTGCTGCCCATATTCTGGTAGCTGAGTGGGGAAAAGGTGTTGGTGGTCAAGGAATATGGTTCTAGGAATCAGATTATCTGTTTGTTTTCTATAGCAATTTCTGATTTACTGTGACCCTGAGTAAGTTGTTACTTTGTGCCTTTGTACCTTTCCTTTTGTGTGTGTGTGTGTGTGTTAACAGTTTTATTGAGATGTAATTTATGTGTAATAGAATTTACCCGTTTAAAGTATACCAAACAATGGATTTTAGTATATTTAGAGTGGTGCAATCATCACCACAATCTAATTTTAGAACATTTTCATCACCTGCAAAAAAGAAACCCCATACCCATTAGCAGTAACATCCCATTCTTATCCCGATATCCCAGCCCTACGCCACCACCAATCTGCTTTCTGTTTCTGTAGATTTTCCTATTCTGGACATTTCATCTAAGTGGAGTCATACAATAGGTGGTCTTTCGTGATTGTTTTTTTTCATTTATCATTTTTTTTGTGTGATTTACCCATGTTATAGCATTTATTAATACTTCATTTCTTTTTATTGCTAAATAAAACTCCATTGTATGGATGTACAACATTTTGTTTATTCATTCATCAATTGATGGAGAGTTGGGTTGCTTCCACTTTTTGGCTATTAAGGATAATGCCACTATAAACATCTGGGTATGAATTTTTGTATGGATGTATATTTTCTTCTCTCTCAGATATATAGCTAAGAGTGGAATTGCTGGGTTATATGGTAACTTTCTGTTTAACTGAGGAACTGCCAAACTACTTTCCAAAGTTGCTGCACCATTTTATATTCCCACAAGCAATATATGAGTGTTCCAATTTTCCACATCCTCCCCAACACTTGTGTTGTCAGTCTTTTTGATTAGAGCCATCCTAGTGGGTGTGAAGTGATATTTCATTATGGTTTTGATTTACATTTTCCTAGTGGCTAATGATGCTGAGCATCTTTCCATGTGCTTATAGGCCATTTGTATATCTCTGGAGAAATGTCTATTCAGATCCTTTGCCCATATTTTAATTGGGTCATTTGTCTTTTTATTGTTGAGTTCTAAAAGATCTTTATATATTCTGGATACTAGTCCCTTATGAGATATATATTTTCTCCCATTCTGCAGTTTGTCTTTTCACTTTTTTTTTTTTTTTTTAAAGATGACCAGTAAGGGGATCTTAACCCTTGACTTGGTGTTGTCAGCACCACACTCTCCCAAGTGAGCTAACTGGCCATCCCTATATAGGGATCCAAACCCTTGGCCTTGGTGTTATCAGCACCTCACTCTCCCAAGTAAGCCATGGGCCAGCCTGTCTTTTCACTTTCTTGATGGAGTCATTTGAAGCACAAAAGTTTTTAATTTTTTTTTTTTTTTTTTTTTTTTTTTTAAAAAGATGACCAGTAAGGGGATCTCAACCCTTGGCTTGGTGTTGTCAGCACCACGCTCAGCCAGTGAGCAAACTGGCCATCCCTATATAGGATCCGAACCCGTGGCCTTGGTGTTATCAGCACCGCACTCTACCGAGTGAGCCACGGGCCGGCCCAAAAGTTTTTAATTTTGATGAGCTCCAGTTATCTATTTTTTCTTTTATTGCTTATGCTTTTGATGTCATATCCAAGAAATCATTGCCTAAGCCAAAGTCATGAAAATTTACCCTAAGAGTCTTCTAGTTTTAACTCCTGCATTTAGGTCTATGATTCATTTTGAGTTAATTTTTGTGTGTCATGTGAGGTAGGGGTCCTGATTCATTCTTTTGCTTGTGGACATCTGGTTGTCCCAGCACTATCTTGTTGAAAGTACTTTTGTTTCTATATCATTTGAAAATTATGTGTTAAGAAGCACTTTGAGGCTCACTTGGGAGAGTGTGGTGCTGATAATACCAAGGCCACAGGTTTGGATCCCTATACAGGGATGGCTGGTTAGCTGACTTGGAAGAATGTAGTGCTGACAACACCAAATCAAAGAGTTAAGATCCCCTTACCGGTCATCTTTTAAAAAATAAAAAAATAAAAAGCACACTGAACTCTTCAAGTTCAAGCAAACTCTTTTCCTGTGGGAGACCATCTGCTGATATATATGTTGATTGCTGGATCTAGGTGGAAAATTTTATCCAAATTTGTTTATTCTAAAACCTAAAAAATCCTTGCTAATAGAATTATTTACCTGGCTTGGTTATTAAAGGTGAATTAAAGGAATTTTAAAGTCCTTACAGCCCTTTGTTGGGAAAAGCTATTGGTTTTAGTTTTGACTATTTTTGTTTATGACCAGCTTGCCTGTTACCAGTTGCTTGGGAGAATGACTTAACATTATTAAATAAACAAATTCCAGAAATGCGCCCTGTGACTTTTGATTTGAGGCCTGTGTTTGAAACCCATTTGTTTTTCTTGTTTTTAACATTTTATTAATAGATATGGCTGGTCATTTCTGATTGCAGTCACATAGATCTCTTAATGAGTTATGGTTTCAGCTATTCTAGAAGTGAATTTCATATATAATTGTCAGACCTTTGTCTCCCTCCCCCAAACTTGAGAACAATCTGTCCAGCAGTTTGTAGCAGATAGAAAGAAACTTCACTAATTTATGTGGATTAGGATTTTCCAACATTCAGAGTAAGTCATTATTTTAGCTCTTTCAGTTAAAAACAGGGAACACGAGAGTTCATTATATTATTCAATTTACTTTTGTATAGTTTGAAATTTTTCATAATAAAAAGTTTTAAAGGACTACATGGTATCTAGGTTATTGCACATTTTGATTAGGATCCGAAAAGTTGTTTATATCTTTGTGATTGACTTTGAAGTTGCTCTTTCTGGTTTGCCTTCCAGATTCCACTGATCTCTGACTTTTTTCTTCAGGTAATTTATGCTGCCAGGGATGCCCAGATTTCAGTGGCTCTCTTTCTCCATCTTCTTGGATACCCTTTCTCTAGGAATTCACCTGTACAAAAAAACGATGACCACATTGGCTGGAGAAAAGTCTTGGAGAAATGCCAGGATGTGGTAGACATCCCATTCCGAAGCAAAGGAATTAGCAGATTGGGAGAAGAGGTTAATGGGGAAGAAACAGAATCTCAGCAGAAGCCAAGAAATAAGAAGTCTAAGGTTGATGGACCGGTGTCAGGCAACCATGAAGGGAGAGACCCCAGAAGACATAAAAGAAAGCCCTTGGGGGTGGGCTATTCTGCCAGGTAACTGAGTTGTTCCCTGGCTAGTAAAATCAGTGTCCCAGCCTCCAGTAAAGAGTGTGATGCTTCCCCTAGGGTCTGGGAAGGAGGTTTGTGGTAAGGTAGCAGAGGTTCTCCAGGGGTTAATTTTACCCTTCCTATCCTTCGGGGACATTTGGACTACCCTTCGTTTTATTTGTGTATTTATCTCCTTTCCCCCTTCTTTTACTTTTTAATTTTTCAACAAGTGGAGTGGAAATGAGGAGAGCTTAGCTTTGTCACTGATGAGGCCTTAGACCTGTAACTTCTCCAGCTGTAAATGAGGGTATAATTATTATTCCTTGCTCGTTTCAGGATAACTCTGAAAATGAATAACATGACGTGCCTCATATTTTTCAGGAAAAATGCATAATCTGATTTTTTGTTCATTTAGTATTTAATTATTTAGAATGATATCCAGCTCTAAGCTAATGTTATTCTCTAGCCAATGGGGATTTTCCTGTACAATTTATACTTCTATTTTAGGAGGATGAATAATATGTACTTTGGAAGCAGAAGTTTTGTCTCTGTAGGAAAGGGCCTTTAGGAATTGGATGATTAAATTGAAGGAAGTATTGCATGTGAGCTAAAATAAATCCACATGGCTCTCATTACTTTAGCTTGAACTTCTAAAATTTTAATTTACTTTGTTTAATCCAATGATTTGGCAGTTTTCTTTTTGCTTTGTTCCTGTTTGTATTCACAGCAGAGCTATGTAAACACCATCTAACTCACTCCTTAATGCCCCAGTCCAGTAAGTATAGAAATTATAGGCATAAACTGATTCATTTTTAGTTCTGTTTCCTAGCCCAAAGCAGATGGAGGATTAAACATGGATTCTTGCCCTGTTTGTTTCTTCCATAATTGGTATATTTGACCCTAGAGTTGAGAATAGTTTGAGTCACTCAGAAGACTGATACCTTGACCAACAGTTAGCTTTCAGTTTGAGATTTATCTCTCCCTTCCCTGCAGAAAATCACCTCTTTATGATAACTGCTTTCTCCATGCTCCTGATGGACAGCCCCTCTGCACTTGTGATCGAAGAAAAGCTCAGTGGTACCTGGACAAAGGCATTGGAGGTGAGAGATTCAACTGTCATAGTTTATCTATTGCATATGGGTAATGGCAGGTGTGGGGAGTGAGATAAGTAGGAGGGATGGATAGAAGAAGGCAGAGAGACCTTGAGACAGGTGAGACTGGATAGTTAC